>NW_024870716.1:7775000-8975000 GCF_019054845.1 Dipodomys spectabilis | reverse complement strand
AATATTGGCACACGTGGCCACTTCCCTTCCTGAAAGGTTAGAGCAATTTACTGAGAGATTCAATCTCAGGGGAGGGAGAGGAGAGGAGAGGAGTGACACTTCACGAAGAAGGTGGCATTTGAGCTGCCTGGTGCAGGGCAAGGAGGGCTTTGCCTGAAGAGAGAGTGGAGAAACAAGCAGACCAGGAAGGCTGTGACCACAAGGCTCCTGTGCCACACACAGCCTTTGCTTCGTGTACCACCTGAAGTCCTCTTCACTCACTTATTAAAAAGTGGGCAGAGGAAAGCTGTCACCAAAAGAGAAAGTTATAAACCAGGTGCCTATCGCTCATGCCAGTAATCCTAGCTATTCCAGAAGCTGAGATCTCAGGCTAAATCGCGGTTGGAAGCTATCCCAGGCTAGAAAATTCCTGGGTCTCTTCTCTCTAATTCACCAGCAAACAAGCTAGAAATGGAGCTGCTCAAGTTCCAGTACAGGCATAAAACAATCACATAAGTACTTAGTAAAAGTTGGCAGGGAAGGCATCAGCAGAAATAGAAAGTTATAAAACAGGTGCCTATAGCTCATACCTGTAATCCCTGCTAATCAGGAGGTTGACATGTGAAGATCATGGTTCAAAGCCAGCCTGCTCAGGAAAGTCTGTGAGACTCTTTATCTCCAATTAACCACCAAAAAGCCAGAGTGAAGCATGCAGCTCAAGTGGTAGAGGAAAAAGCCATGTAAAAGTGCAAGACTCGGGCTGGGAAGTTGGCTCAGTGGTAGAGTGCTTGCCTCGCATGCATGAGGCCCTGGGTTCGAATCCTCAGCACCATATAGGCAGAAAAAAGCTGGAAGTGCCGTTGTGGCTCAAGTGGTAAAGCACTAGCCTTGAGCTAAAGAGCTGAGGGACAGCGCCCAGGCCCAGAGTTCAGGCCCCACGACCAACCACAAAAAAAAAAAAAAAGTGCAAGACTCTGAGTTCAAGCCCCAGTACACACACACACACACACACACACACACACACACACACACCCGTAAATCTTGGAAATGTGCATCTACTTGTGCAGGTCTACCAGCTCCGTGGCATACCCAAGCTGCTGCAGCTGCTGAAGGTTCAGAATGAAGATGTTCAGCGAGCCGTGTGTGGGGCCTTGAGGAACTTGGTGTTTGAGGACAATGACAAGGTGGAGGTGGCTGAACTCAACGGGGTTCCCCAGCTGCTGCAGGTGCTGAAGCAAACGGGAGACTTGGAGACCAAGAAGCAAGTAACAGGTAGTGCACACTGACACAGAACCCCAGCAGATGGGTGAGGTTCTGTGTTTTCCTGAGGTTGTGTGTTTTCCTTACGTTTCCTGGAGCAGATGATTGATAGGCTCATTGGTATCCAAGAGATAGCTTTAAGGAATGTTATTCCATGCTGGCCTACAGCCCTGCATCTACCATGTCTGAACTTCTTTTTTTTTCCTGAACGGAAAAATATTCTGAAGTTTTTGCTTAACTTTTTTGGTGATGGAGGTCAGTTTTGGTGTGTATGTGTGTGTACGTGTATGTGTGCATGCCTGTGTGTGTGTATGTGTGTGTCTCCACACCCCCACTTCTAGCTTTTTGGTGGCTAATTGGAGATAACAGTTTCATAGGCTTGCCTGCTCTGGCTGGCTTTGAACCATGATTCTCAGATCTCAGCCTCCCATGCAGCTAGGATTGTAGGTGTGAGCCACTGGTGCCCAGCTGCTTGATGTTTTAAATTAGAAATTCTCTCTTCTTTGACTAAATGTCTCTAAAATAACTTCTTGGCAAGATTTTTCACCTGAAAAGTCTATGAAATTCACTTCGGAGCCAGCTTTGTAGTTTAAGAATGTGTAGGGTTCAGAGGCTCTGGTAGCTAGGACATCCAAATGCAAAACAACAAGCACCAAACCCAGCAGGGCTTTAGTGACTCAGACCTATAATCTTAGCTACACTGCAGGATGAGATCTGGAAGATCATGGTTCGAAGTTAGCCCATGCAGAAATGTCCAAGAGACTCTTATCTCCAATTAACCAGCAAAGGGCCGGAAATGAAGATGTGGCTCAAGTAGTAAAGCATCAGCTTGTAGTAGACAAGAGTAAGTAAGAGCTCACAAAAAGTGAACCTACTTGTTTGTATATATGAGTAAGTTCTGCATCATTGTATTCACTAGGTGAGAATGTAAACTCTGACCTTTCAGTGCCAGCTTAAGGGGCAAACTCCTCTCACCCCAATGAAAACTTTGATGATTAAAGACCCCTTCCACCCACTCACACCCCCAGATGGTTTTCCCTATTGAGGGAGTATGGTTGGTTCTATTATTTTAATTGACGTGATATCAGTGCACCTTCAACTTGTTAAATAGTGAGCATGTTCTGGCATGCCTTGGGGTACAAGAGACATATCCGGGTAAGAATGGAGCAGGGGCAGGGGCACTGAGGACTCACGCCTGTAATCCTAGCTGCTCAGGAAGCTGAGATCCTAGGATCAGGGATTGAAGCCCCACTGGGCAGGAAAGTCTGTGAAACTCTTATCTCTAATTAACCAGCAAAAAGCCAGAAGTGCAGCTGTGGCTCAAGTGGCAGAATGCCAGCCTGGAACAGAAAATATCAGGGCAACACCTAGGTCCTGAATTCAAGCCCCAGATGGGCACAAGTGCCCTCTCTTCTCTCTCTCTCTTCCTCTCTCCCCCTCTCTCCTCCTCTCTCTCCATGTTTCTCTCTGTCTCTGTCTCTCTCTCTCTCTCATACATACACAAATGGAACAAGGGGCTTTGTGCATAAGGCACAAGGTAAGTCAGGGGTGGTAATCTGTGAGTTTTGAAAATGTGTATTTACCTCTTACCTGTTTTCATCTAATTGGATTGTTACTTTAATACCAAACATACCTTGCCATAAAATATTCATTGTGCATACACAAACACTTTTTCCCAGTCCTGTGGCTTGTGTGTGTGTGTGTGTGTGTGTGTGTGTATGTGTGTGTGTGTGTTGTGTTGTGTTTTTTCCCCCAAGGCTGTGACTCAAACTTATCTAATGCTTGTATTTATTCATTGGCTGGCACTCTTCAACTGGAGCCAGGCTTCCTATCCCATATATTGTTCTATTCTGTATTCAAAATGGGCCACCAATATCCTGAATTTGTAGACAACTTGGAACAAAGGATCTTTGCAATAGTCTCATATCCTAAAATTTATGACAAGGAGTTTATACATGCTAGAGAGATCAAAAAACAAGTTCCACTGAGACCACTTTAAAAAAAACAAGGCTAGAGGGGCTGGGAAGGTGGCTCAGTGGTAGAGCGCTTGCCTTGCATGCCTGAGGCCCTGGGTTTGATTCCTCAGTACCACATAAACAAAAAGAATAAAGCTGGAAGTGGCGCTGTGGCTCAAGTGGTAGAGCGCTAGCCTTGAGCTGAAGAGCTGAGGGACAGCGCCCAGGCCCAGAGTTCAGGCCCCACAACCGGACCCCCCCCCCCAAAAAAAAAAACAATAAAAAACAAGGCTAGAAAGATCCAATGCCTGCTCCCCCCTCCTTTTTTTCTTTTTTTTTTTTGTGCCAGTCCTGGGCCTTCAACTCAATGCCTGGGCACTGTCTGTCAGTTGTTTTGCATAAAGTTAATGATTGGCCATTTAAGCCATGGCTCCACAGTGGCTTTTTTGATTGTTAATTGGAGGTATGAGTCTCAAGGACTTATCTGCCCAGGCTGATTTTAAACTGCAATCTTTAGACCTCAGCCTCCTGAGTAGCTAGGATTCCAGACATGAGCCACCAGTGCCCAGCTCATTTGCCCTTTCTTTTTTTTTAATGCTAGTACTGGGACTTGAACTTGGTCTTGCTCTCTCCCTTAGCTCAAGGGAGTGCACTACCTCTTGAGCCACATCTTCGCAATACCAGCTTTTTGCTGGTTAATTGGGAGAGAAAAGTCTCACAAACTTGTCTTTCTAGACTGCTCAGAACCTTTATCTTATTATATATACATAGCTACATATATACATCTTATTATATGTACATACATATGAGTGAATCTCAAATGGGATTGAGAATGAAGCATCTCTAGTCAGAGGTTTCTTGGTGCCTAATTGAAGGCCAGGAAGATGTGGTTAGTTTTTTGAGGCCGGAGCACACTGTGTACCAGAAGCTGTGGTTGAATTTGCAGTCCTTCTGCTTCAGCCTCCTGAAGTCTTGGGAGTATAGGCAGGAGCCATCACATCCAGCTACATTTCCCCACCACACACTGACCCCAGGGTCTCAGGAGAGCTCAGAAAGTGCTCTTCTACTTCAACTAAGCCCCTTGCCCTGGTAGTTGAGGTACAGACACACACCACCTTGTGTGGATATTTTAAAATATATATTCAGGGGGCTGGGAAGGTGGCTCAGTGGTAAAATGCTTGCCTTGCATGCATGAGGCCCTGGGTTCGATTCCTTAGCACCATATAAACAGAAAAAGCTGCAAGTGGCACTGTGGCTCAAGTGGTAGAGTGCTAGCCTTGAGCTGAAGAGCTAAGGGACAGTGCCCAGGCCCAGAGTTCAAACCCTATGACTGACAAAAAATATTCAATATACCTATGATCATATAAAAATAATATTTATTGAAATGAGCTTCAGGAAATGGACTTTAGGTTATTGTCTTCATTTTTTTTCTGTTTGTTTATCTGTCTTTGGGAGGGCACAGAAATGGAAGGAATAACGGTGAGCAAATGAAGCAGTAGCACTCACTAGACACTATGTTGTAAATGAACTGTACAACTTGTTGGTAGTACAGGAGGGAAAAATTGGGAGAGAACGAGGGAAGGGGTTTCATTGTCCAAAAAGAAATGTACTCTTGGCTGGGCACTGGTGGCTCATGCCTGTAATTCTAGCTGCTAAGGAGGGTGAGATATGAGGATTGTGGTTCAAAGCCAGCCTGGACAGGAAAGTGGGCAGGAAAGTCCATGAGACTCTTATCTCCAATTAACCACCAGAAAACTAGAAGTGGCACCGTGGCTCAAGTGGTAGACCTCTCTCCTTGAGCTGAAGAATGCAAGGCTGACAGCTCCCAGGCCCATAGTTTAAGCCCTACTTCCAACAAAAAACCAAAACCCAAACCAGACTTGATGCTGTGGCTCAAAGTGGTAGAGCATTGGCTGGAGCAGAAATGCTCATGTACAGAGGCCCTGAGTTCAAGCCCTACAACTGACCAAAACAAACAAACAAACAAAAAACTAAAGAAATGTACTCTTTACCTGACTTATATAACTGTAACCCCTCTATACATCATCTTTATAATGAAAAAATTTAAAAATCTAATAAAACATTCAGTATGTACTATCTGGGAAATGAACCATGTATCTTATGGGCAGGGATAAGATGGGGAATCTGGGCAGAAAGCAAAGTAAGAATGACATTGTCCAAAAAAGAAATGTAGTCATTATCTGACTTATGAAATGGTAACGCTGAATAATAAGGAAATTATAAAAAAAAATAATGAAATTATATGAAAAAAATAACAAAAATGGGTAGGGACAGGAGGAAGAAACTGGGGAAAAGTGGAAGAATGAGCAATATTGTCAAAAAAGGACATGTACTCATCTGATATATGAAATGGTATAATACTTGTTATACCATAGTATACCATGTTATTGTTATACCTCTGTATAACACCTTAATAATAACAATAAAATTATGTTAAAATTTTTCAAAGATGGGCCTCATTGCTATAATCCTAGCTACTCTGTAGGCTTGAAATCTGAAAATCTTAGTTCAAGGCCAGCCCTAGTAGGATAGTCTATGAGTATCTTATCTCTAATAAACTACTAAACACAACCCAAAACCTTGGGCTGGGGATGTGGCTTAATGGCAGAGTTCTTGCCTAGAAGCCCTAGATTCGATTATTCTGTACTACATAAACAGAAAAACTCAGAGTGGTGCTGTGGCTTAAGTGATAAGAGTGCTAGCCTTGAGCAAAAGAAGCTCAAGGACAGTATCCAAGCCCAGAGTTCAAGCCCGAGGACTAGCAAAACAAAAACAAACCAAAACAACAACAACAAAAAACCTGAAGTTTAGCTGTGGCTCAAGTGTTAGAGCTCTAGCATTGAACAAAAGAAGCTTAGGGATGGTGCCCGGCCCTGAGTTCAAGTCCCAGAACCAATACCAAAATAATAATAAATTAATTAATTAAAAGAACAAAAATTCCCACCCAACATTGGTGGCTCAAGCTTATAATCCTGAGGATTATAATAGCTACTGTAGTAGCAGGGATTCTCAGGAGGCTGAGATCTGATGATCAAGGTTCACAGCCACCCTGTGAACAAAAATCCAAGAGAATCTGATCTCCAATTAACCAACAAAAAGCTGGAAGTAAAGGTGTGGTTCAAGTGGTATAGTGCCAGTCTTGAACAATAAAGCCAACAGAGAGTGCAAGGCTCTGAGTTTAAGCCCAGGACTTGAAGTAGAGGCATACGCACAAAAGAAAATTTACAGATTCCTGTGATCCATTCTAAGATGGATTTGGGATGCAACCCAAGACTGTAATTCTGCTTTATTACCAGTCCATTGGAAATTTGCTGGTGTAGCAATAATTTCAGGTTGATGTTGTGGTGAGGGATGAACTGAGTTTTGTCCCCTCTATATCCTATCTTCCCATGCCTGGTAATAAAGCTGGATCTAGAGCTATGTGGGCTTGTTGTTTTTTTCAAAGTCAACCAGAATTGTCTTCTTTTAGAAAAGTCCACTTGTTTTTGGCTTACCTCCCATCTTTACAAGAAATTTGCTTTCTTGCCTGGTGGATCACACCTGAGCTACACCGGAGGATCTGAGGATTGAAGTCTGAAACTAGCTGAAGCAGAAAATTCTGTATAACTCTGATCTCCACAAACCAGCCAAAAGCTAGAAGTGAGGGTATGGCTCAAGTGGTAGGGCACCAGCCTTCAGTGGAAAAATCCTAAGAGAGAGCATGAGGCCTTGAGTTCAAGTTCTAGTACTGGCACCAAACCAAAAAAACATTGCATTAAAGGAAAATTCTACTCCTTCTGTTTAAATTAATCCTGGCTGGTTTTTATTGTAAAGTGTACTTTTCCTTTGAATGCCTGTTTGGCCCTTCTTATAAAAAAGGAAATGCCCTGTCTTTATGTTTCACTTTTTTTTTTTTTTTGTCGGTCGTGGGGCTTGAACTCTGGGCCTGGGTGCTGTCCCTCAGCACTTCAGCTCAAGGCGAGCGCTCTACCACTTGAGCTACAGTGCCACTTCCGGTTTTCTGGTGTTTATTGGAGATAGGAGTCTCAAGGTCTCTCCTGCCCGGGCTGGCTTTGAACCGCGATCCTCAGATCTCAGCTTCCTGAGTAGCTAGGATTACAGGCGTGAGCCACCAGCGCCCGGCTATGTTTCACATTTTTAAGCTTTGGCAGGCAGACACTATTAATTTGTTTGTTTATTTAAGAACTTAGAAAGCTTTCTCTCTGGGCTGGGAAGGTGGCTCAGTGGTAGAGCGCTTGCCTTGCATGCATGAGGCCCTGGGTTTGATTCCTCAGCACCACATAAGCAAAAAGAAAAAAAAGCCAGAAGTGGTGCTGTGGCTCAAGTGGTAGAGCTCTAGCCTAGAGCTGAAGAGCTGAGGGCCAGCGCTCAGGCCTAGAGCTCAGGCCCCACGACTGGACCCAGAAAAGAAAGAAAGAAAGAAAGAAAGCTTTCTCTCCCAGCTCCCTCTCTTTTCTATCTTTCTTTTGTAGCTTAATAACCCAGACTCAACTTCAGATGTGCCTTTGATTGGACTCAATTGGCTTCTGAGGTTTAATGCTCTCTCTTTCTCTTCCAAACCCTCTTAAGATGGGGCAGGAGGGATGAGATCAATGTATTGCAAAACCCATGGCTCAGAGACCCTGCTCAGGACTCACCCCAGACACAGGAGAAGACTTTTCTTCTCATCAGGGAAAGACTTTTGCAAGCCAGAAATCCATTCCTAGTTGGACAGCTGACCCACTGTCTCCATGGTTAATGGAAACTTTGTGTGGGCTGCAGTGAAAATTGGGTTAAATGTTTCCAAGTGTAGCCAAAGCACACTCTTGAACCCTGAAACGTGATCTGGGCACTGGTGGCTCAAGCCTGTCATCCTAGGACCATCCTAGGAGGCCAAGATTGAAGGATGGAGGTACGAAGCCCGATGGGCAGGAAAGTCTGAGACTCATATCTCCAATGAACTAGAAAAGAAAAAATCCCAAAGTGGAACTGTGGCTCAAGTGGTAGACTATCAGCTTTGAGCAAAAAAGCTCAGGGGCAGCACTCAGACCCTGAGGTCAAGCCCCAGGACTGGCACATAACAAAGCCCCCCCCCCCCCAAAAAAAAGACAAGGGCTGGGAATGTGGCACAGTGGTAGAGTGCTCACCTAGCATGCATGAAACCCAAGGTTTGATTCCTCAGTACCACATACACAGAAAAAGCAAGACAGTGCCCAGGCCCTGAGTTCAAGTCACAGGACTGGCAAAAAAAAAAAAAAAAAACAAAGTAAATACAAAAGCAGATAATGCAAACATTAGTCTAAGGTGCGTTAGTACAAATGTAACTAGTAAGCTTTTAACTGTATTAACTATAATGGCCATCATGAAAATTAAGAGAGCCAGTACTGATATCTCACACCTATCCTGTAATCTACTCAAGAGGCTGAAATCTGAGGATACAGTTAACCAGCAGAAAGCTAAAAGGGGAAGTGTGACTCAAATAATAGACGAGCCATGAGCAAAAAGCTAAGCAAGAGCTCAGAGGTCCCAAGTATCAGCACAAAAAGAAAAGAAAAAGAAAAAAGGAAAGTAGGAACTCCCTCTGGTGAGGAAGATTCTGTTTCTCTCCCTTTCCCATTCTAATGAAGCCAAAGACCACCAAAGCCCAGGACACAGGCTATCATGAGCACCAGAGGAGATGACACAAGCAGAAGATGACACAAGCAGAAGAAGGCTCCTTTTTCTTTTTCTGTTAGTCATAGTACCTGAACTCTGGGCCTGGGCGCTATCCCTGAGATCTTCAGCTCAAGGCTAGCACTCTACCACTTGAGTCACAGTGCCAGGTGGAGCTTTTTCTGCTTATGTGGTGCTGAGGTATCGAACCCAGGGCCTCATGCATGCAAGGCAAGTATTCTACCTTCCTAGCCCTGTTTGTTGGTTTTTTGGGTGCTGGTACTGGAGCTTGAGCTCAGGGCATTGTGCTCTAACTTGGCTTTGTCACTCAAGACTGGTGCTGTATCAGTTGAGCCACAGCTCTACTTCCTGCTTTTTGCTGATTAATTGGAGATAAGAGTCTCTCAAAAATGGCCTCTATACTGTAGTCAACCACATCATGTATGTAAACACATGCCAAGCTGCTGGCAGTTACTCACGCCTGTAATCCTAGCTACTCAGGAGGCTGAAATCTGAGGATCTCAGTTCAAAGCCAGTCCAGCTAGGAAAGGCCAGGAGACTCTTATCTCCAATTAACCACCAGAAAACCGGAAGTAGCACTGTGGCTCAAGTGGTAGAGGGCTAACCTTGAGTGAAATAAGTTCAGAGACAGTGCCCAGGCCTGGAATTCAAGCCCCACAACCAACAAAAATAAACAAGTGTATGCCTTTATGTGTGTTTACCTGGGAAGATGTATTTGGGGTTTAAGATCTATATATGAGAAAACATGCATCCTTGTCTTCAGGGGCTTGAATTACTTTGTTCATCATTCCTCCATTTTCCCGCAAGTGACATAATTTCTTCCTAATGGATACATGAAATTCCTTTGTGTGTGTGTGTGTGTGTGTGTGTGTGTTGTTTTTCTATACATATTATATTTCATTTTACATATACATAAATATAATACATATCTAACATATACGATATATATCATATATAACAACATATATATGATTACATAACATATATATATTATATGATCTATCTATCTATCTATCTGTTGTTGTTTTTGTTCAGGTACTGGGGCTTGAACTCAAGGCCTAGGCACTGTCCCTGAGCTTTTTTGCTCTAGACTAGCACTCTACCACGTGAGCCACATCTCCCCTTCCAGCTTTTTGGGTGTTAATTGGAGATAGGCGTCTCAGCAAAATTCCTTCCTGGGCTGACTTCCAACAGCAATCCTCAGATCTCAGCCTCCTGAGTAACTAGTTAGGATTTCTGGTGTGAGCTACTGGTGCCCAGCTACTATGGGGTTTTTGTTGTTTGTTTTGGTTTGGTTTCCATTCATTTATTGTGGGGCATTTGGCTTGGCTATTGTAATCTGGGCTACAGTGAACAGTGGGCAGGTGCTTTTGTTTGTCCTGACAAACCCTGCACAGCTTCCTGTCATGAAGGGTGTGTGTTTAATTGTTTTTAGGGAGCAGCTCCCATTGTCATGTATTCAGCAAGCAACATGCTCTTTCTCCTCACCCCCATGCCCTTCACCCCCACAGCCTTCTGGCTCCAGCAGATGCCTTCAGTCCTGGAGCAGATGCCTTCAGTGGACTTCATAGCTCCATGGGGCCCCACCCTGCACCACTCTCATGCTAGCTCCACTTTCCTAGGTTTGCTGTGGAATTTGTCCTCCAATGACAAACTCAAGAATCTCATGATAACAGAAGCCTTGCTCACTCTAACCGAGAATACCATCATCCCCTTCTCCGGGTGGCCTGAAGGAGATTACCCCAAATCAAATGGCCTGCTGGATTTTGATATATTCTACAATGTCACTGGATACTTAAGGTAAAGCCATCCCATCTCCCCTAACCCCTGGAAGTCCATGAGAAGTCTGCCTTTCAGTCTTTCCTCTAACCATTATAAGATAATGTTTTTCAAGAATTTGAGTTGGGCCTTTTTTGACAAAAGACATGATTACCACTACAGTATTTTATCTGCCTTACAGTTATTTCCTCTGAAACATAACTTTTCTTGCCACAACTGTCTTTTAAGTTTTTCTGAAATATATTACAAATCTCATTGTGCTATTATTAAAACCATATGATATTTACGAAGATATTTCAAAACTGACCTTCAAACTCCATTTTGCTGTTTTATTCTATGTATAATAAATTCTTGTTTCAGGGGCTGGGAAGATGACTCTGTGGTTGGATGCTTGCCTTGCATGCATCAGGCCCTGGGTTCGATTCCTTAGCACCACATAAGCAGAAAAGGCCAGAAGTGGCATTGTGGCTCAAGTGGTAGAGCGCTAGCCTTGAGCTGAAGAGCTTAGGGATAGCACTCAGGCCTCGAGTTCAAACTTCACAACGAACATAAATAAATAAAATAAAAAAATAATTCTTGTTTCAATAATAATAAAGTTTTTTTTTAATTTTTTTGGGGGGTCTGGTCGTGGGACCTGAACTCTGGGCCTGGGCGCTATCCCTCAGCTCTTCAGCTCAAGGCTAGCACTCTACCACTTGAGCCACAGTGCCACTTCCGGCTTTTTTCTTTTTGCTTATGTGGTGCTGAGGAATCGAACCCAGGGCCTCAGGCATGCAAGGCAAGCACTCTACCACTGAGCCACCTTCCCAGCCCTAAAAAGATATTTTTTAATGCCATTGAATTTTCTACTATTCACCAAAATGCAAATACAGTACACATCAGTTACTACTCTATATAAATCATTCTTTCTGTGTGTGTGTGTGTGTGTGTGTGTGTGTGTGTGTGTGTGTGTGTGAGTGCACACATTCTAGTACTGGGTCTTGAACTGAGGGCACTCTGTTTTCCATTCAGGGCTGGTGTTCTACCACTTGTGCCAGACCTCCACTTCCAGCTTTTTGCTGGATAATTGATTTTAAGATTGTCATGGACTCAATCTACCCAGGATCCTCAGATCTCAATCTCCTGAGTAGCTTGGTGTGAGCCACTGGAAACTTGCTAATGATATTTCCTTTTTTTTAAATCTCTGATTTTATTGATGTTAGTTTCTTCCTTCCTTCTTTTGGTCAAATTTGCTAGAAGTTATCCATTTGATTTTGTTTTTAAAGACGAGCTTTTTGTTTCATTGATTCTTTGTATATTGATTCTTTGTTCAGTCTCTATTTTATTAACATCTGCCCAAATCTTTCTTTCAGTCTGTTAACTCTTGGTTTGGCTTGTTAATACTTTTCTAGAAGTTTGGGGTGCATAATTAGATCATTTGTTTGGGAACTCTATTATGTTTTGGCGTTTTTGTGTGTTTTGTTTTGTTTTGTTTTTTGGTCCTGGGGCTTGAACTGAGGGCCTGAGCACTGTCTCTGAGCTTCTTCTGCTTAAGACAAATACTCTACCAGTTGAGCCACAGCTCCACTTCCAGACTTTTCTGAGTAGTTTATTGGAAATGACAGTCTCAGGGACTTTCCTGCCCAGGTTGGCCTCAAACCATGATCTTCAGATCTCAGCCTCCTGACTAGCTAGGATTACAGGCGTGAGCCATCAGCACCAGCTTGCTTTTGCTTTTTGATGTAGATATTCATAACTGCCTTTGCTGTGTCCTAAAGGTTCTGGGCCATTGTGTTTTTGTTTTCATTCGATTTCCAGAAACTTTTTTATTTCTCCTTTAGGTCTTCAATGATGGCTGCTTAAAGTCAGATGTCTAAAGGATGGCTTCTCCTTCCTGCTTTGGGGAGTCACTTGCTAGTAATCTACTCATCCAGTAGGGTTTAGTCTTTCAGCAATTTTACTATTTTTGGTTTTCTTTTATAGGTAAGATTCCTTTAAGTGTTGTTGTAGGAGTCAGAAATTTCTTTAGCTTTTGTTTATCATGGAAGTTTTTTTTTTCTCCTCAATTGTGAAGTATAGGTTCACTGGGTATATTAATCTAAATTGAGAATTATGATCTTCAGGGCTTAGATTATGTCTGTCCTTTTCCTCCTTGAATATAGAATTTGCTACTATCTAGAAGTAAAGTTCTGTTTCAAATGGTAGAGTGCCAGCCTTGAGGAGAAAAGGCTAATAAGCAAGACTATGAGGCCCAGAGTTCAAGCACAAGTACACACACACACACACACACACACACACACACACACACACACACACACACACAAATTGCTATTATACTAATGGGCTTACCATTGTATATCTTTTCTTGTCTTCTCCTTTGTAGCTTTCAATATTCTTTCTTTTGTATATTTAGTGCTTTAACTATACTATATCTAAAGGTGTTTCTCTGATCTTGCCTGTTTGGTGTTCTGCAAACCTCCTCTGCATGGGTTGCCCTCTCTTCAAGGCTTGGGAACTTTTCTGCTAATTTATTGGATAGACTTGCCATACCTTTAATCTTCTCCCTCGGTGCCCATGAATTATTGTTTAGTGTTTTGATGAAATCCAACAAGTATTATAATCTTGTAAATTACATTCATAATTTATAGTGTGTTTTCAATGTTTTCTCCTTTTTAAAAATTTTCTTTTTTCATTTTTATTGTAAAGGTGATGTACAAAGGAGTTACAGTTATATAACTCAGGTAATTAGTTCCTTCCTTCCTTCTTTCCTTTCTTCCTCTCTCTCTTTCTTCCTCTCTTTCTTTCTGTCTGTCTTTCTCTCTCTCTTTCTTTCTTCCTTTGTTCCTTCTTTCTTTCTTCTTTCTTACTTTCTGCCAGTCCTGGAGCTTGAACTCAGAGCCCGGGCACTGTCACTGAACTTCTTTTTTTCAAGGCTGGCACTCTACCTCTTGAGCCATGGTGCCATTTCCAGTATTTTCTGTTTATATGATACTGAGGAATCAAACCCAGGGCTTCATGCATGCTAGGAAAGCACTCTACCACTAAGCCATATTCCCAGCCCTCAGTTTGATTTTTTTCCTCCAAGATTTCTATATCTTCATTAAATTCCTCTTTCATATCCTCATTGTTTTCTTTTCTAATCCAATATTCTTTTTTGGTTTTGTGTTGTTGGTGGTGATGGTCATGTGGCTTGAACTCTGGGCCTGGGCACTATCCTTCAATTCTTCAGCTCAAGGAGAGCGCTCTAATACTTGAGCCACAGTGCAACTTCCAGTTTTCTGAGTGGTTTATTAGCCATAGGAGTCTCATGGAGACTCCTACCCAGGCTGGCTTTGAACAGTGATCCTCAGCTCTCAGCCTCCTGAGTAGCTAGGATTGCAGGCATGGGTCACCAACATCCAGTGAAATATTCTTTCTTGTTGTTATAAAAGAGAGATGTACAGAGAGTTTACAGTTTTATGAGTGAAGTTATGAATGTATTTCTTTAAGGACAGTGTCATCCCTTCTTTCACTCTTGCATTGTTTTCTTTATTTCATCAGTGGATTGCTTGAATTCTCTTTGAGCTCAATTTTTTGTGTCTTCTTGCAATTTATTCAGGTTTACATATCGCTTCTCATTTCATTAGTCATTTTTATCATTGTATCAAGCCCATTGTTTGAACTTTCTTCTTTACTATGACTTCAGTCATTTATGGTGAAGTTGTTGGCTCTGTGTGTGTGTGTGTGTGTGTGTGTGTGTGTGTGTGTGTGTGTGTGTGTGTGTGTTGGTCATGGCCTCACATTCTTGTTTAGCTTTCTCAGACTCACTCTTGCACACTTGCTTATTATCTCAAGGCTAGCATTCTACCGCTTGAGCCACACTTCTGCTTCCAACATTTTGCTAAACGATTGGGATAAGAATCTCTTGGAGTGTGGCTGGGAAGGTGGCTCAGTGGTAGAGCGCTTGCCTTGCATGCGTGAGGCCCTGGGTTTGATTCCTCAGCACCACATAAGCAAAAAGAAAAAAGCCAGAAGTGGCGCTGTGGCTCAAGTGGTAGAGTGCTAGCCTTGAGCTGAAGAGCTGAGGGACAGTGCCCAAGCCCAGAGTTCAGGCCCCACGACTGGACCCAAAAAAAAAAAAAAAAAGAATCTCTTGGAGGGGCTGGGTAGGTGGCTCATTGGTAGAGCACTTGCCTTGCATGCCTGAGGCCCTGGGTTCGATTCCTCAGCACCACATAAGCAAAAATTAAAAAAAAAGAATCTCTTGGAGGAAGTGGCACTGTAGCTCAAGCGGTAGAGTGCTTGCCTTGAGCTGAAGAGTTGGACAGCACCCAAGCCCAGAGTTCAAGCCCCATGACCGACAAAAAAAAAAAAAAAAGAACCTCTTGAAGTTTCGGTCGAGGGGCCTGGCTTCATACCACCATCCTCACCTCTCAGCCTCCTGAATAGGATTACAGATGTCAGTCCCCAGCCCCCAACTCATAGTTCATAGGAATTTGTTACCTGTAAAGAATGCATTTGGTTTTCATAAAGATTCCCTTCAGTCTGGAGTTTGTCTTTGCTGATGTGGCTATGTACACTATGTAATTCTTCCTATCCATGAACATGGGAAATCTCGCCATCATCTAGTATCTTTAATTTCTTTCTTCTGTGTTTGCTGGATTTATAGAAGTCTTTAGTATGTTTGATTATAAAAAATGCCTAAATTTATATTTCCTTGAGGCTGTTGTGAATGCAGTTCTTTTCCTGATTTCTTTCTCAGCCTGTTTACTTTAAGTCTGGAATTTCTACCAAAGATGTGTTATTTCTCCTTTAGTCCTCTAAATCATTCTTTTATCCTTCTGCCCTGGTCTTTTTTCTTCTCTTAAAGGACAGGAGATAGAAGAAACTCAAAGGTAAGAAATTAAAATTCCCTTCAGCAGGTACTTCAGTAGATAAGTCCTAGTCCTTGGGGAATAGAGTCAGCTCCATCTGACTAGAGAATAGAAAAAAATGCTTGCCCCAAGAGCAGTGAGATTCAGAGTTTTGGAAAACACTTCAGGCCAAACACAAATGTGTCTAGGCAACCTGAGCTAACAGCCTCACTCTTTCATTGAAGAAATTAAGCCCCACAGCCTATCCTTCCATTATAAACCATTTATCTTTGTGAAGTTGAGATCGGGAGTTAGTCCAGTGGGTCTGGACCACAGTTAGGCCTTGATTCCTGCTCTTGTCCAACCCCTTCATTATCCATTGTGTGCTTACTAAATGCCTACTATTGGCCAAATACTGTTTAATTTCTGCAGTTTCAAAGGAGATTGAGATCTGTCATTGCCCTGGAGGGATTCCGGTTTTAGTAGAAGAGACCTTACCTGGAGAGGTAATGACTGCATTTGATGAGACATGTAAAAGAAGTTGGCGTCTCAGGGCTGCCAGACTGTCATTGCTTGAGGAACTGGAAAACTTCTGGAGAAAGTCACCTGGAAGAGCTTAAATTGGAAGTGAGATTTTATAAACTTGTGTTTTATGGCACCAGAAGTCTTTTTCCAAAAATTTCAAGATTATCTTCATAGTCAAAACTACTTCTTAAAAAACAAAACCAAAGAAAAAGTCAGTGAGTGGCTAGGAATGGGGCTTAGTGGTAGAGTGTTTGCCTAGCATGCATGAAACCCTGGGTTCAATCCTCAGTACCACATACACAGAAAAAGCCAGAAGGACTGCTGTGGCTCAAGCAATAGAGTTCTAGCCTTTAGGAAAATAGGTACAGGGACAGTGTCCAGACCAAGAGTTCAAGCCCCAGGATTGGCAAAAAGAAGAATTATAGATTATTGTATTCTGGGTGCTAGGGATCAAGCCCAGCTTTTTTAACACTGAGCTACACCCCAAGTGTCAAATATCTAAAAACAAGGATTATTATTAAGAATTGAGTTCAGTTGATGAAAGACAACTGAGAACTGTCACTGGTCTGCACTTGCCAGTCTGTGCCCAGCCGGCACTGATGGCACATCCCTGGGATCCTAACTGCTCAAGAGGCTGAGATCTGAGAATCACAACCACCGTTTGAAGTCAGTCTGAGCAGACACATCCAAGAAAACCCTATATCCATTTAACCAGCAAAAAGCTGGAAGTGGAGGTGTGTCTCAAGTGGTACTGCTGTCTGCCATCCAGCCCCACCATGAGCCTGCAGTCTGGAGTGAAGAGTCCTGCCTCCCTTTCTTCTACAAGCCAGCAGCAGAGGATGCATTCGAGATCATTACTATCTAAAGATTGGACTACTGTCCTCCAAAAGATACTTTGGGGCATGAGAGTTTCATTATAATGGGGTGGAGGGAAAAAAGGGTACCTGTAAGCCAGACAGAGCAGAGGCTGCTGGGAGGTGACTGGGATCTAGGGACATCTAAGAGTCTATGGGGTCCAGGAAGGGGACCCAGGCAAAAGTTAGTGCAAGAACTAACTCCTTTACAAAGAAAGCTGGCAGCAACGCCATCACTTCATATTACTATTTGATGATGGTGATGGTAAATATGTTATGGAATAATTTCATAATATGATAATATCTGAATTTCAATACATGGTATTACCTTCATTTTGAGATAAAATCTTGATATTGCAATATTGTATATGTTCGTTTCAGGTTATATGTTGGCATATTCAGGGTACAGTCAAAATGTTCTGAAATCTGCTTCAGCAATGGTAAACTTTCTTGTTTGAATATTAAAATGCCATGATGGGAATATTGAGATGAGAAAATAAGACAGATTGTTGAAAACAAGAGAAGGGGTCTTAATGCTCAATGTTTGGGGAAAAGGAAATATGAGTGTACCAATTGGAGATGTGCTGGAATTACAAAACAACAAATGGGGTACAGAACTGTCCTCCTCACAAAATATTGTTATAGAACATCTATAGAATATCATGTAAATCAATATTTTTCACTGAAATGTACTGCTTCATGTGTTTTTAAAATAAACTATTAAATTTTATTTCTCCTGTTATCTTTTCCATTTCCTGATTTAAGCTATAAGAAAACTGAAGGTTACATGCAGAACATGTTTTGTGACTTACGATGTCTTTTTGTTTGGACAGCTCTGGTCTTGCCTGTTGCTTCATGACACCAAAAGTTATCTATATAAATTGGTTAATAGGCTCCTGAGAGAGTTTGATGTAAATTACAACAGAATGAAACTGATCAGGATTATCAGGATTATTTGTTTTAGCCCTTTTCAAGCTCTCAATTGAACAGTCACAGCAGCATGTTGAATTTGTTTAAAAGGACCCTGCCCCTATAATTTTTTCATTTAGTGAAGCCTTTGAGAGTTAATTGCTGAATTCTTTTTATGCTTTTTTATTGTAAAAACTGTGTACAGAGGGGTTACTGTTACATGAGTAAGGTAATGAGTGGAGATTCAACATATGCACCCTTAATAGCAGTGCTGAGTGAGTTGATAGTCCCTGAACCAAGGGGAAATGAAACTGTGCCCAAAGTTATTACAATATCTGGCTGTGCATTGTTATTGTTATACTTTTTTAGTGATGCTGCCTATAACCTAACTGGTTCCCATATGTTGCCTTCAATCAGTTCTTGCCCTAGCAATTGCTCTGTTTTTGGGGTGTGTACCACTGGCATCTTTGTTACAAGTTAAGTGTATTGTGAGTGTGATACATACTGGAAGGGTGAAGCTTGTGATATTCCAGTGGCAGCAGCCCAGATCATGGCCAGAGAAAAGTGTGTGTCTGCAATGATCATTGGCAAGGTCCCCATTGCTCTTTGAATGTTCCTTCCACAGAGTCCTACTGGATTTGGCTGAACGTTAAACCTTTCAGCCCTTCTGTAGCTAGGGCTTCACATAAAGCAGGTTTGCATGGGAAACTTTTGTGGGTAATTGGTTGATATACCTTAACTATGTTTTTTTTTTTCCAAATGGACTTGAATTGCAATTTAGAAAGGAGCATAGGTAATATCAGAGCTCTAGCAAGGGATTCTCTCCAGAGACAGGGACACCGTCTGGCCTTGTAAGAAAATGTCTTTAATGT
Organism: Dipodomys spectabilis; assembly: GCF_019054845.1. NCBI lineage: Eukaryota > Metazoa > Chordata > Mammalia > Rodentia > Heteromyidae > Dipodomys > Dipodomys spectabilis. The sequence goes on along the minus strand of NW_024870716.1, from coordinate 8,956,383 downwards.
GTGGAGGCAGAATTGAAACAAATGATAGCAATATCACAGATAAATTACGGGCTTTCAACATATGCAAGTCAGTCTTAGAGGACAACTCCCATTGTTCTTGGACCTGGTCAGCATTTGCTATGGAGAGACTTTCGTTACCTATATGGAGCTGGACCAGAGAGATGTAACGATCCTAATACCTGGATATTCTGCAATGTATGTGTCTACGAGCAGCAGGCAGGAATATCATATATCATCCAACACCTAGCTTTGTCCAGAAATGAAAGGAACTAGTATAGCAGGTGGATGCAGCCACATGAGTGTGTAGGATGAAATACCAAATTCCATTTATGTTCATAGGGGTTATAAAGCATTAGCAGGCCATGGGGATGGATTGACAGATGATCTTGATATGTATGAAGTTACCACTAAGACTCAGACTAATTTGAAAGAAAGTGTGAAAACAAGGGTTATACCGTGGGGGAGGGACATACAAAGCAACAAAACAATCACCTTATAAATATGTTAGAAACAATAGCAAGGAAGAAAAAACCACTTGTGTCCTTATCTTGGGGTTCATTTCACCTAACATCACCTTATCTGACCTTTTCCGCATGTCTTAGACATATACTAGTTATTGCAAATAAGGGAAACCATGGGACCTATGTTTCTTTGGGCCTGGCTTACTTCACTTAATATAATTGTTGGTATAATTTGGGGAGGGGAAGGGAAAAAATTGTTTAAATAGGGATACAGGTGGACCCATTGCAACAATGAGATGTACAAAATGCTACGTAGAAAAACGAACTTTACAACTTTGGTGGGGAGAGGAGGGGGGAGTGTAGTCGTGGAAATGGGAAGGCAGGGCAGGAATGGTAGGGGAAAATCAAATGTACTCATTACCTTGCTCATGTAATTGTAACCCCTCTGTACAGTATTTTCACAATAAAAAAACTTATTTTAAAAAAGTGTGTTTTCCAGATACCTTCATTAACTGTTCTTATCAATGGAGCTATGCTTATCTTTAGAGGACATATGCATAATGACACTTGAGTAATGGTGCAAAATGCTTTTCTGCCCATAGCTTGTGATGACAGCAAAATGTTACTGTAATTAAATCTTCGGAGATGTTAACAGATTTTGGACACTCTGCCATAGCCACTAATGAGTCCACATTTACCTTTGGTGGATTTTTCTAGTGTATTCCCTAATGATATCCTTGTATACAAACCTCCAAATTGCAAAGTTTCAGAGATGAAGAACTTTGTAAAATGTTGGGCCATGGATAAAAAGTATTTTGGAATAATAATACTCACTGTGAATCTTGGGAATCTGGAAATAATATTTTTAGAGGCAAATGCTCTCCTAAAACAGCTGCTTCTGATGACAGATGTAATAGATAAGCAGAGTGTGCCAGCTGTGCTGCCAATACAAAGGGAGCCAATAATGTGATGGCAAGAAACCCATTTCAGCAAGCAGTAACTGCAGTGTGCCTGTCAGAAAAAGAGACCAATTGTCCTGTGAGCAGATTTGTAACAAACTCACAAGCTGTAAAAGCCATTTACTAAACTTGAATTGCCAGTGGGTTCAGTGAGGAGAGCAATGAGAGGCTTGGCCAGCTCATCTTTGTTGCTATAATCTCAGTGGGAATCTTGCTTCATTAACAACTTGAAAGGAGGCAGACTTTGTACTGATAAACAACAGAAATATACACAACAGAAAGTATCACCTTGGGTTGGGCTGGGCTACATCAATATATCCCACTGGGTATGGGAAGATATATCCCCTATAACAAATGGCTGGAGAACTAAAGGATTTTGGGTCCTGTGCTTGTTTAGAAAGGGCTGCTGAGGTAGGCTTAAGAGCAATTCTTACACATCTATGTCTATGAAAGGCCTGTCAATAGTCCAAACCAAAATGTAAGGCAATGTCAAGATCCATGGTCTACATCATCTTCCAATTATCCAAGCAATTGTACAAACTAGTATATATACAGCAGCAATACAAAGCCATGTGCTGACCATAATGCCTATGTAATCTCTTTTCCATATGGGCAATGTCTAGAGTGGCAAACTGTCACCCACTCTCCTCAAAATTGTTCTGCATTAAGAACCGGTGGACAGGGCTGCAAAGGTGGCTCAGTGGTAGAGTGCTTGCCTTGCATGCATGAGGCCCTGGGTTCAATTCGTCAGCACCGCATAAGCAGAAAAAGCTGCAAGTGGTACTGTGGCTCAAGTGGTAGAGCAGTAGCCTTGAGCTGAAGAGCTGAGGTACAGTGCCCATGCCTAGAGTTCAGGCCCCATGACTGGCAGAAAAAAAAAAAACCTGTGGACATTGTTTAGAACCCTATGCATTTATCCTAGTGATGCAGGAAGAAGACACTGCATTGAATGGTCTTGGCAAGGACTAATGAGGTTTGTTGAATGCTCAATGAAAAAATTCTTTTTTTTGGGGGGGGGCGGAGGGTATCTGGTCGCGGGGCCTGAACTCTGGGCCTGGGCACTGTCCCTCAGCTCTTCAGCTCAAGGCTAGTGCTCTACCACTTGAGCTACAGTGCCACTTCCAGCTTTTTTAGTTTTGCTTGTGTAGTGCTGAGGAATCGGACCCAAGGCCTCATGCATGCAAGGCAAGCGCTCTACCACTGAGCCACCTTCCCAGCCCAGAGAAAATTCTTGACATCAATCTTTGCCCCAAAGTAAAGAACTATGAGTGGTCCCTTATCTAATGTCAAGCTTGCCAGTGTAATGGACATAGTACTTCTATCAATAATAGTGTGTTTGAACAGTGTAAAATATCTCCCCACAGGAAAACAATATCAAGATGACATGCTAGGTTATTATGGAGGTCCAACTGGTGGTGGACACTGTATAGCTTGTACATGTAGTGGCCATACAATGATTTCTCATGAGCACACAGCAGAATGTTTCTGTAAGGCTGGGAATGAGGCATAGTGGTAGAGTACTTGCCTAGCATGCATGAAGCCCTGGCTTTGATTCCTCAGTACCATGTACATAATTAAGGCCAGAAGTGGTGCTGTGGTTCAAGGGGTAGAGTTTTAGCCTTGAGTAAAAAGCAGCTCAGGAACACTGCTCAGGCCCTGAGTTCAAGCCCCAGGACTGGCAAAAAAAAAAATGTTTCTGTACATCTCGAGGAATAAAAGGTGATCTATGCTAATTATGGGACTTTAAAATTATTAGGTTGGCAATCCACTTAGAGGAACAAGTTACTTCGGCCTTTTGATGGACTATCAGTTTACCTTATTGTAGGAAGATGATTGCCACCACACTGCCACAAATTTCATAGCAAATCCAGAAGAAGCCTGCCAAAATGTGGATATTTCAGTGAACACATCAAACAGCTTTAATCTCAACATCCCAAGATCAATGCGTTCAGCAGGTAGAACAATACATGGGGAAGAGACTCGTAGAGCTTCCAAGACTAATCAAAAGGATTACAGAAATAGATTTTCCTATGAAAAATTTAACTTAGATGCAACCCTAATATTACATTCTATGTGTATGTCAGCAACTTTTGTCTATTAAGATACAGACTGCAAAAATTCTCACAACACAAGACAATCCTAGATCTTGTGTCTTTTTTTTTTTTTTGTCACTTTTCAGTTGTGTTTTATCTTTATTACTTACGGCGCCTGTGGTATAGAAGATCAAGCAAATTTGTTGTGTTCTCCATCGAAAGTGTCCATGGGGCTGGGAAGGTAGCTCAGCGGTAGAGTGCATGCCTTGCAAGCATGAGGCCCTGGGTTCGATTCCTCAGCACCACATAAACAGAAAAAGCCAGAAGTGGCGCTGCGGCTCCAGTGGTAGAGCACTAGCCTTGAGCTGAAGAGCTGAGGGACAGAGCCCAGACCCAGAGTTCAGGCCCCATGACCGGCAAAAAAAAAAAAAAAAAAAAAGAAAGAGGTGTCCATGATATTATTTAAAGGAGCTGCTCTAATAGCCAACTGTGCCTTTGCTTCTGGTGATATAGAACCTGAAGTAGGAGCTAAACAAACAGGCTTTCTGCCAGGGCCATTAGAGGGGGCTCCCAGACCAATAGCCATTAACCATATGCTGGAAAGGGTGCTGCTGTTCTGACTGTGTTTCTTTTTCTACCATGAGGATCATGTGGTGTCCCCCAGGCCTTGCTGCTGCCATTGTGGCCTGATGGATATGTCACGACACAAGGCTTCAGAGAATCAAGAAAAAGACTTTTCACAACCAAAATCAAAAGTATCTGTCTGCCAGTCAAGGAACTCTTTATCAGAGAATGGAAACCACTCCTACAGACTCTGTCCTGATTTATTTTGCAAATGGCTTGCATTGAAGCAGTTCTGTGGTCTAGGCATTCTCTAACCATGCATGAACCTAAATATACAAAGGATGTTGGTGAGTTTTTTTTTTTTTTAAATTTTATTTTATTTTATTTGAGAACATACTGTACAGAGGGGTTACAATTACATGGGCAGGATAATGCATACATTTCTTACCAAGCATTGCAGCCTCCTCCTTTGTTTACGCTTCACCTCCCTTCCCAGCCTCCCCCCTCCCCCCCCACCTAATTATACCCCCCCTCCCCCCCCCCCCCCGACATTGTAAAGCTGGTTTTGACATGACATTTTGTACTTCTCATTGTTGCAACAGGTCCACCTGAATACTTAAACGACTTGTTTGTCCCCATCTCCTCCACATGTTATACTGACATCAAATATAGTGAAAGCGAGGGTTACACTGTGGGGGAGGGACATACAAAGCAACAAAGAAATAATCTTATAAATGCGTTAGAAACACATGCATGAAAGAAACAAAAACCTTAAAATACATATTTGAGGGTTCGTTTTCCTAACATCACATTATCTGACTTTTTCCGCTTGATTCATACCTATACTAGATATTGCAAATAAGGGAAACCATGGGACCTATGTTTCTTTGGGCCTGGCTTACTTCACTTAATATAATTTTTTCCAAGCCTTTCCATTCCTAACAAATGGGGAAATGTCATTCTTTCTGATGGAGGCATAGAATTCCATTGTGTATATATACCACATTTTCTTGATCCATTCATCTACTGAGGGGCATCTGGGTTGGTTCCATATCTTAGCTATGGTAAATAATGCTGCAACAAACATAGTTGTGCTGGTAGCTTTAGTGTGGACTTTTTTGTAAACATTAGGGTAAATGCCCAAAAGTGGGATTGCTGGGTCATAGGGGAGTTCTATGTGAAGTCTTTTGAGGAACCTCCATACTGCTTTCCAAAGTGGTTGAACAAGTTTACATTCCCACCACCAATGAAGTAAGGTTCCTTTCTGTCCACATCCCCTCCAGCATCTGTTGTTGTTAGAGTTCTTGATTTTTGCTGTTCTAACTGGAGTGAGGTGATATCTCAATGTTGTTTTGATTTGCATTTCTTTTATGGCTAGGGATGTTGAACATTTCTTCATGTGTCTATTGGCCATCCTTCTTTCTTCTTCAGAGAAGCTTCTCTTTAAGTCTTTCGCCCACTTACTTATTGGACAGTTGTTTCTTTGAGGATTTGTTGTTGGGTGGTTTAATTTTTTGAGTTCCAAGTATACTTTAGATATGAGACCCTTGTCCGTTGTATGGCTAGTAAAGATCTTCTCCCAATCCGTGGGCTTTCTATTGATCTTGCTAGCTATGTCATTTGCCCTGCAGAAGCTCTGCAACCTTATGCAATCCCATTTGTCCAACCTTTCTTTGATTTGTTGTGTTTCCGGGTCTCTATTCAGAAAATTTCGGCCTGAGCCAAGGAGACCCAGGGTTTCTCCTATTCCATCCTGTAAGGTTTTCAGATTGTCTGCTTTGAGTTCAAGGTCTTTGATCCATTTGGAGTTGATTCTGGTGCAGGGTGATATATAAGGATCTAGCTTTAGTTTTCTACATGTAGTTAACCAGTTTTGCCAGCACCATTTACTGAAGAGGCTGTCTGTCTTCCATTCTATTGTTTTAGCTCCCTTATCGAAGATTAGATGGCTATAGGTCTGTAGGTTCATTTCTGGGTTTTCAATTCTATTCCATTGGTCCTGAGGTCTGTTCTTATGCCAATACCAAGCTGTTTTGATTACTACGGCTTTATAGTAGAGTTTGAAATTTGGTATTGATATTCCTCCAGCAGTGTTCTTTCCGTTGAGGAGCGTTTTTGCTATTCGGGGTCTTTTATTGTTCCATATGAATTTTTGGATTGCCTCTTCTATTTCCTTGAAGAATGAGGGTGGAATTTTGATAGGTATTGCGTTGAATTTGTAGATAGCCTTGGGAAGTATTGCCATTTTCACGATGTTAATCTTTCCAATCCAGGAGCATGGGAGGTTTTGCCATTTTTTAAGTTCTGTGTTGATTTCCTTTTTCAAGATTTTAAAGTTTTCATCATAGAGGTCCTTCACTTCTTTAGTTAAGTTAATTCCTAGGTATTTTATTTTTTGTGGGGCTATTACAAATGGAGTTGCTTTCCTAATTTCAGCCACACTTTTCTCATTGTTGGCATACAGAAAAGCCATTGATTTTGGGGGGTTAATTTTATAACCTGCTACTTTGCAAAGTTTTGAATCAGCTTGAGTAATTTGGGAGTGGAGTCTATGGGCTTCTTTAAATACAAGATCATGTCATCTGCAAAGAGGGAGAGTTTTATTTCTTCTTTCCCTATTTGGATCCCCTTTATGTCTGCATCTTGTCTTATTGCTGTAGCTAGGCATTCTAATACTAGATTGAAGAGAAGTGGAGAGAGTGGGCATCCTTGTCTTGTTCCTGAGTTAAGGGGAAATGGCTTTAGTTTTTCACCATTGAGTATAATGCTGGCTGTAGGTTTGTCATATACAGCCTTTATTGTATTGAGGAATGTTCCATGGATTCCTAATTTTTCCAAAACCTTCATCATGAAGGGGTGTTGGATCTTGTCGAATGCTTTTTCTGCATCTATTGAGATAACCATGTGGTTCTTATTCTTGCTCCTGTTGATGTGATGAATAATTTTAATTGATTTGCGTATATTGAACCAGCTTTGCATCCCTGAAATGAATCCTGTTTGATCGTGGTGTATGATTTTTTGGATGAATTGTTGAAGTCAGTTGGCCAAAATTTTGTTGAGAAGTTTTGCATCAATGTTCCTCAAAGAAATGGGTCTATAGTTCTCTTTCTTTGATGAGTCCCTGCCTGGTTTTGGGATGAGGGTTATGATGGCTTCATAGAATGTGTTCGGTAGTGAGCTTTCTCTTTCAATTTCATTGAAGAGTTGGAGGAGAATTGGTGTGAGCTCTGCTTTGAAGGCCTTGTAAAATTCCGCTGTTAAACCATCTGGTCCTGGACTTTTCTTAGCTGGGAGGTCTCTTATTGCTGTTTCTATTTCAATGCTTGATATGGGCCTGTTCAGATAGTTTAACTCATCTTGGTTTAGTTTTGGCATGTCAGTATTTGCTAGGAAGAGGTCCATTTCTGTCAAGTTCTCAAACTTATTAGCATAAGTTTTGAGAAGTATTCCCTTATAATGTTCTGAATCTTGGTTGTTTCCGTGGTGATGTTTCCATTCTCATCTCTGAGTTTATTAATTTGGGTGTGTTCTCTTCTTTTTCTGATAAGATTTGATTTGCATTTCTTTTATGGCTAGAGAGTTTGAGTATTTTTCATGTGTCTATTGGCCATTCTAATTTCTTCTTCAGAGAAGTTCTCCTTAAGTCTTTAGCCCACTTATTATTCGGGCAGTTGTTTCTTTGAGGATTGTTGTTGGGGATTTAATTTTTTGAGTTCCAAGTATATTTTAGATATGAGACCCTTGTCCATTGTATGGCTAGTGAAGATCTTCTCCCAATCCATGGGCTTTCTATTGATCTTGCTAGCTATGTCCTTTGCCATGCAGAAGCTCTGCAGCTTCATTCAATCTTATTTGTCCAACCTTTCTATGATTTGTTGTGTTTCTGGGTCTCTATTAAGAAAATTTCAGTCTGTGCCAAGGAGACCTAAGGTTTCTCCTATTCCTTCCTGCAAAGTTTTCAGGGTGTCTGCTTTGACTCCCAGGTCTTTGATCCATTTGGAGTTGATTCTGGTGCAGGGTGATATATAAGGATCTAATTTTAGTTTTCTACAGGTGAATAGCCAATTTTGCCAGCAACATTTAATAAAGAGGCTGTCTTTCTTCCATTCTATTTTTTTTTTAGCTCACTTATCAAAAATCAGGTGACTATAGGTATGTGGGTTCATTTCTGGGTTTTCAATTCTATTCCATTGGTCCTCAGGTCTGTTGTGGTGCCAGTACCAAGCTGTTTTGATTACTATGGCTTTGTGATAGAGTTTGAATTTGCTATTGATAGTCCTCCAGCACTGTTCTTTCTGTTAAGGATTGTTTTTTCTATTCAGGGTATTTTATTGTTCCATATGAATTTTTGGATTGCTTCTTCTATTTCCTTGAAGAATGACGTTGGACTACTGATAGGTATTGCATTGAATTTGTAGATAGCCTTTGGAAGTGTTGCCATTTTCACAATGTTAATCCTTCCAAACCAGGAGCATGGGAGGTTTTCCAAGAGAAGAAAAGGTGAAAAGAATGAGAAAGAAAGAAAAAAAAGATCAAATGTTCAGTAGAGCTAAACAAAAAAAACAAAATAAAAAATTTTTAGAAAGAAAAAAAAAAGAAAAATGCACACACACATATACCCCTAAAATAAAAATTATAAGAGGAAGAAAAAAAAGTTACTAGAAAACAATTTTTTTAAAAAAAGGAAAAAATTAAAAATTAGAATTTCTAAGTTTTAGCAAAAAAATTTATAAAAGGTACAAAAAAAAAAGTTCTTTTTTTTGGGAGGGGTGGTATGATCCTGTATCTCCCTTGTGTTCGTAACCAGCCTCTTGTTGGTGTCTCTCATCTGCTTGTGGTGTTTGATTTTCCTGTGGCTTGGTTGGTTTCTTGTCAGTTCATCTGAGTAGACAGAAAAATACTGTGCTTTAACCAGGATTTTGTGATCCTCCTCCCAGGCTAGTTCAATGGGAGGGAGATCTGCTATGAGTATGGCAAAAGAGGGAGATGGCTGTTTCCTCTAGTTTGGAGATGCTGTGATGAGGCTAGGTTCTGGGTAAAATTGAGGCCTTTCAGCAAACAGTAGCTTTTCCCTGAGGGGGCAAGCTTGTGAGAAACTCACAGAGCCCAGCCTGGAGCCATTCTCAGGGTTTATGTTTACCGAATTTCAATTGATTATCAAGACTGCTAAAGGGAGGGGCAGCCTCTGGTTCTGTTTACCCAGTGAAGAAAGCCACTCCTGGGGCTGGCAGTGGAGCTGGGTGAATTTTCCCTGGGTGGAGCTGAGTCTGGCAGGTCAGTTAGGTTCTTGTGACCTGCTAAATGACTCTAGGTTTCTTCCAAGGCCTGAGTTGGAGCTAGCAGCTCAGCCGGGCCTTTGTCAGTATCAAAGATGGAGATCTCCGGTAATGGGTTGGGGAGGGGTGGGCTTCCCTCCTCTGCTCCCTGAGAAGGAGTGAGGACGTCAGGCTTCTACTCATGTCGAGTCTTGGTTCCTGGGTTGTCTCTGGTCTTCGAACTGCAGGATGAAGATGTCTGCACCTTGTCGGTTCTTGTTGGTGTTGAGTAGAATCCGCTCACCCTCTGCATCTGGCTCCTTGGTCCCAGACTCTCTGTGTTGCAGGTACGGTGGCTATAGCCGCCGCCGCTGCAGTCACAGCACAGTTGCTGGCAAGTGCTCAGATCTGTCTCCTTGCCTGGATTTTTCCTCTCTGGCCTAACTCTACTGCGATGGCACACTTGGTGTGATTCTCTGGCTTAGGACTGTTCATTGGAACACTGAAACTGCTTTCTATGCGAGAGCTTGTTTAGCCTCCAGCTTCTCAGCCATCTTCCCAGAACTCTGGCTGTGCATTGTTATTGTTACACTTTTTTAGTGAGGCTGCCTATAAGCTAACTGGTTCCCATATGTTGTCTTCAATCAGTTCTTGCCCTAGCAATTGCTCTGTTTTTGGGGTGTGTACCACTGGCATCTTTGTTACAAGTTAAGTGTATTGTGAGTGTGATACATACTGGAAGGGTGAAGCTTGTGATATTCCAGTGGCAGCAGCCCAGATCATGGCCAGAGAAAAGTGTGTGTCTGCAATGATCATTGGCAAGGTCCCCATTGCTCTTTGCATGTTCCTTCCACAGAGTCCTACTGGATTTGGCTGAACGTTAAACCTTTCAGCCCTTCTGTAGCTAGGGCTTCACAGAAAGCAGGTTTGCATGGGAAACTTATGTAGGTTATTGGTTTATATACCTTAACTATGGTTCTTTTCAAATGGACTTGAATTGCAATTTAGAAAGGAGCATATGTAATATCAGAGCTCTAGCAAGGGATTCTCTCCAGAGACAGGGACACCGTCTGGCCTTGTAGGAAAATGTCTTTAATGTGTGGAGGCAGAATTGAAACAAATGATGGCAATATCACAGATAAATTATGGGCTTTTAACATATGCAAGTCAGTCTTGGAGGACAACTCCCATTGTTCTTGGACCTGGTCAGCAGTTTGCTATGGAGAGACTTTCAGTACATATATGGAGCTGGACCGGAGAGATGTAATGATCCTAATACCTGGATATTCTGCAATGTATGTGTCTACGAGCAGCAGGCAGGAATATCATATATCATCCAACACCTAGCTTTGTCCAGAAATGAAAGGAACTAGTATACCAGGTGGATGCAGCCACATGAGTGTGTAGGATGAAATACCAAATTCCATTTATGTTCATGGGGGCTGTAAAGCATTACCAGCCCATGGGGATGGATTGACAGATGATCTTGATATGTATGAAGTTACCACTAAGACTCAGACTAATTTGAAAGAAAGTGTGAAAACAGGGGTTATACCATGGGGGAGGGACATACAAAGCAACAAAACAATCACCTTATAAATATGTTAGAAACAATAGCAAGGAAGAAAAAAACACTTGTGTCCTTATCTTGTGGTTCATTTCACCTAACATCACCTTATCAGACCTTTTCCAAATGTCTCAGACGTATACTAGTTATTGCAAATAAGGGAAACCATGGGACCTATGTTTCTTTGGGCCTGGCTTACTTCACTTAATATAATTGTTGGTATAATTTAGGGAGGGAAAGGAAAAAAAACAAATTGTTTAAATAGGGATACAGGTGGACCCATTGCAACAATGAAATGTCAAAATGCTATGTTGAAAAATGGACTTTACAGCTTTGGTGGGGAGAGGAGGGGGGAGTGTAGTTGTGGAAATGGGAAGGCAGGGCAGGAATGGTAGGGGAAAACCAAACGTACTCATTACCTTGCTCATGTAATTGTAACCCCTCTGTACAGTATTTTCACAATAAAAAAAATTTTAAAAAAAGTGTGTTTTCCAGATACCTTCATTAACTGTTCTTATCAATGGAGCTATGCTTATCTTTAGAGGACATATCCATAATGACACTTGAGTAATGGTGCAAAATGTTTTTCTGACCATAGCTTGTGATGACAGCAAAACGTTACTGTAATTAAATCTTCAGAGACATTAACAGATTTTGGACACTCTGCCATAGCCATTAATGAGTCCACATTTACATTTGGTAGATTTTTCTAGTGTATTCCCTAATGATATCCTTGTATACAAACCTCCAAATTGCAAAGTTTCAGAGATGAAGAACTTTGTAAAAATGTTGGGCCATGGATAAAAAGGGTTTTGAATAATAATACTCACTGTGAATCTTGGGAATCTGGAAATAATATTTTTAGAGGCAAATGCTCTCCTAAAACAGCTGCTTCTGATGACAGATGTAATAGATAAGCAGAGTGTGCCAGCTGTGCTGCCAATACAAAGGGAGCTAATAATGTGATGACAAGAAACCCATTTCAGCAAGCAGTAACTGCAGTGTGCCTGTCAGAAAAAGAGACCAATTGTCCTGTGAGCAGACTTGTAACAAACTCACAAGCTGTAAAAGCCATTTACTAAACTTGAATTGCCAGTGGGTTTAGTGAGGAGAGCAATGACAGGCTTGGCCAGCTCATCTTTGTTGCTATAATCTCAGTGGGAATCTTGCTTCATTAACAACTTGAAAGGAGGTGGACTTTGTACTGGATAAGCAACAGAAATATACACAACTTTCTGTATCACCTTGGGTTGGGCTGGGCTACATCAATATATCCCACTGGGTATGTGAAGATACATTCCCTATAACAAATGGCTGGAGAACTAAAGGATTCTGGGTTCTGGGCTTGTTTAGAAAGGGCTGCTGAGGTAGGCTTAAGAGCAATTCTTACACATCTATGTCTGTGATAGACCTGTCATTAGTCCAAACCAAAATGTAAGGCAATGTCAAGATCCATGGTCTATGTCATCTTCCAATTATCCAAGCAACTGTACAAACTAGTATATATACAGCAGCAATACAAAGCCATGTGCTGACCATAATGCCTATGTAATGTTTTTTCCATATGGGCAATGTCTGGAGTGGCAAACTGTCACCCACTCTCCTCAAAATTGTTCTGCATTAAGAACCTGTGAACAGGGCTGGGAAGGTGGCTCAGTGGCAGAGTGCTTGCCTTGCATGCATGAGGCCCTGTGTTCAATTCCTCAGCACTGCATAAGCAGAAAAGGATGGAAGTGGTACTGTGGCTCAAGTGGTAGAGCTCTAGCCTTGAGCTGAAGAGGTGAGGGACAGTGCCCAGGCCCAGAGTTCAAGCCCCAGGACTGGCAAAAAAAACTGTTTCTGTACATCCAGAGGAATAAAAGGTGATCTGTGCTAATTATGGGACACTAAAATCATTATGTTGGCAATCCACTTAGAAGAACAAGTTACTGCAGCCTTTTGATGGACTATCAGTTTACCTTCAGCTTATTGTAGGAAGATGATTGCCACCACCTGACACAAATTTCATAGCAAATCCAGAAGAAGCATGCCAAAATGTGGATATTTCAGTGAACACGTCAAACAACTTTAATCTCAACATCCCAAGATCAGTGGGTTCAGCAGGTAGAACAATACCTGGGGAAGAGACTCTTAGAGTTTACAAGACTAATAGAAAGGATTACAGAAATAGATTTTCCTATGAAAAATTTAACTTAGAAGCAACCCTAATATTACATACTATGTGTATGTCAGCAATTTTCCTTGGCCTATTAAGATACAGACTGCAAAAATTCTCACAACATAAGACAATCCTAGATCTTGTGTCATTTTTGTCACCTTCCAGTTGTGTTTTATCTTTATTACTTATGGCACCTATGGTATTAGAAGATCAAGCAAATTTGTCGTGTTCTCCATAGAAAGAGGTGTCCATGATATTATTTAAAGGAGCTGCTCTAATAGCCAACTGTCCCTTTGCTTCTGGTGATGTAGAACCTGAAGTAGGAGCTAAACAAACAGACTTTCTGCCAGGGCCATTAGAGGGGGTTCCCAGACCAATAGCCATTAACCATATGCTGGAAAGGGTGCTGCTGTTCTCACTGTGTTTCTTTTTCTACCATGAGGATCATGTGGTGTCCCCCAGGCCTTGCTGTTGCCAGTGGCCTGATGGATATGTCACAACACAAGGCTTCAGAGAATCAAGAAAAGACTTTTCACAGCCAAAATCAAAAGTATCTGTCTGCCAGTCAAAGAACTCTTATCAGAGAATGGAAGCCACTCCTACAGACTCTGTCCTGATTTATTTTGCAAATGGCTTGCATTGAAGCAGTTCTGTGGTCTAGGCATTCTCTAACCATGCAGAATCTAAATACAGTTCCCTCCAATTGGGCAATGTCCCAAGTGGCCAAAGAATGTTGATGAGTTTTTTTTTATTGCTATTTTTTTTTTTTTTTGTCGGTCATGGGGCCTGAAGTCTGAACCTGGGTGCTGTCCCTCAGCTCTTCAGTTCAAGGCTAGCACTCTACCACTTGCACCAAAGTGCCGCTGCCCTTTTTTTCTGCTAATGTGGTGCTGAGGAATTGAACGCAGGGCCTCATGCACGCAAGGCAAACACTCTACCACTGAGCCACCTTCCCAGCCCCCAATGTTGGTGAGTTTTTATTGGGGTAACATTACTGATGGTCACAGGTGACAAAGTCAGGTTGTCTTTTTACTTTAATTACTCTGGGAAAAGAGGTACATTGTTTCTTATTGCAGAAGAAAAATAATGTAATTCCTAAAATTCAACTATTCAAATAATTCAACTAAGTGTATCTCAGGGCTTTACAGAAAAGCATTTAATAATGCTGAAATGATGAAAACTGCACAGTTGTTGCCTCATTAGTAAATGTAAGTCACCTGTATATGAATAGGCAAGTGTGCATCCTTGAGTTCAAACCCTAGTACTGCCAAAAGGAAAAGTTGATATTTAATTCTCCTTTATATTTTTTTCTTTTTGCTTATGTGGTGCTGAGGAATCGAATCCAAGGCCTCAAGCATGCAAGGCAAGCGCTCTACCACTGAGCCACCTTCCCAGCCCCTTTACTTCTCCTTTATATAGCAAATTATTTCCCCACATCCGACCAAAGATAGACATTTCTCTTACTATCAACTACTGTGAAATAGGACCTTGCTTTTTTTTTTGGTTGTTTTTTTTTGGGGGTCCGGTCGTGGGGCCTGAACTCTGGGCCTGGGCGCTGTCCCTCAGCTCTTCAGCTCAAGGGTAGCATTCTACCATTTGAGCCACAGCACCACTTCCGGCTTTTTTCTTTTTGCTTATGTGGTGCTGAGGAATCGAACCCAGGGCCTCAGGCATGCAAGGCAAGCGCTCTACCATTGAGCCACCTTCCCAACCCTTAGGATCTTTCTTTCTTACTCCCTTTCTTATTACCCTCCTAAGGTAATATCATAATGAAATACTAATATCCAATCTGTTTAGGCTGACTCAAAAATGATTAAGATAAAGCGGGGCACTGGGACGCATCCTGTAATCCTAATTACTCAGGAGGCTGAGATCTGAGGATCCAAGCTCAAAGCCAGCCTGGGCAGGTAAGTCCATGAGACTCTTACCTCCAATGAACTCCCAAAGAGGTGGATGTGGAGCTGTGACTCAAGTAGTAGAGAGCTGGCATAGAACAAGAAAGGTCAGGGATGGCATTCATGCCCTGACCTCACTGCCTAGCACCTGCACAACACCACCAAAATGAGTTAACTGAAAACCATTCCTTCTTTTTTTCATTTTCATGGATATCCTGTAATCTGATCAGAAGATAGAGGCAATTAGCCTTTGTGGTCCTTCGAAGAGTCGCCTCCTTTGGTTTCACTGTGGTGAGTGACTAATGTCTCCCGTCCCTGTGGGTTTTAGATCTATACAGTTCAGTCTATGAGCAAGTTCACATGCTCACGTGGGCAGCGCGTGTAAAATCACTTCAGTCCCCTTCCTATGTGACAGATGGACACAGGCGCCATTTTACCACATCTATTGTTAGATACATTCATGGCGCTCCCACCCCAAGACATTGTCTCAACACGCTTCCTACTTCCTTTCAATGAGCACAATCTCTGAGCCTGTGGAGTTTCATTCTGTAGCTGAAGGTGTATGGGCTGGGCTTCTCTACTGTGCAGAGAGCGGGCCTGTCTGTTTCGGAGGTAATGAAAGCCGGGTTCCTTTCTGCCGTGGGGATGTGTGTGGGGATGTGTGCGTCCCTCCAAAGGCGCCAGCGGCCTGAGGCCCTCGAGGAGCGGGGGGCGGGGCTTCCGGCATGACTGACAGGCGAGGTCGGCTTTCCGGTCTGGCTTTGTGCTCTGCTGGCCTGGAGAGAAGCCTGCACGTGGGAGCCTCCGGGGCCTGACGCTCGGGAAACGCGGGCAGGAATTGGCCGCTGCGGCCGCCGTCGTCAGGTCACCCAGCGCGTGCGACATAGGTGCCATGTTGGACCCCGGCGGCTGCGGAGACTCAGCTGCCGCCTTGGTCACCGCCGCTGCCGGGCTCTCCTCTCAGTGTGGAGGACACAGACAAGGAGACGCGGGGAGCCTGGCCTGAAGGGGGAGGACCACACAGGAGGACCCAAGGAAGACTACTCTGAAGGGTGAGTGAAGTGGCCCGTGGAGGCCTGGGCTTGTCAGCTCCGCTTGGGTAGTGAACACGCCCGAACTTCCGGTCCTGCGCAGTGCACACATCCCTGCCCATCGGACCAGATAGTAACAGCGCAGTGGTCATTGATGTCTAGTTTGAAAGGTGGCATTTTCTAAGAAATGAGAGCCCAGCAACTAAAGCTCAAGGCTTTAGTGGGCATCAGATCTGCCCGCCTGCTCCAAGCAGAACTGGAATGCTGCTACTGGGAATGGAGGCAGTAGAGCTGGACAGGTATGGACAAAATTTAAGTGAAATTCAGGGGACTGTCATGGGTCACATTAAGTGGGCTTTGGGAATTGGGGGAAGAGTTAAATTCGGAAAAGAGGTGTAGGAGAAGAGGTGTAGGGGGCCTGATGCAACTAGGACAGGGATTCTTGTGTCCCACCGGGAAAGTGTATAGCATCCAGGAAATAGACACTTAGCAGGTTTTTGTAAACAGGAAGGGATGCAGGGAGAGGACTTGCCAGGATGGGCAAGCTAACTCCAAGTCCTTAGATTCCTATGCTTTTTTTTTTAAAATACTGTACAGAGGGGTTACAATTACATTGGCAAGATAATGAGTACATTTCTTATCAAGCATTGCAGCTTCCTCCTTTGTTTTCCCTTTCCATCCCTTCCCATCCTTTCCCCCAGACTCCCCACCCCCCACCCCTGATTCCTATGCATTTTATGCATAGGTTTAAAAGTAAGAGGCAGAGGGTGGGCAAGACACTGTCTAGCTGTTTCCTGTTGTTTTGGGGCATTATGGTTTAAACATGGGGGGATGTGGAGGTGTCCTGAGGCTCTCCTTTCTCAGGACCTGGTATCCTGCCATGGAGAGTTCGGTGAACTTTTGGTTGGTGAAAGCTTCCATACGTTCCTTTAAGAAATTGCTACTGTTAGATTATTTGGACTTTGCCAAAACACCACACAGCCATCCAGGTAGAAGAAAGAAAGGTGTATTGCCGAGAAAGGACTGGCAAGACCACTTTTCTCAGGGAGAAGTGAGAAGAAGCACTAGCTATTGTCTGAGGTGACCTATATAACCTAGGAAGCTTAGGAGGGGCTAGTAGGGTCTAGGAGGCAGAGACCCTGATATGGACATGTGGGCCAGGGGCTTCATCATGGCAGACTAGGATTTATGGCTGCTGTCCAAATAGTAGATAAAGGGTCCTGCAACTGCCCAAACCTGAAGGTCACTCTAAGGGGATCTTGTTTACTTATATGGTGGTAGCTACCCCCAGAGGAGTGCCACCCCAAGGTGAAGGAGGTTGGAGGCTGAATATTTACTGCCTTTACAAAATGCGCCTAGTGTTGCCTAGGAAGGGAGCATGCTAAGCTGTAGAGAGGGAAAGGAGTGTACTAAGCTATGGGAAGGGAGCTATTTCACTAACAGCTGACACACTTGAATAGACTGGATCCAAAAGGAAGAATCAGGATGAGGAGTGGCAGGGTTCCCATGAGTAGTGGGATCCACAGGAGGAGAGACTCCCACATGGAGCAGGACAGGGACTGTGATTGTAATTAATCAAGTTTTGGAGCTTGGTCTAGTAGTCTCTTGGTCCCCTCCCTCACCAGGCCAGACTTGTTATGATAAAAGCAGCATTGTTCCCAAGGGCCAGATACACACACCACCTTTTTCTGCAGGTAGAGGTTCTGGAGAACCATACCTGCTAGAGAACCCAATTGGTCTTGTACCTCAGTACATTGTTGTGCAATTTCCTGAAGAGTCTCCAAGCTCAATGGAGAGGGTCTTGTAATCGGTAAGAGATGTAGCCAGACCCCTGAGCCCAATGCAGTACCTACTTTTATCCCCAAGGCAGCTAGAAGGGGCACCAGCTGGACAGCCCTGTTGGAGGGGTTGGATTGAGAGGGAGGATGGATGGGACCTGAAATGAGGCATCTGCAGGGGCCGAAAAGACAAAACAGTGAAAGATATATAAGGACACAGGCACACATCCAGTTGGTAGGCTAGTAAAAGTAGGAGTTTGAGCCACAAAGGAAAAAGGAGCCATCTCCAGGCAATCATGAGGACATGTGAAAAGAGAACAAATGGAGCAAAGGATAGACACCTTGACATTCAGGCTCAGCCCTGCACACAGGGAATGAGGACAACAGAGCAATGCCTGGGAGAAGGGCATTGAGTTGGAGGCAAAAGAAGATTGGAGACTTTGCCAGCAGGACATAGTGTTACTTTGCCCAGGGAAAAGAAGGAAGGTAGGATCTGTCCACCAGCCATGAACAGTTTAGGCCAGAGGCATTAATCTTGTCAGGGGGAACGGGAGGGGGTTCCCAGGAAGTAGCCGGTTTGTAAAACCTTGGCCTTGGCCTCCAGGAGCACAGTTGATCTACTTGGATATTTTGATGATGGTGGTAATGGATAGAAATGGTGCAGTTGCAGGCGTCTGGCAGCAAGATTCCTACCAGGGTGGAGAGCGGGGTAGGAAGTGAGGAGAAGCAGAGGGCTGCTGGGGTAAATAAAGGAGTATTACCAGTGGTGGGTGGGAGTAGAATTAGGTGCAAGTGATGGAAGGAGTCAAAGTAGGAATAGTGCAAGGTAAGCTGCACTTCCCTGGGAGAAGTGTAGTATTGGAGGTATGCATTAGATTGAACAAAGAAGGAGGAGCCTTTAATCTTGGAATAGGCTAGGCAGATGTGCTGGGTAAGAAAGGCATTGAGGGGAATAGGGAGGGCAGAGTAAGCAGATGAGGAGTGAAACCAACAAATCCAGCCTCCATCTGCAAATGAGATATGTTGTGATTTTAAGATAAAGTGAAGTTGAGGGATCTTTTCAGGCCTGTGGACTGAAGGAGAGGATTGCCTGCTACTCCCTTGAGAGGGAGGGAAGAAGAGAGAACAAGGCCAAAAAAGGGTAACAATTGACATGGCTGGTGGGCTGTTGTTTATCCACCAAGGTTGCTGGCAGTGGGCCTGTGGGAGAAAATGGGATGAGATTGGAGTCACTAGGTGACTCCAGAATAAAAAGTTAGAGTAGAAGAGGAGTGTGAAATTTTAAGCTAGGTTGGGGGAGTGTGAAATTTTAAGCTAGGTTGGGGACAGTGTGGTGGAAGAGTAGGAGAAGAGAGAGAGGGAGTGGTATGGGTCAGAAAAGGGAGTGGTAGTTCATGGAAGGGTTTGACTAAAGAGAGATGGTACCAAGGGAACTTTTCTGGAAGGTTTACAGTGGTGGGGTAATTAGGGTGACCATGTAGGGACCAGCCCATTTTGATTGTAGGGACTTGGGAGAGTGAGTTTTGAGGAGGACCCTTTTGCCTGGGTGAACCTTAAGGTCATTTGGACTGGTCAGAACAGGTTGGGGTGAGAAGGAGTCTGCTTGTTCCTGAGGAGTTATCTAAAGAGCAGAAAGGTTAGAGGTGAAAAATCTGGTTGCTGAGCAGAAGAAAGGAATAAAAAGAGGAAGCTATACATTGGTTCAAATGGGCTAAGGCCAGAGGACTGCTACCCTAATCAAGTGAGGGCAAAGGGCAAGAGACAAGAGTTTACTAAGATGAGTTTTAATGATGTGGCTAGCCTTCTCAACCTTGCCAGAAGACTGAGGGCACTGGAGGATGTGAAAGTTCCTTTTTGTGTGGAAGGCCTCAGCTGTGAGTTGGGTGAGCCTAGAAGGAAAGCCAGGCCTGTTATCAGATTGGAGAGAAGTATGAACACCAAAATGGAAAATGATTCCCGAGGATAAAATAGAGGCGACATTGGAAGCATCCTCTGTCGTGGGGGAGGGGGGATACCTCAATCCCTCCTGAGAAGGTGTCTACCGTTGTGAGCAGGTATTTGACTTTTTGTGTGTGGATTCATATGTGTGAAATCAGCTTGCCAGTCCTTACCTGGCACATGGCTTTGGACTTGATGGGTAGGAAGGGGTGAACATGAAGTCCCCCTTGACTGGAGCATTTTTGACAAAGGAAGACAGGCATGGACAATAGATCATAGTAGCTGAGATAAGGGGTAAGTGTAAACTGTGTGACCTGTGTAAAGCAGGGGTTTAAAGGCCATGTGGGAAGAGGTGTGAATGTCAGTAAGAAATGGGCCTGGGAGTCAGGGAGGACATATAACCCATTAAGAATGAACCAGCCCTTTGATATAGTTGCCCCCTGGGTAGTGAGCTCACAATGTTCCTGAGGAGAGTATGTAGAAAGAAGAGTTGGAAAAGCAAGAAGCTGAGGAGCTGGAAGGGATGCAGGTGTGAGTATGGACTGGGCTGCTAGTTTAGCCATCTGGTCTGCAAAATTACTCCCCTTGGTAATGTGATCTGTGAAGGCCTGGTGTCCTTTACAAAGGAGCCTGGGATGGGAGTTGGGCTGCCTCCAGGAGAGACTTAGTGAGGAATCCATTTTTAATGGAACCCCCTTGTGTGATCAGAAATCCTTGTTCCTGCTAGATGACTGCACAAGAGCGGAAAATGAGGAAGACATATTTTGGGTCCATGGACATATCCAGTTGGACAGATATGATGCTGGGGGCTAAGGAACCCAAAAGCAGAACTCCAACAAAAAAAAAGCCTCATGACTGAATCACACAGAGAATAAAGGATAATGACAGGTTAAGCAGAGTAAGGGCCAGGGCTAAGGGAGGTTCCTTTATGAGGGTGTGGGAGGGGGTTGAAATAGGTTTTGTGCAGTCTAAGGGTTCAGAAAGGTCACCGCTACACGCTTCTTAGAGGGATCTGGCAAGAAGAAAAAGTTGGAAATCCACACCCAAAGAAGGAAAGAAGCTCCAATTTAGAAGTTGGGGTAGGGAGGGTAGAAAGGAGGGCTTTGTGGTCTGTCCTGGTAGAACAGGTGGTTGGAGTGAGACACACACACCTCCAGGAAGGTAGCTGACTGTAAAGAGATCTGGGGCTTTTTTGGAGAAACAGAATAGCCATGGTCAGCCAGGAAGTTAAGGAGACAAACAGTGCTGGAGTGTTGGAAAGAAAGGCTACAGAGAAGATTATCCACGTACTGGAGGAGAAAACTTGGGGACAGGGCAAGGTGGAGTGAATCAGAAACAAAAGCCTGGCCAAAGAAATGTGGACTGTCCCAAAAGCCTTGAGCGAGGACTGTATAGGTGAGCTGCTGGGAATGACGTGTCCGGATCTGTCCAGGTAAAGGCAAAAAGGTCCTGACATTGTGGGTGTAGGGGAATAGTGAAAGAAGCATCTTTGAGAGACACAGGGGGCTGCTTGCAGATCACCAGGTACCGGATTGCAGAACAGTGGATCGCCAGGAACAGAGAAACCTACCAGCCGGGAGTCTCCAGGAGGATCCCACCCCACCCATCACTCTCCACCGGAGTGGAGAGGCTCCATCCCGCCAAAGCCGCCCGGCACCAGCAGCGCCACAAAGGGACCTGTCTGCAGACCACCCGCCCAATTGCGATTGCAATGACCCGGCGGGGGGCCGCCCAACCCAGCCCGCAACCACCCCAACTGAACTGGGACTGCAACAACAACTGACTACCTACAGGGTGAGTACCCAACAGGGGACAGTGAATCCATCAAGGGAGACCAGAGCTGGAGGGAATCCCCAGACCCTGACCTAGACTCCCTACCCCAACACCCGGACCACAGGACCCACTAAAACTGGGAACTGTTCGAGAGCTCCACCAGCCGGTGGAGCACACTCTGCTGGCCAGGCCAGAGCAAGAGCGCCCCTGGAAGGGAGCTTAAATGCTCAAGCCAGGAACAGTGCCCCTGGGTCAAGACTACCAACAGTAGAAGAAATTTGAACTGTGTCCTCCAGGCTGCATAACCAAGGTGGTATACACATTAGCACAGGCCTAAGGAGCGCGCTCCAGGCTGGGGCCCGAACCAGGCCAGGGGACCGGCGCCTGAACAAAGCAAAAAGGGTCAGAAGTGGGGCTGTGGCTCAAATGGTAGGGTGCCAGCCCTGAGCTGAAGAGCTGAGGGACAGCACCCAAACCTAGAGTTCAAGCCCACAACCAGCCCAAAACAAACAAACAAAAACACATCAGGAGCCCATAGCAGACTCCAGTATTTGGGAGAGTGCATCCAGAGCATCTGATCTTCCCAAGAGCACCCGCAGGAGCAAACACAAGCAGCCTAGGCTGCTCAACCCTTCCAAAGGCGGGAATTGCTACAGCAGAGAGCTGAGAATCCTAAGTGAATAGCAGCTGGAAATAGGCTCCCAACAGAATCCAGATCAGGCACAGACTCTCTCTACCAATACAGAATCAGCAACCAAGCAAAGACAGACACACCAAAACAAGATTGAAGAGCAGTCTCCTAAACCCCCATGCGAAAATCACAGAGAAAAATCACAAGGTTTACCACTACCCAGGACAGCAAGCTCACCTCAAAACCCAGCAGCCACGCAGGGGAGAGCCCCAGTGGGAGCAAAGCAGGAATGGAAGACAAAAACTACATCCAAGGGTTGCTGGAGGCAATGACTCAAGAAATAAAGCGAGAAATGGATCAGAAATTGAAAGAGCACAAGGATGAACTATCAAAAGATATACAGGATATCAAACAAAAATTGGATGCAAAAATAGAAGCTGCACAAACCTCAGTAAGAAGTGAGATAAACGCCAAATTAGAGGTAATGCATAATGATCTCACCTCATTGAGAGGTGAGATCAGTACTCTGAGAACCAACATTGAATCCATAAAGGGATCCATTTCCACCATGCAAACCACAATAGAAGCCACGGTCAACAGAGTGAATGAAATGGAAGGTAGAGTGTCAGATACAGAAGACAGAATACACCAACTGGACCAAAAAGTGACAGATATGGAAAAATCACTCAAATTAAACCAAAGGGAAATTCAAGAGCAAGCAGATAATGCTAAAAAATTTAACCTTCGCATAATCGGAGTGGACGAAGGTGAGGAATTCCAGAGCAAGGGAATGCAACACCTATTTAACAAGATAGTCAATGAAAATTTTCCCCACCTCAAAAACGACCATCTTAACTACATCACAAAAGCTTATCGAACACCCAACAAGCAAGATCCCAGGAGAAACACTTCTAGGCACATAATAGTAACAATGATGGATCTGAATAATAAGGAAACAATCCTGCATGCAGCAAAAATGAAGAAGGAGCTATACTACAACGGGAAAAAAATTAGAATCACTGCAGATCTCTCCACACAAACAATGAATGCAAGAAAAGCCTGGGAAAGCACCATACGAGCCCTGAGAGCCAATAACTGCCAACCCAGACTGATATACCCGGCAAAGCTAGCATTCACATTCGATGGAGAACTGAAAACTCTTAATAGCAAAGAAAAACTAAATGAATACATAAACATTAAGCCAGCATTACAAAGAATTCTAAGAGGGGGGACACAACCTGAAGAAAGCAACCAGGAACTGGGACCTGCCCCAAACAGGCATTACTCAAAGTCTAACTGAGCAAGCACAGGAGGAAAGGAAAGAAGAAAAACTTAGGAAAACGGAATGGCAGGGACAACAATGCATCTCTCTATACTTTCTCTTAATATAAATGGGCTGAATTCGCCAATTAAAAGAAAACGAACTGAGGACTGGATCAGAAAACAAGACCCATCCATCTGTTGCCTTCAGGAGACCCACCTCTCAGCCAAACATACAAACAAACTCAGAGTGAAGGGGTGGAAAAGGATCTACCAATCAAATTCCCCCAATAAGAAAGCAGGTGTAGCTATCCTGATATCTGACAAAATAAACTTTTCATTAAAATCAGTACAGAAAGACAAGGACGGACACTACATATTAATAAAGGGAACAATCCAAGAGGAGGATATAACCATCATCAACTTATATGCCCCAAATATCGGTGCACCCAGATATGTTAAACAAATGCTCTCAAACTTACAGAATAAAATAGATCCCAATACGATAATACTAGGAGACTTTAACACGCCACTCTCACCAAAGGACAGGTCTACCAACCAGAGGATTGGCAAAGAAGCTACCGAATTAAGTGAGGCCATACTTCAAGCGGAATTAACTGACATCTACCGAGTATTTCACCCTAAAACAACACAGTACACATTCTTCTCAGCAGCTCATGGAACTTTCTCCAAAATAGACCATATCATAGTTCATTCAAGGAACTTAAGCAAATACAAAGGGATCGACATAATCCCCTGTATCCTATCTGACCACAGTGGAATCAAGCTAGCTCTCAATAACAAAGCATACCGCAGAAATTTCTCTAATACATGGAAATTGAACAGCACACTCCTTAACAAGGCCTGGGTAACAGAAGAGATCAGAGAAGAAATAAAGCATTTCCTAGAACTCAATGAAAATGAAAACACCTCACAAAGAAACTTGTGGGACACAGCAAAAGCAGTCCTGAGGGGCAAATTTATTGCCCTCAGTGCCCACATCAAGAGAATGGAGACAGACCAAGTAAATAATCTCATGTTGCAACTAAAACAGCTAGAAAAACAAGAAAAAATGGGACCTAAAGCTACTAGACGAAGCCAGATAACCAAATTGAGAGCAGAGATTAACCAATTAGAAAATCAGAAAACCATAACCAAAATAAACCAAACAAAAAGCTGGTTCTTTGAAAAAATAAACAAAATTGATGGCCCGTTGGCAAGATTAATTAAAAAAAGAAGAGAGGAAACCCATATTAATAGGATTAGGGATGCCACGGGAAACATCACAACACGTACCCAAGATATCCAAACAATTCTAACAGACTACTTTCAAAAGCTATACTCTCTAAAGGAAGAAAATCTGGCGGAAATGGATGCATTTTTAGAGAAATACAAGTTACCCAAACTGAGCAAAGAAGAAGTTAACCAATTAAATAAGCCAATATCCTATAATGAGATACAGGAAGCTATCAAAAGTCTTCCAACAAAAAAAAGCCCAGGACCAGATGGATTCACAGCAGAATTCTATAAGACCTTTAAAGAAGAACTAATACCCATACTCCTCAAGCTCTTCAGAGAAACAGAGAAGGAGGGAGCTATCCCAAACTCATTCTACGAAGCCAATATCACACTCATCCCCAAACCAGGCAAAGACCCAACCAAAAAGGAGAATTACAGGCCAATCTCCTTGATGAACACAGATGCAAAGATCCTTAACAAGATTCTAGCTAACAGAATCCAGAAACACATAAAAAAAATAATACACTATGATCAGGTAGGCTTCATCCCAGAGACACAGGGATGGTTTAACATACGTAAGTCAATAAATGTAATCCAGCATATCAACAGAGCCAAGGTCAAGAATCACATGATTATCGCCACAGATGCAGAAAAGGCCTTTGATAAAATTCAACATTCATTCATGCTAAAAGATCTGGAGAAAATAGGAATAGAAGGAACATTTCTAAAAACAATAAAAGCCATTTATGACAGACCAATAGCCAATATTATACTTAATGGGGAAAAGCTACAACCAATCCTCCTAAAAACAGGAACAAGGCAAGGATGTCCACTGTCTCCACTCCTCTTCAACATAGTCCTAGAACCCTTAGCCAGGGCAATAAGGCAAGAAAAAGACATTAAAGGGACCCGCATAGGGAAAGAAGAAGTGAAACTATCCCTTTTTGCAGACGACATGATACTATACCTCCACGATCCCAAAAACTCCATCCCCAAACTTTTAGAAATCATAAGTCACTTCGGCAAAATAGCAGGATACAAAATAAACCCACAAAAATCAGTTGCCTTCCTATACACTGATAACGCACAGGAAGAGAGGGAAATAAAGGGAGCAACCCCATTCACAATAACCTCCCAAAAAATAAAATATTTAGGAATTAACCTAACCAAAGATGTAAAAGAACTATTTAATGAGAACTATAAAAAGTTAAAGAAAGAAATTGCAGAAGACACTAGGAAATGGAAAGACCTCCCATGCTCCTGGATAGGCCGACTTAATATAGTAAAGATGGTGATACTTCCAAAACTAATATACAAATTCAATGCAATTCCTATTAAAATCCCAATGACGTACGTCACTGAAATACAGAAAACAGTCCAAAAATTTATATGGAACAACAAAAGACCTAGAATAGCCAAAACAATTCTAGGGGATAAAGACAATGGGGGAGGGCTATCCATGCCGAACTTCAAACTCTACTACAGAGCTATAATCACAAAGACAGCATGGTACTGGCACAAAAACAGACCCGAAGACCAATGGAACAGAATAGAAGATCCAGATATAAATCCACAGGCCTACAGCCAGCTGATATTCGACAAAGGAGCCAAAGACATACAATGGAAGAAACACAGCCTCTTCAACCGCTGGTGCTGGGAAAACTGGGCAGCCACATGCAGAAAACTAAAAGTGGACCCCAGCCTATCACCATGCACCAACATCAACTCAAAATGGATTAAAGACCTTAACATTAAACCTGAATCTCTGAAACTACTGCAGGACAGAGTAGGAGAGACACTTGAACTAATAGGCACAGGAAGGAACTTCCTGAACAGAGTCCCAGGGTCACAACAAGTTGGAGAGAGACTCGACAAATGGGACTACCTTAAAATAAAAAGCTTCTGCACAGCTAAATCTATCGCAACTAAGCTAGAAAGACAACCAACTAATTGGGAAAAAATATTTACCAGCAATATATCAGACAAGGGGTTAACATCCTGTATATACAGGGAACTCAAGAAACTAATCCCTCCCAAACCTAACAAACCAATTACTAAATGGGCAAGGGAACTAAAGAGGGACTTCTCAAATGAAGAAATAAAAATGGCAAAGAAACACATGAGGAAATGTTCATCATCCCTGGTGGTGAAGGAAATGCAAATAAAGACAACCCTGAGATACCACCTTACCCCAGTCAGAATGTCCCACATCCACAAATCAGCCAACGACAAATGCTGGAGGGGATGTGGAGAAAGAGGAACCCTATTACACTGCTGGTGGGAATGTACACTTATACAACCACTTTGGAAAGCAGTCTGGAGGGTCCTTAGAAAGCTAAAGATTGACCTCCCTTACGACCCAGTCATACCACTTCTAGGCATCTACCCTGAACAACAGGAACCAATATACAAGGACACGTGCACCTCCATGTTTATTGCAGCACTGTTCGCAATAGCTAGGATATGGAAACAACCTAGGTGCCCCACCACAGATGAATGGATCCAAAAATTGTGGTATCTATACACAATGGAATATTATGCAGCCATTAGAAATGACAAAATAATGGCATTTGCAGGGAAATGGATGGAGCTAGAAGGAATCATGTTGAGCGAGGTAAGCCAAGAACGAAGAGACAAACGGTACATGGTCTCCCTCATAAGTGGATGCTAAATCCAAAAGGTTAGGTGATACGACAAAACTAACAGGACTTAAGAAACAAAGAACTCCCGCTCATCTGGTTGAACCACTACTAAATATCCTCATGCTGCTGATCACAAATATGGTATATAACATGTGAACACTGTTATATATTACAGACTGTGGTAGACAATTTGCTCCAGGGAAGTTAGAATGAACTTGTGACTTTGAAATTATGTAATCATTTAATCACAATCAAAAAAAAAAAAAAAGAACCTCGGGGAAGGGAGGGAGGGAGGGGATGGTAGGGGGAAAACAATGGAGGGGGGTAACAATGTTCAAGAGGAAGTGTACTCATAACCTCACTCATGTACTGTAACCCTCTGTATAGTAGCTTTACAATAAAAAATAAATAAATAAATAAATAAATAAATAAAAAAAAAAGAAAGAAGCATCTTTAAGGTCTAGGCTGGAAAAGTATTTGGCTTGTGGGAGATGGTGGATAAAAGGGTGTTTGGATTGGGCACTATTCGGTCAATGGGAAGGATAGCTTCATAGAGAAGGTGCAGGTCCTAAACAAGGCGAAAGGAGCCATCAGTGTGATAACAGGAAGGATGGAGTATTGCACAGAAAGTTGGTGAGTCCTGAGGTGAGAAGCCTGGTAATAATGAGCTTAAGGCCCCTAAGATGCTTAAGAGCAATAGGTTTGGGGGTGGAGGGAAGGTGAGGTAGGCCAGGAAGAGAGACCAATACCAGTATGAGGGGAGTGGCTATAATGGAAGTCCTGATATCCCGCATGGCAGGGTTTACTTCTGAAGGAGGGAATGAAGGATGTATATCTAGGAGCAAGTCAGGGACATTATGGGTGAGGAAGAGAGTCACAGAGGGAAAGTTGTACCCGTAGCCTTGAATCTGGAGAGCATTTGGCAGTCCAAAAAGGTCATGGAGCAGTGTGAAATAACTAAACACAAATGGGAAAACTGTGAGCCCTGAAAGGTAGAGTAGAGGGGTGTCATGCTGGGATGCTAGATGATGCCATCAATACCCACCATCGTTACAGAATAGGGCATGGTGGTTCTCAATATTCAAGCAAGGTCAAAGAGGTGGCCCCAGTATTTATTCCAAAGGAAATCAGCTTACTTGACACTAAGATCATTACCCTGGGTTCTGAGCCCCTGATGTGCTTTGGGGCTGGGGACCCTCAGCAGAGTCTTCATGGGCTAGGCCTAAAAACATAGGCGGGGGAGGGGCTCCCAACCCTCTCTGGGAAATGGAGCTGCCCTCCCTAGAAGGGGTGGTGGTCTATCAGTCCTTTGGCCCTTTGAGGAATGGAAGAATTGACCCCCCAGTGTCATGCTTGGCAGCAGTGAGGGCGTGGCCCAGGAATCCAGGAGGTGGTCTGGGGTTTGGGGCAGGCTCAGCACAATGTTCAGACTGAGAACAGTTAAAGCAGGGCCCTGAAGGCTTTGTCCAAGAAGACTTGGCAAGCTGGTCTTGGAAACACTTGGAGAACCCTGTAGAGCATTAGCCAGAAGCTGATATTTGGCCTGGTCTCGTTGGAAGTGTGTCACAAACTTGCATGTATTTTTTAATTATTGAGACACTAGAAAATAAGGCTCAAATGAATCATGCAGTAATTTCAAGAATTTCAAAGAATTGACAGTCTGGAGATTGAATTACTGCAAAAGCAATCACTTATTGATACATTTGTCTCACAAGAGACACAACAATGGAAGCATTATTTGGTCTTATCATGTACGTTTATGTTTTGTTGAAGAAAGCTTCAGACAATAACTATATAGATAAATAAAATCATTATAGGTTGCAGTAGTTGTTAAAAGGGAAAACAAATAGGGTACTTAAAAGAAATTTAGGGGCAGGTAGTTTAAAAATAGCATAGAACTTGTGGAGGAGATGGGGAAAAACCAGTTGTTTAAGGATACAGGTGGACCTGTTGCAACAATGAGAAGTACAAGTTGTCATGTCCAAAACGAGCTTTATAACGTCGGTGCGGGGGGGGGGGGGGGGGGCGGGGTGGGGGGGGGGGGGGAAGGGGGGAAAAGAAGAAGGATTGGGATTGGGGGAGGGGTGAGGCTGGGAAGGGATGTGAAGGGTAAACAAAGGAGGAGGCTGCAATGCTTGGTAAGAAATGTACGCATTATCTAGTGGTAGAGCGCTTGCCTTGCATGCTCAAGGCCCTGGGTTCGATTCCTCAGCACCGCATAAGCAAAAAGAAAAAAGCCGGAAGTGGCGCTGTGGCTCAAGAGGTAGTGCGCTAGCCTTGAGCTGAAGAGCTGAGGGACAGCGCCCAGGCCCAGAGTTCAGGCCCCATGACCAGACCCCCCCCCCAAAAAAAAAAAAAAATTAGACAAACATCAATACTTAGTACTACATGTGACTGAATTTTATCTTTGACATGTCAAAGATAAAAGTAATGCAATATTGAAGTGAATAATAATAACAAAGTAATTCTAACTGAAGTTATTTCACACACATTTGTGGACAAAATAATATTTGCAATGGGTTTTTCAGGGTGGGTGTTGTATTGCTAACTGATAGAATTCTGAATAAAAAGAATTTAAGAGGGACTGGGAAGGTGGCTCAGTGGTAGAGCGCTTGCCTTCCATGCCAGAGGCCCTGGGTTCGATTCCTCAGCACCACATAAGCAAAAAGAAAAAAGCTGGAAGTGGCGCTGTGGCTCAAGTGGTAGAGCGCTAGCCTTGAGCTGAAGAGCTGAGGGACAGCGCCCAGGCCCAGAGTTCAGGCCCCACGACCGGACCCAAAAAAAAAAAAAAAAGAATTTAAGAGGCATGAAAGAGAGAAATGATATTTCAGGTCCAGGCAATGATGAGTCATCTCATACCTAGAGGCAAAGGAAGAGATGGATATGGAGAAGACAAAACAAGATAACCTCACAGATAGACCTAGGCCTAGCAAGACTGAAAGCAGTTTTTATTTCTGTAACTGAGGAAGGGAAAAATCACTCCACCCAATTTTATGAGGAATAAGAAGGACCTCATGCAACTTTTAAAAATGTATATTTTCT
Organism: Dipodomys spectabilis; assembly: GCF_019054845.1. NCBI lineage: Eukaryota > Metazoa > Chordata > Mammalia > Rodentia > Heteromyidae > Dipodomys > Dipodomys spectabilis. The sequence continues at coordinate 8,926,157 of NW_024870716.1, read as the reverse complement.
TTCTCTCAGTTCAAGTCCAAGGCCTCATCATCTCTTTCTTAGTGTCAGTTTTCTTCCTGTATCCTCCAAAGGTAAAGGGAAGTGCATCACACAGTAGTGTGTGTGTGTGTGTGTGTGTGTGTGTGTGTGTGTGTGTGTGCATGCCACTACTAGGGTTTGAACTCAGGACCTCATGCTCTTACTTGGCATTTTTGGTCAAGGCTGCCATTCTACCATTTCAGCCGAAGCTCTACTTCCATAGGCAGGAGGTCTTTTTTGGTTTGTTTTTGTTTGTGCTCATACAAACACTTGAGCTCTAGGCCACTATCCCTGAATATTTTTCCTCAAGGCTAGTGCTGTACACTTGAGCCATAGATGCACTCCCACCTTTTTTGGTGGTTATTGGAGGTCAGAGTCTCAGAGATGTTCCTACATGGACTGGCTTTGAGCTTTGATCCTCAGGTCTCAGGCTCCTGAGTACCTAGGATTACAGGCATTGTCTATCAGCAGTAGCTGATGGAAATTCTGGGCTCTATGGATGGGCTTCAGGGCTCATCAGAATGCCTTAAGTAAGAAACAGGATTTTATATGTGTTTGTGTTCCTTGCTGTGGTTAGATTATTGTTAAAGAGCATCAGTGTTTCTCCCACGGGCCATTGTTTACATGAGGGGGAGGCAGTGCTACTAGGTCCAGGTTTTGAAGGACTCATGGCATCCTCAGAAACCTGCATGTTAAAAACCCAGTGTGCCTTCTTAGTCTTTTTAACCCCCAATGTAATTTCCATACACCAGATGCTGGCCAAAGCCCTTTGGATTGAAAATCACTGGGTATTACATAATCCCAAAGAAGATTTGAAAACTTTGCTTCCTAAGCTTTATTTGCTACATTTCAGGATGATTTTTTTGGGGGGGGAGTCCGGTCTTAAGGCCTGAACTCTGGGCCTGGGTGCTGTCCCTCAGCTCTTCAGCTCTACCACTTGAGCCACAGCTCTACTTTGGCTTTTTTCTTTTTGCTTATGTGGTGCTGAGGAATCGAACCCAGGGCCTCATGCATGCAAGGCAAGTGCTCTACCACTGAGTCACTTTCCCAGCCCAGGATGACTCTTTATGACTTGGGATAAACAACTTACAGAGACTGCACAGAGAGGGCTGGAATATCACTTAGATATATTAACACATTTTGGGGGGAACCCAGAGGAAAGAGAAACAAATACTAGACGTGTGCTGAATGACATGTATGAATCTGGGTTCAGAAGTTCAGGCTGAGCCACTTTCCCAGCCCAGGATGATTCTTTTATGACTTGTGATGAACAACTTACAGAGACTGCACAGAGAGGGCTGGAAATATCACTTAGATAGATTAACACATTTTGGGGGGAACCCAGAGGAAAGAGAAACAAATACTAGACATGTGCTGAATGACATGTATGCATCTGAGTTCAGAAGTTCAGGCAATTCTAGAGGATCATAGATTTCACGGTGGCTGTAGAAATACATGGCTTCATATGCAACAACAAATACCTTTAGAAATGAAGAGGGTTTCTGTCCCAGTGGCCCACACCTGTAATTGCAGATTCCTGGGAGGATGAGAATAGGAGGATCATGATTCAAGGCCAACCTATACAGAGACATTTGAGAGAGCCTATGTCAAATACAGAAAACAGAGCTAGAGTCATGACTCAAGTGGTAGAGCTGACCAGCCTAGCACAAGTGAGGCCTTAGTTCAAACCTCAGTATTGACAAAAGAGTTGGGGGAGGGAAAAGAATAGGTTCATCCATTAATTAAAAAGGCTGGGGATGATGTCAGGACAGGACAGTAGGAAAGTGTTGGGTCATAGAACTTTTCTACAAGTATGTATCTGGGAATTAGGGTTCAGGTAAGTTGCCTACCTTACCTGGTTGGTGATCAATTTATTTGCACTGCACAATAGAACAAAAGAACAGAGAACCTGACATTGGAAAAGATATCTAGTATTCCAATAGGAAAGTACAAAGCAAAATACAATTGAATGGCAAACGTGGCTATATGACTTTCTTATCTCAGCTCGTTGATACATTAGGCAGGAGATCAGCTAAGCTTCAGCTGATCAGCTTGGGAAATATAGCCAGACCCCATTTCAAATTAACAACAACAACAACAATAATAATAGTTAATAATAAAATACTCTGGGGACAAATTAAGTACATGTATATCAATACATGCCTGGAAGGAATGCCATCATTTGTTGGAAAGAGACCTGACAATGTCTATGAATTACTTTTAAAGATAAAACTATCATGATGAGTAAAACAACCTATTTTCTGAAATTAAAGTACAAGTATATAATGAGACAAAATAAATATACAAACAGTATCAAGAGGCAAGATAGTTGTTGGGACTGAAAAGAGATAAGAAATAGTGATATGCTGAGAACGTAATATAAACTTGCAATAAGTTTCAAGAATTTTTCTTTTTTGTACATATTTGTATTATAAAAATACTGCACAGAGGTTACAGTTACATGAGTAAGATAATGAGTACATTTACCTCTTTGTTTTCCCCTACCATCCCTTCACTTACCCACTCCTGAAATGCTCCCTTCCCCCTCCCAGATGTTATAAAGTTCATTTTCAACATAGTGTCTTGTACATCTCATTGTTACAATGGGCCAACCTGTATCCTTATTTCAGCATTTTGTTTTTTCCTTTCCCCTCCCCAAATTAGAACAATGCATATACAAGATTCAGGGCACCAGAATCAACTACAGTGAAAATAAGGGTAATACCATACATAAGAAACAAAAAAATCACATGTTACATTAAAAATACATTAAAAAACAACAGCAAGAAAGATACAACCACTTGTGTCTCTATCTTGGGGTTCATTTCACTTAGCATCATCTTATATGGTCATATGTACATAGCTTTTGAGCATTTCTGCTTGTCCTAGACATATACTAGTTATTGCAAATAAGGGAAACCATGACACCTATGTTTCTTTGGGCCTGGCTTACTTCACTTAATATAGTTTTTTCCAAGTCTATCAATTTGCTAACAAATGGGGCAATGTCATTCTTTCTGATGGAGGCATAGAACTCCAATATATGTATATATGTACCACATTTTCTTGACCCAGTCATCTACTGAGGGGTATCTGGGTTGGTTTCATTATCTTAGCTATGGTGAATAATACTGTGATAAACCGAGTTGTGTTGGTAGCTTTAGTATGGCCTTGTTTGTGATCATGTGGGTAAATGCTCGGAAGTGAGATTGCTGAGGGAGCTCTATGTGTAGTCTTTTGAGGAACCTCCATACTGCTTTCCAAAGTGGTTGAACAAGTTTACATTCCCACCAACAATGCAGTAGGGTTCCCTTTTGGCCACATCCCCTCCAGCATCTGTGGTTATTAGATTTCTTGTTATAGCCATTCTAACTTTGTGAGGTGGAATCTCAATGTTCTTTTGATTTGCATTTCTTTTATAGCCAGAGAAGTTGAGCATTTCTTCATGTGTCTATTGGCCATTCTTATTTCCTCTTCAGAGAAGTCTCTAAGTCTTTAGCCCACTTATTAATCAGGTGATTGTTTCTTTGAGGATTTATTGTTGGAGGAGTTAATTTTTTGAGGTCTAAGCATATTTTCAATGTGAGGCCCTTGTCAGTTGTATGGCTGGTGAGGGTCTTCTCCCAATCCGTGAGCTTTCTCTTGATGCCCAGCCATTCATGCATTTCTTATGTATTACTTTGAAAAGTCTCAGGATATACCTCAATAATAGAGTGCTTACCATCCAGGTGCAAGTTCTTGGGTTTGTTCTCCAGTGCATGAAAATATGTATATGACGTTAGAAGAGTGGTTTTGAAAAGAAATTGACAGCATTTAGAACTTAACAGGCATTCCCTGTCACATTTCTTGTTTCATTGCCTAAGTACTTCCTTTAAAATTATTCAGTGTTTTGATGTATTGCCTAAAACTAGAGTAATACTTTATCAAACATAGCCCATCCATAGCCTTTAGATATAGATACACTATTGCAGGCCCTGAAATAAAGGAAAATGGGAAGAAATAAAGCAACTATCTTTCTCTACTCAAGGTGACATAGAATTGTTAGAGGTAGATGGTATGTATTGCAGAACTCAGGCTACAAAGATGACTTCTTTAGGAAAAACTGTAACCATATTTCCAGGTTTTCCCCCTCCACACATTTGAGTTAATGCATTCTAGAAAGAGTGAGCTACAAACCTAGGAGTCATCGGCAAAATCCTCCCTTCCAGTTCCACAAGAACCATAAGTAGGTGGACAGGTGTGCGGTAGAGTGGCAGCCTTGTCACATCACCATGCTCTGCTTGTCCAGTTGTTGATCCAGCCAGAGGTTGCAACCCAATAAGGAATAAAGGACAACTTCTTTCCAACCTGTCTTCAAATTCCCAACTTTACTTATAACCTGGTATTAAAAGGGAATTAACTTTAGAATAAAATCCTTCATGGATGGTTTTAACTATATTATTTGCACATTATTTTGTACTTTATCCCTTAGTATTTGTATCTGCATAGGATAATAGCTGTATGGAGTTTTTATGAAGATGAAGTGGGCAAATACATGAAAGCTCACTGCCCACAACCTGCTCAGAAAATACTGTCAGTAGTTTGGGTTTTCCATTGGTCCTAGGCTTTGAACTCAGAGTGAGCTGGGCACTGTTCCTGAACTTTTCTGGCCCATGGCTAGTGCTCCACAACTTTATTCACAGCTTTTTGGTAGTTTACTGAAGCGACTCATAGACTTTCCTGCCTGAACTGACTTCACACCAGAATCCTCAGTTCTTAGCCTCTTGAGTAGCTAGAATTAAAGGCGTGAGCCACTAATCTATGTATTTCCTGCAGTCTGCCCCTGCACCCTCTTTTAATTTTCCTCTCACTGTCTAGCTCATTTACTGTCTTTCATTCCTGGCCCTTTGGCTTCTCTAAATGACATTTCTGTGGAGGAATTGGGATTCTTTGCTTGCTTTTTATGAATAGCCAACAGAGGGCGACATAATAAGATGCAGTGCTACTCACCTAATCACACTAGACATGCAAAGTAGCTCCTACTAGGTACCTGTGTGAAATCAGCCATTCAAAAATGAAGAGACCTTAGCCAGCTCCTCCACAGCTCCTTATTTTAAAAACGGAATGCTGAACATTTAAACACATTCAAGCAAGTAGGAAACTGACATGTCCAAATTGTATAACTACTTGATTATATATATATATATATATATATAATATTTTTATGTATTAAGCAATTAATAATGTTTTAAGTGCTATTTCTAATTGTTTTTGGCCAAACTAGTGCTTTGCCACATGAGCCACAGCTCCACTTCCAGTTTTTGGGTGGTTACTGGGAGATAAGAGTCTCACAGCCTTTCGTGCCCAGGCTAGCTTCACACTGATTGTCTGATCTCAGCCTCTTGAGTAGCTAGAATTAGAGGCTGAGCCACTGGTGCCTGGCAAAAGTGTGTGTGTGTGTGTGTGTGTGCCTGTGTGGATTCTGTGTGTGTGTGTGTGTACATGCATGTGTATGTGCACTAACACACATCCCTATTCTGGTTCTTGAAGTCAAGACCCTTTCCTTTTACTTGGACTTTTTGCTCAAAACTGTCACTTTACCACTTGAGCCATATTTCCAACTCCAGCTTTTGCTGGTAAAATAAAAATGAGAATCTTTTCTGTTTGTCTGCCTGTGCTGTTTTTGTTCAGAGATCAGCCTTCTGAGTAGCTAGGATTACATTGTGAGCCACTATTACCCAGCATTAACCTAACACTTTATATTTATGGGACAACCCCAGTTCTGAATTTAACTGAAACTAATGGTTATGTGGGGATATTGAGAGGTACAGAAACATGGGAAGGAGAGTTTTCTGTTGCGGTTGTTCATATTTGTTTCAGAAAAAAGACCTGCAACTCTAATGTGTGTTGTGCTGTTCAGAGAGAAGAGAAAGCTTGAGACACTAATTGTAGAGAATGGGAGTCTGAATGAGCTAAAGAAATAGAGTGTCATTGAGATGACTAAAATGGTCTTAAGAATTCATCTGAAGTTGATGCTCATGAAGGTAAAATGGATATTATTCCTTGCTGAGTGGGTTTTCCAGCAGAACTAAAGTACCTTTGTGCTGGGGGAAATCACAGGTGATGAGAATCAGTGATTGGTCAGTACAGTTGGGAGCAATATGACAATGTCAAAATGTTCATTAAGATTATCAGCCTGGTATGGTTGTACACAACTGTCATGCCAATATTTCAGAGGTTGAGGCAGGGAAGTTCATGAACTTGGGACCAGCCTGGTCTATGTAGTGAAACTCTGTCTTAGCAAGCAGGCAACACACACACACACACACACACACACACACACACACACACATACACACACACGCACACACACACACACACACACACACACACACACACACACACACACACACAGACATCCAGAGAGAGAGAGACTTAGGTACTGACAAACCACAATTTCCATCTCATTATAAAGAAAACTTCAATGGACACAGGTTTCAGAGTTCCCTGGGAAATGGAAATTCCCCTGAGAAGGTAAAGGAGAAGAGGAAGGACGCTTGCAGACAGCATGAAGTCCTAGGTCTCCAGGACCCCTGCTTTCCATCCTCTCATGGCTAAGGCCACGACTCAGGTTACCATAGTTCTGTTTCCTCTCAAGTCCCATTCTTCTTCTTACATTAACCTTCTTTGTGAAGATTTAGGGACACATTGAAATTGTTAAGGAACTGGGACTGTGATTTAGCTCTTTGGACCAACCCTCTTCCATGCAGCTTCCAGCTTCACGAAATGGTAGAAACCATAGGCAAGACAGGAGAGGCATCGTACCGTCTAGCATTTTAGAAATGAAAAAGTACAAAAAAAAGAAAGGTTATCTTTGATATGTGACTCTTTTTTCATCTGCTAATCCTTCATTTATCAGTCAATTATTCTGCCAATTATTCCACAAGTTTATATTGAGTAAATATTATTCATCAGACACTGATCTTTCTCACCCCAAAGACTTTGTATTCAGACTTTGTGCTTCCTTTTTCAACAACATATCCCAAACCAATCATTTCCTAAGGGATACTGATGAGATTTCATTTATATAATTCAGTCCAATATGTGCATCATTGGGAATAACTGTAACCATATGCCAAGCTCTCTCCTTAGGACTTTATAAAAAAAAAAGATGCATATTTGTGCTTGTAACCTGCTATGAACTAAGCACTACTGTGATCTCCATTAATAATATGAACAAACCAATCCAGGTGCCATTGGTTCATGCTTGTAATCCTAGCTACTCAGGAGCCTGACATGTGATGATCATGTGTCAAAACCAGTCCAGGCAGGAAAATCCTTGATACTATACTTAACTACCGAAAAAAAAAAGCCAGAAATGTACTTGTGGTTCACTTGATAGAGCACCTTCCTGGAGAAAAAAAAGCTCCAGACACAGCACCCAGACCCTCAACAGAGGTCCAAGGACTGATACTAAAAAACTTTTTAAAAATAAATCTGGCCATGGTCACTTTTATATGTATTCCTAGCTACTCAGGATGCAAGGCTAGCTCCAGGCAAAAAACACAAGGCCCTTACTATATGGAAGAGCAACCTATACTTTAATACTACTTGCTTTATTGTTTACAATATCCAAGGCATGGAATCAGTGTATCTGCTAATATATGTGTGAATAAAGAAAATTATACACACATATGTATATTCATATATATAGATATGTACATGATACACATAAATCACTAAAACTATCTATGTTTGTTTATATTTGCATTATTATATATCATGTAACATGTACAGAATACCTATATCAAATATATCACCTTCTATGCATGTATAAATATATACACACCCACAGAGAGGAATCATTTTCTGTGATAAATCCCAAGGAAATCCTGCCATTATCAACAGCATTTCTGAACCTGGAAGACATCCTACTAGTGAAATAAGTCAGATGCTGAGACAGATATGAATACATCCATTTACACATGGGAAATAAAACTGCTGTGTAGGCGCGCGCGCACACACACACACACACACACACACACACACACACACACCAACCCACCAAGAATGCTCAAACTTCACTGCAGTCGGTCCATCCTCCCTCAGACCACCTCACCTCCTCTTCACTGATAATGTACCCATACCTCCTGCCTCTTGCCTCCACCATTGATTCAGATCATGTATATTTTCCATTTTCCTCTTTTTCATATTTTAGGGCTTAAGTTCAATGCTGACTCCTTCAAGATTCCTTCTTTGCATCATGCCTCATATGCAAGTAAGAAATACAAAATATGAAATTTCCAGGTAGATAATCCAAGTTATATTAAGCATTTGAAAGCAAACATGTATTATTCTATGTAATACAAAGATAGCAATACAGTTCAAACAGACCCCAAATCTCAGTTGTACAGAACAAAAATATCATTAATGAAAATGCAGCTTTGATTCTGACTTCAGTATTCTTTCTTTATTTTTTTAATTGTCAGGGTTGTGTATAAAGGGGTTTCAGTTACATAAGTAAGCTAATGAATACATCTCTGTCAACTTTGTTTCTTTTTTTTTTTATTATTATTGTGAGACTACCTTACAGAGGGGTTACAACTACATGGGCAAGATAAAGAGTACATTTCTTATCAAGCATTGTAGCCTCCTCCTTTGATTCCCCTTCATATCCCTTCCATTCCTCCCTCCGCCCCCCCCCCCCCCACGCAATCCTCCCCGCCTCCCCCCCACCAAAGTTGTAAAGTTCATTTTCGACATAACGACTTGTACATCTCATTGTTGCAATGGGTCCACCTGTATCCCTATTTAAACGATTTGTTTTTCCCCTTCCCCTCCACAAATTATACCGACATCAAATACAGTGAAAGCAGGGGTTAAACTGGGGGAGGGACATACAAACAACAAAGATATAATCTTATAAATCTGTTAGAAACAATCACATGAAAGAAAAAAAACATTTGAACACATATCTTAGGGTTCATTTCCCTAATATCACCTTATTTATTTATTTATTTTTATTGTGAAAATACTATAGAGAGGGGTTACAATTACATAGGCAAGATAATGAGTACATTTCTTATCAAGGATTGTTGCCTCCTCCTTTGTTTCCCCTTACCATTTCTTCCCATACTCCCTCCCCCATCCTCGCCCCCCCCCAAGGTTGTAAAATTCGTTTTTCTTTTTGTTTTTTGGGGTCCGGTCATGGGCCTGAACTATGGGCTGAGCGCTGTCCCTCAGCTCTTCAGCTCAAGGCTAGCACTCTACCACTTGAGCCATAGCACCACTTCCGGCTTTTTTTTCTGGTTATGTGGTGCTAAGGAATCGAACTCAGGGCCTCATGCATGCAAGGCAAGCGCTCTACCACTGAGCACCTTCCCAGCCCCTAAAGTTCGTTTTTCTACGTAACGACTTGTTGTTTCATTTCTTCATACAATTCGTGTAGAACTTTATATGAAGATGTTGACTCTTCTCGTTTGCTTTATTTTTTTTTTTTTTGGCTTGTCCTGGAGATTGAAATCTAGGCATGGGTGCTGTCCCTGAGTTTCTTTTGCTCAAGGGCAGCACTGTACCTCTTGAGCCATAGCACCACTATGGTCTTTTTGGGGTAGTTTATTGGAGATAAGAGTCTCATGGAGTTTTCTGCTCAAGCTGGCTTCAAACCAGGATCCTCAGCTCTCAGCCTCCTGAATAGCTGGGATTAGAGGCAAGAGCTAGCTGTTGACTTTTTTTTTTTTTTTTTTTTTTGCAAAGCCACATTTTGAAAGTTTCAAGTATGGATATTTTCCACACTTGAACTTTTTTTTTTTTTAATTTAATTTAATTTTATTTTATTTGAGAACATACTGTACAGAGGGTTTACAATTACATGGGCAGGATAATGCATACATTTCTTACCAAGCATTGCAGCCTCCTCCTTTGTTTACCCTTCACCTCCCTTCCCAGCCTCCCCCCTCCCCCCCACCCAATCATACCCCCCCCCACCGACATTGTAAAGCTGGTTTTGACATGACATTTTGTACTTCTCATTGTTGCAACAGGTCCACCTGAATCCTTAAACGACTTGTTTGTCCCCGTCTCCTCCACATGTTATACTGACATCAAATATAGTGAAAGCGGGGATTACACTGTGGGGGAGGGACATACAAAGCAACAAAGAAATAATCTTATAAATGCGTTAGAAACACATGCATGAAAGAAACAAAAACATTAAAATACATATTTGAGGGTTCGTTTTCCTAACATCACATTCTCTGACTTTTTCCGCTTGACTCACACCTATACTAGATATTGCAAATAAGGGAAACCATGGGACCTATGTTTCTTTGGGCCTGGCTTACTTCACTTAATATAATTTTTTCCAAGCCTTTCCATTTCCTAACAAATGGGGAAATGTCATTCTTTCTGATGGAGGCATAGAATTCCATTGTGTATATATACCACATTTTCTTGATCCATTCATCTACTGAGGGGCATCTGGGTTGGTTCCATATCTTAGCTATGGTAAATAATGCTGCAATAAACATAGTTGTTCTGGTAGCTTTAGTGTGGCCTTGTTTGTGATCATTTGGGTAAATGCCCAAAAGTGGGATTGCTGGGTCGTGAAAATGGCAATACTTCCCAAGGCTATCTACAAATTCAATGCAATACCTATCAAAATTCTACCCTCATTCTTCAAGGAAATAGAAGAGGCAATCCAAAAATTCATATGGAACAATAAAAGACCACGAATAGCAAAAACGCTCCTCAACGGAAAGAACACTGCTGGAGGAATATCAATACCAAATTTCAAACTCTACTATAAAGCCATAGTAATTAAAACAGCTTGGTATTGGCATAAGAACAGACCTCAGGACCAATGGAATAGAATTGAAAACCCAGAAATGAACCTACAGACCTATAGCCATCTAATCTTCAATAAGGGAGCTAAAACAATAGAATGGAAGACAGACAGCCTCTTCAGTAAATGGTGCTGGCAAAACTGGTTAACTACATGTAGAAAACTAAAGCTAGATCCTTATATATCACCCTGCACCAGAATCAACTCCAAATGGATCAAAGACCTTGAACTCAAAGCAGACACTCTGAAAATATTACAGGATGGAATAGGAGAAACCCTGGGTCTCCTTGGCTCAGGCCGAAATTTTCTGAATAGAGACCCGGAAACACAACAAATCAAAGAAAGGTTGGACAAATGGGATTGTATAAGGTTGCAGAGCTTCTGCAGGGCAAATGACATAGCTAGCAAGATCAATAGAAAGCCCACGGACTGGGAGAAGATCTTTACTAGAAATACAATGGACAAGGGTCTCATATCTAAAATATACTTGGAACTCTAAAAATTAAACCACCCAACAACAAATCCTCAAAGAAACAACTGCCCAATAAGTAAGTGGGCGAAAGACTTAAAGAGAAGCTTCTCTGAAGAAGAAAGAAGGATAGCCAATACACACATGAAGAAATGTTCAACATCCCTAGCCATAAAAGAAATGCAAATCAAAACAACATTGAGATATCACCTCACTCCAGTTAGAACAGCAAAAATCAAGAACTCTAGCTGTTGACTTTTATTATTTATTTATTTATTTATTTATTTTTGAGTCTGGTCGTGGGGCCTGACTCCGGGCCTAGGCGCTATCCCTCAGCTCTTCAGCTCAAGGCAAGCACTCTACCATTTGAGCCACAGCGCCACTTCCGGCTTTTTTCTTTTTGCTTATGTGGTGCTGAGGAATCGAACCCAGGACCTCAGGCATGCAAGGCAAGCGCTCTACCACTGAGCCACCTTCCCAGCCCCTAGATGTTGACTTTTAACATGTCTCCATATTGTAAATTTTTGGGTTCATTTGTTTTTCCATTCATTTGTTTACTGATTTCTTTAACTTCAACTCATGTCATTACCCTGCTCCTTACAGGGGAACTGAGGTAGAATGAGGCCCCCTAGGCTCCTCTGTAGAATTTATATCGAACCTTCTCTTGTCCTGGCCATCAAAAGTAAGAATACACAAATATGCTTTGAGGTGTTTTCTGATGGGTTTTATGAATATATATTAATTAGATATAAACAGGAAGAACTTTTTATGTGTATGCCGGTCATGGGGAAGAACTCAGGGCCTGGGCACTGTCCCTTAGGTTTTGTGTTCAAGGCAAACACTCTAACACTTGAGCCATAACTCCACTGCTAGATTGGTGGTGGCTAATTGGTGATAAGAGTCTTAGGAACTTTCCTGCTGATACTTGCTTCAAACTGTAATCCTCAGATTTCATTCTGTTGAGTACCTAGGGTTATAGCAGTTAGTCTATGGCACCCAGCCCAGCAAGAACTTTTATCAGTGTATGTGGTGCTTGGAAGGGAATTGTAGCTCGTGCCTCGCACAGCCTGTGCTCGTGCTCTAACACTGGACTCCACAGCCAACCCAGGAACATTCTTAAAATTAAGGAATAGTAATATGCTTTGTGGTCACTTGTTTTCTAGGAGAGATAGACCACAGTGGACAGCCTATAGCACACATAGCTATGTTGATGCCCTTCCAGCCTCTGCATGAGTCCTTTCCTCTTAGACATAAAGTTGGCAAGAGAATATTCATTTCTCTTCTATGAATTCTTTTTTATATGCAGTGTGAGGGTTTGGACTAGTGGTTTTGCACTGGCTAGTTGAGCACTATACTACTGGAGCCAAGTCCCCTGTCCTTTAGCTAATATTATCTTTTTTTTTTTTTTGTGGTCCTGGGGCCTGAACTCTGGGCCTGGGCGCTGTCCCTCAGGTCTTTAGCTCTTCCACTTGAGCCACAGTGCCACTTTCCGGCTTTTTTCTTTTTGCTTATGTGGTGCTAAGGAATCAAACCCAGGGTCTCATGCATGCAAGGCAAGTGCTCTACCACTGAGCCACCTTCCCAGCCCCTAATATTATCTTTTTTTTATAATAACATTTATTCAGTTATTGCATACTTATCAAGTATCTGACATAGACCAGGCAAACAGAACAGAAACAGGAATTACTTTTCATTCTTTCAGCAATGGCTACATCTTCATCATCAAAAAAAAATCAGCCTACTGAGTTCGCCTCCATCCATTGTTTGGTTAATCTTTACATATAGGTTTTTTTTTTTTTTTTTTTTTTTTGGTCGGTCGTGGGGCTTGAACTCTGGGCCTGGGCGTTGTCCCTAAGCTCTTCAGCTCAAGGTGAGCGCTCTACCACTTGAGCTACAGTGCCACTTCCGGTTTTCTGGTAGTTTATTGGAGATAAGAGTCTCACGGTCTCTCCTGCCCGGGCTGGCTTTGAACCGCAATCCTCAGATCTCAGCCTCCTGAGTAGCTAGGATTACAGGCGTGAGCCACCAGCGCCCGGCTAGGTTTTAAGTGTGCTTTCATATACTGCATAATGTCATAGACTATTAACTAGTCCAAAGCATGTCTGAAAGATCATAGGACTTACCATTAGTTTAATTTCTGTTTGACAAAGCAGCACCCAGTGAAGTAAAGCTCTTCCTTTTGGTGGCATGGAACAGTATGGTACTTGACTGCCAGATGTCCATTTTTAGAAAAAGCCAAAGCACTGGGATGTAGTATACCACATAGTGTACTAACCTGCAAACTTCTCAGGATGCAGTTTTCCTTGCATCCTGAACACAAAGCATCAGTTACAAGGAGCTTGTAAGTAACTACTGAAGATAAAAATGGAAGCATAGCCAATGATGAATATGTCTTCAAAGTATCATAATTGACTTTCAAGCAGCTTCTGAAGGCCAAGTTTGCTGATATTCCAGAGTTGCTAGCTGTTGTTCCAAGCAGGATGTTCCATTTATATTTAAGGCCTTTTCTAAGTGATTCAATTTTTTTCTATGATATGCATGACTACTTGTCTTCTAAGTTTTGCATCTCTTAGGGAAGGAGTTGGATGACCAGGTGGGAATACCGCTATCTTGGTGTCCTCAGGCCCGGCGTCTCTCACCGGAACCATACCTCCTAACATTATCTTTTTGAGATAGAATCTCCCTAACTTTTCCTGGACTGGCCTCAAACCACAATATCTCTGTCTCAGTTTCCTGAGTCAGTGGGATTATATGCATGCATCATTCATCCTGCAAAGCAGTCTTCTTTTATGAATCCCAAATAAATGCAACATGGATAGATAAATTACTCTCAAAATGTATACATTCTATAGTATCTATATCCTTATATATATAATACTTGTATACTTCAAAGCAACCTTCTTATAAGTGTATCACACAAAAAGCAAATAAAGATATAACAGTCTAGCCAGGTGCTCACACCTGTAATTCTAGCTACTAAGGAAGCTGATTTCTGAAGATCAAGATTTGAAGCCATCCCAGGCAGGAAACTGTGAGATGCTTATGTCCAATTAATCACAGAGAAAGATGGAAGTAGCACTGTGGCTCAAGTGATAAAGTGCTAGCCTTGAGCAAAAGGAGCTCAGGGACAGCCCCCAGGACCAGAGTTCAGCCCCACGACCAGCCAAAAAAATTAAAACTAAAACTAAGAAGTAAATATCTCCTCTGTCACACAACATAATTTCAAGGTAAGAATTGGTCTAGAGAATTGGAATATGGTTGGTTGAAAGGCAAAATGTGAGAGGAAAACAAATTAACGTAATTCCATTACACTAAATGTACTACTAATTAGTACTTTACTAGCTGACTTTTCAAGTATTTTAAATGTTGAACTAGGCCAGGTGCTGGTGGCTCACGCCTGTAATCCTAGCTACTCAGGAGGCTGAGATCTGAGAATCACAGTTCAAAACCAGCTCAGGCAGGAAAGTCCATGAGACTCTTATCTCCATTAAACCATTCAGAAAACTGAAGTGGCACTGTGGCTCAAGAGGTAGAGTACTCACATTAAGCTGAAGAGCTGAGGGACAGCACCAGGCCCAGAGTTCAAGACGCATGACCGACAAAAAAAAAAAATTGAACTACCTCAGTTCTGTTAGCATTTTGGGAAGTTTATGCAGAAATTGAATCAGGGACACTAAAGTATGTGAGAATATTCAGATCTGTGTAATTTACCAAGTGAAATTGGAGATGGAGACAGAATCAGAAAAGAACTTGGAGTTACATGATTTTACCGCCTGAGTGCGCTAGAGATGGCAGGATTCAGTTCTCATGAAGCAGGAGGAGACCAAAGGCAGCTTTTCCAAGCAAGTGATCTTCCCATTGTCCCTGCTCCCTTCACTGCCACCTGCACGACAGACAGGTGTCATGACAGATGTACCATTTTGTGTCAGAAATCACAAAGATGATTACAGTTTAAAAGACAGAAATTTTACTTGTTTGCTTTCTGAATTACATTTTCCTCTGATAGACCACAATCTGAAATGTTGTTTGTATGGGAAGAAGGAAAACATTTCTGTGTTCATAGAATGAAAAAGATAATGTTTTTCTGCTCACAGAGGAAACAAAATACATTTTTACTTACTAATATTTGGCAAAACAGTAAACTATACTAACTCTGAGAAAGTGACAGTATTGAGGGAGGGGGAAGGAAGAAGGCTGATACTCAGGTTGGAATTCAGAGGTTTGTGCTGTTGGTTTTTTTGAGTTTTTGTTTTTTTTGTTTTATTGTTTTATTTTTGCTGATGGCTGGCTCTACCACTTGAGCCAGTTCAGCTTTTTTGGTGGTTAATTGGAAAAACTGTCTCTCTGACTTTTTGCCTGGCCTGGCTTTGAACTTCAATTGTCTAGGTCTCTGTCGCATAAACACCTGAATTATAGGTGACTGACTGAAGCGTTATCATGTATCCTGTCTCTTTGTTTTGTACTTTGTTGTAACTTTGAGTCTTTTGTCTACCTGAACTCTTACTATTGTAGTCTACTTTGCTCTCATTCAGGACAGTGCAGGGTGGGTGGGTCATAAGACCGGACTGAAGGCCACACAACCTGTGACAGGAGACTGATGATTTAGTGGTGGCTCAGGCCATGTAGAGACCTGAACAATCTTCCTTTGCTAGCTCCTGCTCACTTTAAAATGCCTGTGGCTTAAAGTAAGGGTGAAGTGGCTAGATCACCTGCTCACAAGCAAGAAATCCTGGCTCACACATAACGTTACCTGCCAAAAAGTACTCTGAATTGAAACCTATCCATTTTTCCTGCATTCTGATGATGGTCTCTAACTTGCAAGCTTTTCATAACAAGTAAGAACCACATTGTTGGGAAAGCACCACACACTATTCATTCCCTGAGAAGACTGTGGTCTCTGTTCTGTTCTACCTTTAGTTTCTCCACGCTACCTTGGAGTTTATCTGCTTCTGCTACCTGTGGAATATTTATTTCATCTCTTTCCTACTTTTGGGGGTGGGGGTCTGTGGGGCTTGAATTCAAGGCCTGGGCATTGTCCCTGAGTTCTTTTGCTCAAGTCTTGCTACCACTTGATCCACAGCATCACTTCCAGCCTTTTCTGAATTGTTTATTGAAGATAAGAGTCCATGGACTTTTCTTCCTGGTCTGGCTTTGTGAATCATGAACTTCAGATATCTCAGCCTTCTGAGTAGCCTGGATTACAGATTTGAGCCAGCAGCCCCAGGCTAGGGATGTATTATATATAATTATTCCTCTGATATCAAGGAGATATCAAATATCTACCCAAAGCCCTGCGTTGGTGGCTCACGCCTGTGATCAGAGCTACTCAGGAGGCTGAGATCTGAGGATCTCTGTTCAAAGCCACACCAGGCAGAAAAGTCCATGAGACTCTTCTCTACACTAAGCCACCAGAAAACTGGAAGTAGCACTGTGGCTCAAGCTGTAGAGCACTTGCCTTGAGCTAAAGAGCACAAACTAGGACACTACCCAGATCCAGAGTTCAAGCCCCACATTCGACAAAGAAAAAATTACCCACTTTTCTTTGTATTGAAATAGGAATATCATGTTTTTAAAGTTTTTTATAGCATAGGTGATACACAGAGTGGTTATAGTTACATAAATTAGGAATTAAGTACATTTCTTTTGGAATAGTGTCACCCCTCCTTTATTTTCTCCCATATTTTCCCTTACTTCCCTCTCCCCAGAAGTCATACAGTTCAAACATAGTGTCTAGTGAGTAACACTGCTGAATTAGCTTACTCATTGTCATACTGTTTCTGTGCTTTCCCTTCCCCTCCTCACATCAGATAAAACTACATACACAATAAAGATACAGAAATTGAAAACAGCGACAAAAGGGAAAAAATAGGAAGTGCAAACATTAGAATAAAAACCCTCTTGTTAATGGAGAGGGTAACAATGTTCAAGAGGAAGTGTACTCATTACCTCACTCATGTAACGGTAACCCTCTGTATAGTATCTTTACAATAAAAAAAAAACAAACCCTCTTGTTCCATTCCTTGGAATTCTTTTCAATAAGCATCATTTTATATGATCACATGCACATAGCTATTGAGCCTTTGTGATGAGGTCTGAATACCTTTGTTTGTTTGTTTGTTTATGCACATCCTGTGGATTGAAGTCAGGCCTTGGGTGCTACCCCTGTACTTTCTTTGCTCAAGACTAGTACTCTACCACTTGAGCCACAACTCTAATTCTGTCTTTTAGTGGTTAAGTGGACATAGAGCCTCATGGACATTCCTACCTCATCTTGCTTCCAAACATGATCCTCAGATCTCGGCCTCCTGAGTAGTTTAAATTATAGGCAAGAGTCACTGGCTCCGGGCCTGAGTTTCCTTCTTATACTGAAGCCTAGTGTATATTACGTAGCATGTTTGTATATCACAGGGGCTCCTAATTTGATTTTCTCCCCTACAGATAAGTCACTTCAGTTCTTTGTTTTGTTACTTGAAGTGACAAGCAATCAATCTTAAGAAATCCATTACCTGATCCTGTTTACTCCCAGTAGGCCTGAATTGATCAAAATCCTTTCTTAGGGTTTTTGTTAATAGAAAGTAGCCAAGGTTTTATTAGAAAAATGATTTTTATGCAAGAAAACATTAACCACATGGAGCTTCTGAGAGCATTAGAACTCTCATAGTTGGCTGCATAGAATTTTAGAAAAAAAATGTTTGTAGTATCATCATACCTACAGATTCATTCTTTGCAAGTTGGGTTGAACTCCTCCAGCCGTCCAAGAAAACTTGTCCATGAACTCTTCTCACAGTAGCATGCTCTTCCAGCCCATTTCACTCAAGGTGATGGAAATCTTTCATTCCACTTAATAGAGCCATCAGCCTGCCGAGTGGGCCACAACCTGGAGTCCCAGGAGTGATGAGAGGTTAGATGGGCAGCAAAGAGCCAGGGAGAGAGGGGCCGGACCTGAAAGAGCATCTTAGGACACGTGCAGAGATGGCCTGTGGGACTTGTCCTCTGAGAGCAGCCTGCCTCCAGGGA
This sequence comes from Dipodomys spectabilis, assembly GCF_019054845.1. Lineage (NCBI taxonomy): Eukaryota > Metazoa > Chordata > Mammalia > Rodentia > Heteromyidae > Dipodomys > Dipodomys spectabilis. The sequence goes on along the minus strand of NW_024870716.1, from coordinate 8,907,831 downwards.
GGGGAATGCAGTCAGGGCAGCGACACCGAGTTTTCTGCACACAAACGGATTCTGTTACCTCTTTACTACTCATGCCTAAGTAGCTTCTAGATGATTTGGGAACTACTGAGGAAAAAGTTGATAGAGTGTGTGAAACATGAAATCTCCTAATTTTTTTGTACCCTTGACATTTTTTTTCATTTAGAATGTGTTTAGTCACAAATATGGAGAATTCATAGCTATTTCTATGTGTGGAGCTGTTAGGGGTGTTGATTTTGCTTTTCTTACAGATGGTTAGTTCAGTAGGTAGTAGTTATACAAATCAATGTTCCAAATCTTTTATTTTTTGTGTTATTGTTATAAATGGTAATTCCTGGTAATGGGAAAGAGTACCAAAAATACCTGTACTAGTCAAGATGTTAATTTGCCGACTGTGCTTGAAAACACGAAGGCCACAAACCAAGCAATCATTAGCTCTTCTACTTCCAAGAATATTGAAGAGGATCTCAGAAAAAGAAGAAAACCACCCAAATTTGTAGGTGTGGGTACTTTCTGTTTTTGCTTTATGCAAAGAACAAACCTGAATGTTGCCTGCCGAGTTGGCTTCTTTTGAAAACCCTGTGGTCTAAATGCTCTATCTCCCAAAATAGTGCAGAAATGAGCACCAATCAGATGGATCCATGAGGTGGGGGCTTTTGGGAGATGATTAGGTCATGAACTCTAATAATGGGATTTGTGCCCTGGAAAAAGAGCCCCCAGGAACTGTCTTGCCCCTTCCCATACATAATATACTGAGGACATGCCATCTTTGAGAAAAGTGTTTTGTTCTAGCAGCCCCAATAGATGAAGAAGAATGAAACTCTGTTCCTGCCATGTCTGTCTGTAGTTTCTCAGATGGTTACTTCTTAGTACACTTAATCTTTGAGTATTCATCTTATTTCTAAGTGTTTTACATGGGCTACTATTAATGAATCTTTCAGTTTGAGAAATGTCTTCTTGACTTCTAAGTAAGGATTGAAGGTTTGTCCCTCTTCCTCTCTTAGCTGCCCAATTAGAAAACACAGAGTATACCTTATTTAAAGACTATGTAGATACTTATGTAAGTGGCAGAATTGTATGATTATATTTCTGTTTTTGAACAATTTGTACTGTTTTGTCCTTGTTGAGAATGAATAATGATCATCTTTGGCATGAACTTAATGTACTCTGTGCTTAGCACTAATGAAATGTCTCCCATTTTCCTACTAGGAGTTCTTAACATCGCTATTCTAACATCACAGTGCCCTCTTCCATCTTCCTAGAAATCCTCATCCACCTGATTTTCCATTTCACAGTGTAAATATTTTAGACCTTTCATGAGTGAAGATGTCTTTAGTATATGTTCAGACTTGATTATTCTAGTTGAGATAGATAAAAAACCACTTTACATATAATTTCACTTAAGACTTGTCTACACTTTAGATTCTATTTTCATTTTGTTTTTGTTTTTGTTTTTTGGGGTCTGGTCGTGGGGCCTGAACTCTGGGCCTGGGTGCTGTCCCTCAGCTCTTCTGCTCAAGGCTAGCGATCTACCTCTTGAGCCACAGCGCCACCACAGGCTTTTTTCTTTTTGCTTATGTTATGCTGAGGAATCGAACCCAAGGCCTCAGGCAAGCAAGGCAAGCGGTCTACCACTGAGCCACCTTCCCAGCCCCTCTATTCTCATTTTGAATAAGAACTATATCCTAATTCTACCTGGATTGTGTAGGGGTGGGTGCACCCATGCATGGGCTTGAATTCAGTGCCCAGGTGGTATACCTTGGCTTTTTTGCTGAAGGCTTCTGTTCTACCACTTGTGCCACAGTTCAACTTCCAGATGTTTGATGGTTAATTGGAACTAAGAGTATTGTGGTCTTTTGTGCCTGGTCTGGTTATGAGCCACAACACTCAGATCTAAGCTTCCTGAGCAGTTTTGTTTACAGACATGGGGTACGAACACCTGGTTCGTTGGAATTCTTTTTCAATGATAAGGTCTCCTTCTGCCTCCCTACATTTTCCTATGTCAGCTTCTATATGCTTATCCTAAGTTTTTATATTTTCTATGAGTCACTTAATTTTACCTCTTATTGTCATTGCATTAGGTAGAGAAAGGAACGAGTCACCAATTACAGAATTGTATGCCTCGGTTGAGATGGAGCTGGGATCGGCATCTGAGTGACTTTCCTGAAGATCTGGATCATAGTCAGAAGAGGTTGACCACTGCCTCTGGAAGCTGAGGACTGGAGGAACGGTAGGGGCAGGTATGGACTTGCCCATGGAGGGTCACACTCCCGGGCTCCCTTTGGGTACCTGAGGATCCTTCACAAAAGTGACAGCTGTGTGTGGTGTGAGGGGCTTACAAGGCAGGTCCTGAGAGGGAATGTAGACAGAGTTGGTTACACTGGCGGTGTGAGTCCAGCCATCGTCACAGAGAGGATCTTTGACCTTGCCCTTCCATCTGTAGCCGAGGACTCTTCATATTCATAAAATATCTGGGCTCTTCAAGAAACGCTTGCTTGGCTTTTAGCTTTGAATGTAGAGCTTGTTTTGAATATACTACTAGATTAGTTTTAAATTGAGTGAATTTCTTCTATGTGGATTAATATCAATACATGCCCAGGGCTAAGGAGGTGGTTCAGTGGTAGAGCGCTTGCCTTGCATGCACGAGGCCCTGGGTTCGATTCCTCAGCACCACATAAGCAAAAAGAAAAAAGCCGGAAGTGGTGCTGTGGCTCAAGTGGTAGAGCGCTAGCCTTGAGATGAAGAGCTGAGGGACAGCACCCTGGCCCAGAAGTTCAGGCCCCATGACCGGAACAACAAAAAAGAAAATACATGCCCATCCACATAATCTTACCATCTCATAAGGCCGAATTTGGAGAGATCAAGGTTTAAGGCCAATTTAGGCAAAGAGTTAGCAAGACCCAAACTAAAGAAAAAGCTGAGTGCTTGGTCATGGGTCTATACTCCCAACTATGTAAGAGTCATAGGTAGTACAAGAGCCTACCTGAAAAAAAAAAAAAAACAACCCAGTCTAAGTGAAGAGGCAAGTCTAAATAAATAATAATGAAATGAATAAGTTTTCTTTTTGTTTTGGTCGGTACTGGGGCTTGATCTCTGGGGCTGAGGGCTGTCCCTCAGCTCTTCAGCTCAAGGAAGCACTCTTAAGCCATAACACCACTTCCAGTTTTCTGCTGGGTTTATTTGTAGATAAGAGTCTCACAGACTTTCCTGCCCAGTGGCTTTGAACCGCAATCCTCAGATCTTAACTCCTGAGTAGCTAGGATTATAGGCATGAGCCACCAGATATGAAATAAGATTTTTAAACTAGTAAAGTACCTACCACACATATATTGACCTTGATTTCAAATCCCAGCAAAAGAAAAATAAATAAAGTAGAAAATAAAATAAACATTTGGGTAACATTATTTTTCTCATGATATGCTGACATTTCTTCATATTTGCCAAATGCAGGGATTCTAAAAGACAACAGAAATAAACAAAATCATTTTTCACATTGCAGTTCAACAAGATGTGGTCTGATTCTTACAAGTCCAGTTTGAGTCCACAGTGAATGGTATGCTTTTGCTTCAGTTCTGTCCCTGACCAGCTCCATCTTCCTGGCTAATGAACAGCTTTTACTGCTCACATCACTACTTAGAAAGTACCAGTCTTGCTTTGAAGGAACTTATAATCCAAATTTAATTTTAAAAACTCATTAGGAAATTACAAGATGATTAGTATTGAATCAAGAAGAGGTTAAAGGCCAGATAATTTTTCTTTTTCCTTCTGTACCTGCTTGAACTCAGGGCCTCAGCACTGTCCCTGAGCTTTTCTCCTCAAGGCTCGTGCTCTTCAGCCACAGCTCCAATTCCAGGTTTTTGGTAGTTAATTGGAGATAAGAATCTCAGGACTTTTCTGCCCAGGATGGCTTCAAAACCTCAATCGTTAGGTCTCAGCCTACTGAGTAACTAGGATTCCAGGTGTGAGCCACTGGCGGCTCGAAGGCCAAAGGACTTTAAAAGAAGGAAATTCTGGGATTGTTTTTTCAGCATTTCATTTCATGGAAAAAATTGATATGTACTAGTGTTAGTTCTTCTTTAACAGCCTTCTGTAATTCTGCTGTGAATCCCTTGGACTTTCCCTGGTTGGGAGACTCTTCATTTTTTTCTCTGATAACTTTGCTTCCTGGGATTTTGTTTAAGTGATTCGTGTCTTTTTCATTCAGTTTTGGCATCTTGTATGTCTCTAGAACTTTCTCCATTTCTTGGAAATTTTACAACTTTCCTGGGTATTTGTTGTGATGTTTCCTTTTCCATTTCTAATTTTGTTGGTTTGGTTCTCTTTAAGGTTAGTGTTCTGCCACTTGGGCCATACCTCCTCTTCCTACCTTTTGCTAGTCATTTGGAGATGAGTCTCACAGACGTTCCTGTCCTAGCTGACTTCAGCCCCTGATCATCAGATCTCAACCTCCTGATTAACCAGAATAATAGGCATGAACCACAAGCTTGAAAAACATTGTAGAGTCCATTAACTATGAGTTCAGGCATGTGTCTAATAACATACCTGTTCTTTGTGACCAAATCTAATTCTGAATATAGCACCATTAATTCTATCCAGCTTGGAAAGACTTCCCAAAGAGCATGGGAAATTCAGAGTTTGCAAGTCACGTTCCCTTGTTTTATACAGATACATACATTTAGGGCTGGGAAGGTGGCTCAGTGGTAGAATGCTTGCCTTGCATGGATGAGGCCCTGGGCTTAATTCTTCAGCACCACATAAGCAGAAAAAGCCGCAAGTGTACTGTGGCTCAAGTGGTAGAGCAGTAGTAGCCTTGAGCTGAAGAGCTGAGGGACAGAGCCCAAGTCCAGAGATCAGGCCACACACACACACACACACACACCCACACAAACACACACACACACACATTGAGAAGAGGAAATGACAGTATTAGGTGCAGATATGTCCCAGGCAATTTACTTCCTGTTCTGGAATCTGTGACCTGAGGGAATCAGGCCTAGAGGTTTCTACTCATCCTCTACAGGAAGAACAGCTGGCTTAGCTGAGTAACAGTGGTTTTCAGGTATTGCACTGGAATTGAAGCTCACTTTGCTAGATATCTAAGTGGAAAACATTTGGGCTCTTTTCCTAGAAAATTAAAACTAATGATTATATCTTTGTATATGTTAGTATGTTTGGGTGTTGTTGATTCATTCCTATAATTGTAGCCACTGGGGAGGCTGAGGTTCAAGCTTCTTCAAGCTAGCCCATGCAGCATTTGCTCTGTAAGTGACATACAATCAAACTGGGAATCATGAACAGAAATGTCTTTGGAACATTGAGAAACTAAACATGTTTGTAATTAACCCATGAGTTTGAAGAGGAAGTCTCCAGGGAAGCTATTTTAATAATGCATCTAATTGAATAAAACTGAAAATACAACATACCAAACTTTGTGGGACACAGCTAAATACATGCTGAGAAAAATGTTTAGCAATAACTGTTTACATAAAATAATTTCACTAATATATCTTACACCTTCCATAAATGTGTATCAGGTGGTACATCAAGCGCCTTCATTTCTCATTCTTTGATAATCTACATATGGTATAGGCATTATATCAAATGATTCAACAATTTCTTTCTTTGAATTTAGGAAGACTTTTCTCTCTTGTGCTAACTGTATTTGAATAAGCCATGCATTGCTTTTACTGAAATATTTTGATCATAAGCAGTAAAAGTAGAAATACTGACCAAAATTGGTGATGGATTTGTTCAGCTAATCCTAGAAAGGATTAGCTGTAATGGGTAGAGCTCCCTGAGAAGCCCCAGTTTCCTCACTGTCTGTCTGAAGTCTCAGAACTGCCTTGTGAAAAGTGTGTACAGTCAGGACAGCTCTTTCCAACTGTGTAAAAACCAGAAAGAAACCTCCATGCACCTGTTTCACTGGTACAGCAACAGCTCAGCAGGAGAAATGAGTGAGCTCAGTAGTTCCTTGTCAAACAAGAGGGAAAATTGTTCTGCTGGGTTCAATTCCCCAGCATCACATAAGCAAAAAAAGGAGGGAGTGGTGCTGTGGCTCAAGTGGTAGAGTTCTATCCTTAAGCTGAAGAACTAAGAGACAGCACCTAGGCCCAGAGTTCAAGCTGCATAAAACCTTCAGTGATGAATAAACTGGTATTTCCTCAAAACAAATTGCAATTTTACAAAGGGATGACATGAATATATAAATAGTATCAAGAGGAAGGATAGGTGTTGGGCAGTACAAGAGATAATAAATGAATAAATAATATATTGAGAACAGTATATGAGCAAAGAACTCACATTTGTGTTTTCTTTTGGTTAATCATAGGGCTTGAAATCAGGGCCAGGGCACTGTCCCTGAGACACTTTTGCTCAAAGCTCCTGTGCTGCCACTTTGATCCACTCCTCTATTTCTGGCTTTTTGGTGGTCAATTGGAGACAAGACTGTCGTGGACTTTCCTGCACAGGTTGGCTTCAAACAGTAATCCTCAGATCTTTCTCTTGGGTAGCTATAATTACAGGTGTGAGCCACCAGTGCCTGGCTCCAAATTATTTGTGTACTTAATATTTTTTAGAACAAAATACCTATTCAAGTTTTAAGTCAAATGATCATGTAGAGGTTTGTTGTAGTGAGAACTACTTGACAGAAAATTTCTTATGATGTATGTTAACTATTCTATCGATGCATTTCTTTCATGGGTGTGTGGTCCTGTGCTTAATCTCCCAGCCTGGGTGCTTTCCCTGAGATATTTTGTTCAAGGCTCATACTCTACCACTTAAGCCATAGCTCCACTTCTGTCTTTTTGGTAGTACTTGGAGATAAGAGTTTCAGGGCCTTTTGTGCCAGGACTGGCTTTGAACTGTGATCCTTAGATGTTAGTTTCCTGGGTAGCCAGCATCACTTTTCATTTTAATTTTAAAAGACTGGAGATGTGGCTCCATAATAGAGCACTTACTTTCTATGTGGAAGTCCTTGGGTTTGATCTCCAGCACAAGAAAATATATGTATTATGTTAGATGATTAGTTTTAGAAAGAAATTCACAAGTAACATTTAGAATTTTATAGGCATTCCCTGTCACAAGTCTTGCTTCATTTCTTAAAAACATTTCTTAAAGTGATTCACAGTGTTTATGTATTCCTGGAATCAGAATAGTATTTTACCAAGCATTGCCCATCTCTAGCCTTTAGCTATAGATACAGTAATATAAGCCATGAAATTGATAGAGAAAAATAAAGGCAGTGGGAAAATGAGAGGAATTAGGCTGTAATCTTTCTCAAGTCTAGGGGATAGAAAATGGTTACAGGTGGTTGATAGGCATTGCAGAACCTGAGATATGGAAATCACTTCCTTAGCAACAATTTTAACAGTATTTCTTGGTTTGTTCCCACTCTACTGATACAAGTTAGTACATTCTAGAAAGAGTGAGCTACAAACCTGGGAGTCATCAGCAAACTCCACCTTCCCCTCCAGTTCCATAGGAACCATAAGTAGGTGGATAGCCAACATGATGTTGCATCCCAGTAAGGAATAAAGGCTGACTTCATTCCAACCTGTCTTCAATGTTCCCAACTTTGCTTGTAACCTGATCGTAAAAGGGCATTGACTTTGGAATCAATCACTTCCCCTATAGTTTCTGATTACATTATTTGGCACATTATTTTGACCTTCCATTGAAAAGCTCTGTGTAAAAACAGAGGTTGTACTATCTTTTTGGAGTTTTTCAAGAAGATTAAATTAGCAAACATGAAAGCATTGTTGAAAGCCTGCTTTGTAAATACTGAGTCTGAATTTTCTTTTTTTTCATTTTTTTTGGGGTCCGGTCATGGGGCCTGAACTCTGGGCCTGGACTCTGTCCCTCAGCTCTACAGCTCAAGGCTAGCGCTCTACCACTTGAGCCACAGTGCCATTCCGGCTTTTTTCTTTTTGCTTATGTGGTGCTGAGGTATTGAACCCAGGGCCTCATGCATGCAAGGCAAGCGCTCGACCACTGAGCCACCTTCCCAGCCCCTGAATCTTCTTATCTAAGTGCTTCCTATAGTTTTCCCCTGTGTCCTATTTTATTTTTCCTCTTGCTGTCTAGATGATTTGCTGTCTATCCCTACTGGCCTTTTTATTTCTTCAAATGACTTTTCTGTGTAACAGTTTTTTAAATTCTCTTTAATTTGTTGCCACTAGAGGGCAACATAGATGCATTACTACTCACCTGATCACACTGGGAATGGCAGGATGGGACCACATTACCTGGGTGAAATCCATCATTGCAAATTGAAGAGACTTTAGAAACCACTTCCATACATTCTCATTTTAAAGGCTGGAATGCTAGACATTTAAACAAATACAAGCATGTAGTAAACTCATAGTTGAATTAAAACTTCTTTGTATAACTACTTAAACATGATTTTTAAAATTCTATTTAGAAAACAGTAGGTAGGATGGGTAGGTGGCTCATGTCTGTAATCCTAGCTACATGGGAGTCTGAGATCTGAGGATCCTACTAGCTTTGGCAGGAAAGTCCATGAGATTCTCATCTCCAATTATCCACCCCAAAGCCAGAAGGGGTGCTGTGGCTCAAGTGATAGGGAGCTAGCCAGGGCACAGAAACTCAGAAACATCACCTAGGCCCTGAGTTCCAGCCCTAAGACTGGCGTGAGTATGTGCACTCGCACGCACACACATACACAGCAGGTGATAATGTTTTTTAAATCACCAACTCCTCTCTACAAATTATACCTAAAAATAAATTTTATTTTCTCACCTATGATGTGTGTTTTTAAAAAGATGTGCAAGAGCAAATGAGTCTTTTTACAAAGCTCATTTGCACATTTTTCAAAATTTACTGTGACTAATATAATTCAAAACTGAATTCACTTAGTCATTAAAATAGAAAACTGAGGTACAGTCTAACCTTTATTTTCACTTGCAACAAATTAAATACTGAATGTACTTAGATGTCTGACCTACTTCAAACCATTCAATGATTTAGCTTTAAACAACCATACATTCTAAAATATATAAATGTTACACAAGAAATATTTATGTTTGTCGATGAATAAATAGAATGAAATAGAAATATTTTATAGGATTAAAAATAGACATATCCAAGGTAAACAAAAAAATTTAAAATCAATGTGAAGCACCCATTTCTCAACCCTTTATATTTATTTACATAAGGTTCCTTATGTCAGGAGAGTTTTTTTTTATTGTTTGTTTGTTTGTGTCAGTCATGGGACTTGAACACTGGGCCTAGGTGCTGTCCCTCAGCTCTTCAGCTCAGGGTGAGCGCTCTACCACTTGAGCCACAATGCTGCATCTGGTTTTCTAGTGGCTTATTGGAGATAAGAGTCTCGCAGATTTTACTGCCTGGGCTGGCTTTGAACCGTGATCCTCAGATCTCTGCTTCCTGAATAGCTAGGATTACAGGCATGATCCAGCATCCCCTGACTTGCCAGGAGAGTTTTATGTTTCCTATTTCTCTTTGTTGCTTGCACTGTTGCCTCATTTGAATAGTGTTGCTGTGATCCTCTTGGGGACGGTGCTCACTCCACTGCAGACACTTATACGTCTGCAGTGCTGTTGGTAGTGACAGCGCTGTCTGGACTCAGCTGCTCCAGAGACAATGCAGCTGCCAGGCCAGTGCCTCTAACATCCCAAAAGTTTGCACAGTTCCACTTTATTCTGATGTTCAACTTACCCCTTGAGAAAAGACATATAATTTTGCCCATAAAATATTATTTAAGTTGATATAACTGACCTGGTGTGTGTGTGTGTGTGTGTGTGTGTGTGTGTGTGTGTGTGTGTGTGTACGTGGGCGCACGCACGCTCAAGGATGGTTAGTTTCTTGGAGATCAGAGTCTCACGGGCTTTCTTGCCATGGCTTGCTTTGAACTACAATCCTTAGATCTCAGCCTCCTGATTAGCTAGGATTACATGCAAGAGTTACCAGGTATTGGATAATCTTAGGAGTTTTGATGCATGAAAGCTTGCTAGTATTTAAATTTAGAGTTGTAAATGAGTATTTTCTTGTCTTTTTTCTGATTAATTTTAGAGATTCCAGGGCTTGAACTCAGGGGATTGAACTAACTTCAATTGCTTGCTTGGCAAGAATTCTATCATTGGACATATACTCCCAGCTTCACTTTTTACTCCTTCACTGGAGGTGGAGTCTCTCTGACTTCTGATTGCCTGGGTTCAAATCTCGGTCTTGCAGATATCTTCTGTTAGCAAACCATGCAGTGTCCCACTGCTTTCCAGGAGGCCATCTTAAAAGCCACAAGAAGGCATCAAAGGATTAGAAAAAGGATGGGGTGAACTCCAGAGAGGCGATTATGGATATGAACTTACAGGGCAAGATGAACTTGGCCAATCCAATTAGCCCTAAGGGAGAGATTTCTAAGACAGAAATATTTGGAACCAAGTTGTAAAATGAGGAGAGGGACTCTACAGGGATGCACTGTGCCTGTTGTCCTTCCTTAGTCTCCACCTGAGTCCTGGGATGCCACCTCCTGACCCCTGTCATGAATGTCTATAACACAGGACCTCTCAGGATCATCTGGGACTAGAATTGTGGGATGGAGGTCATGGTCATGTAAAGTTACAAGTAGAGCTGTGCAGGTTCCCAGCTAGAGCTGGTCCCTAACTGTCCCCCATGTGGGCGGGGCTAGATAGGGGGGACTGCAGGTGCAGCTGTTATTGGACCTTGGCTGTTCTGCCTGGATGAGAAGATTCTGGCCACACCTCCAATTTTTTCATGTTTCTCTGACCAATAGGATATGAGTTGAGGCCACGCCCACATTCCATGCTGCCTAGTAGCACTGGGATCCCCTCTATTGGCTCACACCACTACAGGAGTTGAAGGAGGTAGAGGTGGTGAGTGGTGAGTGTGCAAATTGAGCTGATTTTGAAGAAATAGTTGGAGGTAGATATTCGAGTTACTGGTGATAGAACAGAGTTGAGTTTAGGCAGCCTGGGAATGTGGCCCCCCCACCTTCGCCGTCCCAGAGCTGGGATGTCTGAGAAAAAAAGAGAAAAAAAAGTAGCTGCAGGAAGGAAACTACTGCAACAATACCAGCAGAGGAATGGTCCTGCTAGACCTAGAGAATCCAAGAAGGGGAAAATGAAAGAGGGAGGTAACCCCAAGACAAACACCACTGGGGACTGTCCTTTACTCAAGGGTGCGGCCCAAGACCACGCAGACCCTGAGCCTCCCCCTTCCCTGGGCACTGTCACAGCTGCCAGGATCCAGAGTGTCACAGGTCCCAATAACACCAAGGACCTGGAGAGACACAACCAACACCTGGTGCTTGCCCTGGACTCCAGCACAATACAAAAGCAGCACCTCTGCACTGAGATCCAAGAGCTGCAGGATCAACAGGGAAAAGACAAGGAGAAGATGGCCTGTGTGCACGAAGCCCTGAAAGCAGAGCTGGAGCAGCACAAGCTGTCGATACAGATGCTGATTAGAGAAAAAGCAGACTTACAATCTGCCCTGGCCCACAAGCAGCAAGAGGCCGATGAAAGAGCACTGGAGCAGGAGGGTCTTACCAGCTGCCTGCAGGCTGCACAGCAGCGCGTAACAGAACTGGAAACAACATTGTCTGCAGTCAACACCACGCAGAATGAAACTGAGAACAACAACATAGAGCTCATGAAAGCCCTGAATCGCGTGAAGCTGCAGCTCCAGGAAAAGGCCAGAAGTATTGAAGACCTGGAGGATGAGAACACCGAGCTGCAGGAGAGGCTGGAAGTGCTCCTGACACAGAAGGCCGACATGAAAATGGAAATCCACAAGTTCCAAGAGGAACTAGTGGAGCGGGCAGAGTTGGAAAGCCAACTCAACAACATGAAGGAGTTGGTGGCAAAATTAAAGGAGGAGAGAGACACCTTTGGGGAGGACCTGAGGCTGGAGAGCTCCACGGGGAAGGAGAAAGTCCAGCAGCTGCTAGAGCAGGTGAGCCAGCTGAGAGAGGAGAAGGAGCAAGGGGTGAGGCAGGTGTTGGAGTTGGAGAGCAAGCTGGTGGAGCTGAGAGAGCAGCTGTCAGAGCTGCGGCCCCCAGAGCCGCCTGCAGGGCCAGCTCAGGCTGAGCAGCAGCTGCAGGCCCACACCCTGCAGTTGCAGAAGGAGCTCAAGACCCTGGAGGAGCAACTTCACCTCCAGGTGGAGGAGAACCAGAGCCTCAGTCTCCAGAACCTGGAGCAGCAGCAGCGGCTGTGGATACTGGAAAAGAAGGCTGAGGAATGGGCACAGCATGCCGAGGACCGGCGCAAGATCCTGGAGACCATAGAGAAGGAACAGGAGACCTTGAAACGCACGCTGGTGCACAACCGCCAGCTGAAAGAAGAGCTGGCCCAGCTGCAGGATGCCTTGCAGAGGCTGAGCGCTGAGAAGGGGGAGCTCGCCAGCATCCTGCACACAGAGCAGCAGGAGAAGACAACCCTGCAGGCGAAGCTGGATGAGCTGGAGGAGGAATTCAAAGAAGGAAAAGACGTGGCAGAGTTCAAGCGCCAAGCAGCTGAGGATCTGCAGGAGCTGCATGACAAGTACCTGGCCCAGGTGCAGGAGCTGAGCGCCACCTGCAAACAGCACAAGGCCACCAGCCAGCAGCTGATGTCAGAGAAGGAGGCCCTGCAGCAGCACCTGCTGAATCAGAGCCATCTGATGGAGCAGCTGAAGCAGGAGCAGGTGCAGAGCAAGTTGCTGGCCCAGATGGAAAGGGAGAAGTTACAGGACACTCTGAAGTGTCTGGAAGCAACAAGACAGGAGAATGCGCAGCTGCGGGCCCAGCTGAGCGCCCTGGCTTTCCCCAGGGAAGATGAAGGCCTGAGCCAAGACGAAGACAAGGGTGAGGAGGCGACTACCCATGATGTGACTGTCCCAGACGACGTAGACAACCCGCAGAGCATGTGGGATTTTTACATGGACGCACTGTCCATCGCAGAAGGCAGGAAGGCGAGGATGAGCCGGCAGCTGCAGGAGCAGCAGGCCCGCTGTGGGTGCCTGAGTCAGCTGGCAGCCCAGTGCCAGAGAAAGCTGGAGAGCCAGGCCGCCTTCCCCCAGCGCTGCATCCACAGACTGTTCGGCAAGAGGAAGCAGGACACACAGGCGCCCAAGAAGCAGCTGCACATCTGCTTCCCCGAAGACTTGGCCAGCAAGGGACACCCCCAGAGTCACGTGGATGACCTCCACCATCGCTGCAGCCAGCTGACCCAACACCTGACCACCATGGAAGAGACCATCGTGCTGTACAAAGAACAGCTAGAAGTCCTGGAGAAGCTGTGTCAGGAGAAAGAGCAGTGTGTGAGCCAGCTGTCCCAGGAGAAGAGGAGGAAGAGGAAGGAGCTGAAGGAGCTGTTGCTGCGCCTTACAGGGGAGAGCACAGAGTGCCAGGACATGATGCTGGCAGCCGCCCAGGCCCCTGCTGCCGAGGCCCCCTCAGACCTCTCAGTCCCCCTGAGGATGGAGGTCAGGGAGGAGCGGCAAGGCTGTGAAGATGTGCATCTTCAAGAAAGCTTGAAGCCTGTCCCTGGAGAGGCTGGGGCGCCTGGGCCCCTGGAGAACCCCATTGCAGAGCCTCCTGTGCCGCTGCTGCCTGCCATCCAGCCCCAGCAAGAGCCCACAGATGGGGGCGAAGAGTCCTGCCTCCCTTTCTTCTATAAGCCACAAGCAGATGATGTATTTGAAATCATCACCATCTAAAGACATGGCCTTCTATTGTCTAAAATGTATTTATAGCATGATGATGGGTAGCACTGTCTAAGGCCTTACTTTAATGAGTGGCATTTGGGGAAGAGTATCCATATCCCAGACAGAGCAAAGGCTGCTGGGAGTGGCCTAAATTTGAAGGACATCTAACAGTCCACTTGTTGTCAGGGAGGGGGCCCAGATATGGGTCACCATTAAGAGAAAAATAAAGTGAAGTTGGGAGTGATGGTAGGGTTTATAGTTCATGTTTTATTAGTGACATTTTATGAAGTACTTCTTTATTCATATGCTCACTGCATTATTTTCTGATATCTTAAAGAAGTACTTTTCATAATTGATTTATGGAAAAGGTTTATGTTATTCTTGAATTATTTCATTTTTTAACATTATATGTTGATGCAGTCATGCATTTTTTCAAAATGAACTCTGTCCCAGCAACAGGGAATGTTCTTTTTTGTATCGTAACATGCTGCAATGAGAATATTGCAGTGAAAACAAAGTAATGAGTGTGAAAAAGAAGAAAATTATAATGTTGAAAGTTTGCAAAAAAAACCTCACCATGAGTAGAACAAATGAAGATGTGCTACAATTGAAAATCAGCAAAGACAGTGCAAAAATGGCATACAAAAAATAAGAATACATAAATATAGAATATCTACAGTATGTCAACTGCCTTAGTAATATTTCAGTGATGTGCTGACGTGATGTTGGATATTATTCATTGAATAAAATTATTAAAATTCAATTTCTTGGTTCTTTTTAAAATTTGCTGATTGTAGCTATTAGAAACTTAAAAATTACTCTGGGGACCTGAGAGGTCTAAGACAGCCTCAGCAGCAGGGGCCTGGCTATAATCCTAACAAGCCAGGAGGCTGTGGTCTTATCATTGTTCAAAGCCCACTTTAGCAGCAAAGTCCTTGAGACTCTTCCTAAACTACCAAAAAGCCAGAAGTAGAGTTAGGATACAAGTGATAGAGTGCTAGCCTTGAGCAAAAATGCTTAGGGACAGAGCCCAGGCCCTGAGTTCAAGCCCCAGGAGAGGTACAAAAAAAGAAAGGACAGGAAGGAATGAGGGAAGGAGGGAAGGAAGGAGGAAGGAAGGAAGGAGGGAAGAAAGGAAGGATGAAGGAAGAAAGGAAGGAAGGAAGAAAGGGAGGGAGGGAGGAAGAGAGGGAAGGGAGAGAAGGAAAGGGGGAGGGAGGGAGGGAGGGAAGGAAGGAAAGAAAAAGAAAGAAAGGAAAGAAAGAAAAGAAGGAAGGGGGGCTGGGAAGGTGGCTTACTGGTAGAGCGCTTGTCTTGCAAGCCTGAGGCCCTGGGTTCGATTCCTCAGCACTACATAAGAAAAAAGAAAAAAGCCAGAAGTGGCACTGTGGCTCAAGTGGTAGAGTGCTAGCCTTGAGCTCAAGAGCTGAGGGACAGCACCCAGGCCCAGAGTTTAGGTCCCACAACTAGACCACCCCCCCAAAAAAAGAAAAAATGGAAGAAAAGGAGGGAGGAAAAAAATATAAAAAAAGAAAAAATTAAAAATTATATATGGGACCAGGCGCTGGTGGCTCACGCCTGTAATCATAGTTACTCAAGAGGCTGAAATCTGAGGATCACGGTTCAAAGCCAGCCCAGTCCGGAAAGTTCGTGAGACATTTATCTCCAATAAACCACTAGAAAACCAGAAGTGGCACTGGCTCAAATGGTAGAGCACTAGCCTTGAGCTGAAGAGCTCAGGGACAGTGCCCAGGCCCCGTGTTCAAGCCCCACAACTGACATAAATAAATAAATATAAATAAATTTATATAAATAAATAAATAACATGGGTTGCGTCAGGTCACCCATGGCTCATGCCTTTAGCTACTCAAGAGTCAGAGATCTGAGGATCACAGTTTGAAACTAACTCCAGCAGAAAAGTCAGTGAGATTCTTATCTCCAATAAACTACTCAGAAAAAGTTGAAGTGGCACTGTGGCTCAAGTGGTAGAGCGATAGCCTTGAGCACAAAGAGACCCCAGGACCTGCAAACTTAAAATAAAAACACAAAACATATGGAACTTCTTGTTTGCAGTTCACCACTGGCCTAGATTGTGGGAACATGACACAAAACTAGTGCTACCGAAAGGAAAACAAGTACAAGCTTCCTCTGATATGATTGTCACCCCAGTCCTCATACTGCAGAAAAGATGTGATCAGAATTGCCTACACGCATTGTGGTTGTCTACTTCAGCACTTGCCAGGATTATTCTCCTGTGAATAAGCCAGTCTCTCTTCTCTCCTGTAGGTAGAGTTAGTTCTTTCTTTGAATCTGTACTGGAATTGTAGCCCATGGTAATCAGAATGAAGTGGTGGAAATATTGCTCTTTTATTTTTCCCCAAACTCTTTTTATTAGCATACATTAGCCACACAAGGAAGCGGGTATTTCATTGTGAGATTTCCATGTGTGTTCCTATGATGGTGGGAACACGCATGTACTCCCTTCCTACTACAATTTGCAAAGGTTACATTCTTCTATCTTCATTCATGCTGACAATCTACTTCAACCTTTAAGACCAAACCCCTCTCAGGAGTACCTCTACACAGAATCTGTTTTCTCAACTCCACCCCTACTCTTAACAGCTTCCAGGATAGTCCTTTATAAAATTTTCACATGCACTTGCAATGTATTTCAAAAATTTGCACCCTCTATTATTTTCTCTTTGTCCTCAGTAGGCCCTTAGTTAGTCTCAGTTATCTATATATGCAATTATGTATACAGGTGTGTGTATATGTACATATATATATTTGTCCATGATTATGAATGTATTTTAGGTCTAGTTTCCACTTTTGAACAAAAACAACATTGTTTGTTTTTTGTTTGTTTGTGTGTGTGTGTGTGTGTGTGTGTGTGTGTGTGTCCCAGTGTTGGGCTTGAATCAGAGCCTGGGAGCTCTTTCTTAGCTTTTTCTATTTAAGGTTTATCCATTCTACCACTTGAGCCACCTTCCCCCAGCGCTTCATCCACAGGCTGTTCGGCAAGAAGAAGCAGGACACACAGGCGCCCAAGAAGCAGCTGCACATCTGCTTCTCTGAAGACCTGGCTGGCAAGGGGCACCCCCAGAGTCACGTGGATGACCTTCACCATCGCTGCAGCCAGCTGACCCAACACCTGACCACCATGGAAGAGACCATCGTGCTGTACAAGGAACAGCTAGAAGTCCTGGAGAAGCTGTGTCAGGAGAAAGAGCAGTGTGTGAGCCAGCTGTCCCAGGAGAAGAGGAGGAAGAGGAAGGAGCTGAAGGAGCTGTTGCTGCGCCTTACAGGGGAGAGCACAGAGTGCCAGGACATGATGCTGGCAGCCGCCCAGGCCCCTGCTGCCGAGGCCCCCTCAGACCTCTCAGTCCCCCTGAAGACAGAGGTCAGGCAGGAGCAGCAAGGATGTGAAGAAATGCATCTTCAAGAAAACTTGAAGCCTGTCCCTGGAGAGGCTGGGGCCCCTGGGCCACTGGAGAACCCCATTGTAGAGCCTCCTGTGCCGCTGCTGCCTGCCATCCAGCCCCAGCAAGAGCCCACAGATGGGGGCGAAGAGTCCTGCCTCCCTTTCTTCTATAAGCCACAAGCAGATGATGTATTTGAAATCATCTCCATCTAATGAATGACTGGGGTTCCAGCGCCCAGGCCCAGACTTCAAGCCCCATGTCCCACAAAAAAAAAAGAAAAAAAAGAGGAGCTATTTCCTCCAAAAGATACTATGGGCATGAGAGTTTCAATGTAATGGGGTGGTGGGAAAGGGGTAACTGTAGGCCAGACAGAGCCGAGGTTGCTAGGAGGTGGCTCATATCTAGAGACATTAAGAATCCATAGGTTCCTGGGAAGAGGCCCAGGTGAGGGTTATTACAAGGAGTCAATCCTTTACAAAGAAATGTGGGCAGCAATGCCCTCAGTTCATATTACTATTTCATAGCACTTATAGTAATTAATAGAATAATTTAATATATGTTGATTCATAAACTTCATTTTTACATAATATCACATAGGTGATATTAATCATTTCATATTATATGTTGGTACATTGCTGTGCAGTCAATTGCATTTTCAAAATGTACTAAACTGGACCAACAATAGGAAATTTTCTTGAGTATTAAAATGCAACAGTGGGGATATTGAGATTAGGCAATCATCAAAAGTGTAGAAAACAAGAAAAGTTACTGAATATTGAATTTTTGCTAAAAGAAAAAAATGTGACATTAACAATTGGAGCTATATGTAATTGCATAACACTTTCCAAAAGGGGTACAGAATTGTAATTCTAAAAGAAGAATACAGCATTATAGAGGATGTATAGAATATCACCTATCTAAACTTTTCAGTGAACTATACTGTAATATGTTCAATATTCTTTCTTGAATAAATAAAATAAATATTTATTTCTCTTGCTTTTCTTTTAAATTTAAGATCATTTAAGATAATTTTTAATGTAAGAAATAAGAAAATTGGGGGCTGGGAAGGTGGCTCAGTGGTAGAGCGCTTGCCTTGCATGCCTGAGGCTCTCAGTTCGATTCCTCAGCACCACATGAGCAAAAAGAAAAAAGCGGAAGTGGCACTGTGACTCAAGTGTTAGAGCGCTAGCCTTGAGCTTAAGAGCTGAGGGACAGTGCCGAGGCCCAGAGTTCAGGCCTACAACTGGACCCCCCCCCCCCAAAAAAAAATAAGAAAATTGAAAGTTATTTGTAGTGAAATGTTGTACTCTAACCAGAAGACCATGTAGACAAAGTCACATAGAGAAAAAAGGGGTTATTGTCAGTGGAGCTGACAAGGCCAAATTTCCCACAAGGGAGGGCAAAAAAAGGTGCCTGTCTGTCTCCCAGGGGGACCCTTATACAGCCAGGAGGCTAGAAGTGGGAAGTATTCTACATGCCCAGCAGGCACCACCAGTGAGTAGGCAGGGCAGAACTTAGGTCTGGATGGGGGCATTCCACTGACTTCATTCCCCACTTTGTTGTTGAATAGGTACAGTACCAAGCAGGGAGTATGGGCCAGGGTCTGTTCTTTGAAAGCTTCTTCCTGCTGAGAGGGGGCAAGGTAGTCAATAGGAGCGTCAGGTACTGTCCAAGTGGACCAAGGCTGTACTGTTAGACACATGTTACTTGTCCAGAGTAGGTCCAGACTGGAGGAAGACTGTCCAATCTTGTTTTATCCATAGAGATGGGTCCAGTTGGCTAGAGGTATATATGAAGGTGGATCCCGCAGGTGATGTTTGATGTGGCAGAGATGAATCCAGTGTGGATGGCCCTGAACCTGCACTGCTGTGAGAATAAAGTTACAGTCCTTCCCACTTAGCAGAAAGGTTGGTGGAACTTGATGCCTGTGGCAGGTAAGTTTTTGAAATGTACACTAGGTCAGCATCGATGAGGGCTCAGAGGATGACAGGGAAGGCGGAGGGCTATATTGGTCAGCATATTTCCAAAGAGAAGTAGGCAGGTGCTGAGGGAGAGAAGACAGCATTGGGGAGGGTAACAGAGAGTTCAAAGCCTGAAACGAGGAAGGCAAAGGTAGGCGGCCATACATCACTTCAAAAGCACTTCGTATTAAAGACTATTTTGGGTAAAACCTGCAGATGAAAAAGAGCCAAGGATGAAAGCCTTAGCCAATCTCAGGTTAGAGACAGTTTGGTCAAGAGCTGTTTGAGGGGGCGGTTGGCAGGTTCCCCCTTCCCCAAGGGCTGAGGGGGATAGGGAATATGAAAGAGCCAGGAAGTGTTCAAAGACTTAGCCAAGTGCTGGCTTATGGAGGAAACGAGTTCCAGGACATGGTCCATCTGGAAGGAAGCTGGCAGGCCAAAGAAGGGAATTCTTTCCTGCAAAAGAAGCTTGGACACAAGAGGAGGCTCTCTGGGTGGTGGTGGGAAATGCCTCTGTCCATCCTGTAAAGGTGTCTACAAGAACAAGCAGATGCTTGTACCTGTGAACAGTTGGCATAGGGGTAAAAGCAACTTGCCAATCCATTTCTGGGAGGTTACCTCGAGCCTGATGGGAAGATGGCTGCACATTGGTATTGGGGTTGGCCTTTTGGCATACTTTGCAGGTCTGTGAAAGCTGTGTGAGAAACTGTGTTGGGCAGGTTTAGGGGGCTGCTTTGTTGAAGGAACTCCCGTAAGGCACCTGTACGGGGGGTGGAGAAGGTGGTGCACTCTAGCAGGAGTGTGCCAGTCAAGATGACATACACATCATGCTAGGATTCCTCCTAGGCTGGACAACAAGCTGCTACTCCGTGATGTAGGTGGTGGGACTGGAAGAGAAAGAGCCCAGGCGCGTTTCCATCTGGGATGCATCAGTTAGTGAAAAAGGAACATGGACATCTAATATGCCCTCTGCTCCTGTCACCTCGCATGAGGGGAGAAGGGAAGCTGGGGCAGAACCTGACCTTGAGTGGGCTCCAGAGTCTGGACCTGGGTAAGGGCGGCCCCAACATTGCTGCAAGATGTCCAACAACCTCCAGGACACCACCGAGTTGGTCATCTGGCGGCTGGCTCACGAGGCTGGGTTGGACTCATCTTTGTGCCATCAGGGAATCAGGGGGCCTGACGAGGAAAAGGGGTGCTGAAGGAGGAGAGCATAGACCTTGGAGGGTGCAAGTGCTCGGGTGATTGGTCGGTTGAAGAAAGCTGGGGGTTGAGGGTGGAGGGAGTACCACCCCGTAGAGGAGGTTCCTCCTCCTCTGGTGGGAGTCCAGGCTTTTCTGATGGAAGTCCCACCTCCTTTTGTAGAAGTCCCGCCTCAGCAGCAGTGGGAGCTGGTAATGTCTTTGCCTAAAATGGCTACAATTTATCTGTAGCATCAAAGGAGGTGTTTGGGCATATGATGGAGGCCTCATGGCTAGGAGAAGTTGGCCAGCTGAGCATGAGCACCAAAGAAACAATTTAGAACCCAGAAAAGAGAAGGCCTCTAAGTAGCTGGCTGCTTTTAACTTGCCAGAACACTTGCAGAAGTTACATTGGTCCTGTATAGCATCAGGATCCAGTGTCCCATGAACAGGTCACATAGTCTGGTGGTCCAGCGAATATTGGGCTGATTATATTAGCATATAAGCTCCCAAGGGTTCATGTCTGATTGAAGCTCTTAGTCTTTTGGTTGTTCAAAAAACAAGCCAAAGGAGACTCCTGAGGGATGTTAGACTGTGCCCCTCCCATTGGGAGCAACCACAGAGCTGAATCTAGAGTCAGATACCAAGTGTCCTCAGTGCTCCTCTGTTCAGCTAACATGGAGGGAGGAAACAGCAAAAGGGGTGGTCACCTGGAGTTGTGGGGTCCCTTGGCCCTCAGCCCGGTAGCCTATGGCTCCTGGAGTGGGGCTTGGAACTTGCACCAAGATTTTTCTCTCTGTAATGGCCCAGTGGTCTTAATGAAGTTGGTTTCTGATCCCTGGGCTTACTGTACATGGTCACTTACCTGGAGGGTGAGGGCAAATCTCCTGCTGTTGGGTCGGAAAAAGTTCAGTCAATAGGAAGCCAACTTGGCAGTCCTGTGGGCTAGCTAAGGCCTGGGTCAGCTTGTAGGACCCCGCCCCCCAAAAGCTGGGGATTGGGACAAATATCCATGGGGGAAACTATCCAAGTCAAGCACCAGTGAAAGGTAGTAAACGGAAAAGACCACATGGACAAAGTCACATAGAGTCAAA
Organism: Dipodomys spectabilis; assembly: GCF_019054845.1. NCBI lineage: Eukaryota > Metazoa > Chordata > Mammalia > Rodentia > Heteromyidae > Dipodomys > Dipodomys spectabilis. The sequence goes on along the minus strand of NW_024870716.1, from coordinate 8,886,472 downwards.
AGACGGTTTATTGCCAGTGGAGCTGACAAGGCAAAGTCTCCCACAAAGGAGAGAGAAAATGGACCCCTTCAAACAGGAGGCAGAGGTGGGAGGTATTTCACCTGCCTAGCAGGTACTACCAGGTAGTAGGCGGAGCTTCGATCTGGGTGAGGGGTGTTGTGCTGACTTACACCTAGAAAACTGAGCCTAAGTCAGAGTGATTTGTATCTTCATAAAAACCTATATATTATATATTACAGACTGTGGTAGACAATTTGCTCCAGGGAAGTTAGAATGAACTTGTGACTTTGAAATTATGTAATCATTTAATCACAATCAAAAAAAAAAAAAGAACCTCGGGGAAGGGAGGGAGGGAGGGGATGGTAGGGGGAAAAAAAAAAAAAAAAAAAAAAAAACCTAAGATTAAATGAGTAGAATTTAACTCCATACTAAATATGTGGGCTATTTATGCCAGGACTAACTTAAGTGTTATGCAGAAATTGTACTGGATGTAGGAAGTTAATGCATGCAAGATGGCAGCCAAGCGCTCTCATTTTACACAATATACACTAAGCTGAGGACATTGTATATTTGAGATGCATTTGTGCAGTAGAAAAGTCTATTTGTGTTCACTAGTACTCTTCCATCTAACTTGGGAGAGATCTAAAATTAGAATCCATATCAGTGATGTCAGCCTATATATTACCTAGCCAAAAGATTCTAAATTTTACTCCAATGAAAAAGTTAATATAGATGTACGATAGTTTGTGTAACTATGACCTTAATTGTTGCTGGTTCTTGTATTTGTTAAGTGTATTCCTGTGCCTCAAGTGTGTAACATAGCCTTCTAAAGTGCTGAACTTTACACAAGTTTATGAAGCTGGCAATCTCTAATTTAGTGATGTGTATGTGTATTCCTCATTGTAATAGGAACTTGATAGTATGGGCATAAATCGGTAAATCCAAAGTAAATCCTAAATGTCATATGGATGTCAATAGGAATGACAACACTTTTGTAAATTGCTAAAATTTATCTATGAATCTACTAAATTTTTGTCATTACACTTTGGATCCTTTCTAAGACATTTATGATTAAAATCATGCAAAACAATTCTAGCAAGTGCTTTGAAAAACTACTATAAGCTTAGTTTTACAAGGGATAACTTTAAATCTGATGCTCAAAATAGCGAAGAAGATTAATAAAGCTCTTTCTTTTTGACTTAGTGTAGTACATCAGACCCTAAACCTATTGCAACTAAAAGCACGTTAATAACAGAATTAAGGCTTTTTATAAACTTTGGGCAGTTATCCCAGTGTATACATAGCTCCTTAGTTTCTTGGGGTCTGTAGGGTATTGCATTCAAATGGCACAGCACTCTTCTAGGCCACATTTTAACTCCAGGGGAACTAATAACCCTTCTGCCAGAAAAAAATTAGGCTTGAGACTTTGAAATTACTACAGGAAAGTGTAGGAGAAACACTAGGAGTGATTGTCACAGAAAGAAACTTGTTGAATAGCATTCAAGAGGCTCAGCAAATAGGAAAGGGAATTGACAGATTGGATTGCATCAAGCTAAAAGGCTCTGCACAGCTAAGAATCACTAAGCTATAGACTTTGTATGTAGGGTTCCTTCAAGAAAAGCTATATTAACCTACCATATAGGAAATACTGTTTGGCTTAAGGGATGTTTTGTTACTAATATCTCTGACTTCTCTTTTAGTTAAAAGATTAACTGATATTTTCTGATCCTGATTACATTCTGACCCTCATAGTGGCAGCTTTTCAAGTGAATTTCCTACCCACTGTATTTCTAGTGCCACCTCCTCAATTAGGTAAGGAAGGGACTTTTGGTTCTCCTTTGTTTTTCTACTTTTCCCTATTCAAACCATATTATACTAACATACATTATTGCAAAACTCCAAAAAAGCGAAAAGAAATGCCTGAGAAGATTTACTAAAATCCAAGTATTTGTTCGTCGTCCTGAGACATGAAGTACTTTTACTTGAGGCTCATTTACAACACCTTCTATTCTCTGGTGTCAATTTAATCATGTTCTTAATTACATTCTACAGAGGACCATGGCCCACTGTGATAATATTCAAGTCTACCATTCATGGAAAATCATCTCATTATATGCTAAAACCTTAACCATTTTTCCCTAGAGACTGGAAAACGGGAAGTAGGAAATTCTGCATTTCAAGGGGTACATCAATGACAAGATAATTCTACAACTAATGGAAAGTTTTGAAGTCTGAAATTTAGTGTATATTGGAAATGTCTTACATGTGTGTGTGTACTAAGACTTGAGCTCAGGGCCTGGATGCTCCTTAGTATTTTGGCTCAAGGCCAGCAATCTTATCTCTAGAGCTGCAGCTCCATCTCTCTTTCTGCTGGTTAATTGCAGATGATACTCTCACAAACATTCCTGCCCAGGCTAGCTTAGACTCATGATCCTCATCTCTTAGCCTTCTAAATAGGTAGTATTGCAATTTTGTATCACTTGCACCCAATAAGTCTGATTAGTTTGTCAGTTGGCACTAGGACTATCCCTTAGCTTCTTCACCCAAAGCTGATTGGTACTCTATCACATTGTCTTTTTGATGATTAATTGGAGATTAGATTCTCCTGGGCTTTCTTGACTTGCTTAGTATTGAATGATGATCCTCAGATCTCAGTCTCCTGATTAGCTAGGATTACACATATTAGCCACCAACACCTAGCTCAAGCCTGACTTTTATAATCAAAATTCAAAGAGAAATGTGAATGCTGTTCATGAAGGTCTCATTGGCAGATATACAGACACTAATTGCTGAAGCTTAATCTTTAGTTTCAAGACTATGCTTTAGTCACTAAATGACATTAAGACTTCTATATTGCTGCTTTTCTAAATGCTAAAATAGCATTTATTTATTTATTTATTTATTCATTCATTCATGTATTTATTTTTGTCGGTCCTGGCGCTTGAACTCAGGGCCTGAGTGCTATCCTTGAGCTCTTTTGCCCAAGGCTAGTGCTCTACCCCTTTGAGCCACAGCATCACTTCCAGTTTTCAAGTGGTTAATAGGAGATAAGAGTCCCATGGGGACTTTTCTTTCCAGTCTGGTTTTGAAGCAAGATTCTCAGATCTCAGCTTCCTGAGTAGGTAGGGTTATAGCCAAAGCAGAAGGCAGAGGAATCTGAGGTCAAACTGGCAACATAGTAAGACTTTGTATTAAAAACAACCAGAACAAAAGATGACTATCAAATGAAGTGTGGGCCAAAGTATAAAGGAGCATACTTTTAGTATTGAAGTACAAGTTGAAATTTTAAATGTAATCCCTGTAGTGACCACAAATGAACTATCTATAGAATGTGTACAAAAGGAAATGTGATGGGAATTTAACTGTTCTGATTTAAAACACATTAAACACAAAAGAAGATGGTTATGCAAGGAATGAGGAGCGTGGACAAGATGAGCAACATCGGAAAATTAGCTAGTAGCAGTAATTGTGATTGAATTTTGCCCTCTATTCAAGCAGCAAAGATTGGTAATGGTAACTATTTCTGACTTCCTTGTGCAGTCCACAAAGGACTTTAGAACCAGAAACATGAACAGATTAAGAGTGAAAGGATGAAAATAGCAACCAAAAGAAAGCTGTTTCAATACCAGTACATATAAGACATTTATGTATGTATGTATGTGTGTATGTATGTATGTATGTATGTATGTATGTCAGTCCTGAGAACTCATAGCCTGGCCACTGTCCCTGAGCTTTTGTGCTCAAGGCTAATGCTGTACCACTTGAGCCACAGCTCCACTTTTGGCTTCTTGGTATTTAATTAGAGATAAGAGTGTCATGGAATTTCCTGCCTGTGTTGTTTTGAAGCACAATGCTCAAACCTCTGCCTCCTAAGTAGCTAGGATTACAGGTGTGAGCCACAGCACATAGCTTAGACTTGTGTGTGTGTGCGCGTGTATGTGTGCGCACGCGTGTGCACACGCGCTCACATATCCATCATGAGGCCTGACCTCTGGGCCTAGGAGCTGTTCCTCCTCTCTTCAGCTCAAGGCTAGCACTCTACATTTGAGCCACAGGGCCACTTCTAGGTTTTTCTGTTTATGTGGTGCTGAGGAATCAAACCTAAGGCCTCATGCATACAAGGTAAGCACTCTACCACTGAGTCATCTTCCCAGCCCCAGATTTTTATTTTTTATATTTGACACAGGATCTCATGTATTTCAGGCTGGCCCCAAGTTCCTGGCTCAAGAGATTCTCTTGCCTCAGTTGATCTACTGAGTAGCTGGAACAATAGGTGTGTGCCACCACAGACAGGTTAAGAAAGAATTTGTATCAAAGGGGGAGGATGGGAAGGGATGGGAAGGGGAAACAAAAGAGGAGGCTACAATGCTGCATAAGAAATGTATTCATTATCTTGCCCATGTAATTGTAACCCCTCTGTACAGTATTTTCACAATAAAAAAAAAGAATTTGTATCAAAGGGTTTGCAGAAAAAGGATGTTACCTGTTAAGAAAACTTTCAGCACAATAAAATGATGGATCAGTTACAAACATTTTTACACCTAACAGTGGAGTATCAAAAGATATGAAGCAAAAAAATTGAAGAGAGAATAGTTTCACAAAAATAATTGGAAGTTTCAATATCTCAGTTTCAATAATGAAAAAAAATTGACAGAAGCCATGTAAGGAAATAGAGGAACAGGATATCAATGGATGCAACCAATAAAAAAATTACTATAACAGCAACAAGAGATTCCTTTGTTTTTTCATGTACACATAAAGAGCACATGTAGTTACAAATAAAGTCAATTTTAGGGCTCAAAGTAGATATAAAATGGCCAACATGAAAACATGAGTAGACATTTAGCATCCCAAACAAAAATATTAATAAGATATCACTTAACACCTATTAGGATGATTACTATGGAAAAAACAAAAAATAGCAAGTGTTGGTAAGGACATAGAGGAATTGGAACTCTCATGCTTTTTTGGTGGGAATGTAAATGAAGCAGTCACTGAACAAAAACAACATGTGGATTTCTAAAAATATTAAAAATTAGACTACTGTGAGATTACTTCTGGGTCTGTATCAGTCCAGTTAAAAACAGAGTCTTTACCAGGCACTGGTGGCTCACGCCTGTCATCTTAGCTACTCAGGAGGCTGAGATCTGAGGATCACAGTTTGAAGCCAGCCCAGGAAAGTTTGTGAGACTCTTTTCTCCAATAAAGTACTAATAAAGCTAGTAGTGGAGCTGTGGCTCAAGTGGTAGAGTGATAGCCTTAAGCAAGAGAAGCTGAGGGACAGCACACAGACCCCAAGTCCAAGCCCCAGGGTCTTATACAGGGGATTGAACCTGGCTCCTTGTCCCGTTGCTAGGCAAGCACCCTACCACTTGAGCCGTACCTTCCAGGCATTTGGCTGTTTTTTTTTCTTTCTATTTATCATTTTTATTTGCAGGAGGAGTTGAAACAAATCTGGAGTGTTGTCCCTGAACATGAATCATTTAACTGAAACCAACTGAACTATAGAAATGGAGCAAAGTAAGGGAAAAGTAGCACATCCCAGGAGCAAAGGTTGGGGGATAGGACACAGTCCATAATATACAACATGTGCAGAAATGTCTTGATTCAGCTGCTCAGAGCCAGCTCCTTAGAAGGCATACACAAGGTCCATTTTCAGAGGATGTGTCCCTCTCAAACATTGTATTTGTTTTGTTTTTAGATAGGGTCCTATGCATTTCCCAGGAACTGCCCCAGTCTGCAAATCTTCCTAGGGTTGGCCTCAAACTGCAATCTTCCTATCTTCAACTCTTCAGTAGGTGCGATCACTCACATGAACCACCATGCCTGGCTGTAATTTTAATAATGCGAACATATGAGTTCTAGTGTTAACAAAGGCAGTTGTGAGTCAATACTTTTCTAACTTCATAGAGAAATCCCACAGTGAGTCAGTTTCCACTATGAATCTTCCAAGGCAAAAGTGAGTGACAACCTGTCATCGTTTTCATACTGGGATTATTGCATAGTGATCCTTGACTGTGAATTCTAAGATGGCAAGTGAGTATTTCCTCTAGCTTAATCTGTCCTTAGGAGGATATTCAGACATAAATCTTTTCGGGACAATTCAGTAGCAACTGCTTTCTTTTATTCTCTGTGATCAAAGAGATTGCCTTACAGAAAAGCTGACCCTACCACCTCTGAAAACTCTTGCCAACATCGTGTGATCTCAGAGAACTTTCTTCCCTGGTGGGGGTCCTATTAAGATACACCAAGAAACATGGTGTGAGAATTGTGCACAGTCATTGCCCTGAGAGGGATTCTCTAAGAATATACTCTCTGGGGTGTGGCCTGGGTTTGCAAGTGATACACTTGTTAATGTCATCCCCGTGATGCAGGTGCACGTGCTGAATGAGGTTCACATTCTGGCAGAAGGCTCTGCTACACCAGCTGTCCATAGGCTTCTGCCCAGTGTTAGGCACTCATGGGGTGAGTCTGCAGCTGCACTGGAAGGCCTTGCTGCACTCCACACTTTCACAGGTCTTCCCGGTGTGGAGAAGGTAGTGTTGAGTTAGGTGTACTGTACTGCTAACATTCTCACATTCGTTGCATCAAAGAGCTCTCTTTTCCTGTACAAGTCCTATTATGCGAACAAAAGCTAAACAATAAAGGCCTTCCAACACTGACCATGCTCGTGGCTTCTACTCCGCGTGCATGGATGGCCTTGTGTTTGAAAGCCTTCCTCTACTTAGTGGACTTGTATGGCTTCTTGCAGAGTTGCAGGATGAGGGCCGAGCTCTGGCTGAAGGCTTTCCCACACCTCCATCTGCAGTCTCGTGTGAACCTGCTGATGTCCAACAAGGTACTTTCTGTTAAACGTGTCCCCCACTGCCTGCCTTTGTGTGCATGGAGATGTCTTCTCTGGCTGCTGAGTGTGGTGCACAGAAAGCATCCGGAAGACATGCTTCTGTAACGCCCCAGCACAGACCAGCGGGTCTCCAGCTGCTCCTCTGGCCCGGTGTCAGGAGGCAGTCTTGGTGGGAGCGCCTCTCCAGAGTTCCCCGGATGTTCCTGCCCTTCCAAGAGCCTTTTCCTCAGTTCTGTGCACCCAGCAGGAGTCCCTCCAGGAGCGGGGGGCGGGGCTTCCGGGCATGACTGACAGGCGAGGTTGGCTTTCCGGCCTGGCTTTGTGCTCCTCTGGTCTGGAGACCTGTGGAGCCTCCAGGGCCTGACGCTCCGGAAACGCGGGCAGGAATTGGCCGCCTCGGCCGCCATCGTCGCCAGGTCACCCAGCGCGTGCGGCCTAGGCGCCATGTTGGACTCCGGCGGCTCTGGAGACTCAGCCGCCGCCTTGGTCACCGCCGCCGCCCGGGCTCTCCTCTCAGTGTGGAGGACACAGACAGGGAGACCCGGGGAGCCGCGGCCTGAGCAGCCGGCATGGCCGTCCAGGCCCAGCCCTGGGAGCAGCGCCGGCTGAGCAAGCTGAAACCTAAGGAGACCAGAGCCCGGCAGGTCCAGCACTGCCTCCGGCACCAGCCCCGTCAGGTCTCGCTGCTCTCCATCCTCCAAGTGAAGGTCACAGCCACGTTTTTGAAGGTCGTCCACATCTGCCAGCCGCCATCAGGCTGCAGGGAGCAGCTCTGGTAGGGACAGACACTGCAAGGTCAGGAGCTGAGCGAGCCCCGCCGCAGCCCAGCCCGAGTCACCCACCCGGTGGGCAGAGCGCCAAGCCGCAGACCTGCCTGGACTTGCATTTCTTGAGACATTAGGAAACGACACCCCATGAAATGAGTGAGCCAGTGATTTTAACTAACCGAGGACCTGACAGTCTAAAGGCTGAATTACTGCAATGGCAATCCGTGATTAATGCATTTGTTTCACTGTGAAATCAGTGATAGAAGGGATTGGCTTTTGCCCCTTAGAAACTGTGTGTTTTGTTGAAGAAGGATTCAAGCAGTATCTATACAGATAAGAAAATCATTACTGGTTGGAATAATTACAAAGTTAAGGGAAAAGAAATAGGGTACTCTACAAGAAATAAAGGGACAGATGTTTTAAAAATAGTGTAGACATTTCAGTGTTATGGGACATAGTAACTAAGAAGAGAAAGAACTCCAGGGATTTGTTTCCTAAAAAAGGAATTAGACCAACTTGGGAATAATTTCATATGGCTGAATCAAGTAAGAAATATAAACGAGTTTTTATATATGTTGGTGCCCATCGTGGGGCTTGAACTCAGGGTGTGACCAGTGTTTGTTAGCTTTTCTGCTCAAGACTAGTTGTCTGCCAGCTCTGCTACTTGAACCATGCCTCAAGTGGTTGATTCAAGTTAAGGCTTGGTGGACTTTCCTGCTGGGGCTGGCTTTGGGCCTTGGTCCTCACAACTCAGCTTCCTGAGTAGCTAACCTTATGGATGGGAGTCCAGATTCCAATCAAGTAATGCAATTTTGAAGTAAACAATGGCAAAATAATACTGGCTAGAATTCCTTAGTAAACATTTATGGACAAATAATGTTTCTGGAGATGTTTGAAGGGTGAATATTCTTTTGCTAGCTGGTAGAATGCTGAACAAGAGTGAAATTAAATTTCAGGTCCACACATGATGAATTATTTAATATGCAGAAGCAAGGCAAGTGAGAGCTTGTGGAGATACAAAATAGATATCAATTGGCAGATGAGATCTATGTCTAGTAGGACTGAAAGCAATTTCTATTTCTGTAAGTGAAGAAAGAATAACACTCTACCTGATTTTGAGAAGAATAAACACTTAACCTCTTCTTTGAATGTATAAGCAACAGAAATTTATTTCTCCCAGTCCAAGGCACCATCCTTTGCTGTCTGCTGTCAGTGTTCTTGCTGAATCCTCAAGTGGCAGAAGGCAGAAGGGCATCATAAGGTTTGATGTATTTTTTTCTATGTTGTTAGTTTTGCTGAATCTTAAGATCCTCTTTAAAACCTTCCCTGGACCATCCCACAGCATCATAGATTAGGTTAGGCTTCAACTCTATCCAATTATTCATTTAAGGAATGGAAAGAAACATTTTCCTTAATAATGAATTGTTTAGGCAGAGTATGAAATAGGAGAGGTTATCTATGATGACCAGTGATTTTTTTAACATAAAATGTGTACTTTATATTATCTTAATATCATTCCATGTTTGATGATATTCCTTGTAAAATTTACAATTTAAGAGTGGTTCCATGGAAAATTAAAGTGTAGAGGTTCTTGTGTATATGCCTAACTAGGCTTTGTATAAAACGAAACTGAAAGTAAGGGAAGTTTCTTCTGCAGCTTTAAGTGTGGCAGTAAGACTAACATGAAGCTGCTTTCAAACCATTGAGTGCTGCTACCCACATTTTTAAACAGTCTGTAGGCAGCAGTTTGTGTGTGTGCACAGGTGTGTCTGCATGCACACATGCCTGCCTACCACTCTGGGGCTAGAATGCAGGGCTAGTGCTCTTATTTAACTTTTTTACTCAAGGCTGCCAACTTTGCCACTTGAGCCACATGTCCAGTTCCATAGGCTGGATTTTTTTTTTTTTTTTTGTCAGTCATGGGGCTTGAACTCTGGGCCTGAGCGCTGTCCCTCAGCTCTTCAGCTCAACGCGAGCACTCTACCACTTGAGCTACAGCGTCACCTCCGGTTTTCTAGTGGTTTATTGAAGATAAGAGTTTCAGGGACTTTCCTGTCCAGCTGGCATTGAACCACGATCCTCAGATCTCAGCCTCCTGAGTAGCTAGGATTACAGGCATGAGCCACCGGCACCTGGCTTAGGCTGGATTTTTTAATGGATGGGCTACTCCACCCCTCGCTCCAACTTCCATGAGGACCATAATGGTGGCACTGTCACATCCATCCCACCCCTGCTAGTCCAGCTGTTGATCCAGCTGGAGGTTGCAGCCCAATAAGGAATAAAGGACTTCACTCCAATCTCTTCCACCTTCACTGATAGTAAAAGTGCATTGACTTTGGAATCAATCACTTCCCCTATAGTTTCTGATTACATTATTTGACACATTATTTTGACCTTCCATTGAAAAGTTCTCTATAAAAACAGAGGTTATACTATCTTTTTGGAGTTTTTCATGAAGATTAAGTTGGCAAACATATGAAAAGCTCGTTGTTGAAAGCCTGCTCTGGAAATACTGATTCTGCATCTTCTTATCTATGTGTTTCCTGTAGTTTTCCCCTGCATCCTATTTTATTTTTCCTCTCGCTGTCTAGATGATTGCTGTCTATCCCTACTGGCCTTTTTGTTTCTTTAAATGACTTTTCTGTGTAACAGGGTTCCTTTAGTCCTTTGAATTTGTTGCCACTAGAGGGCAGGTGACATAGATGCATTACTACTCCCCTGATCACACTGGGAATGGGAGGATAGGATCACATTACCTGGGTGAAATCCATCATTCAAAATTAAAGAGACTTTAGAAAACACTTCCGTACCTTCTCATTTTAAAGGCTGGAATGGTAGACATTTAAACGAATAAAAGCATGTAGTAAACTCATAGTTGAATCGAAACTTCTTTGTATAACTACTTAAACATAATTTTAAAAAGTCTATTTATAAAACAGTAGGTAGGAGGGTAGGTAGCTCATGTCTGTAATCCTAACTACATGGGAATCTGGGATCTGAGAATCCTGCTAGCTTTGGCAGGAAAGTCCATGAGATTCTGCTCTCCAATTATCCACCCAAAAGCCAGAAGGGGGTGCTGTGGCTCAAGTGATAGAGAGCTAGCCAGGGGCACAGAAAGAAGTTCAGGAACATCACCTAGGGGCTGAGTTCCAGCCCTAGTACTGGCATCAGCATGTGCACTTGGACATGCGTGCATGTGCACTCACACACACACACACACACACACACACACACACACACAGAGCAAATAATAATGTTTTTTAAATCACCAACTCCTTTCTACAAATTATACCTAAAAATAAATTTTATTTTTTCACCTATGTGTTTAAAAAAAAATGTGCAAGAACAAGTGAGTCTTTTTACAAAGGTCATTTGTACATTTTTCAAAATTTACTGTAAATAATGTAAATTCCAAACTGAATTTACTAGTCATTAAAATGGAAATACAGAGGTACATTCTAAGCTTTACTTGAACTTCCAACAAATTAATTTTTTTTATTGTAAAGATACTATACAGAGGGTTACAGTTACATGAGTGAGGTAATGAGTACACTTCCTATTGAGCATTGTTACCCCCTCCATTGTTTTCCCCCTACCATCCCAAATTAAATATTGTCTGTACTTAGATATGTGACCTACTTCAAGCATTCAGCGATTTAGCTTTAAACAACCGTGCATTCTAAAATATATCAATGTTAAACAAGAAGTATTTATCTGTACCTGTGAATAAATAGAAATAATGGAATAGAAATATTTTATAGGATTGAAAATAGACATATCTAAGGTAAACAAATAAATTTAAAATCAATGTAAAGCACTCATTTCTCAACCCTTTATATTTATTCAGGTCTTTTTACACAGATTACATATGTCAGAAGAGTTTTATAAGTTTCCTATTTCTCTGTTGCTTGCACTGTTGCCTCATTCGAAAGGTGTTGCTGTGATCCTCTTGGGGACGGTGCTCACTCCACTGCAGACACTTACACGTCTGCAGTGCTGTTGGTAGTGACAGCGCTGTCTGGCCTCAGCTGCTCCAGAGACAATACAGCTGCCAGGCCAGTGCCTCTAACATCCCACCAGTTTGCACAGGTTTCACTCTATTCTGATGTTCAAGTTATACCTTGAGAAAAGACACAATTTTGACCATAAAATGTTATTTAAGTTGATATAATCAACCTGGTGTGTGTGTGCGCGCGCTTGTGCCAGTCTTAGGGCTTGAATTTAGCATCTGGGTACTTTCCCTAGCGTTCTACCACTTGAGCCACATCTGCATTTCCAGCTTTTGAGTGGTTGATGGGAGATAAGTGTTTCACAGCTTTGCTATCTGTCTGGCTTTGAACCATGATACTCAGATCTCAGGCTACTGAGTAGCTAGGATTTAGGGTATGAGCCATGGAGCCCAGCAACCTAAAATGTGTGTGTGTGTGTGTGTGTGTGTGTGTGTGTGTGTGTGTGTGTGTGTGTGCACATGCATACAAGCTGTTACTGAGTCTTGAAGTAAGGACCTTGTATTCTCACTTGGACTTTCTGCTCAAGAATGGTACTATAAAACTTGAGCCACACTTCAACTTCTGGCTTTTTACTCATCAGTTGGACATAGAATTTCTGAGATTTCTCTGCCTGAGCTTGCTTGGAATGTAAATCCTCAGATCTGAGCCTCCTGAATACCTAGGATTACCACGAGCACCCAATATTAACCTATAGTTTTTAATATTTACACACAAACCAAGTTCTGGTTTTAACAGAGCCTAATGAGCATGTGGGCAGATTGTCACCTTTAGAAATACGTGAAGGGTGGTTCTGACAGTACTCAGTACTCTTGTGGTGTGTGAGTGTGTGCATGTGTGTAGATAGCCTGTGGTAAGGAACAGGTATTGGTATTGGTCAGTACCGTTTGGGGCCAATAATGTTAAGTGAAAATGGTCAGAAAGATTATAATCCTGCTGTGGTGGTATACATCCCAGTGTTTGCAAGACAGAGGCAGGAGCATCATGAACTTCAAACCAGCCTCGACTATGTAAGGAATCCTTGTCTTAGTAATCCTCCACCCAACCCCATACACAGAGATTGTGACAATTTTCAATCTCATTATAAAGAAAACTTCAGTAGACACAGGTTTCAGTATTGCCTGGGAAATGGAAATTCCCCTGAGAAGGTAAAAGAGAAGAGGAAGGACGCTTGCAGACAGCATGAAGAAGTCCTAGGCCTCCAGGACCCCTGTGTCCTTTCTCTCTTGGCTATTGCCACCGACTCCTATTACCATAGTTCTGTTCCTTCTCAAACCCCATTCTTCTTACATTGTCCTTCTTGGTGAAGATTGTATGGAAGGCATGGTCATGAAGTAGACACTCTATAGTTGTTAAAGAGCTGGGCAGATCTGGATAGTGGTTCAGTGTTTGGACAACCGTCTCCCATGCAGGAACCAGAAGGAAGTATTGGAAAGACAGCAAGGCCATCATGCCACCTGGCATTTGGAAAGGAAAGCAGTTTGTCTTTGGTATGTGCCTCTCTGCTTCTTTCATCTGCTAATACCTCTTTTTTAGTCACTCATTCTGTCATTTATTCTACCAAGATATACTGAATAGTTATTATTCATTAAACACCAAGCTTCTTGTCCTCGGTCCACCTGATGGATGTTGCATTCAGTATTATTCTTCCTTCTTCCACAACCTAACCCAAAGCAATCATTTTCTGAGGGATATTGATAAGATTTCATTTATATAATCTATTACAGGATGTGCAAGATTACAGTAACCATATGCCAAGCTCTCTCCTTACCACTTTATTTTGTTTTGTTTTGTTATGTTTTTGTCGGTCTTGGGGCTAGAACTATGGGCTTGGGCATTGTCCCTGAGCTCTTCAGCTCAAGGCAAGAGCTCTACTGCTTGAGTCACAGCACCACTTCCGGTTTTCTAGTGGTTTATGGGAGATAAGATTCTCACAGACTTTCCTGCACGGGCTGGCTTTGAACTATCATCCTCAGATCTCAGCCTCCTGAGTAGCTAGGATTACAGGCGTGAACCACCGGCACCCAGCCTCCTTAGCACTTTATAAAAATAAATACATTTTGGTCTGATTACCTCTTATGAGCTAAGTATGGCTATTACCTACTAATTATTATCTACCTGCTCTGAGCTAAGTTGCTACTATTATCTTCACATTGAAAATATAAAAAACCAAGCCAGAGATAGGTGCTTTTGGCTCACACTTGTAATCCTAGCTATTGAGGACGCTGAGATACTGAGGATCATAGTTTATAGCCAGAGAATCTGAGACTTAATTTTCAGAAATAACCAACAAAAGATGAGCTGGAAGCATAGCTCAAAGTGGTAGAGTCTGCACATGTGAAGCCCTGGGTTTACACTGTGGTATTGAAGAAAAAGAAAAGAGAAACTTCAAGCACGGGGGTTAAGTAATATATTTATATGGTAGTTGCAGAGGCAGCAGTCAAACAAGCACTCCTCCTCCAGGGCCTGCGTTTCTAATCAGTGTGCAAGCCTATGCATGAGGGTGTGGGGTAGAGGTGCTACATTTTGCTAGTTGGGATTGGGTTTTCACATTCAATCTACCATTTTTGTTCTTATCATCAGGAGTCAATTGTTATTAGGCTTATTCTGTTACTACTGAATTTTATACATAAACCTTAATAAAATAAAATAAGACTGGGCACAGTCTTTAATCTTTAATCCCAGCTACTAAGGAGGTAAGATTGGGGGAATGAGGTCCTAGGTTAGTTCCAGGAAGAAAACATGCGACCCTTGCTATGATGTACCCTAAGGTTGTGTTATTCACAATCACCAAGGCATGGAATCAGTATCCGTGTCTGTAACTATATCTATATGTGTATAAAAATTATACACTGGGCACTGGTGGCTCATTGCTATAATCCTAGCTACTCAGGAAGCTGAGATCTAAGGATCATGATTCAAAGCCAACCAGGGCAGGAAAATCCAAGAGACTTTTATCATCAAGAAAACCACCAGAAAAAAATGGAAGTGGTACTGTGGCTCAAGTGGTAGAGTGCTTGCTTTGACCTGAAGAGCTGAGGAACAGAGTTCAAGCCCCATGACCGCCAAAAATAAAATGATATACATGCATCTAAATACATATATACATGCTATATATAATCACTGAAAAATACACATGTACATTTATATTTATGTTATTATATGTTGAGATCCTAGAATGTGATATAATATATAGAGTATAACGTATGTATTGTATTAATTATATACATGTATAGTGTATACAGACACAAAGAAATGACTCTTTTTCAGTGATAAAATCCAAGGTCATCTTGCCATTGACAATAGCATGGCTGAACCTGGGAGACCTCAGGCTTTCAAAACAAGTCAGAACTGAGACAAATACTGCATGATCTTATTTATAAATTGAACCTAAAACAGTTGTACCGTGCAGGTATGTATACACACATACACAAGCACCAACAAAAACTCCATGCAAACGCTTCAGTGTGTTCCCAGATCTCCAATGGACTCTTCCCTAGGACCACCTCACCACCTCACCTTGTCTTTCCTTTGTTGATAATACCCCAATATCTCATTCCTTCCAACCCCATCCATTGCTTCAGGTCATGTGTATGTATTTCCCATTTTCCTCTTTCCTCCTTTTCATCCTTTAGGTCTTAAAGAGTCCTTCCTTCTAATTGATCATGCCTCATACAAACAAAACATAAATGAAATATTAAATAAAAAGAAATTTCAGGCTAGGAAGGTGGCTTCATGGTAGAGTGCTTGCTAACGTGCATGCCTTGGGTTCGATTCCTCAGTACCACATAAACAGAAAAAGTAGCGCTGTAGCTCAAGTGCTAGCCTTGAGCAAAAGGAAGCTCAGGGAAAGGACCAAGGCCCTGAGTTCAAGCCCCAGGACTGGCAAAATAAATTCCAGTGACAAGTTCCAGATGTATTTTCTTTGCATTAAGAGTTTGGAAGCAAACTCTTATTATAAATGTACTATTCCATGTTATCTCAACGATTGAAATAAAGTTAAAATAGACACAAAGACCCAGAATTCAGTCTGTTTTACTTTTCTTTACTTTTCCTTTTTTTTTCCGGTGGTGTTGGTGCTTGACCTCAGAGTCTGGGAAGTCTTCCTGAGCTCTTTTGTTACCAGTTTGAGTCACAACTCCACTAATGATTTTCTGGTGGTTAATTGGAGGTAAGAGTCTCATGGACTTTGTTAACTGGACTGGTTTTTGAATCTTAGTTAGGATTAACTGCATGAGCCACCAGAGCCCAGTTAAAGACTCAGTCTTATAGAACAAAACTCACTGAAGAGATGTGCACCAGTGGCTCACATCTGTAATCCTAGGTACTCAGGAGGCTGGGAACTGACGATCATGGCTCAAAGCCAGCTTGGGCAGTAGAGTCCATGCGATTCTTAAGTAACCAGCAAAAAGCCAGAATTGGAGCTGTGGCTGAAGTGGTAGAGCACTAATCTTGGGCAAAAGAAGTTCAGGGATAGTGCCCAAGCACTGAGTTCAAGCCCCAGGACTGGCAACAAAAGAAATGATTGAAGAAACCATTACTTTGATTCTGACATCAATATTATTTGTATAGGTAAACCTAGAACCTTGTATGAGGATGTTGATCTTTACCATGTCTTCTAGTTCCAAATTGTAAGATTCACTTGTTTTCCATTCACGTATTTTCTCATTTTTTTAAATTTCAAACCATGCCAGGTACTATGCTCATTAGTGGGGATGTGTAGCAGGACAAGGCCACTACATTCCTGTTTGTGGAATTCACATACCATTTTCTGTTCTGCTTTTTGCCATTGGAAAGAATAAGAATAAATGAATAATTTTGAGGTTATTTCTATGGAGGTTTATGAGAATATGTTAATTAGATATGAAAAGAAAGTACTGTGTGTATGTGTGTGTGTGTGAACTCATGATGTATGCACTGTCCCTTAGTTTTTCTGCTCAAGGCTTGTGCTCTACCACCTGAGTCATAGCACCACTGCTGGATTTTGGGGTGGTTAATTGGAGATAAGAATCTTGGCTTGGAACTGTGATCTTCACCTCTCAGCCCATTAGGTAGCCGGGATTACAGGCATTAGTGATCTGTGCTCAGTACACCAAGAACTTTTATCAGTGTATGTGGTGCTGGGAATTGAACTACAGCTAGGGCCTTGCATATGCTATGCTAGTTCTCTAACCACTGCACTTCATGGCCAGCCCAGGAGCAGTCTTAAAATTAAGAAATAACGATATGCTTTGTGGTCTTTTATTTTCTATGAGTGCAGACACAGAACAAACAAAGCACAGAGCAGAATGCCTACAGCACACATGGACAATTTTTGTAATGTTCTGGTGCTCTTCCAGCTTTGGCATGCATGCTATCCTCTACAACAAAGATTCATTTCCCTTTTCTGAATTCTTTCCTTTTTGTTGCACACTACCAGGGTCTAAACTATAGGCTTCACACTTACTTTCCTTCCTCCTTTCCTTCCTTCCCTCCCTCCCTCCTTCCCTCCCTCTCTCCCTCCCTCTCTCTCTTTCTTTCTCTCTTTCTTTCTTTCTTTCTTTCTTTCTCTCTCTCTTTCTTTCTTTCTTTCTTTTTTTCTTTTGTTGGTCATGGGGCTTGAACTCAGGGCCTGAGTGCTGTCCCTCAGCACTTCAGCTCAAGGCGAGTGCTCTACCACTTGAGCCCCAGCACCACTTCCAGTTTTCTGTTTGGTTTGTTGGAGATAAGAGTCTCATGGAGTTCCCTGCGTGGGCTGGCTTTGAACCTCGATCCTCAGATGTCAGCCTCCTGAGTAGCTAGGATTGCAGATGTGAGCCACCATTGCCCAGCTAGGCTTTGCACTTTCTAGGCAAGCCCTCTACTCATTGAGCCATGTCCTCACTCCTTTAGCTAACATTTTCTTTTTGAGATAGAGTCTCACTAACGTTGCCTAGGCAGGCCTCAAACCATGGTCCCACTACCTGAACTTCCCGGGAAGTGGGCATGCATTGCCCTGCTAGGCATGTGAATTACTCTCAAAATGCACACCTTCTATAGCTTCTATATCTTTGTGTATAATATTTATATTCTTCAAAGCAATTTTCTCATAAGTTTGTCACAAAAAGCTACAAAGATGTAAAACTCTCCTGCCTGTCACACATTGCAATTTCAAGGAAAACATTTACCTAGATACCTGGAAGATTGCTGAACAGCAAAATGTAAGAGAAGAAGACAAACTAGTATCTTTCCATGGTACTAATCATCATGTTTTAGCATCTTAGTTTTAGTAGCTAACTTCTAACATATTTTAAAAGTTCTGTTAGCATTTGGGGAAATTTATACAGAATGTCAGGGACATTCAAGTAAGTGAAAATAGATCTGTGCAAAATACCAGGTGAAAAAGCTCACGGAGATAGAATGCAGGAAAGAACGTGGAATGATTATGTTTTAGTCTGACTTGGCTTTAGAGTGACAGGATTCAGTTGACAGTGAAACAGGAAGAGACCACAGCTTTGCCATAGAAGTGACCTTCCCGTCATCCCTGCTCCCTTCACTACCACCTGCATAACAGACAAAAATGACTTCCTGATGGGTCTTTTTATGTGAGGAATCTTTGAAGATGATTACTGTTTAAAACGAACTTTACAACTTTGGTGGGGGGGGGGAGGATTGGATTAGGTGTGGGGGTAGGGGAGCCTGGGAAGGGATGGGAAGGGTAAACAAAGGAGGAGGCTACAATGCTTGATAAGAAATGTACTCACTATCTTCCCCATGTAATTGTAACCCCTCTGTACAGTATGTTCACAATAAAAAAAATTAAATAAATAAATAAATAAAGAGAACATTTGGGCTTGGGAAAGATGGCTCAGTGGTAGAGTTCTTGCCTTGCATGCCTGAGGCCCTGGGTTCGATTCCTCAGCACCACATAAGCAAAAAGAAAAAAGCCAGAAGTAGCGCTGTGGCTCAAGTGGTAGAGCGCTAGCCTTGAGCTGAAGAGCTGAGGGACCAGAATTCAGGCCCCATGACCGGACCCAAAAACAAAATTTTAAAAAAAAAGAGAGAACATTTAGTTTTTATTTTTTTTTATTGTAAAAATGCTGTACAGAGGGGTTACAGTTACATGAGCAAGGTAATGAGTACATTTCCTATTGAGCATTGTTGCCTCCTCCTTTCTTTCCCCCTACCATCCCTTTCCTCCCACCTCCACAAATTACCTCTCCTCCTCTCGGCTGAAGTTGTAAAGTTCATTTTCAACATAGTGTTTTGTATATCTCATTGTTACAATGGGTCAACCAGTATCCTTATTTAAGCATTTTCTTTTTTCCCTTTCCCTCCCCAAATTAGAGAAGTGTATATACAAGATGCAGGGCTCCGACATCAAATACAGCCAAAACAGGGGTTATACAGTGAGGGAGAATCATACAAAGAAACAAAAAAAATCACATGGTACATTATAAGTCCATTAGAAACAATAGCAAGAAAGAAAAAAGATATTTGTGTGCCTATCTTGGATTCATTTCACTTAACATCATCTTATACAGCCATATGTACATAGCTTTTGGTCTTTTCTGCTTGTCCTCCATATGTACTAGTTATTGCAAATAAAGGAAACCATGGGACCTATGTTCCTTTGGGCCTGGCTTACTTCACTTAATATTTTTTCCAAGTCTTTCCATTTCCTAACAAATGGGACAATGCCATTCTTTCTGATGGAGGTACAGAATTCCATTGTGTGTGTGTGTGTGTGTGTGTGTGTGTGTGTGTGTGTGTGTGTGTGTGTGTGTGTGTGTGTGTGTGTGTGTGTGTGTATACCACATTGTCTTGATCTGTTCATCTACTGAGGGGCATCTGGGTTGATTCCCTATCTTAGCTATGGTAAATAATGCTGCGATAAGCATACTTGTGCTGGTAGCCTTAGCATGCATGGCCTTGTTGGTGATCATTTGGGTAGATGCCCAAAAGAGGGACTTTTGGGTCATGGGGAGCTCTATATGGAGTCTTTTGAGGAACCTCCATATTGCTTTCCAAAGTGGTTGAACAAGTTTTCACTCCCACCAACAATGCAGTAGGGTTCCCTTCTGGCCACATCCCCTCCAGCATCTGTTGTTATTACAGTTCTTGATTATAGACATTCTAACTGGGGTGAAGTAGAATCTCAATTTTCTTTTAATTTACAGTTCTTTTATAGCTAGAGAGTGTGAGCATTTCTTCATGTGTCTATTGGCCATTCTTATTTCCTCTTCAGAGAAACTCTCTTAAGTCTTTAGCCCACTTATTATTCTGACAGTGTTTCTTTGAGGATTTGTTGTTGGGGAGTTAATTTCTTCAGTTCCAAGTATATTTTAGATATGAGACCCTTGTCCATTGTATGGCTAGTGAAGATCTTCTCCCAATCTGTGGGCTTTCTATTGATCTTGCTAGCTATGTCCTTTGCCATGCAGAAGCTCTGCAGCTTCATTCAATCCTATTTGTCCAACTTTTCTATGATTTGTTGTGTTTCTGGGTCTCTATTAAGAAAATTTCAGTCTGTGCCAAGGAGACCTAAGGTTTCTCCTATTCCTTCCTGCAATGTTTGCAGGGCGTCTGCTTTGACTCCGAGGTCTTTGATCCATTTGGAGTTGATTCTGGTGCAGGGTGATATATAAGGATCTAACTTTAGTTTTCTACAGGTGAATAGCCAATTTTGCCAGTAACATTTAATGAAGAGGCTGTCTTTTTTCCATTCTATTTTTTTAGCTCACTTATTGAAAATCAGGTGACTATAAGTCTGTGGGTTCATTTCTGGGTTTTCAGTTCTATTCCATTGGTCCTCAGGTCTGTTCTTATGCCAGTACGAAGCTGTTTTCATTACTCTGGCTTTGTGATAGAGTTTGAAATTTGCTATTGATATTCCTCCAGCACTGTTCTTTCTGTTAAGGACCTTTTTTACTATTCAGGTTATTCTATTGTTCCATATGAATTTTTGGATTGCTTCTTCTAATTTCTTGAAGAATGAGGTTGGACTATTGATAAGTATCACATTGAATTTGTAGATACCTTTTGGAAGTATTTCCATTTTCACGATGTTGATCCGTCCAATCCAGGAGCATGGGGGGTTTTTCCACTTCCTAAGTTCTGCTTTGATTTCCTTTTTCAGGGTTTTAACGTTTTCATCGTAGAGGTCCTTCAGTTTTTTAGTTAAGTTTAGTCTTAGGTATTTTTTTTTTGTGGGGCTATTACAAAAGGAGTTGCTTTCCTGATTCCAGCCGTGCTCTTCTCATTGTTGGCATACAGACAAGCCATTGATATTTTGAGGGTTAATTTTGTACCCTACTATTTGGCGAAATTTCAAATCAACTCATATAAATTGGGAGTGGAGTCCGTGGGATTCTTTAAATACAAGATCATGTCACCTGCAAAGAGGGAGAATTTTACTTTATCTTTCCATATTTGGATCCTCTTGATGCTTGCATCTTGTCTTATTGCTGTAGCTAGGCATTCTAATACTAAATTGAAGAGAAGTGGGGAGAGTGGACATCCTTGTCTCATTCCTGACTTTAGATGAAATGGCTTTAGTTTTTCACCATTAAGTATAGTGCTGGCTATAGGTTAGTCCTATACAGCCTTTATTATATTGAGGAATGTCTGATGGATTCCTACTTTTTCCAGGGCCTTCATCATAAAGGTGTGTTTTATCTTGTCAAACGCCTTTTTGCATCTAATGAGATAACCATGTGGTTCTTATCCTTTTTCTTTTTGATGTGATTAATTATATTAATTGATTTGTGTGTATTGAACCAGTTTGCATGCCTGAAATGAACCCTGTTTGATGGTGGTGTATGATTTTTTTGATGAGTTGTTGAAGATGATTGGCAAAATAATAAGCCTACTACCTTTGATAAGTGACCTTTTCTCTTTCTTTTTCTTTTTGGTGCTCAGGGCCTTCTGTTGCTGGGCTTTCTTTGCTCATGGCTGGCACTCTACACTTGAGCCAGATTTTTTGCTGACTAATTTTAGATAGAGTCTCTCTGACTTTTCTGCCTGGCCTGGTTTTGAACCTTGATCCTCTAGATCTCAGCTCCATGAATAGCTAGAATTAGAGGTTTGAGTCTTCAGTAACTGGTTCACTTTTTTAACATTTAGCATGTACTTTGTTTTGTACTTTAACTTCATGTCTTTTTTTTTTTGTTCTTTTTTTGGTCCGGTCGTAGGGCCTGAACTCTGGGCCTGGACACTGTCCCTCAGCTCTTCAGCTCAAGGCTAGCGCTCCTCCACTTGAGCCACAGCGCCACTTCCAGCTTTTTTCTTTTTGCTTATGTGGTGCTGAGGAATCGAACCCAGGGCCTCAGGCATGCAAGGCAAGCGCTCTACCACTGAGCCACCTTCCCAGCCCACTTCATGTCTTTTTTACAGCAGAAATCTTACTGTTGTAGTCTGCTTTGTAGTAAGTCCAGACACTGCAGGGTGGGTGGAGTCCATGAGACAGGACTGAAGGCCACGAGCACATTCAAGAAGACTGATGATTTAGTAATGGTTCAGGCCAAGCAGATACCTAAACAATCTTCCTTTGCTTTCTCCTGCTCTCTTGAAAGTGCCTGTGGCTGAAGGTGAAGCTAAAGTGGGTAGAGCCCTTGCTCACAAGCAAGAATTCCAGAGTACAGACCAGACTATTACCTTCAAAAAGTGCTTTGAATTGAAATCTATCAATTGTTTTGCATCCTGATGAAGGTCTTTTCACAGCTTGCAGGCTTTTCTTGAACAAATAACAACTACATTATTGTGAAAGCACCACATACTATCCATTCACTGAGAAGACGTGGCCTCTGTTTTATTCTGCCCTTAGTTTCCAGATGTTGGCTTAGAGTCCATTGGGTTAGGCCACCTATGGAACATTTATTTCTTTTCTTTCTTTCTTCTTTTTTTATGGTTAGTTGTGGAGCCTGAACACTGGGCTAGGGCGCTGCCCCTCAGCTCTTCAGCTAAATGCGAGAGCTCTACCACTTGAGCCACAGCACGACTTCTGGCTTTTTCTGCATACGTGGTGCTGAGGAATCAAACACAGAGCCTCATGCATGCAAGGCAAGCCCTCTATCACTGAGCCACCTTCCCAGACCTGATTTCTTATGTTTAAAGAGAAGGAACTTATGTTTTCAAAGCCTGTGGTTCATTCATTTACCCAGGAACTGGTCTCTGTCCCCTGGACCCAAAGATAACGCAAAAGAGGTTCCACTGCAGAACCCGGCTTCCTTGTTCACCTTCCCAGACTATGCTTCAGTGTTGCTTATGCTTATTCAACTCAACAAACAAGTCCTGCTTTGCTCTCTCATATATGTACAGTTATTTTTTCCCATGAATAGCCTGCAAATTGGAGACCATCATCAGGAGTCAAGAAAAATCATCAGGAGTCAGGTATCAATTAAAAGCAGTTTGTTTGGTGGCATTCTGGTTTGAGCCCAGGAATTCTTGCTTATGAGTAGGTACTGTGCCCCTTCAACCTCACCTTCATCCATAATCACTTAGGTGAGCAGGAGGATGGAGCCATGTGAGGTAATGAGGGTAATTCATCCCCCAGAGTCAATGTTACTTCAACAATGACATTTACCTGTGCTGTAGCGATATATGTCATTATTGTGAGATTCAAGTAGAGCTTAAATATCCACTACTTTTCTTCATACTAACGTCTGAGTTTCTTTTTTCTTTTCTTTCTCATTTCTTTTTTGTGTTGGCCCTGGAGCTACAATTCAGGGCCTAAAACCTGTCCCTGAGCTTTTTCAAGGCTAGATCTTTATCACTGGAGTCAGGGTTCTCCTTCCTGCTTTTTGGTAGTTAATTGGAGATAGAGTATCATGGACTTTTCTGCCGGGGATGGATTCCATCATAATCTTCAGTTCTCAGTCTCCAGAGTAGCTGGGATTACACCAGGCTCCTTGGACTTTATTTTCATGATAGGGTCACCTCTCTAGTTCCCCCATCTTCCTGCTTTAGCTTCCTGCCTCAGATAAGATGATAGAAATGAACCATCATGACTCTCTCTCTCCTATGGGATTTCAATGTTTCTATCATTTTATTTTATGTTCATTTAATTTTACATATCATCTCTGTTCAGATGGAGTTGGAATCCATTTCTGATGGACTTTCCTGAAGATCTGGACTGGAGTTTAAAGAGGTGGACAAATGCTGCTGGAGGCTGAGGGCCAAAAATGGCAAGAAGCAGGTATGGACTTGCCCATGGAGGGTTCCCATGCAAGCCCTGGTTTGGGTACCTGAGGATCCTTCACGAAGGTGACAGGTAGAGGAGCCCACAGATTAGCACCTCAAAGGGCTTTAGATGCCATGCTTCCTTAATTGGTACATGGGGCATCTTCACAGAGAGCATCTGAGATGTCCTTGCCCTTCCATCTATCTCCCAGGATCCTACGTAGCCCTGTCCATAAAGACAAGGCAAACAGTAGCTCCAACCTCCGTGAATGAGAACTGAAATCTCATATTGATATTAATTCTCCTTAGAAGGTTCCAGCCTATTCCAGTGACTTCTAATGTTTCTCCCGCTCCTCCTTAATGTCATTTCAAGGTTTCAGGTCTGACATTGAGGTGGCAGACAGGGATCCAATTCCAGTGTTCTACCCATGCATATACAGTTTCCCCAGTGTTCTACCCATGGATATCCAGATTTCCAAACATCATTTGTTGAAAACGCTGTGTTTTTTTCCATCTTACATTTTTTGACTTGTTTGCCAAATGTTAGATGGCTATAGTTTGTGGGTTTATTTCTAGGTCTTTTATTTGATTCTGTTTTTGTGCCAGTACCAAGCTGTTTTCCTTACTAGAACTTTGTAGTTGAGTTTGAAGGCTAGAGTTGTTATGCCTCCAGCATTAGTTTTAAAAAAAATGAAAGATTCCTTGTGTGATTCAGGACCTTTTTGGTTCCCTATGAAATTTTTGGTATTCTCTATCTTGGTGAAGAGTGACATGGGATTTTTCTGGATATTGCATTGAAGTTTTAGATAGCCTTTGGCAATGTGGACATTTTCTCAATATAAGTTGCACCAATCCACGAACATGCTTGGTCTTTCACCCAGCGGTGTCTTCTTTGACTTCCTTCTTCAGAATTATATAGTTCTTTTCTACTTAATTGGTTAGGTTTATTCCTAGATAATTCGGTTTTTTGAGACTATTGTAAATGGAATTGTTTTCCTGATTTCCTTCTCTTCACATTGTTGGTATGCAGAAAAGCTATTAATTTTTGTGTGTTAATTTTGTGCTTTACTACCTTGCTGAAGTAATTGATCAGCTCTAGGAAGCGTGGGCATGGATTCTCTAGGGTCTTTTAGTTACAGGAACATGTCATTTGCACATAGGGATAGTTTGAATTCTTTCCCTATTTGTGTCTCGTTTTTGTCTTTCTCTTGCCTTATTCTTATGGCTTGGAATTCCAGTATTCTATTAAAAAAGAGTGGAGTGAATGGACATCATCATCTTTTCCCTGATTATAAAGGAAATGGTTTTAACTTTTTAACATATATTGTCATGTTGGCTGTAGGTTTGTCATTGATTGGCTTTACTGTATTGAGGTTTGTTCCTTGTATTCCTAGCTCCTCCAGAGCTGTTATGATAAACGGATGTTGAATTTTGTCAAAGTCCTTTTCTGTATCTGTAGCTGATCAAGTGATTCTTGTGGGCTCTGTTAATGTCATGCATTATGTTTATTGATTTACATATATTGAACCAGTATTGCAGCTCTGAGCTGAAGGAGACTTGATCTTCATGAATGAGTTCTTTGATTAATTGGTGGATTCAGTTAGCAAATATTAAGGAGCTTTGTGTCTATGTTCATTAAAGAGATTAGTCCATAGTTCTCTTTTTTCCTTGGGACTATGCCTTGTTGGGATGAATATAATGCTGGCTTCCTAGAATGATCCTTTCCCTTACTTATCAGGGTAAAGTTTGAGGTGTACGGGTATCAATTCTTTTTCAAATGTCTACGGAATTCATCTAATGTAAGTTTGCAAGACTCAGTCTCCAAAATATGCAACAGAAGTCAGGCTAGAGGCATGACCAAATGGTAGAGCACCAGCTAAGAAACCTTGGGCCTTATGTTCAAATCTCACAACAGGCAGAAAAGGAAAATAGACTTCCTTTACTATAATGTCCATTAGAGTTAGTACTTACATTTCATTTATTTTTATCTTAGTAAATATATAAAATATTTACCAAGAAATGTGTTACTAAATGTGAAATTTTAAACAACAGTGAATTATTTTAAACTTATTTGGAGTTTGACAGGAAATAAATTTTACATTCTTGAATTTCAAGCAAATATTGACACTCTTTTTTGCTTTTCTAGTTTTTATTTTATTTTTTGAGTATGGTTTATGTTATAAAAAGAGTATAGTTTCTAATCTTTTTTCTTTCATTTTTATGCCAGTATTGGGGCTTGAATTCAGGGTCAGAGTGCTGTTTCTTAGGTTTTTTTTTTTTTAGCAAGTCTGGTGCTCTACTACATTGATCTATAACTCTACTGCTGTCTTTTTGATAGTTAACCAGTGATATGAGTCTCACAGACTTTATTGCTTAGGCAGGCTTTGAACTACTGTCTTCAGATTTCAGCTTCCTGAGTAAGTAGGATTACAGCCCTGAGCCACGAGTGGCTGGCTTAGTGTCTAATCTTAATGCTAGGAAAGTACCAAATAACTGCACATTTCTAAATCAAAGCTCACCATGATTTTTACCATTCAGAGTCACCCAATTAACATTTGTCTTTCATTCTTCTAGTTTGTGGTTCCACTTCTATTTAATAAAAATATCAACACGTTTTAAAGGAAGATAGAAGAAACATGTTTTCGTCACATTGTAGGCTGAATATGCCCACCAAAGTTTATGCATCAGCAACTGAATTCCCAATGCCACAGCATGGGGAAGTGAGTGTATTGTGAGGTAACTGGGTTGTGAGGGCTCTGCCTGTTCAAATTCATTATGTCACCAGCACAGGACTGAGTTAATCAGCCTCCTTGTGTCCTTGGGCTCATTTCTTCTCTGGTTCTGATCCTTTCTCTTTCCAAGAAATTCTTCTTCTCTGGTTCTGACCGTTTCTCCTTCCAAGAAATGATGCAGCAGGAAGGCCCCCATCAGCTGTGGTTCCTGAGCCTTGGCCTTCTCAGCCTCTAGAGCCACAAGGAATACATTCCTTTAGACATGTCAGGGGGTGTGGTGTTCAGTTACAGCAACCTAAAGGATAATAAGGTGCTTGATAAAAACAGTAATGTGCCAGGCACTAATGGCTCATGCCTGTAATCCTAGCTATTCAGGAGGCTGAGATCTGAGGATCACGGTTCAAAGCAGCCCAAGCAGGAATGTCCATGAGACTCTTATCTCCAATAAACCACTAGAGAACCAGAAGTGGTGCTGTGGCTCAAGTGGTAGAGTGCTCACCTTGAGCTGAAGAGTACAGAGACAGCACCCAGACCCAGAGTTCAAGCCCCCCGACTGACAAAAACAAAACAAAACAAAAACAATAATGTCAATGAAGTATTAAGCCTGAATTTACTTAATGGTGGCTCAGATATACTTCATGTACTTAAGCAATTTTAAAATGACAACTACATGTATAAGAGATTACTGATAGTATTTTTGAATATTTCTTTGGATTAAATTCCCAAGATAGAGATGGAGGTTTGAAGTTTTCTCTGGGCGGGAGAGAATTCTTTAAGGACCTGCATCCAAGTCCCCAATGCAAACTCTAGTACTGCACAAAAAGCCAATAAGAAAAATAAGCAAACCTTACCATCTAGGCATATACCTATAATCCTAGCCAACTGAGAATCAGAATTAAAGGATTATGGTTTGATGCCAGCCTGCACAAAGAATTCACACAACCACACCTCAATAATTGAGTTTACTGTTATGTGGCTCTTATGCCAGCCATTCAGGAAGCTGAGATCAGAAGAACAATGTTTCTAGACCAGCCAAGAGAAACAACGTCAGAAGACCCCATCTTGACAACAAAAGTTAGATGTGGTGGTACACGCCTGACATCTTAGCTATGGTAGAAAGTATAAACAGGTCGAGGGTAAAACAGGTCAGCCCAGGGGAAATATCTCAAAAATAACCAAAGAGAGTAAGGGAGTGTTGCACAGTGATAGAGCATCTCCCTGTCCAGAATGAAGCCTAGAGTGCAGATCCCAGTATGAGCAATAGAAAATGTGGTCTTCTTTAGACATTGTACTTGGACAAGTGGGGTGGGTGACACAGATCTCTGCATAGGAGAATAAAAGTTGGGAGGCAGCTTCAAGTCTGCTGACATCTGAAATGTGATTAATAACTGAATATCAAAGCCATTCCTACATGTTAGGATCAAGGCATGTGGAAAGGAAGATGGTTACTGAGCAACTGCACAGGCCCAGGTTTAGGAAGTGAAGAACTGCTTTTGTGGTTACATTGGTAAGCTCACATTTGCTTTAGCACAGCTGCCATTGTCCTTCTACTCTTGCAGATCCTTCCCTCACTGAGTTCCAGAGTTTGCTCTCTATCTCTATATGGTGTGTGTGTATGTGTGTGGATCTGCGTGTGTGTGTGTGTGTGTGTGTGTGTGTGAGTGCGTGCGTGCGTGCGTGTATGCGCACTTATACTTAGGCTTGACCTCAGGGTCTGTCTGTTGTACCTGAGCTTCTCTGCTGAAGGCTAACACTATAACACTTGAGCCACAGATCCAGTTTTGCCTTTTGGTGGTTAATTGGAGATGAGCCTCAAGGATTTTTCTTCTTGGGTTGGCTCAAAACTATAAACCTCAAAGCATAAATGAGCTACCAGCCCCTGGCTAAGACTTTTTCTATTTCCCCTTTATTTCTGATTAGGTAACTATTTCACTTCACTTGTTTATTTCCTTTTCATTCTTGGAATTTTCTATCAGTTCAAGTTCTCAGGTCCAGTAGAATTAGAAAAGCATTTGAAGAGCTAGAACATGGCTGTCCTTCTTAAATTTTTATTAATTTGTACTCCTGTTGCTGTTCACACAGTGAGACCTGGGCATGCAGCACCTGGTAGGCAGAAAGTGGACCACCCCATGAGGGTATGGACAAAGTTTATTAAAACATCATATGCTTATATACAGCATAGGGGCATAGAAAGTAAGTCTGTGGTCATGGGACAATCACAGGCAATCATAGAACAGAAACTTAACCTCAAGCAATTTGGGGGGAATGCAGACAATAAAAGTTAAGAACCCTTAGAATCAGTAAGCTGGCAGAGTTGTCAACAAAGGTGGAGCAGATCCATGTGATCAAAGATACTAAAGAGAAAGCAAGGTACAGGTGTGCTCCATTAAAAAACACAAAGGGATCTTGAGGCCTTGTTTCATGGAATTGTTTGGAGGAGTACGAAGGGCACTTTCTCCATGTCCTCCCAAGGTCCTGGCCAGGCATCCAGACTTATGTCCAGATAGGAAAAGAGCTTCCTCATTCCAGCCTTGAGGCTGCCACTGGGTACTGTGACCTTTGCCAGGGTTAGGGAGGAGCATTCTCCTCGTTTGCCATCATACATAAACCTCACACAGCATACGAATCCTTAGGCGGGGTCACATGATCTGTGTCTCTGACATACCCCTCTACTTCTGTGTTTTTTTTTTCACATTACACATTTTTTTTATTTTTAGTTTTTGTGAACATACTGTACAGAGGGGTTACAATTACATGGGCAAGATAATGAGTACATTTCTTATCAAGCATTGCAGCCTCCTCCTTTGTTTACCCTTCACATCCCTTCCCAGCCTCCCCCCCCCAGCTACCCCATCCAATCCCCTCCCCCCCCCAAGTTGTTAAGTTCGTTTTCAACATGACAACTTGTACTTCTCATTGTTGCAACAGGTCCACCTGTATCCTTAAACGACTTGTTTTTCTCCATCTCCTCCACAAATTATACCGACATCAAATATAGTGAAAGCAGGGGTTATACTGTGGGGGAGGGACATACAAAGCAACAAAGAAATAATCTTATAAATGCGTTAGAAACAAATGCATGAAAGAAAAAAACATTAAAATACATATCTAAGGGTTCATTTTCCTCACATCACATTATCTGACCTTTTCTGCTTGACTCATACATATACTAGATATTGCAAATAAGGGAAACCATGGGACCTATGTTTCTTTGGGCTTGACTTACTTCACTTAATATAATTTTTTCCAAGTTTTTCCATTTCCTAACAAATGGGGCAATGTCATTCTTTCTGATGGAGGCGTAGAATTCCATTGTGCATATATACCACATTTTCTTGACCCATTCATCTACTGAGGGGCATCTGGGTTGGTTCCATATCTTAGCTATGGTAAATAATACTGCAATAAACATAGTGGTGCTGGTAGCTTTACTGTGGTCTTGTTTTTAAACATTTGGGTTAATGCCCAAAAGCGGGATTGCTGGGTCATAGGGGAGCTCTATGTGAAGTCTTTTGAGGAACCTCCATACTGCTTTCCAAAGTGGTTGAACGAGTTTACACTCCCACCAACAATGAAGTAAGGTTCCCTTCTGCCCACATCCCCTCCAGCATCTGTTGTTGTTAGAGTTCTTGATTTTTGCCATTCTAACTGGAGTGAGGTGGTATCTCAATGTTGTTTTGATTTGCATTTCTTTTATGGCTAGAGAGGTTGAGCATTTCTTCATGTGTCTATTGGCCATCCTTCTTTCTTCTTCAGAGAAGTTTCTCTTTAAGTCTTTAGCCCACTTATTTATTGGGCAGTTGTTTCTTTGAGGATTTGTTGGGGGATTTAATATTTTGAGTTCCAAGTATATTTTAGATATGAGACCCTTGTCTGTTGTATGGCTAGTGAAGATCTTCTCCCAATCCGTGGGTTTTCTATTGATCTTGCTAGCTATGTCCTTTGCCATGCAGAAGCTCTGCAACTTCATGCAATCCCATTTGTCCAACCTTTCTTTGATTTGTTGTGTTTCTGCACCAAGGGTTTCTCCTATTCCATCCTGTAATGTTTTCAGAGTGTCTACTTTGACTCCCAGGTCTTTGATCCATTTGGAGTTGATTCTGGTGCAGGGTGATATATAAGGATCTAGCTTTAGTTTTCTACATGTAGTTAACCAATTTTGCCAGCACCATTTACTGAAGAGACTGTCTGTCTTCCATTCTATTGTTTTAGCTCCCTTATCGAGGATTAGATGGCTATAGGTCTGTAGGTTCATTTCTGGGTTTTCAATTCTATTCCATTGGTCCTGAGGTCTGTTCCAATGCCAGTACCAAGCTGTTTTGATTACTAGGGCTTTATAGTAGAGTTTGAAATTTGGTATTGATATTCCTCCAGCAGTGTTCTTTCCGTTGAGGAGCGTTTTTGCTATTTGGGGTCTTTTCTTGTTCCATATGAATTTTTGGATTGCCTCTTCTATTTCCTTGAAGAATGAGGTTGGAATTTTGATAGGTATCGCGTTGAATTTGTAGATAGCCTTGGGAAGAATTGCCATTTTCACGATGTTAATCTTTCCAATCCAGGAGCATGGGAGGTTTTGCCATTTTCTAAGTTCTGTGTTGATTTCCTTTTTCAAGATTTTAAAGTTTTCATCATAGAGGTCCTTCACTTCTTTGGTTAAGTTAATTCCTAGGTATTTTATTTTTTGTGGGGCTATTACAAATGGAGTTGCTTTCCTAATTTCAGCCACACTTTTCTCATTGTTGGCATACAGAAAAGCCATTGATTTTGGGGATTAATTTTATACCCTGTTACTTTGCCAGAGTTTTGAATCAGCTTGAGTAATTTGGGAGTGGAGTCTATGGGATTCTTTAAATACAAAATCATGTCATCTGCAAAGAGGGGGAGTTTTATTTCTTCTTTCCCTGTTTAGATCCCCTTTATGTTTGCATCTTTTCTTGTTGCTGTAGCTAGGCATTCTAATACTAGATTGAAGAGAAGTAGAGAGAGTGGACATCCTTGTCTTGTTCCTGAGTTAAGAGGAAATGGCTTTAGTTTTTCACCATTAAATATAATGCTGGCTGTAGGTTTGTCATTTACAGCCTTTATTGTATTGAGTAATGTTCCATGGATTCCTAATTTTTCCAGAGCCTTCATCATAAAGGGGTGTTGGATCTTGTCGAATGCTTTTTCTGCATCTATTGAGATAATCATGTGGTTCTTATTCTTGCTCCTGTTGGTGTGATGAATAATATTAATTGATTTGCGTATATTGAACCAGCTTTGCATCCCTGAAATGAATCCTGTTTGATCGTGGTGTATGATTTTTTGGATGAATTGTTGAAGTCGATTGGCCAAAATTTTGTTGAGAAGTTTTACATCAATGTTCATCAAAGAAATGGGTCTATAGTTCTCTTTCTTTGATGAGTCCCTGCCTGGTTTTGGGATGAGGGTTATGATGGGCTTCATAGAATGTGTTCGGTAGTGAACTTTCTCTTTCAATTTCATTGAAGAGTTGGAGGAGTATTGGTGTGAGCTCTGCTTTGAAGACCTTGTAAAATTCTGCTGTAAAACCATCTGGTCCTGGAATTTTCTTAGCTGGGAGGTCTCTTATTGCTGTTTCTATTTCAATGCTTGATATGGGCCTGTTAAGATGGTTTAACTCATCTTGGTTTAGTTTTGGCATGTCAGTATTTGCTAGGAAAAGTTCCATTTCTGTCAAGTTCTCAAACTTATTAGCATAAAGTTTTGAGAAGTATTCTCTTATAATGTTCTGAATCTTGGTTGTTTCCGTGGTGATGTTTCCATTCTCATCTCTGAGTTTATTTATTTGGGTGTGTTCTCTTCTTTTTCTGATAAGATTTGCTAAGGGTCTGTCAATTTTGTTAGTTTTTTCAAAGAACCAACTCTTTGTTTTGTTGATTCTTTCTATAGTTTTTTTGGATTCTAATTCATTTAATTCTGATTTAATTTTAATTATTTCTTTCCATTTACTGGATTGGGGTTTATCTTGCTGCTCTTTTTCAAGGAGGTTCAGATGTCTCATTAAATTGTTGGTTTCAGATCTCTCCAATTTGTTGATGTAGGAGCTCAGAGCTATAAACCTGCCTCTGCTGTGTCCCAGAGGAGCTGGTAATTTGTGTGTTCATTTTTGTTGAATAGCATGAACATTTGAATTTCCTTTCTAATCTCTTCCATGACCCACTCATGATTCAGCAGTGTGTTGTTCAGCCTCCATGTGTTACCAGACTTTCTTTGGTGGCTTTTGGTGTTGAGTTCTAATTTTATTCCCTTGTGGTCAGAGAGAATGCAAGGTATAACTTCAGTGTTTCTGAATTTAGACAAGTTTGCTTTGTGGCCTAAAATGTGGTCTATTTTAGAAAATGTTCCATGTGCTGCTGAGAAAAATGTGTATTCTGATGCTGCTGGGTGAAATATTAGGTTGTTGTCTGTTAAGTCTAGTTGATCTATGCAGCTGTTTAGATCTGCGGTTTCTCTGTTGAGTTTTTGCCGAGTTGATCTATCTAGTGGGGAGAGTGGTGTGTTAAAATCTCCAACAATTAATGTCTTTGGATCTATGTGGGATATGAGGGAAAGTAGTGTTTCTTGGATAAATTTGGGTGCTCCATTGTTTGGCGAATAGATATTTAGAATTGTAATATCCTCCTGAAGGAGAGATCCCTTAATTAGTATGTAGCGACCTTCTTTATCTCTTCTCACGAATTTTAATTTGAAGTCTATTTTATCTGATATTAGGATTGCAACTCCCACCTGTTTATGAGGGCCGTTTGCTTGGTAGATTTTGCTCCAGCCTTTAACATTGAAAATGTGTTTGTTTTTACAGGCAAGATGTGACTCCTGAAGGCAACAGATAGAAGGATCTTGTTTTTTAACCCAACTAGACAGTATATGTCGCTTAATTGGAGAGTTAAGTCCGTTAATGTTGATAGATAGGACTGAGAGGTATTTGGGAGTTCCTGCCATGTTATCCGCCTTCTTGGGGGCTGCGAAAACTGGGTTCTTCCTATGGTTCTTGGATTCTCAGTTTGGGTGCAGTTTCCTGGCCTTTATTGTGGTCTTGTTGGTTTTCTATGTGTAGGACATCTTTAAGAATCTTTTGTAGGGCTGGATTGGTGGAGATGTATTGTTTCAATTTTTCTTTGCTATGGAAGGTTTTTATTTGGCCTTCAGTTATGAAGGAGAGTTTAGCTGGGTACAGTATTCTTGGTTGATAGTTGTTTGATTTTAGGGCATGGCATACATCATTCCAGGCTCTTCTTGCTTTGATTGTCTCTGCTGAGAAATCTGAGGTGATTCTAATTGGTTTCCCTTTATAGGTGATTAAATTTTCTCCTTGACAGCTTTAAGGATCTTTTCTTGGTCTGAGTTGATCCTGTGTGGATTATAATGTGATGGTGGGATGTCCTATTCTGGTCTGGTCTATTTGGGGTTCTAAAAGCTTCTTGTATCTGAATAGGCCTATCTTTTTGCATGTTTGGGAAGTTCTCTGCTAGGATCCTGTTAAACAAATTTCCTAGACCATTAACTTCTGTTTCTAGGTGCTCCTCTACACCCATTATCCTTAGATTAGGCCTTCTGATGGTGTCTTCCAGGTGTTGGATAGATCTATCATATTTTTTGGACTTTGTCTTGGATGATTGTATGGTCTTTCTCTATAATATCTAGGCTGTCTTCAATCCCCGAGATTCGATCTTCTGCATGGTCTAACCTGCTGTCAAGACTTTCTACTTTGTTTTTTATTTCTTTTCCTTTTAATTGGTCAGGTTTGATGGCTTCAAATTCTTTGTTGAAGCTTTGTTTTAGACCTTGTATGAACTTCTTTACTTCCTTAATTTGGTGTTCAGTGTTTATTCTCAAATCACTTAGTTGATTGGTTATGGTTTCCTTGGACTCCCATTCCTTCTGTTGGGTTCCATTCAGCATTCCCTTTGTGGTCTCCCTGACTTCCTTCAGCTCTTTGTTAATGGTTCCCGTGAATGCCTTTAGTGATCTTTGTGTATTCTCATCCTGCTCTCTCAATTCCTGTATTACTCTTTGCTTAGCTTCCTCCCGCTCCCATTCATGCCATTCCTGTAGTCTCTCTGAGTGTTCTCAGCCTGTTCATGCCATTCCTCTTTGAGTATTCTCAAGCTGCTCACGCAAACCCTGTATTAGTTTTTGAGTAGCTTCCTTATGCTCATGATATTCCTGTATAAACCTTTTGTTTGCCTCCTCTCTCTCCCTATCACGCTCATACAGAGTCCTTTGTAGGTTTTCAATCTTTTCCTGCATTGACCTTTTGTTTGCCTCCTGTCTCTCCCTATCACGCTCATACAGAGTCCTTTGTATGTTTTCAATCTTTTCATTTATCATGTTTGCCAGCAGTGTTTGTAGAGCTATTTGGGAACTCTCCTCTGGATTATTCATTATCTGTTCTGTCCCCTGATTATCAAGAGTGGGAGTTGAGATACCCGGACTTGCCATTTTTCTTGTGTTTTTCCAGCTTACTCTGCCCATTTGGGATGAAGATACACCAGATTTGTGCTAGAACACTATCTTAAGGCAAGCATCAACCAAAGTCTGAATTTGCACAGCCAGTAGTCTACAGATACAATCTAGTCAACAGATTCATCTATTCAACATCAAACAACGATATATTAATGGGCTATGAATCGCAAAGAAGAATTTGGAAAACCAGAAATTATTAGGGTTAGGGAGAGATGTGGGTAAAAAATAGGAATAGAGTGATGTGGGAAGGCACAGGGAGAGTAAACTAAGTCCTAATCTCAAAGTAGGAAATAGGTTGGGTAGGATGAAAGTAGAGAGAGAGAAAAAAAGAAGAAAGAGAAAGGGAAAAGAAAAGAGACCAGAAAAAATAGAAAAGTAAAAATTAATAATATTATGCAGAAATGAAAACCATCTATTTAGAGAAGAACGTGAATATAATGAGAGAGGGGAGGGATATAAAGGAGATGTGGAAAACTTAAAAATAAAAATGCTTAAAATATTATGTACATATAAAGATGCTATTAAGGAATTTAAGTCTCAGAGGTTTTGAATTGAGTAATAAATTTGTGGATTAAGTGTGTACACAATGGGGGATAGGGTCTAATAGTCAACTACGGGTTTATCTGAGGATGTTCAGGACAACAATTAAGTCACATAAAGAAGAACGAAAAAGAGGAAAAGGTGAAAAGGATAAGAAAGGACGAAAAAAAGATCAGAAGTTCAGTAGAGCTAAACAAAAAACAAAAAGATAATTAAAAAAAAAAAGAGAAAGAAAACAAAAAAGAAGAAAGAAATACGCACACACACACGTATCCCTAAAATAAAAATTATAAGAAAAAAAAAAGTTACTGGAAAACAATTTTTTTCAAAAAAGGTAAAAATTAAAGATTAAAAAGTTTTAGAGAAGAAAAATATTTTTTTTTAATTTAATTTAATTTTATTTGTGAACATACTGTACAGAGGAGTTACAGTTAAAGAAAAATATTTTTTATAAAAGGTACCAAAAAGAAGAAGAAGAAGGAGAAGAAGAAGAAGAAGAAGAAGAAGAAGAAGAAGAAGAAGAAGAAGAAGAGGAAGAGGAAGAAGAAGAAAAAGAGGAAGAAGAAGAGGAAGAAAAAAAGAGTTCTTTGATTTTTTTGGGAGGAGTGGGAAAAATCCTGTATCTCCGTTGTGTCCGTAACCAGCCTCTTGTTGGAGTCTCTGGTCTGCTTGTGGTCCTGTGGCTTGGTTGGTTTCTTAAGTCAGTTCGATCAGGCAGAAAAATGCTCTGCTTTACCCAGGATTTTGCAATCCTCCTCCCAGGCTAGTTCAATGGGAGGCAGATCTGCTTTGAGTATCACAAAAGAGGGGGATTCAGTGATGAGGCTAGGTTCTGGGTAGAGTTGAGGCCTTTCAACAAACAGTAGCTTTTCCCGGAGGCTAGTTTGTGAGAAACTCACAGAGCCCAGCCTGGAGCCATTCTCAGGGTTTCTGTTTACTGAATTTCAATTGATTGTTGAGGCTACTAAAGGGAGGGTCAGCCTCTGGCTCTGATTACCCAGTGAAGAAAGCCACTCCTAGGGCTGACTCCGGAGCTGGGTGACTTTTCCCTGGGTGGAGCTGCGTCTGGCAGGTCACACCATTAAGTTCTTGTGACCTGCTAAATGACTAGTTTTATTCCAAGGCCTGAGTTGGAGCTAGCAGCTCAACCAAGCTTTGTCGGTATCCAAGATGGAGATCTCCGGTACTGGGGACGGAGGGGTGGCCTTCCCTCCCTTTGCTCCCTGCGAAGGAGTGAGGACGTCAGGCTTCTACTCACACTGAGTCTTGGTTCTTGGGTCGTCTCTGGTCTGCGAACTGCAGGATGAAGATGTCCGCTCCTTGTCAGTTCTTGCTGGTGTTGAGTAGAATCCGCTCGCCCGCCGCATCTGGCTCCTTCATCCCGGGACTCTCTGTGATTCAGGTATGGCATCTGCGGCCACTGCCACCACCGCTGCCACGGGGGCGGTGAAGGTTGCTGGCAAGAGCTCAGAGCTGTTTCCTTGCCTGGATTTTCCCTCTCTGGCCTAACTCTCTGTCTGACCTGTGATGGCACACTTGGTGTGATTCTCTGGCTTAGGACTGTTCACTGGAACTCTAAAACTGCTTTCTATGTGAGAGCTTGTTTAGCCTCCAGCTTCTCCTCCACCATCTTCCCGGAACTCTCCCCCCTCGACTTCTAAATGCTTATTTAGAACAATCTGAGCTCTTGACAGTCTTTCCATTCTATCAAAATAAACTTTTATTTATCTATCTTAACTCCAGAAAGGATGTTGTGCTTTCTTTTTTTTTTTTTTTTGCCAGTCATGGGGCCTGAACTCTGGGCCTGGGCGCTGTCCCTCAGCTCTTCAGCTCAAGGCTAGCGCACTACCACTTGAGCCACAGCACCACTTCCGGCTTTTTCTGCTTATGTGGTGCTGAGGAATCGAACCCAGGGCCTCATGCATGCAAGGTAAGCACTCTACCACTGACCCACCTTCCCAGCCCTGCACCTCAGTTTCTATGAGAAGAAACCAAAATTTTCTAGATCAAGCCAGGTCAAGTCAAGATCAACTTCTGCAAACCTAGATACCAGGAGGTCTTGACTGGAGAAACACCATTCAGAGTCAGCCATGGCAGAAAACACTGAGAAACCCTACACTCTAAATAAGCAGGAAAAAAAGGTAGAAGAAAATATGAGTCAAGTGGTATAGTACCAGCTGTGAATAGAAAAGCTTAGTGACAGTTCAAGGCCTTCTTTTACACCACAATACCAGCACAAAGAGAAGAGAAGAAAAAGCTAAGACGGTAAGTGGAAATGGAGTAAGAATATGGCATTGGAATAGCTTCTCTAGGGATTGAAACCTGTGCTGAAGAAAAAAATTAATGTGTCTGATTATTATTCTAAAGGAAATAGAAGTTTCAAGTTTATTTATACATTTATTTAGGTATTACTGGCGATAGAATAGGAGACAAACGTACTTCATTCATAGGCCCAGTCATTTTGCTTGTAGTTGGTTTCTCATAGTTCTTTCATTTTGGGCTTTGAGAATGATCTTCCTCTGCCTCTGCCTCCTGACTAGGTGCTGCAGGTGTACCCACCATGTACATTATACTCTAACATGTGTATGCCAGTCCTGGGGCTTGAACTCAGAGCCTAGGCACTGTCCTTAAGGTTGTTTTCCCCAAAGCTATCACTCTAGCACTTGAGACCCAGGTTCACTTGTAGCTTTTTGGATAGTTTATTGGAGATCAGAGTCTCACAGTCTTTCCTGCCATGGCTGGCTTTGAACTACAATCCTTATATCACAGCCTCCAGATTAGCTAGGATTGCATGCATGAGTTACCAGGAATTGGATAATCTTAGAAGTTTTGACGCATGGAAGCTTGCTAGTATTTAAATTTAGAGTTGTAAACGAGTATTTTCTTGTCTTTTTTTTCTGATTAATTTTAGAGATTCCAGGGCTTGAACTCAGGGGATTGAACTAACTGGGATTGCTTGCTTGGCAAGAATTCTATCAATGGACATATACTCCCAGCTTCACTTTTTACTCCTTCACTGGAGGTGGAGTCTCTCTGACTTCTGATTGCCTGGGTTCAAATCTCGGTCTTGCAGATATCTTCTGTTAGCAAACCATGCAGTGTCCCACTGATTTCCAGGAGGCCATCTTAAAAGCCACAAGAAGGCATCAAAGGATTAGAAAAAGGATGGAGTGAACTCCAGAGAGGCGATTATGGATATGAACTTACAGGGCAAGATGAACTTGGCCAATCCAATTAGCCCTAAGGGAGAGATTTCTAAGACAGAAATATTTGGAACCAAGTTGTAAAATGAGGAGAGGGACTCTACAGAGATGCACTGTGCCTGTTGTCCTTCCTTAGTCTCCACCTGAGTCCTGGGATGCCACCTCCTGAGCCCTTGTCATGAATGTCTATAACACAGGACCTCTCAGGATCATCTGGGACTAGAATGTGGGATGGAGGTCATGGTCTGTAAAGTTACAAGTAGAGCTGTGCAGGTTCCCAGCTAGAGCTGGTCCCTAACTGTGCCCCATGTGGGCGGGCTAGATAGGGGGGACTGCAGGTGCAGCTGTTATTGGACCTTGGCTGTTGTGCCTGGATGAGAAGATTCTGGCCACACCTCCAATTTTTTCATGTTTCTCTGACCAATGGGATATAAGAGTTGAGGCCACGCCCACATTCCATGCTGCCTAGTAGCACTGGGATCCCCTCTATTGGCTCACACCACTACAGGAGTTGAAGGAGGTAGAGGTGGTGAGTGGTGAGTAAGCAAATCGAGTTGGAGCTAAACAGAGTTACTGGTGATAGAACAGAGTTGAGTTTAGGCAGCCTGGGAATGCGGCCCCCCCACCTTCGCCATACCAGTGCTGGGATGTCTGAGAAAAATAGAAGAAGAAAAGTAGCTGCAGGAAGGAAACTACTGCAAGAATACCAGCAGAGTAATGGTCCTGCTAGACCTGCAGAATCCAAGAAGAGGAAAATGAAAGAGGGAGGTAACCCCAAGACACACACCTCTTGGGACTGTCCTTTACTCAAGGGTGCGGCCCAAGACCACGCAGACCCTGAGCCTCCCCCTCCCCTGGGCACTGTCACAGCTGCCAGGGTCCAGAGTGTCACAGGTCCCAATAACACCAAGGACCTAGAGAGACACAACCAACACCTGGTGCTTGCCCTGGACTCCAGCACAATACAAAAGCAGCAGCTCTGCACTGAGATCCAACAACTGAAGCAGGAAATGAAAGAGCTGCAAGATCAACAGGACAAAGACAAGGAGAAGATGGCCTGTGTGCACGAAGCCCTGAAAGCAGAGCTGGAGCAGCACAAGCTGTCGATACAGATGCTGATTAGAGAAAAATCAGACTTACAATCTGCCCTGGCCCACAAGCAGCAAGAGGCCGATGAAAGAGCACTGGAGCAGGAGGGTCTTACCAGCTGCCTGCAGGCTGCACAGCAGCGCGTAACAGAACTGGAAACAACATTGTCTGCAGTCAACACCACGCAGAATGAAACTGAGAACAACAACATAGAGCTCATGAAAGCCCTGAATCGCGTGAAGCTGCAGCTCCAGGAAAAGGCCAGAAGTATTGAAGACCTGGAGGATGAGAACACCGAGCTGCAGGAGAGGCTGGAAGTGCTCCTGACACAGAAGGCCGACATGAAAATGGAAATCCACAAGTTCCAAGAGGAACTAGTGGAGCGGGCAGAGTTGGAAAGCCAACTCAACAACATGAAGGAGTTGGTGGCAAAATTAAAGGAGGAGAGAGACACCTTTGCGGAGGACCTGAGGCTGGAGAGCTCCACGGGGAAGGAGAAAGTCCAGCAGCTGCTAGAGCAGGTGAGCCAGCTGAGAGAGGAGAAGGAGCAAGGGGTGAGGCAGGTGTTGGAGTTGGAGAGCAAGCTGGTGGAGCTGAGAGAGCAGCTGTCAGAGCTGCGGCCCCCAGAGCCGCCTGCAGGGCCAGCTCAGGCTGAGCAGCAGCTGCAGGCCCACACCCTGCAGTTGCAGAAGGAGCTCAAGACCCTGGAGGAGCAACTGCACCTCCAGGTGGAGGAGAACCAGAGCCTCAGTCTCCAGAACCTGGAGCAGCAGCAGCGGCTGTGGATACTGGAAAAGAAGGCTGAGGAATGGGCACAGCATGCCGAGGACCGGCGCAAGATCCTGGAGACCATGGAGAAGGAACAGGAGACCTTGAAACGCACGCTGGTGCACAACCGCCAGCTGAAAGAAGAGCTGGCCCAGCTGCAGGATGCCTTGCAGAGGCTGAGCGCTGAGAAGGGGGAGCTCGCCAGCATCCTGCACACAGAGCAGCAGGAGAAGACAACCCTGCAGGCGAAGCTGGATGAGCTGGAGGAGGAATTCAAAGAAGGAAAAGACGTGGCAGAGTTCAAGCGCCAAGCAGCTGAGGATCTGCAGGAGCTGCATGACAAGTACCTGGCCCAGGTGCAGGAGCTGAGCGCCACCTGCAAACAGCACAAGGCCACCAGCCAGCAGCTGATGTCAGAGAAGGAGGCCCTGCAGCAGCACCTGCTGAATCAGAGCCATCTGATGGACCAGATGAAGCAGGAGCAGGTGCAGAGCAAGTCGCTGGCCCAGATGGAAAGGGAGAAGTTACAGGACAGTCTGAAGTGTCTGGAAGCAACAAGACAGGAGAATGCGCAGCTGCGGGCCCAGCTGAGTGCCCTGGCTTTCCCCAGGGAAGATGAAGGCCTGAGCCAAGACGAAGACAAGGGTGAGGAGGCGACTCCCCATGATGTGACTGTCCCAGAGGACATAGACAACCCGCAGAGCATGTGGGATTTTTACATGGATGCACTGTCCATCGCAGAAGGCAGGAAGGCGAGGATGAGCCGGCAGCTGCAGGAGCAGCAGGCCCGCTGCAGGTGCCTGAGTCAGCTGGCAGCCCAGTGCCAGAGAAAGCTGGAGAGCCAGGCCGCCTTCCCCCAGCGCTGCATCCACAGGCTGTTCGGCAAGAAGAAGCAGGACACACAGGCGCCCAAGAAGCAGCTGCACATCTTGCTTCCCTGAAGACCTGGCCAGCAAGGGACACCCCCAGAGTCACGTGGATGACCTCCACCATCGCTGCAGCCAGCTGACCCAACACCTGACCACCATGGAAGAGACCATCGTGCTGTACAAGGAACAGCTAGAAGTCCTGGAGAAGCTGTGTCAGGAGAAAGAGCAGTGTGTGAGCCAGCTGTCCCAGGAGAAGAGGAGGAAGAGGAAGGAGCTGAAGGAGCTGTTGCTGCGCCTTGCAGGGGAGAGCACAGAGTGCCAGGACATGATGCTGGCAGCCGCCCAGGCCCCTGCTGCCGAGGCCCCCTCAGACCTCTCAGTCCCCCTGAAGACCGAGGTCAGGGAGGAGCAGCAAGGCTGTGAAGATGTGCATCTTCAAGAAAACTTGGAGCCTGTCCCTGAAGAGGCTGGGGTGCCTGGGCCCCTGCAGAGCCCCACTGCAGAGCCTCCTGTGCCGCTGCTGCCTGCCATCCAGCCCCAGCAAGAGCCCCCGGCCGGGGGGAAGAGTCCTGCCTCCCCCATGCAGATGATGTATTTGATATCATTACCATCTGAAGACTGGGGCTACTTAATCCTCCAAAAGATACTTGTGGGCATGACAGTTTCGAGGTAGTGGGAAAAATGAGACAGAATAGAGGCTGCTGGGAGGTGATCCTTACCTAGGGATGTCCAAGAGTCCATGGGTTCCAGGGAAGGGTCCTAGGTGAAGGTTATTACGAGGAGCAAATCCAAACAAAGTTAGGCAGCAATGCCATCACATCATATTACTCTTTTATAGAAACAGATATTCATTACTTAATGGAATAATTTATACTACAATATCTTGTTTTCAAAACATATTTTCTTTTTACATAAAACCTGTACATTGCAGTAATATATACATGATAATAATCATTTTATGTTAAATGTTGCTACATTCAGTCAATCACACTTTCTCAATGTACTTAACTGGACCACCAATAGGAAATTTTTTGGGGGGTCTGGTTGTGGGGCTTGAACCACTGAGCCACCTTCTCAACCACAATAGGAAATTTTCTAGTTTGAATATTAAAATGCCATGTTGGGGCTAGGAAGGTGGCTCAGTGGTAGAGTGCTTCCCTTGCATATATGA
Organism: Dipodomys spectabilis; assembly: GCF_019054845.1. NCBI lineage: Eukaryota > Metazoa > Chordata > Mammalia > Rodentia > Heteromyidae > Dipodomys > Dipodomys spectabilis. Next base: position 8,843,860 of record NW_024870716.1, on the reverse strand, counting down.
GACCCTGGGTGTGATTCATAAACACCAGATGAGCAGAAAAAAAGAAGCCGGAAATGGCGCTGTGGCTCAAGTGATAGAGTGCTGGCCTTGAGCTGAAGAGCTGAGGGACAATGCCCAGGCCCAGAGTTCAGGCCCCATGACCCGACCCCCCCCCCCCCAAGAAAAAAGCCATGTTGGGGATACTGAGATCAGACCATAGTAAAAAACTATAGAAAACAATGAATGGCTATTATTGCTGAAAGTCTGGGGGAAAAAAAACATATGAGTTTAAGCATTAGAGATGGTTATAACAGCAAAATACTTTCCAAAGGGAGTACAGAATTGCCATCCTGAAAGAAGAATATAGAATTATGAAAAATCTATAGAATATCTGAATTTTCTCAGTGCATGATACTGTAATATGTTCAATATTTTTTCTTGAATAAACATTTATTTCTCCTGTTTTTCTCTGAAGTTCCTGATTTAAGGTATAAGAAAACTGAAAGCCATGTGTAGAACCTCTTTTGTGACTTACAATGTTCATTTTGGACAGGGGTAATTTTGCCTGCTGCTTCATGACACCAAACCTATATAAATGGTTTAATAGGTTTCAGAAAGTGTTTGATTCAAATTGCATATACAACAGAATGAAACTGATCAGAATTGTTTCTTCTAGCTCTTTACAAGCTCCCAATTAGTCACAGCAGCCTTCTTAAGTTGTTTGAAAAAACTCCATTCCCCTTTTTTGGTTTGTATGTGTAGTGGTGCCTTAAGAGATAATAGCTGAATTTCTGTCTTTCAGTTAGACCTAGTTGAGATAAGAACTTGGGAAAACCAATCATCATTTCTTTTTTGTGTAGGTACTTGTGACTTCAGCTCTCTAAGGCTTTTTGGTAAGAACTGGTACTCTATCACTTGATCATCACCTCTACTTCTCAACTTTTGGCTGGTTCAGTGGAGAAAAAAGGCTCTTGGATTTTTCTACCAGGGCTGGGTTTGAACTGAGCTCTTGAGATCTCAACCTCCTGAGTTTTTAGGATTCTTAGTATGAGCCACTGAAAAACAAGTAGCACATGGAAGAATGAAGGGAAAATACATCATACTTCTACAGTAAATGGATAGTTTAAAATAATTTTAGCAAGATGCCATGTCTCACATCTGTAACCCTAACCACTCAGAAGTCTGAAAGCTGAGGATTGGGGTTGAAAGTCAGCCAGTGTCAGATAGTCAGTGAGACTTTATTTCCAATTAACCACCAAGAGTCAGAAGTAGAGCTGTGACTCAAATGGTAGATGCTAGCATTCAGGAAAAAAGTCTGGGATATTACCCAGTCTGTGAGTTAAAGGCCCAGAAGACATATGTGCTTGCACATACACTAAACCATTTATACAACATATATATATATATATATATATATATATATATATATATATATATATATATATATGAGACACACATATACACATAAATATAAAATGAAACAATTTCATTTCTAGGTGAACCTGAGCTAAGAAAATGCAAAATGTCAAGCCAGTGCCCAAAACTACATTGGTCAATTGTTTTTAGGAATTTCAGGAGCAGATTGAGTTTTGCCCAATGTTGTACTTTTGCTTGTTGTTTTGGATGAATTTTTATCTTAGTGGCTGACTTAAGAGACCATCCCTAAACAATTCCTTCATTAAGCCAATCACTGTAGACATATCCTAGTAGACACAGACAAAAAAAAAAAAAAACACTATCTGTCTTCATCCAGAGTTCACTCTTCCCTATTCTCCTTTTGCCAGTTTTTTTCACTCTACTAGATTTCTCAGAAAAGTCTTTATAGGGGACTGAGAAGGTGGCTCAGTGGTAGAGTGCTTGCATGCATGAGGCCCTGGATTCGATTCCTCAGCACCACATAAGCCAAAAAAAAAGCCGGAAGTGGCACTGTGGCTCAAGTGGTAGAGCACTAGCCTTGAGCTGAAGAGCTGAGGGACAGCACCCAGGTCCAGAGTTCAGGCCGTATGACCGGACCCCCTCCCCACCCAAAAAAAGAAAAGAAAAGTATTTATGGGTAAAGACGGACAAAGTTCACTGATCCTTAAGTAAATTTTTTAAAAACTCCATCCTTACAACCAGCATTCTTAAGTTTTTCTCTCACAAAGACAAATTGTTCCTGCATTGTTTCAAGATTCCCTGTGTAGACAGAAATGGCTTCATGGCAAACAGAAAGAGCTCAAGAACAAGACTCCACCCAAAGGATATCAAATTTTCTTGTCAGAAGGAAAGCTCTTCAAATGAGAAGCAGCAAGGTTCAGCTGTGCACTGTTGTGGAGGACTTAGCAGGGATGCAAAGGATGTCTCAGTTTATTCATTTCTCTGCTTCCCTAAATGGGGTAAAAAGCAGCCAGTACAGGCCTAGGTTAGAAGGATTAGGAAAATCCCTGGTATAAGTGTTACTTTAACAGCTGAAAGGAACCAATTCCTTTTTCCTATCCAGGCAGGGTTAACTATCTGAGTTGGCTGTCACCTGGAGGCCAAAATCTCTTCTGCCTGCATCTCCTCGGCTAATTCTGGCTATTCATATAGCAGATCCCAAATCTAGGAATTTCACATTAGATCCGTTCATAGGTCTTGTATGTCAAGTGATGAGACACGGGGAAGGACAAGAAAGATGATTTATGTCATGGCAGCCACTGCAATGACAGTGGGCCAGTCGGTTTTCAGCCATCCTCAGGGTCACAGGTGCTGGCAGCAGCTTCACAGTGAAGAACTCAGGAAAGTGAGTAAAAAAAGCATGCCTCCTTACAGCAGTCCCAATTCATAACTGTGGCTTGATTGAACCTTAGCTTAACCTTTATCTCTAGAAGCCTCACAGGTTTGCCTCCTCTTTTGGCTATTCTCTTTAAGATGGTAAGAAGAATGTGTTGCCCATTTGTCTTTTTCACAAAGACACTAACGGGTGAATTCTACCTTTCCTGGATCCTAAGCTATTGTCAAATAACTGTAGCAGAGAATGGCTCAGTTCCAAAAGCATACATACAAAGGAGGGGCCTGAGTGTTCAGCGTTTACTCTATTCACAGGCCCAGCAAAAGATTCTATTAGATTGCTCTTACAAATGCTTTCTGTCCCTTGTCAGATTCACATGCTGACTATTGTCTTCATCTGACATGGGTGCGGGTTCCCTCAACTTATTGGTTTCCATCTAGAATCACAGGTCTCTGAGGTCCTGTCATGAGAAACATTTCAGGTGTCTCACAAATAACAGAGTCTCACCAAGTCAGAGTTCTAGCAGGGATTCCTTTTAGTCAAGCATGGTTGATATTGCGAGTCATTAATAAAAAAAAAGACAAACATTTCCTACTCCCATTGCAGGAAATGAGAGTTAAAGACTCATGAATGCAGCTGTGATCTGCTGTGTTTATTCTTTCTGACCTGGGGGAACACTCATTTTCATGTTCTCTAGCAAACACTAACCAGTAGAGAGCAGTTCTGGGTGGCCCGGTGGCTCCTGCCCGTCTTCTGGACTAGAGAGCTGCTTTGGGCCTTTCTGATCCACAGGGCCTGCAGGTGAGCTTTGGGGCTCCTCCCCACAGGTTTGCTGCCCACCTTCTGTCTGGCCAGTACAGAGGTGTGGCAGAAATTACCATGTCAATGGAGAGGACTGACTTACACAGCTCATCTCCAGCCTTCCAGGGCTTGCAAGGGAAGCTTGACTGATTTTCAGTTCTTCCCTGGTTTTAACTTTGAAGTCTGACCCTTTTCATAGTGTCTTTTAGGATCATATATTTTTCCCTTACCCTCCTCTATCTATGTGCTCTACATTGGTTATTTAATGACCGCCTAAACAGAAAACATCTTCTGGACATTTATGACTTTTCAGTTACCTTAATTGGGACTAAAGCTGGGGAAGGGGTGTTTTATTTTGCACAACTTTTTTCTTTCTTAATGTGTAAGCAATAGAACCTTTTTTTCCTCACAGTCCAAGTCATGGCATCCTCATCTCTTGATTGTTGTCTATTGCGTTACTGAGCATCTTCAATGCTCAACAGAGGGCACACCTTTCTTTTTCCTGTTTTCTTCTTCTTTTTTTGTGGAACAGTCCTGGAGATTGAACCTGGGTCTTGTGCACTCTCCCTGGGCTTTTTTTTTTGTCAGTTCTGGGGCTTGAACTCTGGGCTTGGGCACTATCCCTCAGCTCTTCAGCTCAAGGTGAGTGCTCTACAGCTTGAGCCACAACGCCACGTCTGGTTTTCTAGTGGTTTATTGGAGATAAGAGTCTCGCAGACTTTTCTGCCTGGGCTGGCTTTGAACCGTGATCCTCAGATCTCTGCTTCCTGAATAGCTAGGATTACAGGCATGAACCACCGTCCCCCGACTTGCCAGGAGAGTTTTATGTTTCCTATTTCTCTTTGTTGCTTGCACTGTTGCCTCATTTGAATAGTGTTGCTGTGATCCTCTTGGGGACGGTGCTCACTCCACTGCAGACACTTACACGTCTGCAGTGCTGTTGGTAGTGACAGCGCTGTCTGGCCTCAGCTGCTCCAGAGACAATGCAGCTGCCAGGCCAGTGCCTCTAACATCCCACCAGTTTGCACAGTTTTGCTCTATTCTGATGTTCAACTTACACCTTGGGAAAAGACACATAATTTTGCCCATAAAATATTTAAAATTATATAAATGACCTAGTGTGTGTGTGTGTGTGTGTGTGTGTGTGTGTGTGTGAGAGAGAGAGAGAGAGAGAGAGAGAGAGAGACTAGGTCTTGAAAGTAAGGACTTTGCACTTTTACTTGGACTTTTTGCTCAGTCTGGCACTATAAAATTTGAGTTAGACCTCTACTTCTGGGGTTTTTTGCTGCTGAGTTAGAGACCGGTCTCTCTTGGGTTTGTCTGCCTGAGATTGCCTAGAATGGAGATCCTCAGATAGCCTGTTGAATAGCTAGGATTATAGAGGTGAGCCACAAGCACCCAGCATTAACTTAACATATGGGCAGGTTGTCACCTTTAGAAATCTATGAAGGAGCATTTTGTTGATGCTGTTGTTAATATTCAGGTTTGAAAGGGATCTAGAGAGAATGGAAAAGTGAAAGAATGAAAGAAATAGAGTAAATTTGCTGAAATGGTACTGAGACCTCTTTTGAAGTCAATCCTTATGAACTTGTATTTGACATTTTACCTTGCAGACTCATTTTTTTCTTTTCTTTTTTCTTTCTTTTCCTTTTTCTTCTTTTTTTTTTTTTTTTGTTGTTGTTGTTGGTCGTGGAGCTTGAACTCTGGGCCTGGGCGCTGTCCCTCAGCTCTTCAGGTCAAGGCTAGTGCTCTACCACTTGAGCCACAGCACCACTTCTGGTTTTCTAGTGGTTTATTGGAGTCTAACAGACTCTCATGCCCGGGCTGGCTTTGAAGCGCAATCCTCAGTTCTCAGCCTCCTGTGTAGCTAGGATTACAAGTGTGAGCCACCAGCGCCCAGCTTCAGAGTGATTTTTTCTAGCAGTACTAAGTTTCCCTTTTTCTTGGGAAATGGAAATTCCCCTGAGAAGGTAAAAGAGAAGAGGAAGGAAGCATGCAAACAGCATGAAGAAGTCCTAGGCCTCCAGGATCCCTGTGTCCTTTCTCTCTTGGCTATTGCCACCGACTCGTGTTACCATAGTTCTGTTTCTTCTCAAACCCCATTCTTCTTACATTATCCTTCTTTGTACAGATTGAATGGAAGGCATGGTCGTGAAGTAGATACTCTACAGTTGTTAAAGAGCTTGGCAGATCTGGATAGTCGTTCAGTGTTTGGACAACCATCTTCCATACAGGAACCAGAAGGAAGTATTGGAAAGACAGCAAGGCCATCATGCCACCTGGCATTTGGAAAGGAAAGCAGTTTGTCTTTGGTATGTGCCTCTCTGCCTCTTTCATCTGCTAATACCTCTTTTTTAGTCACTCATTCTGTCATTTATTCTACCAAGATATACTGAATAGTTATTATTCATTAAACACTGAGCTTTTTGTCCTCTATCCACCTAGGATTGGGATCTTTCTAACCTCAAAGACATTCCATTCAGAATTTTCCTTCCTTCCTTCCAGGACCTAACCTAAAGCAATAGTTCCTGAGGGATACTGATGTGATTGCATTTATATAATTTATTGCACTATGTGTGTAATTGATAATAACTGTAATCATATGGCAAGCTTATGGAATCCATACTTCTAGTTCAGCTGTTTTGCAAGTTAATCTCAGACCTTTCTGCTGGCCTGGCTTTGAACCATAGCTTTGTAGGTCTCTGTCTCTTGAATGCTAGAATTACAAGTGTGAGCCAGCCACAGGTAATGATGGCTAGAATTATAGGTGGGGGCCACAGGTAAACTGGCTTTTTGACATTTTGAATGTATCCTGGTTTTTTTTTTCTACATATCTGTTTTACAGCTTCATTCTTTACTTTTTCAGTCTACTGTGTTAAGTCAGGACAGTGGAGGGTGAGTGAGTCTATGAGACAAGACTGAAGGCCATAGCATGTGTAAGGAGAAGAGTGGTTTACTGGCAGCTCAGGCCATGTAGAGACCTGAACAATCTTCCTTTGCTAACTCCTGCTTACTGAAAAAGGCCTTCGGCTGAAGGTAAGGCTGAAGTGGGTAGAGCGCTTGATCCCAAGAGAGAATTCCCAAGTACAGAGCAGAATATCACATCACCCCCCCTAAAAGTACTTTGAATTGAAATCTCACTTGCTTCTGCATTCTGATGAAGGCCTCTGGCTTGCAGGCTTTTCCTGAACAAATAACATCTACCTGTTGTGAAAGCCCCACACACTATCCACTCTATTTTATTCTGCCCTTAAATTCCAGATGCTGACTTAGAATCCATCTGTACAGGCCACCTGTGGACAATTTATTTCTTATCTTTAAGGAAAGGGATGGGCTGGGAAGGTGGCTCAGTGGTAGAGTGCTTGCCTTGCATGCCTGAGGCCCTGGGTTTGATTCCTCAGCACCACATAAGCAAAAAGAAAAAAGCCAGAAGTGGCGCTGTGTCTCAAGTGGTAGAGCGCCCAGGCCCAGAGTTCAGGCCCCACGACCGGACCCTAAAAAAAAAAAAAAAAAAGGAAAGGGAATTTGTGGTTTTTGTCTGCAAAGCTTGTGGTTCAGGTTCATTCATTTACCCTGGCACCAGTCTTTGCCCCACCTTGAGCCAAATATAACCCAAATGAGGCTCCACTGCAGAACCTGGCTTCCTCACTCACCTTCCCAAACTTATACATATGTGCAAGGTGTAGGCCTAATACATTTTAATGATCAAGTTTAATATAGTAAGGCATACATTTCATACATTCATAAGCCATCTTAGATGGATTAGTCCAAGCATCACTCAGTGATGAAGGTTACCCAATATTCTCTAGTATTTTGGTATCTCATTTTTTTTCCTGTTGGACATGGGGCTTGAACTCTGGACCTGGGCGCTGTCCTTCAGCACTTCAGCTCAAGGCTAGTGCTCTAGCCCTTGAGCAACAGTGCCACTTCTGGTTTTCTGGTGGTTAACTGAAGATAAGAGTCTCACAAAAAAAAAAAAAAGAGAGAGGGTCTCACAGACTTTCCTGCCCTGGCTGACTTTGAACTTCGATCCTCAAATCTCAGGCTCCTAAATAACTAGGATTATAGGCATAAGCCACCAGCACCCAGCCCCATGGTACCTCATTTTTTATTTTTATGTAATCTTTTTTCTTTCAGCTATTAAGTCACATAAAAGCACTATGGTAAGTACTTAATCATCTTATTTATATTTTGCCACAAATACAGAGATAGACTATTTTCAATGTGTTTTACTTTGAAAGTCTCGTTTATCAGCCTTAAAAATTAACCCCTGCTTTCACTGTATTTGATGTTATAATTTGTGGAGGGGTTATGCCATGGGGGAGGGACATACAAAGCAACAAAGAAATAATCTTATAAATGTGTTAGAAACAATCACCTGAAAGAAAAAAACATTTGAATACATATCTTAGGGTTCATTTCCCTAACATCAACTTATCTGACCTTTTCTGCTTGACTCAGACATATACTAGTTATTGCAAATAAGGGAAACCATGGGACCTATGTTTCTTTGGGCCTGGCTTAATTCACTTAATATAATTGTTGGTATAATTTGGGGAGGGAAAGGAAAAAAAAACAAATGTTTAAATAGGGATACAGGTGGACCCATTGCAACAATGAGATATACAAGTCGTATGTCAAAAACGAACTTTACAACTTTTGTAGGGGGTGGGAGGAGGGTTGGGTGAGGGGGTCGGGGGAAGGATGGGATGGGAAGGGGAAACAGAAGAGGAGGCTACAATGCTTGATAAGTAATGTACTCATTATCCTGCCCATGTAATTCTAACCCCTCTGTACAGTATTTTCACAATAAAAAATAAAAAATTAAAAAAAGAAATGTACTCAGTATCTTGCCCATGGAATTGTAACCCCTCTGTACAGTATTTTCACAATAAAAAAATTAAAAAAAATAATTTGTGGAGGAGAAGGGAAAAAACAAATCGTTTAAATAGAGATACAGGTGGACCCATTGCAACAATGAGACGTACAAGTCGTTATGTCAAAAACAAACTTTACAACTTTGGTGGGGGAGGGGAGGAGGGTTGAGTGGGGGGGGCGGGGAGAGGCTGGGAAGGGATGAGAAGGGGAAACAAAGGAGGAGGCTACAATGCTTGATAAGAAATGTATTCATTATCTTGCCCATGTAATTGTAACCCCTCTGTACAGTATTTTCACAATAAAAAAAATTATTACTTTTGCTCTTTAGAACTTTCTTGCTATAGCAACCATGGCTTGTGTTTATATGAGACACATACTGTTGAATGCACAGAATTGGCTCATTGTATTTAAATGATCCTAATCTGAGAAGGTAATCTTTTCTCATTTCAAGACACGAAAGTAAGTGCCTGGGAGCTTCTGGTGGTGTAGGATGTCATGTTTGGTTGAATTGGAGGCAGGAAGGTTATGAAACTCACAGTTCGAGATCAAGAGAACTGTGCTGTGTGAATATGTCCATTACCTAAGGGCTGCAGTAGAATGGTTTGGGCAGAATATACAAGAATTGCAAAGCCAGGCATCGGTGGCTCACACCTATAATCCTAGCTATATGGGAGGCTGAGATCTGAGGATCATGGTTCAAAGCCAGCCTAGGCAGGAAAGTCCATCAGAGTTTTATCTCCAATTAACCATCAGAAAACCAAAAGTAGGACTGTGGCTCAAAGTGGTAGAGTGCGAACCTTGAGCAAAAGAGCTCATGGACAGCGCCCAGGCTCTGAGTTCAAGCCACATGACTGACAATAAATAAATAAATACATACATAACATTACATACATACATACATAAAACAAAAATCAAGAATTGCAAAGATCCTGCAAATCCCATTTCCATTTATGTGGAATCACAACCTCTAACTGGTAATAATTAAGCTGGGCATCAGTGGCTCAAGCCTGTAATCATAGCTACTAAGGAGTCTGAGATCTGAGGCTCACCATTCAAAGCTAGCCCAGGCAGGAAAGTCCATGAGAATCTTATCACCAGAAAAACCAGAAGTGGTGCTGTGGCTCAAATGGTAGAGCACGAGCCTTGAGCTGAAGAGCTGAAGGACAGTGCCCAGACCCAGACAAGAGTTCAAGCCCCCCTAACGAAAACAAACCAAAAAAACCAGTAATAAATAAAAACCTAAAACAAGAGGATTATCGTCCAGAGACGATTTACATCATCAACTTTCTAATCAAAATTGCTAGGTTCTGCCAGGTGCTGGTGGTTCATGCCTATATTCATAGATACTCAGGAGACTGAGATCTGAGGATCCAGGCTCAAAGCTAGCCGGGGCAGGGAAGTCCATGAGATTCTTAGCACCTTTTAACCACCAAAAAGCCTGAAGTAAGCAAGGGCTCAAGTATTAGACTTCTAGCCTTGAGAGAAAAAGCTCACAGATGATATCCAGGCCCTGAGTATGCGCTCTCTACCCTCTCTCTCCCCCCCCCGTCTCTCCCTTTCTCTCTCTCTCTCCTCTCTCTCTTGCACGTGTGCATGCAAACACACACACACACAATTTCCAGGTTCTGACCAGGCACTGGTAGCTCAGGCATGTAATCCTAGTTACCTCCTTAGGAAGTCTGAGAAAGGGGAATTGAAGTTGGAAGCCAGCCTGAATAGACAAATACAAGACTCTTATTAAAGTTAGCCGGCAAAAAGCTGGAATTGAAGTTGTAGCTCAAGAGATAGCTCACCAAACTTAAGTGGAAAAAGTTGGTCTTTAGTTCAAGCCCCAGTACTAGCATGCACATGCATGTGTGTGCACAAGCACACACACACACACACACACAATCACTAGGTTCAAGTATCAGTCTATAAGTTTGGTGCTGTATGAGGTTAGATATACTAACTTTCCTTTCCCTACTTCCCTCTCTAATTAAAGATTTATAAGGATTTAATGAGTCAATATAGTTACAATGTTTTATGCCTACCTGGTAAATAACAAATATAGCCAATGCCATCCTTTCTAACGGTACTCGTTTTCTCGTTTTTCTAATTGTAAGCTTGAGTCAGGGACCGTATTTTATTTATTCCTAGTTTAACACAGTGGTTGGCATGAATTGGAAATTAATAAATGTTTTGAATTAATGAAGAAAAGTAATATTTAAACAACTCTGGTGACTTCTATGTGTAATATTACATAAGACCTTCCACCATTTAATTTGTACTTGAGATATATGCCAATACAGACTCAACAGAGTTAATTAACAATATAGGGCATTTTATAACCACTGGAATAATTCATAATTCTTCTGATTGAGGGTTTTTCCTCATGGCAATTAAAGAATTCACAAGGAATGTTAAGCTCAATAACTATACATTGGACAGAAACTCTAATGTATTCTTACACAACCATATTCTTATTTAGCTACACAGTACTTCTTATCATTAAAGCTAATTTTTTCATTCATTCTTATTAACCCAGCTTCAGCTGGTAAGTATACAAGTGTGTTTGAAACTTTCACAACATACTCTATAATAATCTCCTCCATATTTAATAATCAGGAAAGCCATCAACAATGAAGAAGGGATTTCTTTTTAATAAAAATATTTTATACATTCACCTGAAAGCTTTCATATGGCAAATATTACAAGTATAATTCCCAAACATTTGTTGTAACTAAATGTATATCAGCACAATTTTATGCTTTAAGTTATATGAAAGTACTTTATGCTTTTGAGTAAACATTATTTTTTGCTTCTGAAGTAATCAAAGTCAGTTCTTTAAATCAACAGTTTAATGAGCTTTTCCACATTATGCGTGCCTCAGATGTGTGTAATACCCTCAGGATTTGGGATCTAAAGTGTAACCACATATTTTAGAGTTTACTGAATCAAAAAACTATTTCAAACATTATAATAAGCTAAGCCTTCTGCCAAAATATGAAATTTTACTTGGAGTCAGTTACTCGGATAAGAACTAACATATTCCATTATACCTTTACAAGACAGACCAAAAATTGAGACAAAAACAAATTATTATCAAGGGAAAACCATTCCTACTGGAATCATGTGAAATTCTGGCTGGGTTTCTAAAGACATCATTCTTGAGATAATGCAAGAGAGATTTTTACACTATATCATCTTTATAAAAACATTATATTAGGTCCATGCTTGGCATACCACTACATGCTGTGGAAGTAGAACATGACATTTTCAGGTAATGCAGCTTATTTGCCATGTTGGAGTTAATCTTCAAAATGCATAACTTAACAATCACAGACCTTTTTAAAAAAATACAAAGGTAAGTCAGAAGTCTAGACAAATAGATGGCATAGTAAAAGTATTAAAGTAAAAAAGTAAAAGTAAAATTGTAAAAGTGAAAAAATTACTTTTCTCTTTCCTTATTATGCCTTGTGTTCAAAGATGCCATTGAGGTTTTTGGTCTTTTGTGGTTTCTCACAGGTCTCAGGAATAGTAAAGTGCAGTACTCTCATAGGACCAATTTTGGAAACAGTTGAATACCACATAATACAAATTGAAATCAGATTATTTTTCCCCTTCAAATTAGAGGATATTAGTTGGGGGGCGGGGACTTAGAAAGTGAGGAGGCAACAAAAAAGAGCTCTTAGAAAATCAGTTCATCTTAGAACTCTAATATTTAATTTTTTTAAATAGAATTTTAGACATCCTTGAACTCTGCACTCGAAAGCTAGTGTTTCAATGTTTCAGCTCATTGGTAGCATTTTAAAGTAAGGGATAATTGCAAATCTAATATTTATTTTGGCATTCTTTTCAAAGCTTCAAAATAAAAATCTTAATTGTTTTAAATTATAAAAACTAAGGCATGAAAATTATGCATGTGCCTAGTGAGAAGTTTTCATCATTTTCTATACCTTTCAGAGTTGAATTACTTAATAAAGACACACTTTGAGCCACACAACAGTATGTGCAATACAAATCCTAAGATGGTGAAGTTTTGGTTCCATGCTTTTTGTAAAATCAACAGCAGCAACAACGAAACTTTAATTCCTGCCTCTCCTTTCTAATACAAAAAAGTAATGGGCAAATTAATAAATAGTAATGGATAAAAGAATAAGTGCTAATGAGACTAACAGTAAAACATGCACTGATTTTGATTTTTTATGTCACAATCTTTCATATATATAAGATGGTTATGTTTTTCTTTTTTCTTTTTTCTTTTTTTTGTCTTTTCTTTTTTGGTACTGGGGCTCGAACCCAGGACGTTGTACTTGCTAGGCAAGTGCTTTGCCACTGAGCTACATCCCAGCGCTATAAAATGGTTATGTTAATTGCTAATTTACAATGTCCTAGTTATGGAGAACTGAAATATGGTAATTACAAACTTCTACCACAATCATCATAAATGACATCCAAGTACTGTATCTTCCAAAACAGCCTAAGAACCACTGACTTAGTGTCTATTATGACTATGTAAATAAAACCTAAACCATAAACAATTGATAGTTCTAGTTTTTCATGGCCAGTTAACATGTTGGTAGCTCACATGTAAGCAGGAGATTGAAGTTGGTCCTGGCTTTTATATCTCTAACTCCAGGGCACCCAAATTGTTTGTGCCTATTTCCCAGGAGTAATCCATATAGATTATTTCTCATTAGATTCATAACATTAAATTTACGTAAACAAAATTAACTATCCTGATGGCTAATATGTTAGAGGTTCATTAAACAAGGTTCATTGATGGGCTGGGAAGGTGGCTCAGTGCCCTGGGTTGGATTCCTCAGCACCACATAAGCAGAAAAAGCCGAAGTAGTGCTGTGGCTCAAGTGGTAGAGCACTAGCCTTGAACTGAAGAGCTGAGGGACAATGCCTAAGCCCCATGACTGACAAAAAGCAAAAAGTTTCATTGATCAAGAGTGGCATGAATTGTCAGGTACCGTTAGCTCAAGGATGTAATCCTAACTATTCAGGAGGCGGAGATCTGAGGATGGTAGTTCAACAAGCCAGCTTGAGTAGAAAAGTCTATGAGACTCTATCTCCAGTTAATCAACAAAAAGTGAAAGTGGAGCTCGTGACTCAAGTGGCAGAGTGCTAGTCTTGAGCACAATAGCTCAGGGACAGTGCACAGGCCTAGAGTTTAAGTCCCAAGACCCACCCACAGTAGTTTAGTTGCTGAATGATATGCTAAACTTCTTGGCTCATTTTTAGACAGAAGGTAAAAACTTTTCCACTTCACACTCAATTTTAATTTCTCATAAGTGATAATCAAATAATAAAATGTCACATTGCCAAACTTACTGTCTTTTCAACACTGCATCTTATTTTAAGTTATGGTATTACTTATCCTCATCTTTTGCCTTCTTCAGACTCCTAAGTCCTGCCACCTACAGGCCTTCCCAATTTTTATTGATATCATAACTGAGATAAATACATTTGACCCTTAGATCGGTTCATAAATAAATTACATGATTATGGTGAATCTGAGTGTCAATGTTCTCAAAAGCAAAAACTGGGAGAGAACGAGGGAAGGGGTGACACTGACCAAAAGAAATTATTCTTTACCTGACCTATGTAACTGTCACCCCTCTGTACACCATTTTTATAATAATAAAAATTTGAAGAGAAGAAAAAGTAATCTCTGTCTCAAAAGATTGTCACAGAATTTAAAATGAAATTATGTATAGTTTATAATATTGAAGGTACTATTCAAATACGTGCAAGGATTACTATGATTTTCAATATATATTTATTACACTGCTAAAAATGTAGACTCCTTTAAGCACAAAAGCAAACAGTATTTCTTCCCTCCCTCCTCCTCCTCCTTTCTTCCCTTCCTCTTCCTTTCCTTTGTCCTTCTTTTCTTTCCCCTCCCTTCTTCTGATCTTTCAAGCCACAGCTCCACTTTCTGATGATTAGAGTTAAGAATCTTACAGACTCTCCTTCCAGTGGGCTTTGAACCATGAACCTCAGACTGCAACTTCCTGAGTAGCTAGGAAGTTTCAGGTGTGAGTCTCTGGCCCCCAGATCAAACATTATTTCCTGACAAATATTGCAGTAGGTAATTCTGCTGAATAAAGTAATAAGCTAAAACAAACATTGTTTGGTACTTCTTTTTGGAATTGGCAATTCTCTTAAAAACGAACAGGTTTGCTAATAAATAAGCAATATTCCCATTATAAAATTAAGCTCACATTGAGATGCTCAAAGTTTAGAAATCTTAAATGTGGCATTTTTTATTTAGTTAGCCATGCCTTTTTTTCTTTCAACCACTGTCATTAAAATACACTTTCATATTGTATTTATGTATGAAAGAGCTATTTTGTATATACATTAGCAATGATGAACATGAATTCTAGCTATTGCACCTAGCATCAATCACAGAAGGATTGAAATAGTATGCGTTTATGCACCTGATATCAAGCCAACTCTGCTGTAAATTGTTTCATTTATGAGATATCACCCTTGTTGACTTCAGTCATATTACATGTACAGTAACCTGCTATTCACCAGGAAGTCACCTCAAAAATCCTGTTTGTAGGTGAACTAGGCTTTCACTAGGAATTAGTATGAGCCATAATGACTAAATCTTACATAATACATTTTTTATTTTCTTCTGAAAAGTTACCACATACTTTCTTGGTGCTACCATCATATAAAACATTTCTTACTGACTTTGTTTTCTCTGTGCTTAGCTTAACGCACCACATGCACTATATATAACAGAGTATCTCTCCATCTTCACTTTTCAACATGTCAAAGCAAATTAGGAGGTCTCATCTTCATTTTTCATTGTTTTCAGCACTGAGTCTTCTCCCAAAATTTTACAAAGTTCATCAAGTCTTTCTTGCATTTTGGGAATTCCAGCTAGCTGAGATTCTAGTTTTTGTTTTTCTTCACTCAGTGTTAAACGGATAGCGGTATCCAGTTGTTCGAAGCGCCAGCCTCCTTCACCATCAAATTGTAATAAATGAGTGTGGTATTTCCTGCATAATTAAAATGAAATAATATTATTAGCCATAACTGTGAAAAGCCACTTAAAGTCACTCGTGCTTAGAGGATTTTAATTTTAATCCATTCCAGTTGAAAGTTGGGTAGGGCTGGAGGAGAATGAAGTAGCTTTGATCAAGATGTAGTATACTCATGAACTTCATGTTGAATTGAGACCCCCTTGGTACAATTAAACATAATAAAACTCATAATTTGAATCCATTTATCAAGCCATTGATCTGTAGGAAATTCCTATTTGTGGCATTAAATTTACTTATATCCTGAATATATATGCATCATAAATTAAACTGCTTTTGTGTAATTATTTTCATAATTTGGAATAAATTCTAAAGCATCCTTAAGCTAGAAGTTAAGAAAAGGAAGCTGAGGAAATCTAGTAAAATTCAAAAGATCCAACAGAGAAAACCTAAGGCAAGTGAGTTCTTTCCACATGAATAAAAATGTCTCAGCAATTACATTTAGAAAGTTTTAAAATAAACTCTTTGATAAAATCTTTTAAAGATACTTGCATGTCCACAGTCCACATAATTTAATCTTTTTTTAGTTGGTCATGGAGCTTGAACTCAGGGCCTGGGCTCTGTCCCTGAGGTCTTCTGCTCAAGGATAGTGCTCTACCACTTTGAGCCACAGTGTCAGTTTCAATTTTTGAGTGGTTAACTGGAGATTAAGAGTCTCACAGGGACTTTTCTGCCCAGGCTGGCTTCGAACTGCGATCCTCAGATCTCAGACTCCTGAGCAGCTAGGATTACAGGCGTGAGCTGCCAGTTCCTGGCAACTCTCTCCTCTCTCTCTCTCTCTTTCTCTTAATTGTTCACTGACATAGGGGTTTCACAAGTATAGAACTTATGATGATGAGATATCATGATTAGACTCCAATAAGGAGGCTGAGGTCACTGGGCTCAGTCTGGAATTTGCAAGGGATATATGGAGAGAATAAAGAGACAAAGCTGGTATGAGCCACCTGTATTTTGCCAATTTTCTTAATCCAGGTTTCTTCATTTTTCTGTTTATGTATAGTTTTTATGACTTGTTTTTCCTAGTAAATTCTCACCTATTGTTATGTACTATGACTATGGACCTTTTCGGTTGTTTGTTTTTGTCCGGTTGTGGGGCCTGAACTCTGAGCCTGGGCGCTGCCCCTCAGCTCTTCAGCTCAAGGCTGGCGCTCTACCACTTGAGCCACAGCACTACTTCCGGCTTTTTTCTTTTTGCTTATGTGGTGCTGAGGAATCGAACCCAGGGCCTCAGGCATGCAAGGTAAGCGCTCTACCACTGAGCCACCCTCTCAGCCCTGACTATGGACCTTTTCACAGAGCTTCCAAATGCAGAAAAAGTATTTGGGATATCACTCTCAGGCCCTAAATTCAATATGTATATGTGTAAACTTAACTTTGTGATTGTCAGTATATTTACAAGTTCAAGTATCATCACTAATTCCAGACCATTTTTTTTCACCCATGTATTCATTAGCAGTCCTCTCTACTCCCTGTCCACCCAGCATCTGCCAGGCACTAATCATCTTTCTTTCTCTATGTATTTTTCTGTCCAAAATATTTCATAGGCAAGGAATCATATACTCTTATAGGCTAGTTTCTTACAAAATGATTTCACATTTCATCCAGTTGTTTCACTATTCCTTTTGTTTGTATGACAGAATTTTATCCCATTTATGGAATTGGCCAGGGCCTTGTATCTGCTAAGCAAATCCTTTACTACTGAAGTAGACCTGTAGCCTTCACCCCCTTTCGACTGAATATTGTTAAACCTTAATGTTAAAAGGGAAAATTAGCTAGGTTAAACTATAGCTTAAAGAGCAAAACCACTGTCAAACAGAACATTTAAATGTATCTATTTGATAACACATGACAGATATTAATGATCTCTTCCATGTAATTTAGATTCTTGAGCCTTCCAAATATTTGACCTTCCAATACGTGAGACCATACCAACATTAAATTAAAAACAGTATTTCTATGTCAAGAGGGAAATGCAAAAACAAATCCTGCTGTTAAAGTTGTAAGTAACCTTAAAATGAAAGAAGGCTAGTATATACTAAGAAAGAAATGACAGTTAAAAATCCATTTTATTTATTTCAGTCCCAAATTCCCTGAGCTTTCCTAGTCTTGGATCTACAACCAGGACCAATTTTAGAACATGGTTATTTATCTCTGGCACATTTCACCTTCCATGGATAACAAAGGTTTGACTCATCACTCTGGTTCTACAACTTTACTTGATTGCTACATGGGAGGAACAAACTATGTGGGTATTTCATGATCTGAGATAGAAAGGCATGTGCTATGTGAGCTGAAATAATAGTTCAAGCCCTGTTGTGGTCAGAGGATCTTAAACGAGATGACTACTTTATCTGAGACTCACTAAAACTGATTTGTACAGTTCCTTCGAAATAGAATGCTTCCTTTTTTTACTTCTTTAGTCCCTGGTGTCAGTTTTAATCATTAAAATCAGCCAGGCACTAGAGACTAACGCCAATAATCCTATTCAGGAGGTTGAAATCTGAGGATCCCAGTTTGAAGTCAGCCCAGAAAAACAAATACAAGAGATTCTTCAATTAAATATCAAAAGCCAAAAGTGGAGATGAAGCTCAAATGGTAGAGCATCAACCTTGAGAAGAAAAAACTAAGCAAGAGCATAGGGTCTAAGTTCAAGCCCCACTACTAGGTACACACACATGCACACACACATGCACACACACACACACACACACACACACACACACACACACACATCTTTACAATCAACCATTTCCCATTTGTCATTATTTCTGAAGTTTTTTTCAGAGTAAGTATTATACCTCACTCTTGGGCAAAAAAAGACAATCAGAAACAGTATATTTCTACAATCTATCATTGCTGAACTAACACAAAATGAATTAGTATAATAGAGATACACACTGTTGAATAGCTCCAGTTAAAAATGTTCATCATGGGGCTGGGAAGGTGGCTCAGTGGTAGAGTTTGCCTTGCATACACGAGGCCCTGGGTTCTATATCTCAGTACCACATAAGCAAAAAAAGCTGGAAGTGGCGCTGTGGCTCAAGTGGTAGAGCTGAGGAACAGTGCTCAAGTCTAGAGTTCAGGCCCCACGACCAACCAAAAAAAATATGTTTATCATGTTAAAAGACATGCCATTACACATTTGCTTAAAGAAATTGAGAAAACAAGGGTTGAACGTGCTTTCAGTGTGGAACCAAATGGCAGGATAGGCCATTGATCAGGGTCAGAAAAATACCAGGACTAAGAGATAACTGTTTGTCCCAACATGTGATGAATTTGGGAGCCTGTCTGGACATTTTAGGTACAGGCCAAGGAGCCAGACCTCTGTCTGGTTCTATGTCATGCCTAACCCATAGAATTTACAGGTTAAGTGTCACAGTTGTCTTCAAGACCCAGATCTTGTTGGTCTTCTGAAGGGGAAAGTCAGAAATGAGACTCACTGACAAGACTCATCCTGGTCTAGATCCTGACTGCCACTGGAGATCTCAGCAAATCAAGGGCTCATCATTTCAAATGCACTTCAAAAACAATACAAGTTCTTAGTATGCTGAGCAGGCTACCCCTTAACTCAGCTTCCTAAGTAGCTGGAATTACAGGCTCTGCCACCGTGCCAAGCTTCCCACTCGATCCTTAATGATGAGAGGACAGTTGCATATGATAGGGTCCCTTCGTGAAATGCTCTCTTTTCAAGTCCACACTCTCAGAGGGGAAATTTCTAAAGCACTGTTTAAATGAATGTGAAAACAGACTATTTATTAACCTCCCAATAGAAATGGACAAGAAAGTGGCGCTGTGGCTCAAGTGGTAGAGCGCGACCCTTGAGCTGATGAGCTGAGGGACAGCGCCCAGGCCCAGAGTTCAAGCCCCATGACCGATGAAAGAAAGGAAAGAAAGAAAAAGAGAGAGAGAGAAAAGGGGGGGGGGGCACGAGGGAGGAAGGGACAAGAAAAGCCAGATGTGAAATGCTTCTTCACAATTGTAATGGAAGCATTTTCTGCAGGAGAAAAGGTCTGAAGGGCTTCAAGGATGAAATCAAGTAAAAGTTGCCGCTGGTTTTGACTGGCAGCCACGAGCACTGGCATGTAGTCTGACCAGTCACCTGTTTCAGAACATGCTACAGCTGGAGAGACATACCTGTGAGGTCCCTTGGATAGGAGGAAGCCAAAATGTGTTGAGTCAACTGTATATAACAGTATGTCAGGGGAACAGGCGTTGATTGGTGGAACATATGCAAGAAGGTGTAATGCAAGGTCATTTGAGGGAAATACCAAGTTGTGCTATATTGTTTTTCTTGTATTTTAAAGAAGGCACTAAAAGAATAATGTAAAAATACATACACTTTTATTATTTTCAAGTTCAGACTAGGGTTTCTGATTTTTTTTTTAGCTCAAATGAATCACTAGATTTTTTTTCTATAGATTTTTGAGAATTACTGGAAAGTGACGATAATTTGCAAATCAGGTTGGTAGTTACATAAACTGTTAGGCTTAAATTTTAGGAGCAATACAGATAGAAAATAGGTGAAATACCTTGCACTCTGCAATGAAAAGATAAGCAACGGTGTTCTTTAAGAAACATAAGGAAGTAAGAGCGCTCGCCTTGAGCTGAAGAGCTGAGGGACAGCGCCCAAGCCCAGAGTCCAAGCCCCTCGACAGACAAAAAAAAAGAAACATAAGGAAAAACCATCTGTGAAGTTAGCCAGCACTGGAAACACTTACCAAAGAGAAGGCCTGTGTGTTATAGAGAGTAAGGATATCCCAGCTCCTATCGCAGCCTGGAATATTTTCCCTTCAACGTCAATGCTGACCGCACTCGTGCATTCATCCAGCAATGCATATTTTGGTCTGAAACACATAAACAATGAACAGTTTTCTTATATGAACTATGAATTAATTTTTGAGCAATAGACGCTACAAGGGTAACAACTTCAAAGGCACAAAAGAAAATATTATTTATGTATTTTTGGTGCAGTACTATGGCTTGAATTCAGGACCTAGGCGCTGTCTCTTAGCTTTTTTGCCCAAGGCTGGCACTCTTCCACTTATGCTGTACCTCCACTTTGGCTTTTTGGTGGTTAATTGGAGATCTCACAGATTTTTCTGACCAGGCTGGTTTTGAACTGTGATCCTTAGGCCTAAGCCTCCTGAGTAGTTATAGGTGTGAGCCATCAGGCCCAGCTGAGCATATTACATTATTAAAGGTGATAATTCATAACAGAGCTATACTTTATTACTTAGATTACTCACATTCTTCTTGAATTTAAATAGATTTGTCTGAGACCCACTTACAATTTAATAAGCTTTAATGTTATGAAGATGAATGAATGAAGGAAAGATGAGGCAGTGATGATAAAGTAATGATTATCTGATTATTTGAGGGCATTTTCCTGCAGCTGGCAGGATCATCCTTGATGACGAAAATCTAATTAGTTACATGGAAAATACATTTATAACAGCTAATGACTAAACAGGCCACAGTCCTGTTAGCAAAGATTTAATGAGAAGATTAATTTATCAGCAATGTGAGTATCTAAGCATTACTAATGGAATTTCCTCACTGTAAGACAGAGTGAATGTGCCTATTTACAAGTTTCAAAGTGGAGGCCAGGCACTGGTGGATCACGCCTGTAATCCTAGTCACTCAGGAGGCTGAGGATCACAGTTTGAAGCCAGCTTGAGCAGGAAAGTCTGTGAGCCTCTTATCTCCAATCAACCACCAGAAAGCTAGAAGGGGTGCTGTGGTTCAAGTGGTAGAGCTCTAGTTTTGAGCAAAACAGCTCAAAGACAGCACTCAGGCCCTGAGTTCAATCCCCACCAAAGACAAAAGAAAAAGTCTCAAAGTTGACAGTTAATTTCATACTATTGGGACCATAGTTGGGAATCGAATTCTTAAGAGAACAAAATAGTTGTTTATTTATTGATTGAGGGTAAGGATCCAACCCAGGACCTACATTTGCAAGATGAGTACCCTACCACTGCGCTATATACCCAACCCAACAATTACTTTCCTAGCTCATTTTTTCCCCCTTTGGGAATGAGTGTATGTTCTCAGAGGTGCTCTTTCATTTGTCACTATTACCTTCAGTTTGTCCATCTCCCTTCTTACCAGACCTCTATTTTTTCCCTATTTCTTTATCTCTTCCTTTTCTTATTTTATCTCCTCCTTTTCTTATTTCAATTATGTCTTGGACCTTTGGTGTGTAGACTGCATCAGTAACACAACTTAGCGTAGTTGTCAGGACTAAAGTCAATACCTACACTTGGGTGCTGTTCCTGAGCTTCTTCCTGCTCAAGCTGGCACTCTACCACTGGAGCCACAGCTCTAGTTCTGGCTCCTGGCTGGTAATTGGAGAAGAGACACACTGATTTTCCTGACTGGGCTGGCTTCAAAAGGCCCAGCCTGTCATCCTGACTGACCGATATTACAGTGTGAGCCACCAGGTTCCTGCCTTTTTTATATTTATAAACCAGCCATGCGCATTATTACAAATAACATTCTACCAATACAACTAATGATCTTTTCACTAAATATTTCCAGTTGGATATGAAAATATACACTGTACAGTTTCATTTACATGATGTTGTAGAGCAGATAAAAATAATTTATTATGATTGAAACCAGAATAGAAACTGTCTTACGGGGAGATAGGATGAGGAAGGGGCCCAAAGGAACTTTCTAGAAGGGGAAAGAATGTTTCTATGTTCTCTGTCTTGGTTGAGATTTTGGTTATATAATGTATGGCATTAATCAAAGGTTATTGATTTATATATTAGAAATCTGTACCATTTCAGCCAGATACAGTTGTGTACATCTATAATTTGAGCAGTAAAGGAGGCAGAAGTAAAGAGATGGGGGTCTGAGGCCAGCCTAGGCAGAAAGCTAGACCTTATTTGAAAAATAACTAGAAGCAAACGGGACTGGAGTTAAACTCAAGTTGTAGAGCAACTGTGAGGCAAGTGCAAGGCCCATGACATTAAAACCATTGTGCATTTGTTAATAACTTTTATCGTAATAATAAACTCTGAACGGCTATTGTGCAATACACAGAAAGGTATATATTAACACATGAAATTAAAGGAACATATGAATTTAAGTAAATATATAATTTAGCATAACTACATCAAAGTAATCAATATGATCACTTTTCCCAACAGGTTGGGATTTTGATTTTTTATAGCCAACGAGAAAGTATACTTTTTTCTTTTAAATTTTCTGTCTTGTCTACTTTCATGCAATGAACATTATCATATTTTAATGCATTTGCTTAAGTCACACATTCTCTTAGCGATAAACGTGTTCATTTGGGGAGGGTGAGGGGAGGGGGTAGAGAACTTGAGGGAAAAAGGGTAGAACTCACTGGACACTGATGAAAGTGAGCTATACAACTCTTGGGTGGAGACAGGAGCAGGGGACTGGGACAGAGTGAGAGAAGGAAATGTACTCATTGCCTAACTCACGCCATTGTAATCCCTCTGTATATCATCATCGTGGAAAACAGTCTGCACTTAAATGTAATCACAGTTCTTTTGCTCTAATTTCTGTTTTATAGGAAAAATGGGAGAGAAACAAGATATACCATCAGATCATTCTAGAATACATAACACTGCACATGACAGCTGATCTGCTTTCTTCAAGTTAAGGCTTAAGATTAGAAGGTAAGCCAAGTAGGGCTGCAGCTGTGGCTCAGTTAGAACTTCTGCCCAGCAAGCACAAGGCCTGTATTATACCACTAAAAGGCAGGTAGGAGCGAGGGCAAGAAGAGACTCTTCAGAATGAAAATATTTAAGACTTAGAACAATAAATACAATGTGTGGCCAGGCATAGTGGCACATGCCTGTAACCCTAACTTGGATGTTCAGGCAGGAAACAGAAAAGAAAAGAAGTAAAACCTGCTTGACTTGAACAAATACATTTTAACAATTGTAAAAGAGTCCTAGACAAACAGGGAAGTTTTGAGTATGAACCAGCTATTGGATAAGTAATTGATATTAAGTAATATAAATAATAATTATTGAGTAGCTAGTGCTAGTTTAATTACTTCGCTTATCACATATTCTTATGTAAGAAAGAGATTGAAAGCAAAGTGTTTAGGGCAAAAAATGTTACCAGATCTGTATATGATTTACTTTAAAATACCTAAGAATTTTTTTAAAAACAGAGTAGATAAATCAAATGTGGCACAAGTCAGACATGAATCAGTGTGGAGGGAGTTTGGGGTTCATTTCACAATTTCTCCCTTTCAATGAAGTTTTATGTTTTTTCCAAAATTAAAGTTTTCATAAAAATGAAAACTAGTTACTAAGTGTTCAATTAGAAATATGCATTTTGTGGCTCTCTTCATTAAGATTCTCTGTGAAACAACTGGCTCGTCCAATGGTTTCCAGAGCAGTCCATCTGGAAATGGCACTGTGGCTCAAGTGGTATAGTGCTCGCCTTGAGCTGAAGAGCTCAAAGGTAGTGCCCAAGCCAAGTTCAAGCCCCACAACCAACAACAACAACAAAAAAAGTGGTCCATCTGCCCTTATGCATGGTCCAGTTACTGCATTCCAAGACTTTTCCCCCAAGATGTAGGCATTAAAAGTTAATACCCTAGAGCCTGGTGCTGGTGGCTCACACCTGTAATCCTAGTTACTCAGGAGGCTGAGATCTGAGGATTGCGGTTCAAAGAAAGTCTGTGAGACTCTTATCTCCAATAAACCACTAGAAAACCTGAAGTGGCACTCTGGCTCAAGCGGTAGAGCACGCCCCTTGAGCTGAAGAGCTCAGGGATAGTGCCCAAGCCTAGAGTTCAAGCCCCACGACCGAACAACAACAGCAAAAAAGTACCTCAAGTCTTTCTATTTCCTTATGGGTGGGGCAATATCATTCTTTCTGATGGAAGCATAGAATTCCATTGTGTATATATACCACATCTTCTTGACCCATTTGTCCATTGAGGGGCATCTGGGTTGATTCCATATCTTACCTAAGGTAAATAATTCTGCAGTGAACATCATTGTGCTGGTGGCTTTAGTGTGGCCTGGTTTGTTATCATTTGGGTAAATGTCCAGGAGTAGAATTGCTGGGTCACAGGGAAGCTCTATGTTTAGTCTTTTTTTTTTTTTTTTTTGGTCAGTCATGGAGCTTGAACTCTGGGCCTGGGCACTATCCCTCAGCTCTTCAGCTCAAGGTGAATCCTCTACCACTTGAGCCACAGCACCACTTCCAGTTTTCTGGTGGTTAATTGGAGATCAGAGTCTCATGGACATTCCTGTCTGGGCTGGCTTTGAACCCTGATCCTCAGATGTCAGCCTCCTGAGTAGCTAGGACTACAGGTGTGAGCCACCAGTACCTGGCTATGTTTAATCTTTTGAGGAACCTCCAGACTACTTTCCAGAGTGGTTGGACAAGTTTACATTCCCACCAACAGTGTAGTAGCATTTGCTTTCAGCCACATCCCCACCAGCATCTGTTATTGTTAGTTTACTTGATAATGGCCATTCTAACTGGGGTGAGGTGGAATCTCAATGTTGGTTTGATTTGCATTTCTTTTAGGGCCAGAGATATTGAACATTTCTTTAACTTGTTAGCCCATTTATTAATTGGGTTATTGTTTCTCTGAGGATTTGTTTTTTGGGGGTTTAATTTTGGAGCTCTAAATATATTTTAGATAGGAGGCCTTTGATGCATAGCTAGTAAAGATCTTCCATTTTGTGGGCTTTCTATTTATCTTGCTACCTATGTCCTTTGCCATGCAGAAACTCCTCGGTTTGCTGCAATCCCATTTATCCAGTCTTTCTTTAATTTGTTGTGATTCTGGATCTTTACTTAGAAAGTTTTGACCTGTGCCTAGGGGTCCTAGTATTTCCCTTACCCCTTTCTTGTAATATTTTCATGGCATCTTGTCTTACAGATGTGGCTCTGACACATTTGGAATTAACTCTGGTGCAGGGTGATACATACATAAACCAGACCCGAAGCATAGGTTGCATGGTTTCCCTCATTTGTAGTATTAGAATTATGTAGAACAGGACTCTAAACATTCACATAGTGAGACCAAAGGAGGATATTCTTAGGAGACGATCACGAAGGCTCAATAGCTATGTACATATGATCACATGAAATAATGTTTACTGAAATGAAATCCAAGAAGTGGAAACAAGAAGGTTTTTTTTTGTTATTTTGCTTTTTTTTCTGTTGTCACTGTTTTGGATTTCTGTACCTTTTGTATATAAGTTTATCTGTTTGGGGAGGTATGGGGAGAACAGAAAGCGCACAAAGGGTGAACAAATGCAGCAGTGATACTCATTAGATACAGTGTTGACAATGAACTATATACCTTATGGGGGAGAGAGGTCAGGAGGACAAACTGGGAGAAAATGAGGGAAGAGGAGACATGTTCAAAAAGAAATGTAAAGCCAGGCACCAGTGGCTCACACCTGTAATCCTAGATACTCAGGAGGCTGAGATCTGAGGATTGTGGTTCAAAGCCAGCCCAGGCAGGAAAGTCCATGAGACTCTTATCTCCAATAAACCAGGAAACCAGAAGTGGCTCTGTGGCTCAAGTGTAGAGTGCTCGCCTTGAGCTGAAGAGCTGAGCGACAGTACCCAGGCCCAGAGTTCAAGCCCCACAACTGACAAAAAAAAACAAAAAAACAAAACAACAACAACAAAAAAGAAATGTACTCATTACCTGACATGTAACTGTAACCCCTTTGTACATCACCTTTAGCATAATAAATGAATTAATTCATAACAATAAATTAACTTTTTTAAAAAAAGCTAGTACCTAGCTCCTCCTAATTTCCTCTGTGCACACTGAACTTCTCATTGTTGTATATGTGGGGGTGGGGTGGATATGGAGATAAGGATATTAATCTGGAAGGGCCTAATACTTTCTTCCTGGGCATTGTGTTTGTTCTCCTTAAACTCATAGCCCTGTGTAGCTGGACACTAGTGGCTCACACTTGTAATCCTAACTACTTAGGAGACTGAGATCTGAGGATCATTATTCAAAGCCCACCCACTCTATCTCCAATTAACCACCATAGAGCAGGAAGTAGAGGTATGGCTCAAGTGGTAAAGCTCTAGCATTGATGGGAAAAGCCAAGGCAATATTGTAAGGCCCTTAGTTTAATAAGGCCCAATACTGGCCACAAAAACAAGACTATGCTAAATAGCAAGTCCTTTGCATAACTACATAATTTTTTTTTTGTCAGTCATGGGGCTTGAACTCTAGGCCTGGGTGCTGTCCCTCAGCTCTTCAGCTCAAAGCTAGCACTTTACCACTTGAGTTACAGCACCTCTTCTGGTTTTCTGAGTGGTTTATTGGAGATAAGAGTCTCAGGACTTTCCTGCCTGGGCTGGCTTTGAACCATGATCCTCAGATGTCAGCCTCCTGAGTAGCTAGGATTATAGACGTGAGCCACTGGTGCCCAGCCATAAAGATAATTTTAAGAAAAGAGAGGGGAGAAAGGGGAGAGGAAGAGAGGGACAGAGGGAGAGGAAGAGAGAGAGAGAGAATGAGAAGTTCTCGCTGAAACCAGCACACAGGATGACCCATTGCAACAACGATAACCACAAGACAGTATATTGGAAATAAACTTTACAACTTCCGGCAGTGGGGGGTGGGGGCAACCAGGGAGGTGGGGGAGGAAAGGGACACTGGGAGAACAAGAAAGGAGGGAGTAAATGCTCGACAAGAAATGTACTCATGGCCTTACTCATGTAACTGTAACCCCTCTGTGCAGTAAAATAAAATTAAAAAAAAAACAAGTTCTATGTATTGTATTTTTATTAAGGTATTTTTAACCTAAGATAAAAACATAGGGATAGTTTTATCTTTATGTTTTTAAATATACACAGTGAACCTTCTGTGTATAATTAACATATGCTAATGAAAGAAAGAGATAAAGATGAAACTACTGAAAGTCAGCCAGTTTGGGGGGTTTTTGTTTTGTTTTGTTTGCTTAGCCAGCCAGTAGCATGGTGGCCAAGTGAATACAGCATACTTACTTATGGTAAAACATCCGCGCCATTCCCATTCTTTGCTTCTCCCCCCCTGACAAGACATCTTTCCAGTCCATAACAGCATCCCATCCTGCAAGAAAACACAACAACAGATTTTATTAATAATTTATCTACTCCCAACTGTTCCTATCTTAGATAATGGATTCCTAGCAAGTTCTAATTGTAAACAGGGAGACCTGACATTTAATTGAACCTATGTTTGAAGGAAAAGCCCCAGCATTTGTATTCTGTCTTACATTTGATAATTGAATAGCATTAACTCCTTATTTTGACAAATCATCTTGTAAGAATTCTAAACAGGGATACCTTATAGAATGTGATATCGGGCACTGATTATGCCTGTAATCTTAAGTACTCAGAAGGCTCAGGTAAGAGGATCAAGATTCTAAGCCAGCCTGGGCAAGAAAGCTGGTGAGACTCTTATCTCCAGATAAACTAGCAAAAGGCTACAAGTGGAGTTGTGGCTCAAGGGTAGAGCACCAGCTTACCAACAAAAATACCCTAAAGGACAGTGCCTAGGCCCTGAACGTCAGGCCCCAGTATTGGGACACCCATACAAAATTGCTTTTCAGTATTTTCACAGGGTAGTGTTGGACAGAGGTGGGAGAAAAGACCAACAAATTTGCAAAAGTTAACTACAATGAATGTAAACAGTGGAGAGGAGAAAGGACCTAACTTTAGTGGTTCCCATATGCCTAGAAGTTAATGTGAGTTTTCTTATTATATACTCTACAGCTTATACGAGAAGATATTTTGCTTAGATTTTATAAGTGAGTAATCCAGAATTTATGGAGTAAGATCAAAGTTTACAGTTATCCATCAGGACTAGGATTTTACTCTAATTCTTTCTGATGCTGTTTTAAATTTTACCTATGCAGTTTATATTTGTACAGATTCTCTCTAGACATCTTCATTTCTGGTTTTTTATTTTTTGTCGGCTTGAACTCTGGGCCTGGGCGCTGTTCCTCACCTCTTCAGCTCAAGGCTAGCGCTCTACCACTTGAGCCATAACACCATTTCCGGTTTTCTGAGTGGTTAATTGGAGATAAGAGTCTCGTGGCCTTTCCTGCCAGGACTGGCTTTGAACCACGATCCTTAGATCTCAGCCTCCTGAGTAGCTAGGATTACAGGTGTGAGCCACTGACGCCTGGCCATTTCTGGATTTCTGTCTGATATTTATTCAAAAAGCAAAGTTTCTATTTATTTTTATTTTTAGTTATTCTTATTTTTTTGCTGGGCCTGGGGCTTGAACTCAGTCAGGGCTTGGGTGCTGTCTCTGAGCCTCTTTGTGCTCAAAAGGATAGCACTCTACCACCTGAGCCACAGTTCCCCTCTGGCTTTTTCTGAGTAGTTTGTAGGAGATAAGAGTCTCATGGAAAGCCGGGTGCAAGTGGCTCCCGCCTGTAATCCTAGCTACTCAGAAGGCTGAGATCTGAGGATCACAGTTCAAAGCCAGCCCAGGCAGGAAAGTCCTGAGACTCTTATCTCCAATAAGCCACTCAGAAAACCAGAAGTGGCGCTGTGGCTCAAGTGGTATAGCACTAGCCTTGAGCTGAAGAGCTGAGGGACAGCGTACAGACCCAGAGTTCAAGCCCCATGACTGACCGCCGCCCCGCCCCCCCCACCCCCCCAACGCCAAAAAGAAAAAAAAGTCTCATAGACCTCACTTTCCAGGCTGGCTTCAAACCATGATCCTCAGATCTCAGCCTACTCAGTAGCTCGGATTACTGGCATGAACCATCAGTTTCCAGGTAAAGTTTTAGTTTTTAAAAGCTGGTTTACATCTGTATATTGTAATATAAAAAAATGTGTCCAGAAAATAAAGTATTCAGAAGTTTTTATATTGAAAAACTAGGTACATATTACGATTATTATTGTTGTTACTGATGTTATTGTACATGTTATGATTGCATTTCTGCAAGTAAATGTCATGTAATCACCTACCACTCACAGAAACAACCCTGAGAATGGAACTATGAGATTTTTATTTTCTAAATTACATAGAAGACTAACTTCCTCTTATAGTTAGCAAAACAAAACACACAATTCTACTCTTGCTGAGCCTGGTTTTTCAAAGAAGGAAATGACTGCCAAAACTTGACAAATACTTAAGGAAACATTTCCAAATCTTAAGTGTCAGGGTTTAATTCTTCCACTTGGAAAATGTCCATGCTCTTTGCCCTCATTTTTCTGCTTCAGTGGAGGTCTCATCGTGATTGAAATTTCTAAATAAACTTGGTTAAAGGGAAAGAAAATAGGAAGTAGAGCTGGCACTGTCTTCTGTGCACTAAATTTCTGAAAATCCAAATGATAGGACTGGTTATTTTATTTTGTAAATCAGAAGTAGAATATAACCTTCTTGGGGATGGTGGGTTGTTTTTTTTTTTTGATTGTTTGTTTTTCCATCCTTGTGCTTGAATTCAGGGCCTGTCTCTAAGCTCTTATGCTCAAGGTTAGTGCTCTACAACTTGAGCCACAGTTCTACTTCTGGCTTTTTGTAGTCGATCGGAGATCACAGTTATGGGCTTTTCTGCCTGGGCTGACTTTGAACTGCATCTTCAGACTTCAGCCTCCTGAGTAGCCAACATTACAGGCATAAGCCACTGGCACCTGGCTAGGCTTTTCTTTTGCGATACTAAATTTCAAATCCTTTGAGAGCATAATATATGCTTTTAACACATTGCATTTTTACATTTCTTAATGTTTTAAGTATTATTATAAGATAGGCATAAAACTTTTTACAACTATCTAAAATAATAGATAATAGAAAACAGGATGTTCAGAAATCTGATAAAAATGTATGCAATAATATGCATAAAAATTTCCCAAAAAAGTTATACCTCCCCCCATCTCAACCAATAAGGCAGCCCTTGTGATATACACCTATACCTGTACACACAGGAATAAGTATGAAGATCAGACTCCGGGGCTAGCCCCAAGAAAAAAAGTAAAACCTTATCTTAAATATAAGTAAAGCAAAAAAGGGTTAGAAACATGGCTTGAGTAGTAGAGCACCTGCCTAGTCTAACAAATATGAGGCCTTGTGTACAAATCCTAATATCACAAACCAAAAGTCCTCCTGTCATTAAAATTCACTATATTAAAAAATAGAAGCAAAGCCTAAAATGAACCCTCGAATAGTGATGCCCACCTGTAATCCCAGCACTTGAGAAGGTAAGCAAAAGGATTGGGAGTTGGAGGCAGCCTGGGCTACATGCTAAGATCCCATCTAACATATAAAAAAAGATCTCGTCTAAAATATAAAAAGGTTAAAAAAATAATACTTATCAATGGGGAGGTAATAACCAGATGGGAGGAAACAGCAACAGAAAGTAGTTTTAAGGATATATATTAAATACATTTTAGTGGTTTTAAAAAAGAAAATTACGGTTCAATAGTTGTACAAAGAGGTTACAATTCCTTAAGTGAGGTTATAAATTCAGTCCATGTGGATCCATGTCCCCAGTCCATGGTTCCCCCATTGCTCCCAGCCCCATCCTCACCCTCCAGAGAGGGAGTTCAATACTTACATAATGTATGCTTGTTTATTTTGTTTTTTCTGTCAGTCCTGGGCCTTGAACTCTGGGCCTGAGTACTGTTCCTGAGCTGCTTTTTGCTCAAGGCTAGCACTTGAGCGACAGCACCACTTCTGGCTTTTTTTGTGTGTATGTGGTACTGAGGAATCGAACCCAGGGCTTCATGCATTCTAGGCAAGCACTCTACCAGTAAGCCATCTTCCTAGCGGTACATAATGTATGTTGAATATCATAACTGTATTTGTTCACCCTTCCTCCCTCCATTTGTGTGGACATTTTAGTTTTTGAATGATGTGGAAGTGTTACCTCCTCTAACATTGAGATGAATAAATGTAATGAAAGTAAAAATATTTGAAACAACCAATACAAAAAGTATCTGGACTAAAGTGCCTTTCCCTTGCGTCCCATTGGTAGCCTCAGATTCTACTCTACTAGGGAACCACTTCATTTCCTTGGGTAAACTTCCAGACCTTGGTCATCTACTTAACATGTGTCTTTGTGAGTTTCTATTAGGAAAAGTATCTCCAAATGCCATCTTTTTTACATTTGCTTCTGGGAAAACTGTTGAAATACTTCCCAGAGACTGAATTTTTAGTGCATTTATGAAATACAAGGGATGCTTTGAGAAAGATTCACATTGCCACACAATGGAGAAAGAGCTGGGGCCTAAAATAGTGTTTCCTCGGCCCACAGAGAATAAAATATTTTGGCCAAAAGCAGCTTTAACTTTCACATATTTTAATAAACTCTGTTCTCTGTTCCATAAATCCACAGGGCTTCCTAGGCAATATTGCATGATCACATAATTCACCCCAAGTCACAGTCTTGCCTGAGTAGGAATCTGATTTGGTGAGGCTCAGCCAGCTAAGAAAATCTGTTTGCTGCTACCCAAGATGCACCAGCTTCTTTAGGTTGCCCTGTCTTTTACTTCCTGTTTGGTCCTGTGTTTGATGGAACTGAATGTAGTTCTAGTCTCTACCCTGTAGGAGGCGCCTTCCACAGGAAGCAATATACTTGCACATTGTGTTTTGCTGCCTTGCTCAAATGTTTCATGCTTGAGTAAAACAAACTCATTTCCTTGGAAATTTTTATGTGCAAATTTCCTATTGAATTTCCTATGGAAATCTTTCATGTGTAAATAAATGTTCTTATTAATGTCCCCAAATCTAGGAAGTACGACTTTGGATAAATACCTAACTTGACTTTAATCTGTAAAGTGGAGACAGTAAAAACAAACGTTATTAGACTACTAAGAATAGCAAATAAAATGATAGATTGGCTGACGGATACTGCAGAACATACCATGTTCTGCCTAGTAATAACCAATAATATTTACAATTACATTATTAAAATTGGAATATTCTTCTTATTTATATCTTTTATAGGAAAACATATGGCACAAAACTTATTATATGCCCAAGGCATGGTAATATTATAGTCTAGACTTAGAACATTCTTAAAAATAGTTGGACTTGTTCATGATTTTTAAAAAAAGAATATTTCTTATTTACCCTAAATTTCTATCTGCATCATTGTGTATGTCAAACTTAAATGAAAATTATATGCCCAAGGTAGGCAGTAGAATTTATTCTTCCATATTAGTTTATAATTTGACAAGAAGTTGACCATATAAAACCAAAAGATAATCTGCTTTCTTCAGATGGTAGGAATTATAAGCACTACAAAAATACAGTATTTCTTAACTGCTTCATTTGATTATAGTATGAATCATATGGAATACCATATGTGAAATTTCTATGCAGCATATAAAATACCACCATACAAAGACAAACTACTCTTAGTATTAACATGATAACTAATCATGTCACCACTCACTACTTTGTGTATTATTCTTATCCCACATAGCCTATTAATATTTAGTTTTGTTTTTTTTTTTGGTCGGTTGTGGGGCTTGAACTCTGAGCTTGGGCACTGTCCCTGTGCTCTTCAGCTCAAGGCAAGCACTCTACTGCTTGAGCCACAGCGCCACTTCTGGTTTTCTAGTGGTTTTATTGGAGATAAGAGTCTCACGGACTTTCCTGCCCAGGCTGGCTTTCAACCGTGATCCTCAGATCTCAGCCTCCTGAGTAGCTAGGATTACAGGCATGAGCCACCAGTGCCCAGCTTAATATTTAATCTTCACTTATAATTTTATAGTTGAAGATATAAGAGAAGGGCCAGGGCTGGGAAGGTGGCTCAGTGGTAAAGTGCTTGCTTTGCATGCATGAGGCCCTGGGTTTGATTCCTCAGCACCACACAAACAAAAAGAAAAAAGCCGGAAGTGGTGCTGTGGCTCAAGTAGTAGAGCACTAGCCTTGAGCTGAAGGGCTGAGGGACAGCGCCCAGGCCCAGAGTTCAGGCCCTACAACCGGACTCCTCCCCCGCAAAAAAAGAGAAGGGCCAGCTAGAATCTGATTCTAGAATTGTCAAAGGTCAAAGCATGGATTCTCAATCTCTGCATGACATTGTTTACTAATGTAACTGGGCTGTGAAACAGAGCATAAAATCCACACATAATTAAATCTGGAATTCTGGCTTATTAGGATTTTTTCTAGGCTATCAAATTCTATGAGCTACCAAATTATTTTCAGATGTAACTATTAGAAAAGAATTGCCTTATTTTTTACATTTGTATTTTTATTATCTATAAGTAGTCATTATTTTTAAGCTCAAATATTATTGCATTAAATATTATTCCTAGTCCTTCAAATATGTTTATTCTGAAAAAAGCCCACAATGCAAAGTGTCCACAGATGATCTAATTCTCCTTCGTGTTGCCTGACAGAGTAAAACTGTATTGGTAAGGCTGTGCAAGTGAAAACAAAGAGGTCCCATGACTTCTCCAATTACTTAAGTTAGTGTAGCTGAGTAAGCTTGGCTAGGAAACATTTCTTTTTTTGTTGTTGTTTTTTGTGTTTTTTTTTTCATTATTTTGGGGGGAAACATTGCTGTCCCACACTTCACATGGATCTAGCATGGCAGTGGCCAAAGTGAAGGTATAGCATCAGGCTTCAAAGGAAAAAGCCAAGTCAGTGAGAAGCTCTGAGATCAAACCCAGTGTTAGCATATACATACACACACAGACACAGACACACACACACACATGAAGAGTCGCAGTGGCCTTAGGGACATATGTCCATTTGAATATAAAGAAAGTAAGTTTCAGCTGAGAATATGGCTTAGCAGTAGAGTGCTTACGTAGCATGCATGAAGCCCTGGGTTCAATCCCTCAGTACCACATAAACAGAAAAAGCCAGAAGTGGCCCTGTGGCTCAAGTGGTAGAGCACTAGCCCTGAACAAAAGAAGCTCAGGGTCAGTGCCAAGGCCAAAAGTTCAAGCGAAAGAAAGAGGGGGGGGGGAGAGAGAGAGAGAGAAGAGAGGGAGGGAGGAAGGAAGGAAGGAAGGAAGGGAAAGAAAAGAAAAGAAAAGAGAAAAAAAGTAAGTTTCTAAGTTTCTAAATGCTACCTCTAGTGACATGGAAAAGATCAGTGTGAGACATTCAGTATCACATTAACAGAAGACGAGATATCAGTAATGGAAAAGCAGGCTGGATCTTGTGGTTCACACCTGAAATCCTAGCAACTCAGGAGTTTGAGATCTGAGGATTGAAGTTTAAACCAGTCCTGGCAGGAAAATCTGTAAAAACTCTTATCTCCAATTAGCAACAAAAAGCGGAGGTTTGGCTCAAGTGGTAGAGTGCTAGCCTTGACCATAAAAGCTAAGGGACAGTACCTAAGCCCTGATTTCAAGCCCCAGCACTGGCACAGAACAAAAATAAATCAATAATAAATAAATTATAAAATGGAGAAGCAACAGAATGTTATCTTTACACTTAGCTACTTATAATAACCAGACACATTCAAATGAAACTACAAACG
The DNA here is from genome assembly GCF_019054845.1 of Dipodomys spectabilis. Lineage (NCBI taxonomy): Eukaryota > Metazoa > Chordata > Mammalia > Rodentia > Heteromyidae > Dipodomys > Dipodomys spectabilis. The sequence continues at coordinate 8,808,983 of NW_024870716.1, read as the reverse complement.
CAATACATACAATCAAGCCTATTTTTAAAACGACGTTAAGAAGCATTTGAAGAGGCAAGCTACGCCTCCCTACCTCCTTCTCTCTGTACGATGTGGTAGAGGTGGACGTTCTGCAGGATACACTCCAGGTCCTGGTCTGTGTAGCCTTTACCATGCATGTCATCCACAGAGTCGGGATAGATGACTTGATCCCGGAGACTTCCGAGGGACATATATGGCCTGTAAAACAACAAGCACACAGCAGCCCAGTGCAGTCACTTGTAACTTACACAGGTTGACATCCTGGCCCCTGAAACTAAATGAGTAGCTTTATACCGCTGTCTATCTGTGTGTGTGTGTTGCTTTCAGGCACAGCTGATTAATATCCTTGCATGTTTATGTAAAACCGTATTAAGTCTTAGACACCGTAAAGCATCTATAAGAAATTGTGACAGTTTCAGTACTTTTTTCTGTATATGATATTGTTTCTGTCCTCCATCTTAAATGATGGAAGTTTAAGCATTTTATAATTTGGGGGTTTGACACAGCAATGCAAACAACATGAAAAAAAAATGCCATTCTTCATTAGAAAAATTGAACTAAAATGAAATTGAGTTAGACTTGCAAAATTTCAACAGCTTGAGAACTCTCCACAAGCAGCCTGTGGGGAGAAAGGGTGGATCTCGTGCCATGATGTAGATGCAAAATGGTACAAGCTCCTTGGAGACGATCTGGAAAACAGATGCATGATTTGCCCTCTCACTCACTTCTGGCCATTTCCTCTGAAGACAGACTTCTCAAAATGCCAAAAAGAAAAAGTACATATGATTATCCATTACAGCATTATTTGTAATAGCAAAATATTACGAAATATGCCCACAGAGAACAGATTGAGACAGCCATGGCTCAGCATTGTGAACAGAACCCACTGGTATTCACGTGGTATTGGTTAAGTGGGAAGGAGAACATGAAGCAGACAGAGGATGGGCTTCCTGGTCAGTACAGCTGTCTACATGCCAGACACGCCCTCCAGTGGTGAATAAAATAAGTTTCTCTCCAGAGGTTGTCAACTGTCCCCTAGGAGACAAAAATCCTCCATGGCTGAGATTCACAGATACACAGTATATTAGCTTCTATGGATAGGGGAAAAGGCAAGCAAGCAAAACATACACACAGCTGGTTCTACCTATAAAAGGAAACTGGAAGTGTGAGCCTAAAGCTGGTTAAAACTAGGGAGGCAGAAGAAGCAAAACAAAATGGACAGAAGACAGATGGCCTCTCTGAACACTTCTTTTATATACTTCTGGATTTTTGTTTGTTTTGGTGCCAGTACTAAGGGGCTTGAACTCAGGGCCTGTGGCATCTTTCCCTTAGCTTTTTCCACTTAAGACTGGTGCTCTATCACTTGTGTTACAGCTTCACTTCTGGGGGGTTTTTTTGGTGATTTTTGTTTTGTTTTGTTTTTGCTGGATCGTTGGAGATAAGAGTCTCAGATTTATCTGTCCCCGCTGGCTTTGAACCTCGATCCTCAGATCCCAGTCTCCTGAGGGATACAGGTATGAACCACCAGTACTTGGTTTCTGTATACTTTTTTTTGGTTTTAACTCTAAGAATTAATTAAAATGTTTATTATTTTTAATATTATTTTTAAGGATTATAGTAAAACGTTAAAAATGTGATAAATAAAATTAAACCAACAAAAATGGAAAAGAAATCCTAAAATTGAATACAGATAAAAGCAAGACAAATCTACTGAATGATGGATCAACAGTAATATAATCACCACAGGCTGGGGAGTAGAGGGACACAAGTAACTTTTTTTTTCTTTTTCTTCTTTTTTTTTGTTTTGTCAATCATGGGACTTGAACTGGGTCTGGACACTGTCATTGAACTTTTTTGTTCAAGGCTGGTGCTTTGTCACTTTGAGCCACAGCTCCACTTCTGGTTTCCTGGTGGTTCATTGGAGATAAGAGCCTCATAGACTAACATTACAAGCGTTGAGCCACCAGCACCAGGCTAACTTTTCAATTTAGCTTTATAACTTCAGACAAACAACAACAAAAAAAAAAGGAAATCCTGAAACTAATTTAGCAAGTTTTATTTTATTTTTTGCTGGTTCTAGATTTTGAACTCAGGGTCCCACGCTTGCTAGGCCCTAAAGACACACACCAGGTCTTCTTGCTATATTCTTCAGATAAGGTCTCACATTTTTTCCCTTAGTCTCACCTACAGCACTACCACCTACGCCTCTGCATATTTGGAACTACAGATAGGCACCACAAAATGCTTATTACTTAAGATGAGGGGCTCACTAATGTTTTTGCCTATGTTGGCCGCAAACAAACAGTGACCATCCTGACCTCTATCTCTCAAGTAGCTGGGATTACAGGTGTGAGCTGCGGCACCCTGCTCTGACAAATTTGTTTATTTATTATTTTTATGCTAGTCCTGGGATTGGAATGCAGGGTCTAGGCACTGTCCTTTAGTTTTTGTGCCCAAAGCTAGCACTCTACCAGTTGAGTCACAGCTCCACTTCCAGGTTTTAGATAGTTAATTGGAGATAAGAGTCTCAGGGGCTTTCCTGCCTGGGCTGGCTTTGAGCTGCAATCCTTAGATCTCAGCATCAGGAGTAGCTGGGATTACAGGTGTGAGCCACTGGCACCCAGCTAGCAAGTTTATTTTTGATGATTTTGATGTATCAGTTCTGACACTATTTTACGTATATTATAGGATCAGTCAGGTAAATAATACTTCGGTGGGGTTATGAACTAGGATTCTCACAGAGGAGAAAAGAAGATACATACATGTAATTGAAAGGAAAAGAATAATATTTGATTGAGAGTACTAGTAGCAATTGATGCTTTCTCTACATCCACCCGTAAGTAAAGCACCTGGATGACTTCTGAGAACAGGAGATTGTGCAGACAATACAATATTGGTTATTCCATGGAGAAAAAAGGTATAGTCCTAACCCTCATATCTTGGATGTGACCTTCTTACAAACAATCTTTGCAGATATAAGGTGAGGACCTTATGACAGGATCATTTGATGAATCCCAAATCCAATAAATGTGTTTATAAAAAGAGGAACATGGGGCTGGGAAGGTGGTTCAGTGGTAGAGCGCTTGCCTTGATTCCTCAGCACCACATAAGCAAAAAGAAAAAAAGCCTGAAGTGGCACTGTGGCTCAGGTGGTAGAATGCTAGCCTTGAGCTGAAGAGCTGAGGGGCAGCGCCCAGGCTCAGAGTCCAGGCCCCAGGACCGGACCCAAAAAAAAAAAAAAGAGGAACATTAGGAATAGAAGAAGGCATGAGAAGAAGGAAGTAAAGATTGGAATGATGTTGCTGTAAGCCAAATCCACCAGACACTACTAAAAGTAGGTAGGGCAGGAAGAATTGTTCCCTAGTGTCCTCAGGGAGGGGATATTGCCAAGATGTTGCCTTGTGGCCTCCAAAGTATGAGAAAATAAATTTTTGTTAGTTCAAACCACCAAATTTTGGGTCATTTGTTCCAGGCATCTTTGGAAATGAGCCTGGGTGGTATTCTTACAAAAATAAAAAGCATAGTTAAATCATAGCATGAGGAAACTATCAGATAAACTGAAACTGAGGGCCTGATTTAAAAATATCAAGTGTCCTGCCTGTTGTAAAGGTATCAATGCAGTAAATTAAATTTTGAATATAGTCTGGACTTTAAACATTAATTTTTCATTGTGCTATTTTTATCTCATAGAATACTGATGATATTAGAAAACATACTCTAAAATGGGCAGAAGTGATTTCTGATTACTGTACCTTGTTTTAAAGATAGCAAATGGTTGGGTGCTGGTGGCTCATGCCTGTAATCATATATGCTCTGGAGACTGAGATCCCAAGGATCATGGTTTGAAGCCAGCCTGGGCAGGAAGGTGTGTGAGTCTCTTATCTCCAATTAGCAACCAAAAAATACAGAAATGGAGCTGTGGCTCCACTGGTAGAGTGTTAGCCTTGAACACAAAAGCTCAGGACCAGGGGCCAAGTTTGAGTTCAAACCCCAGGACTGGTACAAAAAACAAACACAAAAAAACCCCAAATGAGTTGTGTATGTCTGTGTCTGTGTTTGGAGAGAGAGAGGGAGAGAGAGACATAGATTTTCAAGTACAAAATGTGCCCTGTGGATCAAATAGCTGATGATTTTCCTACAATAGGCTCAAAATTATTTTCAATATATTTAGCTACTATCTGCTATTCACAATGTTTATATTTAATGACACATGTATATATTTATATGACTTTAAAAAATAGATCTTTACAAATACAATGAATTTCCAATTGTATTAATTGTTTGAATTGACATCCAACTCATGCACTATAAAATTCACCTTTGTAAAGTACATAGTTCAGTTTGAGCTCATGTGACCATTATCACTAATTCCAGAACACTCTGTCAAATAATCTTGCACCCATGTGTAGACATGGGTCAGAAACTGCCTGTTTCTCCCTGTCATCTCATCCCTAGGAAACCATCAGTGTTTCTTTTCGGTCTCCATGCATTATTGAGTTTTTTGTTTGTTTATTTGTTTGTTTTTACCAGTCCTGGGGCTTGAGCTCAGAGCCTGGGCACTGTCGCTGAACTTCTTTTGCTCAGGCTAGTACTCTACTATTTGGAACTCAGTGCTACCTTCAGCTTTTTCTGAGTAAGATAAGAGTCTCATGGATTTTTCTGCCCTGGCTAGCTTTGAATCATGATCCTTAGATCTCAGCCTCCTGAGTAGCTAGGATTATAGGCATAAGCCACCAGCACCCAGCTTTACTGAGAATATTTGAAATATACAGAATCGTACTAGATACCTTCTTCCTATCAGCGTATTGTTTTCAGATCCATCCATGTCGGGGCTTGTGACACTGTCACATTCCTTTTATGAGTGAGCAGTGTTCTGCTGCCTGTCCTGCAGGCACATGACACGTGACTCATCATTCATTCATAGGTGGGTATTTCAGTTATTCAATTTTCAGTGTATGCTAGGGGTGGATCAAATAAGAGAGCCTTCCTTTTACAAGTGCTCTAACGATTCCACTGTAAAAGTTGACTAATGGCTCCTATTTGGTGAAACCACATTTTCTCTACACGTTTTAAGGAAGACAGCTGAGAATAGCGGCTGTGATGATGGCTTCTGGCACTGCGGTTCTGAGTAGAGTCCTAATCTCACTGTTTAGTATAGTGACCCCAATTCTGAGCTAGAAATAACTCACTTGTAAACTGATTTTTATTTCCATTTTTTATGAGAGCAAGATGAAGCAGTGAGTTTTACTGAGCTAAATGCAGTAATCGGATACAATCATTTAATACAATACAGGCACAAGCAAAACACTTAATAGTAGCCATCACTGAAACAAAAACCTCATTTCTGCTAAGCTTAAGTGAAAACAGAAAAGAGCAAAGCTTCCAAAGAGACATGGGTGTCTCATTTCTGTATTCCTAGCTATACCAGGCACAGATCCGGAGGATTACAGTCCCAGGCCAGCCTGGGCAAAAGAGTTCATGAGACATGCTATCAACAGAAAAGTCCGGATGCTGTGGTTCACACCTGTCATCCTAGATATGGCAGGAAGCATAAATAAAAGGATTGTGGTGTGGTCTAGGTTGGGCCAGGCAAAAAGTGACATTCTATTTTAAAATTACCAAATTTTAACAAGGTCTGGAGGAATGGCTCAATTAGCAGAGTACCTATTTTGCATGTACCAAGACCTGGATTTGAAAAAAAAAAAAAATCTTGCAAAGAGTGAGCAGATGCAAAATAATTTCTATTTAGTGAGGAAACTGGGATGGCTTATATTTCATTGTAAATTATTTATTATGCTCAATATGATTAACAATAAATACCTAGCTCTGTGAAATCTGAAGATGCTATTCTGTTAAATGCTCATGTAATCACTTCAAGTACACACACAAGTGCACTGAGAAGCATTTCCTTCGGCAACTAGAGTACAGTTTAGCTCATGGAGCAGCCTCTGGGACCTCAAGCCATCAGCATGCTTGGGGTTACCAAGGCTTTCTCTGTTGTAGGAATCCGGAGGAGCAAAACACTGGACCTGTGCCAAAGGATGAATTTAGTACTATTTCTAATTTCTTTAGGTCTTTTGAAATCATCCTGTTTTCTTTCATAAACAAATAGAATTTTTTTCTAATAAAATTTCTTGACTAAGCAAATTATTATTATTTCGCATTTCATTTTTTGTTTAGGTGTTTAAGCTCTCACACTAAGCTATGGATAAGCAAGTGAGCATGGATAAATCTGTTTCTCTCACAGGACAGTAACACACATTCCCAGACAGTATCAATATATGCTGAATTAATGTTAATATGTATCACCATTTTATCAATTATATAATAAAAACAAATTATAAAGTATCTAAATATTAACTTACACAGCTCAAAAACATCAAAAAATATTAGCTGTTCGCATAGTACATTAGCAGAAACCTGCTGTTTTTCTTTTTGCAAGAGAGGATGGGAAGAGAGGGAAAATCACAATTAAAACAAAAATAAGCACATATGAAAAAGAACAAAAATTTCAGAAATTTTCTGATCAAGAATTGTTTTAACTACAATAAAGTATCTCACACCACCTTTATAACATCAGGTTTGTGCAACCATCAACGCATATATACACATATACAAAACATACATATAAATTATATATACAATTTTCTACCAAGTCTTGTATTTCTTTCTACATGTTTTTTTTTTTTTTTTTTTGGAGTCCGGTCGTAGGGCCTGAACTCTGGGCCTGGGCGCTGTCCCTCAGCTCTTCAGCTCAAGGCTAAAACTCTACCACTTGAGCCACAGCACCACGTCTGGCTTTTTTTCTTTTTTGCTTATATGGTGCTGAGGAATCGAACCCAGGGCCTCATGCATGCAAAGCAAGCGCTCTACCACTGAGCAACCGTCCCAGTCCCTCTTTCTACATGTCTTACTAAACAAATAATTAAATTATATTTGAGCAATGATTGATTTTCTATTGTTCAAAAAAAACCCTCATAGTAATGTCTCAAATATTCTTGAAGAAAATCAAAACAACAAAAAAAGAAAACAATTTTGAGTTACTGCTTTTTATTCTGTCAGGATAAGATTTCAAGAAAATGCCAAATCACAATCATTTTAGGTTAAAAAGAAAACTATAAAAAAAGTACCCACGAGCATGGTTACTTGATATATTGTTAAACAAGATGACACAACAGAATATGGAAAGTGCCCACTTGAAAATTGATTTGAAAGTGGCGCTGTAGCTCAAGTGGTAGAGCGCTCGCCTTGAGTTGAAGAGCTGAGGGACAATGCCCAGGCCCAGAGTTCAAGCCCCACGAACGACATAAAAACAAATGAAAATTGATTTGAATGTGAATGATGACACCATATAAAAATATGATGATATTATCTATTAAGGACTCATCAAATGCTGTTTTATTAAAAGTTCCATTTACTCTGAATTACTGTTTTATGAACTGAAAAGTGTTCAAAAATAACACACTGTTTATTTAATGAGATACATAGCAACTAAAGATACTTAGGATTTATTAATAAATGATTGAAAATAGTATAATGAAACTAGTTACACTGAGTTCTCTGGAAAGACTGTCAGGAAGATGCAGGAAGACACTGAATCATTTTGAAATTACAGGAAGTGAAAGCCCCTATATTCCACGTTTATACTGCATTGGCATATGGCTCTTTGCAGTTTAAAGACCTGAACTTAACATTTCAAGCACTCAAGTTCCTCTAGTGTTACCAAAGTTATACATAATGGATAAGTAGTTAAATACCCTTTACTAAACTTTCCTTTCTAGCTCTATACACCTATTCAGATTATCTCTAAATATTTCAGGTGGATCGCTTACCATGTCAGAATGCTACTTGCTTTTTTCCTCTGGCCAGTGAACAAGAGGACTCTGTAATCTCTCTAGTTTTAGCAACAAGGCAACTAGTTTACTCATAATCAGGAACAACCAAAATATGAACACTAATTAGTTTTAATTATCTTTAAGCAAAATGCAGAACTACCTCTACATGCTTTGCAAAAGGTATTTAAATAATCCCATTAGTATCACTGTATATCACTGTATAAATTAAATAATAATTATTGACTGATGACTATGGTTTATTTTTGGAATCTGAAATTCCTTCATGTGCATTCATGAAATATTTGAGATAAATTCATCTCCTACAAGTATATAATTTTATAGCATTAAAAATGTCTCAGTGTGGGGCTGGGAAGATGGCTCAGTGGTAGAGTGCTTGCCTTGCATGCATGAGGCCCTGGGTTCGATTCCTCAGCACCACATAAACAGAAAAGGCCAGAAGTGGTGCTGTGGCTCAAGTGCTAGAGCACTAGCCTTGAGCTGAAGAACTGAGGGACAATGCCCAGGCCCAGAGTTCAAGCCCCATGACCGACCAAAAAAATGTCTCAGCGTGTTTTTATATTTTGCATTACATACTCACTTTTCTGTTATCATTTGGTACCAGACAGTTCTTTTTTCCTAAGCAATTTATTTTTTTAATTCACCTTGTTGTTATTATAAAGGTGATGTACAGAGGGATTACAATGACATGAGTCAGGTAATGGGTACATTTCCTTCTGAACAGTGTCTTCCCTTCCCTCATTCAGTCTTTCCCTCCCATCTCCACCCACAAGTTGTATAGTTCACCTTCATCAGTGTCCAGTGAGCTCTATGCTGCACCTTTCCACTCTTTCCCCTTGAGTTTTGTACCCTCTCCACCACCCTCACAACGATAGGCACAAAATATACATAAAAGAATATAGAACCGGGGCTGGGGTGGCTCAGTGGTAGAACGCTTGTCTTGCAAGCCTGAGGCCCTGGGTTCGATTCCTCAGCACCACATAAGCAAAAAGGAAAAAGCCGGAAGTGGCGCTGTGGCTCAAGTGGTAGAGTGCTAGCCTTGAGCTGAAGAGCTGAGGGACAGCGCCCAGGCCCAGAGTTCAGGCCCCATGACCGGACCCAAAAAAACAAACAAAAAGAATATAGAACCATCAACTAAATATTTAAAATAAAAAATAAATCTAGTGGTAGAGTGCTTGCCTAGCATGTATGAAGCCCTGGGTTCAATACCTTAGTGCCACATACACAGAAAATGCCAGAAGTGGTGCTGTGGCTCAAGTGGTAGAGTGCTAACCTTGAGTAAAAGAAGCTCAGGAACAGTGCTCAGGCCATGAGTTCATGCCTAGGACTGGCAAATAAATAAATAAATAAACAAACAAACAAAAATAAATTTAAAATAGAAGGGATCTCTTGTTTCTATATCTTGGATGTTAAAGCTTATATCTGTTAATTATATTCAAGACAAGTCAGAAGACAATCGAAAAATGTTAACTTTGTCTTTGTGATCACAGCCTCTGGAATGATCAGCTACAGTGATAAATTCTTCCTTAAATTGAGGGCAAATTAAACAGATGATATAGGTAAAAATGGGACTGGAAAGATCTATGTACAGAAAAAAGTGAGTCTTTTTATAATATAAAATTTAATTGGGAAAAAATTTAATTGGGAACAATACTGATAAGATGTTCATGCAATTTTAGCTCTGAGGCAAGAACATGTTAAATTTAAGAATAATGTAACCACTGAACATTGCTGTGTTGCTATAGTAATAAGAAGCTAGCATTGTAAAAGCTATAAAATCTGTCTATTAATAATTCATTAAAGGCACAAATTTAGACCAATCATGCATAGCAAGAACAAGATTTGAGTCATAAATACTTAACAATGTCATTCCTACTATTGTTAAATATTTAGCAAAAAGAAGAAACACTCAACTAAAAAGAGATACTTAATATTATGGCAATTATGTCTTTAGTAAGAGGAATATTTAGTTTCCCAAGCAGGGATGAGCCCAGCCTTTGAAGAGCAGGGACCATGTTTTATTTCCAAATAATTAAGTTTTATTATTAGAAGAGTCAGTGTATATCCAAGACATTAGGAATGCAAACTTTGCTGAGAGTCAACTTTAAAGACTGACTGGATGACCCTAGATTGCTATATAAATTTTCCTATTTTTGAACTCAAATTCACAATTCCATTTTTTAACCTAATAATTGAGACTCATAAAATGAACGAAATTGTTACACAAAGAAACAATCTTAAGCCAGGCGCCGGTGGCTCATGCCTGTAATCCTAACTACTCTGGAGGCTGAGATCTGAGGATCGAGGTTCAAAGCCAGCCTGGGCAGGAAACTCTGTGAGACTCTTACATCTAATAAACCACTAGAAAACCAGAAGTGGTGCTGGGGTTCAAGTGATAAAGCACTAGTCTTGAGCTGAAGAGCGTCCAAGCCCAGAGTTCAAGCCCCACAATTGACCGGAAAAAAAAAAAAAAAAAAAAAAAGATAAGAAATGATCTTTTCTTTTTTATAAATTAGCTCAAAGAAGAGTTAAATATGAAAACAGTTCTCCAAGCAACTAGAAAATCATGCCTACATTTATAGATTCTCTAATACCAAAATAGATTTATTAAAGGCTGAACTATCCTAGTTACTACATACAAGGTACCAAAAGTATACAATTTATAGTTCAGTCAACCAACTGTCCAGAGGAATCAATACAAAGTTTACCTCTGAATCTAACAGCTAGAAAGCAAGCACTAGAAGTCAACTAGCTACAGCCATACTGCTAGTGGTCTTCATGGCTTAAATAACTTCTTTCAAACATATTAAGCTGGGCACCAGTGGCTCACGCCTGTAATCCTAGCTACCCGGAAGTCTAAGATCTGAGGATCACAGTTTAAAGCCATCCTGGGCAGGAAAGCCCCTGAGACTCTTAGCTCTAATTAACCAGCAAAAAAGCCAGAAGTGGAGCTGTAGCTCAAATGGTAAAATGCCAGCCTTCAGTCACAAAGCTAAGGGGCCAGGCCCAGGCCCCCAGCACTGTCACAAAAAATAAAAATGTAAAGGAACAAGTTAAGTGACATATTCATCCTACCATACAGAGGATTATGCAACATGTCTAGCAAGCAACAATAGAAATAGATAGTTCATAATTATAATTGACAGACTGTCAGGAGACGCAAATTTGTGAGGATATTCTATCATCCACTTATTCAGTCACTCATCAGCCATTTACTGCACAGTTAAAACAGACTTACGAGGATACTACTAGGGCTGCACAACATATAGATGTCTTCTCCAGCTTATAGTATATAAATATTTGATCAAGGGCATTACACCATTGGAATCCTCCCCCAAATACACCATTCTTTAGTTAACATGTTTGTGGGCATATTCATATCACCTGACCCTGCCTATATTCACATATATATATATATATATATATATATATATAAAAATGCATATATGTGTGTGTGGTCTTTGGTCCTCCTCTGACAAATGAACTTAGTTTCACAAAACAAATACCAGGAATCTGAAACATGTTGTCAGGAAGTGGAGAGGTCAAGGAGAAAGGAGACAGACAAACAGAGAGAGGAAGGGTGCGTAAATACTGTCATACAATTCAATGTACACATGTGAAAATGGAACTAGGTAACCTGAGGGATGGGTGGAGTTGGGAGAGATGGAAGGGAAGGATGAAAGGAATGACACTGATCAAGATGCATGATATCACAAACTGACATGTTGAATGGAAACCCCTTTGTATAGCTACTAAAGGATAATGAAAAATTAAAAAAATAAAATGATGATTTGCTCAACAGTGACTCAACATGGGAAAAGTGTTCCAATGCAATGCCTACTCTCCCAGCTCAGGGTGTCAACTTTGAGCAGCAAAACCCATGTCAGTGTGACCTATTGGTTGTAATGCTCCCAAGAAGGTCAGGATGAAGGTATATCGCATTCTTCCTTTATATTAGCAGCTCAGGTTCACATTCACCAGGCAATGGCTTGCCTAGCCTTACTCTTACTTAAATAAACACACTATTTTCCTCAAGAGACTCTGTGTGTTTTGGCATTCAGAGATCCATTAAGAATCCAGAGGTTCAAAAGCCAGAGACCTTGCTAGGTGCCATTGGCTTACACATATAATCCTTGCTACTCAGAAGCCTGAGATAGGAAGATCTCTGTTCCAAGCTAGGTCAGGCAGCCAAATCCACAAGATGAAGTAACAACTAAATTACCACTTACAGCTCAAATGGTAAAATGCCAGGCTTGAGCAAGTAAAAAAGCCATATGAGAGGATGAGGCCTTGAGTTCAAGCCCTAGTATCAGCATCAGAGAAAAAGAAAAGAAACATAGAAAATTGAGGGCTATTTTTGAGAAATTACTTAAAATTTTCTATGGCAGAAGAGGACAGAGTCTTGTTTGAAAAATATAATTGAACATAGTTTAACTTAAAAGAGTTAAGGAACTTTCACTTGCATACTAACAGAAAAGCAGCAACCTAATGTCTATGCTAAATTTTATATTAAAACTAGCTTAGATGGCTCCTCCTCCATGCTCCCCTGGATACTGAGGACCTCTACCTCCAAACAGTAGCCCGAGATTCTTAGCGATTCAGCCTACCAAACCACCTCAGCTTGTGGTACTCAGTTACAAAACCAGGGAGGAGGAGCGTTAACTTTTCAGAGAACTCCAGCAATAACTAAGACAATGTAGCTTTGGCCTTAGACATACTTGAATTCAGATGCTAGCTCCTACTGATTAGGTGACTTCTCATCTATAAAATCGACCTACTGACCTTACACATCACAGAGAGTCAAAACTTACATAATATATGTAGAATAGTGATTGCTACACAGTAATTGTTTTGACAAATGAACATGAATGTCAAGGATGTTTGCATCTTAGTGTTTAAATTAAATGAACTTAAAGTGGTCGGATGATATTAATTTTCATTTACTTAACTTAAAAATTATATAGGCCATAGCATTAGAGGACAGAAATGGAAATGCATTAAAGATAACCATCATTAAATATGGGTACTTCTAAAAGTTGAGAATTCATGATTGAATCTCTTGTTCCCACCCCCCCCCCCCAAAAAGTCCCCAGCTGAAAAACATAGAAACTTTTGAGATACATACAAACTATAAAGACTGGTATTTGTTATTTTTCAGAAAGTCAAATCAGTGCTAAGGATTTGAATATGACCATCTGAGAAAATCTTTAAAGTCAAACAGTGGTTTATTTTTCCTCACAGGATGATGTATTATTATGATAATATTATTCATCTTAAAATGAGATGCAGTGAATACAGAAAGTCTATATCTAAAGATTTGGTAAATGAACCTTAACTCCAATTCTGAACTGGTATATAATTGTTATAAATGTAATCATTTAAAATACTATTTAACATGACTTATGAAGACTGTAAACACATACTATTCATACATAAGAATATAGAAACCAAGTTACCTATATTTAATTTGCTATACACGCTAGCAGTGTTATTATTCTTATTTAGAATCAAACTTTAATTTTTTTGTGTTTCCTTAAATTTTGAAGTGTGATTCATGTTTATTTATTAAACAGTACTTATGTCTAAGTTAGGAGATTAAGAGAGGGAAGAGAGAGCACACTTGAAGACTGGATGTTACTATTCTGGTATGTACTGATACATTTGTAAAAATGAGTCTGAGGAGAAACACTTTTTAGTGTAGTGTTTCTGAGGGGGTGAGACTGCCTTGTGTAGAAGTGTTCAAACAACAAAAACAAAAACTTGTGCTTAGCTGTGATATTCCTGAGTCTTGGAAAAAAAAACTTGAGGCAATTCATGACAACTCTAAAAATCCTAATCAACTTTTAATCAGGCCAAATAACAAAACTGTTCTATTTTGTATTTCCTCATTTTCAATATTGGTAGAATTTATTGCCTTCCTTGAGCCTTTCTGGCTGTGTGTGTGGTGTGTGTGTGTGAACTTGAACTCAGGGCCTCACACTCTCATTTGGCTTTTTCTGGTCAAGGCTGGTTCTCTGCCATTAAAGTCACACCTCCACTTGTAGTTTTGTTCTGATTAACTGTAGATAAGAGTCTCTCTGATTTTTCTTCGCAGGCCAGCTTCAGTGATCCTCAGATCTCAGAGTCCTGAATAGCTACGATTATAGGTGCAAGCCACTGGCACATGGCTTCCTTTCTAGCTTTCACTGCATGTAGTTCATGACCACAGGGGAGACCAGAGGAGATGTAAACAGTACAATGACAGAGACCAAGTCATCATCTAACTTCCATGGAATCTTCTAGCAGAGCTAAAGTACAATTAGTCAGTTAAAATGGACATATAACCTCCCTGACATATAAAGCACAGTCTCCTAGCTATGTCTTCCTTTCTGTCTTTTCCTTTCTCGTCCCTTTAAGCAATGTGGTATTCGTGCTAGGGATGTACTGGACAAGCAGAACGAGGACTCAGTACACATGAAGCCCTTTGTTGCCAGCAACAAACAAATTAAAGGTGACAAATGTAATTAATTTAATTCAATCATTAGAATACCAACCCTATTCACATTCCGAACCTTCTACCTCTCAGACTCCATGTGTGTCGTAAATGGATGGAAATTTATGTCTCATACCTTCATCCACAGTTCTAAGACATCTGAACCATTTCAGATCTTGTTGGACTTAGTATCTGGGCAGCTAGTTTTCAGTAGTAAGAAGATATTAAAATTTCTCTCTTGAATGGATGAGTGGAACAAGAAAATGTGACATATGTACACAATGGAATTTTACTCATCATCATTTAGAATGATACTACATCATTTGAGAGAAATGGATGGACTTGGAAATAATTATGTTAAGTGAAGTAAGTCAGGCCCAGAGAAACAAAGTGTACATGTTTTATCTCTCATTTGGGAAGTTAGATGTCATTTATAAATAGAGATGTAAACATATAAGGGTCTTATGCATACATACATTAATGTATTAACTAAAGTATGGTATATGCAATGGAGAATTCCAGTGATGTAATTCATTTGAACAATTAACCTACAATATAAAGAAAATAAATGAGCCAGGCACTGGTGGCTCATGTCTGTAATCCTAGTATTCAGGAGGCCAAGATCTGAGGATCATGGTTCGAAGCCAGTCCCAGTAGGAGAGTCCCTGAGACACTTATCATCAATTAACCACCAGGAAATCAGAAGCAGAACTGTGACTCAAAGTTGTAGAGTGCTAACCTTGAGCAGAAAAGCTCAGGGACAGCATCCAGACCCTGAGTTCAAGCTCCACAACTGACTAAATAAATAAATAAGCAAACGAAATACCAGGATGCTAGAAGTTGAGGTGTCAGAAGAAAAGGTCAAGGGGAAGGGAGGCAGACAAATGAAGAGAAGAAGGGTGGGAGAACACAGTCATCATATTCAACATCCATGTGTGAAAATGGAACCAGGTAACTTGAGCTGGTGGGTGGAATTCAGAGATGGAGAAGCATGACGGAAGGAATAGCATAGACCAATATTCATTGTACTCATAAATTAACATGTTGAATGGAAACCCCTTGGTACAAGTACTTAAAGGTAATTAAAAAAAATAACGAAACAAATTCTCTCCTGAGGTATTTCAAGGAAGAGTAATGAGCACAGGAGAACTGAGAAGAATTACATGATGGGGGATGCCCTGTGATGAATGGAAGAGCTCCCCCGTACTATAGGGAAAAGCAGG
Source organism: Dipodomys spectabilis (assembly GCF_019054845.1). Lineage (NCBI taxonomy): Eukaryota > Metazoa > Chordata > Mammalia > Rodentia > Heteromyidae > Dipodomys > Dipodomys spectabilis. The sequence continues at coordinate 8,793,414 of NW_024870716.1, read as the reverse complement.
ACTTTCGCTACCTCCTCTCAGTAAATACCAACTGCTTCCTGTTTTTCCTTCTCCTCCCCCATCAGGTAGTTCCTGTTCTCATTTTGGTGATGGTTAGCACCTTCTGTTTTGTGAACAGGTGAAGTAAATAAATGCAAATTAGTCTGACTTGGGAGGCTTTGGTAGCTGATGACCGATGTGCACTGGGGGCTAAGTAAGCAAGGGAAGAGCCACCAATTCTTGGGGCAGTGGAAGCAAGGCCAGGGGCTCAAAGTTCCATCTAAGGACTTTGGAAGACAGAGAAACTACACCAAGAATTGACAAAACAGTATCTGCTTTCAAGTGCAAGTCTTTTTGTTGTTGTTGTCATCATCGTCACTTGTGGGGGCCTGAACTCTGGGCCTGAGCGCTGTTCCTCAGCTCTTTAGCTCTTCAGCTCTTTAGCGCTCTACCACTTGAGCCACAGCGCCACTTCTGGCTTTTTCTGCTTATGTGGTGCTGAGGAATCGAACCCAGGGCCTCAGGCATGCAAGGCAAGTACTCTACCACTGAGCCACCTTCCCAGCCCTCCAGATGTATTTCTTTTTTTTGGGGGGGGGGGGGGTCCGGTCGTGGGGCCTAAACTCTGGGCCTGGGCGCTGTCCCTCAGCTCTTCAGCTCAAGGCTAGCACTCTACCACTTGAGCCACAGCACCACTTCTGGCTTTTTCTGCTTATGTGGTGCTGAGGAATCGAACCCAGGGCCTCATGCATGCAAGGCAAGCACTCTACCACTGAGCCACCTTCCCAGCCATCAAGTGCAAGTCTTTAATTGACAGTCAGAGCAGCTACTACAGCAATGAACCCTATTCTACTGTGTAAGGAGGTTAATCTATTTGCTTAGGAAATGCAGATTACAATTGTAAAAAAAGTTTTCAAAGATACTATCTGAACAAAATTAGTATTTTACCATCTTTCATCCCAGTGATATAGAGTGCTAATCTACATTTTAGGTGAGATGGGTTTTTCTTTTCCTACAACGTATGAATATTCCAGTAATTATCATATCCCACCATCAATTAAGATGGGGTGAGGGAAGACTGTCTCAAAACCAAATTCATATAGCACACCTCAAGTTTTGTTTTCTCTGGTTCTCATTATTAACATTGCTAAAGTATCAGGAGACTACAACAGGGAAAACATTAACATGCTTGCACAATTTCTCAGAAATTGAGGTGACCCAGCATATAAACCGCCAATATCAGTGAGGGGTCGGGGGGAGGAGACACGTGTATGTGTGTGTGAGTGAGTGTGTGTGTGTGTGTGTGTGTGTGTGTGCACAGAGCTGGTTAAAAAGTAAGTAGCTTAAATATGTTTTTTTCCCTCAGCAAATATTTATTGAATATCTATCACGTACTAAGAATTGTTCAAGGTTTAGTGGATTCATATGTCTAACAAGAACGTTTTCCTTTTGTATACTGCAAGCTAAAAGAAATTATTAGAAGTCAACTCTCATAAAAGCTACTCTATTTTCTCCATGAAAGTAACTACTCATGTACTTTTTTTTGGTCAGTTGTGGGGCTTGAACTCTGGGCCTGGGCGTTGTCCCTCAGCTCTTCAGCTCAAGGCTAGCACTCTACCACTTGAGCCAAAGTACCACTTCTGATTTTCTGGTGGTTAACTGGAGGTCGGAGTCTCACAGATTTTCCTGCTTGGGACGGCTTTGAACCTCAATCTTCAGATCTCAGTCACCTGAGTAGCTAGGATTACAAGTGTGGGCCACCAGCATCCAGCTGCTCATGTACTTTTACATTTTATCAGTGCCATCCATTACCTACCAGGGAGTATTTTGTAAAACTTAAATAAAGGGTGAACTGTGAGATTTGTTTTCTGACTTGTGAAGTTTGCATTTGCTTCACTTGTGTATTGTGCTTTCTTTTTATCCTTGCCAAAGAAGAAATTTATCTAGGTTCCAATGCTATAAAGTAATGTAAAACTCAATTATAAAATTCACTAATGAAAATAGCCTAAGAACAAAAGTTTAAGATTATTTCCTGACAAATATTTCAAAATAAATTGTATTCCAACTTTCTTTTAAATAATAGAATCATATAAAATTACCTTGAATTTTACTTGAAAAAATACCAGCTTTTAAAGTATAGGAAAGGGGACTGGGAAGGTGGCTCAGTGGTAGAGCGCTTGCCTTGCATGCATGAGGCCCTGGGTTCAATTCCTCAGCACCACATACACAGAAAAAAGCCGAAAAAGTGGCGCTGTGGCTCAAGTGGTAGAGCTCTACACTTGAGCTGAAGAGCACAGGGAGAGCACCCAGGCCCAGAGTTCAAGCTCCACGACCGACAAAAAAAAAAAATAAAGTATAAGAAAGAAACCACATTTAGACACTCTCAGTTTACACGCGCATTTAGATAAATTTAGGATGTTTTTTTAAAGGAGATCTTATTTGAAAATGTAAACATAAATTGCAAAGTTTCATGATTTTAAGAAGTAAAAATGACTATAAACAGTAATTATTTTAAACAGTTTAGCCTTAAAATAACAGCCATCTTACTCTTATTTTGCTTCTTAATTAGGTTACATTTGACCTTTTTGCTTGGGCAACTAAATGGCTTATGTTTGTTGCAAAATAACAGGCCTCCCTTTGGGCAAACATGAATTTGTGCACTTTTACAAATTTATTCATTGCTTGAAAATGTCTTAAGTCATTCAGTTCAGAAGGTCTATTCAAGAACTGTTTCTTTCAAACTATAAACCATCTATAAGGACTAAGATATTAAATTTATTATGTAATTTGATTTACATTGAGAATAGATATTTTTATTTTCTTTTGTGGTCCGGTCATGAGGCCTGAACTCTGGGCCTGGACGCTGTCCCTCAGCTCTTCAGCTCAAGGCTAGCGTTCTATCACTTGAGCCACAGCGCCACTGCCGGCTTTTTTTCTTTTTGCTTATGTGGTGCTGAGGAATCGAACTCAGGGCCTCATGCATGCAAGGCAAGCACTCTACCACTGAGCCACCTTCCCAGCCCGAGAATAGATATTTTTAGTAGAACAATTTCCTCATGATTCTACGTCCTACAACATGAGTACAAAATTAAGAGCATTCTACTTACTATAATTCTTGAAACTTGAAGTGTGTGTGTGTGTGTGTGTGTGTGTGTGTGTGTGTGTGTGTGTGTGTGTGTGTGTGTGTGTGTGTGTGTGTGTGTGTCCCAGTATTGGGACTAAACTCAGGGCCTTGCCATCTCATTTGGTTTTATCATTCCAGGCTATTTAACCCTTAGTAATAAAACATGGAAAAATTACAGGTCCAGAGATGCATAAGGAATGTTTCTTTTTTTTTTTTTTGTCGGTCGTGGGGCTTGAACTCTGGGCCTGGACGCTGTCCCTCACCTCTTCAGCTCAAGGCGAGCGCTCTATCACTTGAGCTACAGCGACACTTCCAGTTTTCTGATGGTTTATTGGAGATAGGAGTCTCACAGTCTCTCCTGCCTGGGCTGGCTTTGAACCGCGATCCTCAGATCTCAGCCTCCTAAGTAGCTAGGATTACAGGCGTGAGCCACCAGCGCGCGGCATAAGGAATGTTTCTTGTTCAAGCCTGATTTCATCTTATCAAAAGAAAATATGCCAGACTGTTACATTGTGTAGTGTCACTTCTAAAGCATTATGAACTGAACACTTGAGGAGTAATGTCCTTTGCCTATGCTAACATTTTCATTTTTAAGCATATTTTAATTAAGATACTTAAAATTGTTACTCATGAAGCATAATCATAATCAAGACTTTTTCCAGGAACTCTTAAACATAAATGGACAACTTCTAGAGTGGAAGAATGTTGCCAGTCTAATGAGGAGGTATGTGAACTATCCAAGTACTCGGGTTTTCTGTGAGAATCTCCCATCTAAGACAGTCTATTCTTCGGAATAGTTTGCTATGCCTTCAGGCAAACATCTGTAGTCTTTGGATATATGTTATATCTCATCAGATGTGAGAATGAAAAATAATACTATTGTGCCAGAAACTATTTTAATCAAGTCGGTAACAAAAGATTTGGGGATTCATTGAATTTTTATTTCCTTAATCACTATCTCAGCGAAAATATCCATGCGATTGTCCATTGAAGAGTATGAGGAATGAAGATAATTCAAGAGTGTTGAACATGGCCTACCTTTGTGGGATATAGAACATGTGCTGAGGAGGTGGTTTGTAGAGGGTCCCTTCATACACAGGCCAGAGCCCACTTAAAATTCGGAAGAGAGAACTTTTCCCACAGCCATTGGGACCAGTGATCAAAAGATGCATTCCTTCTTGTACCTAAAGTGAGAAATCAAATTACAAAATAACTACAAAATTTAAAATTGCTTCACTTGGCATCATTTAAAAGTGTTTTTTTTTTAACTTTTGAGAACATTCAATCACGTGGGTGACCTCCCATGGGCAAGAAATCAAAGAAAAATGGTTTAGGGTTGAGAATCTCCAGTGTGGCTTTAACTAACGTTTAAAATGAATTGCAAAGAAGATGAATGTCTTGAAATAAATACTGGCTTTTCAATGTTTTTTTTGTTGTTGTTATGCCAATACTGGGACTTGGCCTTTTTTGCTGAAGGCTGGTGTTCTACCACTTGAGCCACTGCTCCACTTCTAGCTTTTGCTGGTTAATGAAAGATAAAAGTCTCACACATTTTTCTGCCCAAGATGGTGTTAAACTCTAATCCTTAGATCTCAGCCTACGAAGTAGCTAGGATTACAGGCATGAGCCACCATTGCCTGGCTTCAAATGTTTTAATTGAAATTTTGTTATCAGATATTCTACACATGTAAGGCAATTACAACCACATGGGAAAATAAGACCAATCATAAAATTTATATTAAAATATATTAAATTTCTATTAATAGTTGACTAAACTTATATTGAATTCAAATACAACTGAAACTCATCTATTACTCTGTAAAGCAAAGTTATCTGAAGAGCTAACTAAATTACCCAAGTTTGTATTTCATCCATCACAGAAAGTCCATAGTCATAGACATGTTTTCCTGTGTACCATTTTACATGAAGGACTTGTGTGTCAGCAAATTTTGATAACCACAAGGTGTCTTGAAACTGATTCCTACAAGAGACTGTGTGCACATACATATACACATGTATACATATATAAATGATATTCATTCTCTACATACATAAACATTCCATACTTACAGTATCCAATGATAAAATAGTATTTTAGATGCTTTCTTTTATTTTAATTAGTTAATTAATTAATTAATGTTCCCTGTGACTTGATTTTGAACCAAGGTTTCCTGCTTTCATTTGGCTTGCTTGCTTATGGGTGGCACTCTTACCACTTAAGCGATGCCTCTCGTTCAGCATATTGTTGGTGAATGAAGACAGAGACTCATGAACTTTTCTGTTTGGGCTTGGCTTTGAACTGTTACCCTTCAGGTCTCACCTTCCTAAATCGCTAGGATTAGAGACATGAGCCATTGTTGCCAGGCTTATTTATCATGTTTTAATTTTAGTCATGAATGTCCACTACATTTGGTAGGATGAAGAAGTTGTATTCTTGTGTTCAGTAAAGGATATGGTGAGCAATAAGAAAAAAGGAATATCATTTAAAAGTTGATTTGCTTTTCCCTAAAAATAAATGTTTTATAGTCAATAAGACAATCAATGAATACAGTATGAAAGCATGAGAGACAAAAATCTGCAGGATATCTATAGCTGTAGCTTTGTAGTGAATGGATATTAATACCCAACATCAGTAATGTGGATTTTTTCAATAGTGAAAACTCAAAGATGAAGGGCATCATATTGCTAGCCTCAAAGAAAATCCTGCAACAAGCCTTGAAAGAACTAATTTTACATGTGCTTTCTCTTTCACTAGACAAGATTAAGAAAGTTTAAATGTATACAAGCTTCCATGTTTCCCAAGTGACTTGTAGAAGATATATACCAGGCTGAGACACGCATTCACAAGATATTTTAAGAGGCACACATCTTTTAGGATTAGTGATTTCTAACTTAAGGAATTATATTTTAATGTAAAATATAATAGAAAGTTGTGTTACTTTATTGATTTAAAATAAATAGGTTTCTAGAGGAAGAGATTGTTGTCATTTCTTTTCTACCCTCAAAATTAACAATACCATTTGCAGATGAAAATTCAGTGAGTGAAAAATGCTTTTTACCTCATACTGTTTAGCAAGCCAGAGAAGTTATGCCACAAATATCAATAATAATTGGGCACTAGTGGCTCATGTCTGTAATCCTATCTACTCAGGAAGCAAGATCTGAGGATAGCAGTTCAAAGTCAGCCTGACAAGTCGTATAAGGATACAGGTGGAACTGTTGCAACAATGAGAAGTACAAGTTGTCATGTCGAAAACGAACTTTACAACTTTGGTGGGGGGGGGAGGCTTGGGGGGGGAGGCTGGGAAGGGATGTGAAGGGTAAACAAAGGAGGAGGCTGCAATGCTTGATAAGAAATGTTCTCATTATCTTGCCCATGTAATTGTAACCCCTCTGTACAGTATGTTCACAAAAAATTAAAATTAAAATTAAAAAAAAAGTCTATGAGACTCTTTTTATTTTTTAGCCAGCAAAAAAACCAGGAGAGTAGTTGTGGCTCAAGTGGTATTTTCAGCTTAGTTTTCATAATCAAGACATAAAGGTTATTCTCCAAAGAAAGCGAGGCTAAATTTAATTCTATGACTCTTATGCTTCTTTTTCCTAATAGTAAATGTGATTCCTGAACAATAATCGTATTATTTTTGTACTTTCCGTAAGGAAAAATGAGAATTCATTTCCACATATTAATTTATGAAGAAATTTCCTATTGTTCCCCTAAGTTACCTGGCATAGGCCCTCAGTGCACTGTACTTTTGATTTTTGACTTGATAATACAGCAGTAGAAATTCTTCTTTTCTCTCTGCTCCTAGGAAGTAACTGCTTCTATACCTGAGCCACTGTGCATACCTTTCTTGATTTCCCCTTCTTCCACTTGCTGCTCCAAGCATGTAACGTAAAGTACATGAATTCTGAGTTCTTTTGTTTTAGTGTGATAACAACAAATCAGAGAGTTTGTGAATATCATCTTACTTTGAAGTTTAGACTGGAAGCCACCACTTCTCCCGCTGGCGTAATTATGGGAACATTTTCACAAATAATTCCATGATCCACATCAATAACTTTTCCTATAATTAAGGATTAGCTTACGTTACAAAAGCTATCACAGTTTACTGCTAATGAAATGACTCAAAGTATAAGATAGTCTAATGGGTAGATGTAATTATATAGAAAATTCATATTAATAACTCAGGAAAATATAAATGGATGTAAAACAAAGTTTAATGGATATTTGTATTTTTGATACCTCTATGTATGAAATCTTTCTGAGAAGCACTATTTTATAATAGTCCAATGTCAACATCATTATGATAACACAGCTAAATGTAATCTTTTAAAATCCAGCCATATGTTTTACAGCTAATTTTCTCTATTATCAGTCTTCCTTTTAGGAAAAAAATATCTCCAAAAACAGAATAAAGAAATTGGATATTTTAATACATGATGACCTAACATATTTAGAAACAGAAGATAATGAAAAAACAATTTTACATTTGCTCTAATTCTATATGGTAATTGAATTTTAAGAGCAAACAATTTATTCAGCAATATGTTTCTAAATGAAATTATGGAAATATTTTCCTAAATAAAAGTAGCATAACATTTTTTGGTATCTAGTCACTACCCTTCACATTACAATACTAATTTTAGGGATTGCAGCTTATATAATGTTTGCTATTTAAATATTGGTTCCTTATAAATAGTAAAAGCTATCTTCTAAAAAAACAAAAACCCTTTAGCTCTGTTGATAAAATAATACTTAAATATAAGGAAACGATAAAAAGCAGTTGGGTTTGATACCTTTAATTTCCCGTGTGTCACTGAGGGGTATTTCTAGGTTAGTTCCATTCTTGCTCTGAGTTTCAGGCTCTTGAGTGACAGCAGCTCTTTTATAAATGCCTCTCTTTACTTCATCAAACACCCAAAACATATTATATACTCGAGCAGTATAACCTGCTAATTCAGTGACCTAAAAGTAATGAAGAGAGACAAGTTACTATATCCATGATAGGCTTTAAAATAGGTATGGAATTATTTGAGCTTCTTGATGTAATTTTTCATTTTTATTTTTGCCAATTCTGGGGCCTGGGCACTGTGTCTGTGCTGCTTTTTGCTCAAGGGTAGTGGGTGCTCTAACACTTTGAGCCACAGTGCCATTTCTGGCTTTTTCTGTGTAGTTTATTGGAGATAGGAGTCTCATGGACTTGCCTGCCTGGGCTGACTTTGAACCATGCTCCTCAGATCTCAGCCTCTTGAGTTGCCAGGATTACAGATATGAGCCACTAGAGACTAGCTTGATGTCATATTAAAGATGATATTTTATCATATGTGAGAAATAGATAATACATTTGATAACTAATGACAGTAAAAGAACAAAAAAACTTACGCAGCAATAAAGCTAGATATCAATGTAAGAGAGTGTGTGTGTGTGTGTGTGTGTGTGTGTGTGTGTGTGTGTGTGTGTGTGTGTGTGTGCGTGTGTGCCCATACCAGTCCTGGGACTTGAACTCAAGGCCTGGACACTGTTCCTGAACTTTTTTCCTCAATGGTAGTACTCCACCTCTACTTTTGACTTGTTGGTAGTTAATTGAAGGTAAGAGTTTCACAGGTGCTTGGCAGGACTGCCTTTGAACTGTGATCCTCAGACTTCAGCTTCCTCTGTAGCTAGGATTACAGGCATGAGCAACTGGTACTCAGCATTAATGCAACTGGAACTGGAATTTTTTTTTTTTTTTGTCGGTCATGGGCCTGAACTCTGGGCCTGCGCGCTGTCCCTCAGCTCTTCAGCACAAGGCTAGCACTCAACCACTTGAGCCACAGTGCCACTTCCGGCTTTTTCTGCTTATATGGTGCTAAGGAATCGAACCCAGGGCCTTATGCATGCAAGGCAAGCACTCTACCACTGAGCCACCTTCTCAGCCCCTGCAACTGAACTTTTAAACACATAATAAATGTTAATTCGAGTCAAGTTTCAAAATGAGAAATGAGTCTTAAGGATCTTTTTGCCACACTTCTGATCTTAAATAGTAGAAAAATACTTTTCTTCTTATTATGAAATGAGTGTTTCTTAGCCAAACTGTTTGTTAAAATTCCTGTTCAGCTAGAGAAATATCTGTGCCAGCTCAGTAAAAAAGTCTAAATCCTTTTCCAAACCCAAAACCCAGGTTCTTTTCAAGCAAATGAGATTTAAATTGCCAAGAAAAAACATAAATATATGAATTTTTCTAGGTGGTAGTAGATAAAATGAAATATATCTTTGCTTTAGTACAGAAGGTTCAAGAGGAAGATGCCTTGCCCCTATTATGCTAGCTGTTCAATTTCTGTTAACTTCCTGTCATTTTTCTACTGAGAGACCACCTTGTTATCAGGTATTGTGAAAAGTGACTCCTGTCTTACCTTTATCATTTGTACCCCTCAAAGGAAAGTTAAAGGGCTGGTAAGGTAGCTCAGTGGTAGAGCACTTGCCTTGCAAACCTGAGGCCCTGGGTTTGGTTCCTCAGCACCACATAAGCAAAAAGAAAAAAGCCGGAAGTGGCACTGTGGCTCAAGTGGTAGAGCACTAGCCTTCAGCTGAAGATCTGAGGGACAGCGCCCAGGCCCAGAGTTCAGGGCCCACGACTGGACCAAAAAAAAAAAAAAAGGAAAGTTAAAAACTGAAAAGCTGCTGGGTGCTGGTGGCTCAGGCCTCATTAATCCTAGTTACTCAGTAGGTTGAGATCCAAGGATCATGGTTCAAAGCCAGTCATAGCAGGAAGATCTGTGAGAAACTCTTATCTCCAATTAAAAACACCAAAAAGTTAGAAGTGGAACTATGGCTAAAGCAGTAGAGCACTAGCCTTGAGCACAAAAGTGCAGGAACAGCTCCCAGGTCCTGCCTGAATTCAAGTTCCAGGACTAGCATGCACACACACACACACACACACACACACACACATCCTAAAACCTGCTGATATAAATAAGCAAGGCACACACACACACACACACACACACACACACCTCCTAAAACCTGCTGATATAAATAAGCAAGGCAGTCCTAATAAATGTTTTCTAAGCACTAACAGAATAATACAACAATAGCGACATTTGTTTTTTTGTTTTTTGGTCAGTCGTGGGGCTTGAACTGTCCCTCAGCTCTTCAGCTTAAGGCGAACACTCTACCACTTGAGCCACAGCGCCACTTCCAGTTTTCTGGTGGTTTATTGGAGATAGGAGTCTCACAGTCCCTCCTGCCCGGGCTGGCTTTGAACCGTGATCCTCAGATCTCAGCCTCCTGAGTAGCTAGGATTACAGGTGTGAGCCACCAGTGCCCGGCTTAATGGTGACATTTGTATAAGAATTTTCATATGCAAAACTTAGGCTGTAATTTGAGTAGGTAGATGTTATTGTTTAAAAGTTATCTAGCCAGAACAGGCGCCCGTGGCTCACGCCTGTAATCCTAGCTACTCAGGAGGCTGAGATCTGAGGATCTCGGTTCAAAGCCAGCCCGGGCAGAAGAGACCGTAAGACTTCTATCTCCAATAAACCACTAGAAAACCGGAAGTGGCACTGTAGCTCAAGTGGTAGAGTGCTCGCCTTGAGCTGAAGAGCTGAAGGATAGCACCCAGGCCCAGAGTTCAAGCCCCACAACTGCCAAAAAAAAAACAAAAAATTATCTAGCCAGGTGCCAGTGGCTCACACCTGTAATCCTAGCTACTTAGGAGGCTGAGATATGGGGATCAAGGTTCAAAGTCAGCCCATACAGCAAAGTCCATGAGACTCTTATCTCCAATTACCCACCAGAAAACCAGAAGTGGCTCTGTGGCTCAAAGTGGTAGAACACTAACTGAACAAAAGAGTGCAGGGACAGTGTCCAGGCCGCAAGTTTAAGCCCCATGATCAACAAGGGAAAAAAAAAAAAAGCTGTTTACTGAATGAAAATAATAGCACTGCCATTGCATTTCTGTCTGCTTATGTTAATGGCTATTTAAAGAATAATTTCTGAAACATTATCTGGAAAAAAGTTTGCAGTTACAGGAAAACAAAGCTATTCAAAGGAAGCATGGGCAAATACAAATATCTGAATAAGAAAAAAATACATGTCCAAAATCCAAATGCAATAAAAAAAGGTAAGAAGCAATGAGTAGGTGGCATAGTTATGTATAGATAGGGTATGGACAGAGAGTAGTATGGGCAGGGTGTGACTATAAAAACCTGCAGAATGTGCTTGTGAACAGATTACTCCAGGATATAAGACAAAGGACTTGTTCCCAGAAACTGACTACAAAAGGAATCCAGCTTGAACTCAGGGCCTGGATGCAGTGTCCCTAAGCTTTTCTGCTCAAAGCTACTGCTCTATCACTTGAGCCACAGCTCCACTTCTGGCTTTTTGGTGATTAATTGGACTAGCAAAAAAATTAAGAAATTATATCTTTCAGTAACTCAGTTGTGAAAACAAAGAACAAAGTTTAAAACTTCATTATCTAGTAGACTCAAGGTTAGCTTAGAAGCTAAATCTATAATACGGCTCTAGCACTTTATATTGATGTGCAAACCTCAAGAGTAATTAATAGAGAGAAAGACTGTTGATAGGAATCTCTGAGTTGAATAAAGTGATTTTAATCTTAACCCTAAGGGATGTAGATCTGTTAGCATTCTTCAGTAGTCACTTACATATTGTACAAAGCATTAAAATGAGCATTAAGAATACAAAGGTGATTAGACAACCCTTGTTGCAAAGGAACTCAAGGTCTGGTGTAAGGTCAGAACAATGGAAGGGGGTGCAATGTCAGTTGAACACAGATAAAGATGGCCAAGGAAGATCCAAACTGCAGGGGAGGCAAGTGGAAGTTAGAGGAGTGAAAGAAGGCTTTATAAACCCCGGAAATCTTTTTCGGGGCTGGGAAGGTCACTCAGTGGTAGAGTGCTTGCCTTGAAGCATGCATGAAGCCCTAGGTTCAATTCCTCAGCACCACATAAGCAGAAAAAGCTGGAAGTGGCGCTGTGGCTCAAGTGGTAGAGCGCTAGCCTTGAGCTGAAGAGCTTAGGGACAGTGCCCAAGCCCAGAGTTCAGGCCCCATGACCGACAAAACAAAAAAAAAAAAAAACAAAAAAAAAAAACAGTGCAAGATTTCATCGATGAAGGATGGCTAAAGCTTGAAAGATACAGAAGTACTATTATTAGCTGACATGTTGAATGCTTCAAATGTATTGCATCAGGGGCTGTAGATCTGGCTCAGTGGTAGAGGGCTTGTCTAGTCTGTGCAAAGGCCCTGGGGTCAATCCCCTGTAAGAAAATGAATTGTCCTCAGTACTCTACATTCATTAACTAGCAACAGCCCTTAATCAGTACCATCATCATCCCTTTTTTTTTTTTACAAGTGAGTAAACAAAAGAAAAGTACAGAGGGTTTAGGGAACTTAACCAAGCTCACTTAATTGGTAAATACAGAAGCAATAATGTAAATATAGACACTGATTCCAGAGTCCATAGCTAAGGGATTTTTTTTTTTTTTTACAATTTAAAAACAAATAATTCTACTGACAAAAAAGGGAAGAATCAAACAGTGTACCACGCAGACATGTACTTGGGAGGTGCTGCTTTAAACCTTGACCGTACTCCTAAAAGCTGGCATATAGAAAAGGTATTCCTGAAACACTATGTGTACTTCTTAATTTACATTTTGCTTGATTTATTTATTTATTTTTTCCAGTCCTGGGGCTTGAACTCAGGGCCTGGGCACTGTTCCTGAGCTTCTTTTTGCTCAAGGCTGGCAGTCTACCACTTGAGCCACAGCGCCACTTCCGGCACCACTTCTATTTATGTGGTACTGAGGAATTGAACCCAGGGTTTCATGCACGCTAGGCAAACACCATCACTAAGCCATTTCTAGCTCACTTGATCTGACTTTAATCAGATTGACAAGAAATGCCAAATACCTCTTTGTAGGAAGACATAATCCTCTCAATTGCGTCAGCTCCTGAGGCAAGCAAGTTCCGTGCAGTGGTGAAGGCTTCAGTTCGGTCACTCACCATGGCTTGCTTCTGGCCATCCTGTAGATCTAAAGTCAATCACACAACTACTGAGTTTCTCTTTCAAAGTAACTCAATGTCCTATTTTAAACAAACTAAATAATGGTGAAAACAGCCATTAATATTTCATTAGTATTAGCAATTTTCTAGAAATAGAACAAATGATTAAAAATTGAGTGCTGGATAAGTAGATTTTATTTGAAGGTTCCTTTTATTATCTTTTAAAAGGAGAGCTAAGGCAGTTAAATCTAGAGGAATGAAGAGGATTTTCATGTAGTTTTCTTTCTATTTTTCATACATCCAACACCCTGCAATCATTATAGTTGTGCAATAAGAAACTACTGATCTAGTCAATGAATACTACTAATGAATATAACAAACATTCATGGTGTGGTTTCTTTAAAATACAAACTAACTGGCCTTCAGTCTAGACTCTGCCTTTCTCAAGATTCATCTATTTCCCAAACTTTGCCCTGCTCTGTCAGTCTTCTGGTATTGGCATGTTTAATTTATTCTAACTTTAATGTACTTTTTTATTGCCTAGCTTTTTATTTTCTTAACTCTCCTCTCAAGAGGAATAAAACATCACTTAACTTTAATTATAGATTTTCCTAAAAAATGCTTATGACTCTTCCAGTGGATTATCATTTTCTTGAGGGTCAAAACTCTTTCATGCTTAAATCCTAATATTCAGTACAGGACCTAGCACATGGTATTCCACAGTGTATAGTGAGGGGGTGGGTGAATGGATGGACCAATGGACCAATGGATTGATTGATGGACACTGTTAAGTTCTTAGTTGAAAGCCAAAAATCAGACTAAGGCATGAATTCAGGTTGTACTACTTATGGAAAAGTATCAAGCTAAGTAGAGCAAGACACCCTCTCCATACCTAATTCTAGTCTTAAAATTGAAGGAAATAATAACTCATCTCAGCCTTTTGTCCCAGGGTTAAAAGTAAAAAAAAGAGCCAGGCACTGGTGGGTCACACCTGTAATCCTAGCTACTCAGGAGGCTGAGATCAGAGGTAGTGGTTCAAAGCCAGCTTGGGCAGGAAAGTTCAAGAGACTCTTATCTCTAGTGAACCACCAGAAAACCGGAAGTAGTGCTGTGGCTCAAGAGGTAGAGCGCTCGCCTTGAGCTGAACAGCTGAGGGATAGTGCCCAGGCCCAGAGTTCAAGCCCCACAACTGACAAAAAGAAAAATAAAATAAGAGTAGTGTTAGTCAAATATATGATCCACAGAAAATGCTGTAATGATGGCGTCATTATCTTCTCTAACTACTGCTGTTGTTGAATCAGGTTGTATTTCAACCTTTCTATCCAGTTGACTCCCTATTTGGGCCTGCAGTAAGATTATCTCTAGACTTCCAAATTAGATGCTACAAATGAATGAAGAAATCAATCATGATGTGAGATGGCCCTTAGACCGCTTGGATATTTATTTCCTCCTAGTTTATATTAAAAGTTCTGCTCCTGTGACAACACAAATATATAACTTCTATTCAGATATTATTAGGAGATAGTTTTACATGGACATTCCACCTCACCCCATCATAATTGGTATCATCAAGAAAACAGATGACAACAAATGCTGGTATGGATATGGGACAAATGAAAATTCGTACTATCTGCTGATATATATATATGTATGTATGTATATATATATATATATATATATATATATATATATATATAAACTAGTCAAGGACTTATGGAATTCAGTATGGAGGGTGCTCAAAAATGAAAAAGAGAACTCTAATATGATCCAGCCACATATATATATATATATATATATATATATATATATATGAAGTACATTTCTTTTTATGTATAGTTTCCTAAAGGAATATTGGTATGTCAATTTTTATCGCAGCACTATTCATAATAGTCAGATTATGGAATACAGAATGTTAGGCTAGCTGCCTATCGTAGTGTGAATAGATGAAAGAAAATGTAGTACATATACACAGTGGTGTTTTACTCAGTCATTGATTTTTGTTTTTTTTGTTGTTGTTTTATTGGGGGGTCCGGTCATGGAGCCTGAACTCTGGGCCTGGGTGCTATCCCTCAGCTCTTCAGCTCAAGGCTAGCGCTCTACCACTTGAGCCACAGTGCCACTTCCAGTTTTTTTCTTTTTGCTTATGTGGTGCTGAGGAATCGAACCCAGGGCCTCATGCATGCAAGGCAAGCGCTCTACCACTGAGCCACCTTCCCAGCCCCTTACTCAATCATTGAGAAGAATCAGATTATGTCATTTGTAGAGTAGCTGATGGAGTTGGTGCTGATGTCTCACACCTGTAATCACAGTTCAAAGCCAGCCTGGGAAGAAATCCATGAGACTCTTATCTCCAATTAACCACCCCAAAACAGGAAGTGGAGCTGTAGTTCAAAGTGTTAAAAGCACTAGCCTTAACCCAAAAAGCTCAGAGATAGCTCCCAGGCCCAGAATTCAAGCCCCATGACTGACAAAAAAAAAGGGAGGGGAGGGGAGAAAAAAGTGAAAAAGAAAAACATATAATTGAGACCATTATGTTAAATGAAATAAGCCAGTTTCACAAAGACAAGAATCAGAAAACAAAGACTAAGTAACGTGGATAGAATAGGGGACTACTAGGGGTTGACGGGAGGGGGGAAGGAGGGAGGAGAGGGGATAAGAGCAACAATGGATGAACAGGTCCCAGGATTGTGTATGCCTGTATGGGAATGTCACAATGAAACCTTTTGCTAGTTACAATTAAGACACACCAAATGAAAAAAGGAAGAAAGAAAAAGAGACTGGGGAAGGAATGTGTAGTTTTTGTTTTTTTCTTTTTTTGAATATTTTTATTATCTTTAAAAGTTGCCATTCATATTCCCCCCACTTTTTTTTTTTGCTAAAGACTTTTGTTATATAGCCAGACTAGCTTCTTACAATCCCTCAGCCTTAATATAACAAATACTTGAATTGTAAGTATCAATACACCACACTCAACTTTAGAATTTCTCTGTGTGTGTGTGTGTGTGTGTGTGTGTGTGTGTGTGTGTGTGTGTGTGTGTGTGTGTGTGTGTGTGTGTGTGTGTGTGTGTGTGTGTTCATGTACTAGTCCTAGGGCTTGAACTCAGGGCCTGGCTTTTGAGTTCAAAGCTAACACTCTGCCACTTAAGTCACAGCTCCAGATTTTGGTGGTTAATTGAAGATAAAAGACTTTCCTGCTCGGGCTGACTTCAAACAGTGATCCTTATATCTCAGCTTCCTAAGTAGCTAGGATTATAGGTGTGAGCCACTGGAACCTGGCTTTTAACTCCAGAAATTATGAATTCAGTTACACACATGATAAAATTCAGGTAATCACAAGAACAAAACAAAAAACTAATATGGGATTCATGGCAAATTACTGAAGCAGTGAATTGTTATATCAGTTAAAACACTGAGAATATAAACTCTAAGCCCAAACTGGCTAATGATCTGAAATAGTCCTAAGGCCTTTATGCATTTGGATGAAAAGGCTGTTGTCCAGTAGCTTTCATGGCAATCTCTGCTAAGAACAATAATAACATTTGGGCTAGTAGCCGATATGGAATGGTTATTTTCACTTGCTTGGCAGATTAGTGCCTACTGGGTTCTCTCCATGCTTTTAGCCATGATAAATAGTTTCCCATGAATTTCATGCAACTCTTAATTTACTGATTGCTTTTTGGCACGGACTGTGAAAACAGTGCCAGTAATATTTTGTCATATATGTCACAGTCATCTGCCTGTCCTCGGTGAAAAGGACAGATTCATCAGTGTCAGAGACATAAATCCATAGACCAAGCACAGTGCACATGCCTGCAATACATTCAGGAACTGAGGGGAAGGAGGATTGTAAGTTCAAGTATCCCCTCTAAGGGAGGAGGGGGAAGGGAGAGAGGGGAGAGGAAAGACAAGGAGAGAGGAGATGGGAGTAGAGGAGAGCAGAGAAGAGAAGAAGGAGGAGAAGAGAAAAGCCATCCATGACCTCAAATCATTCACCTATTTTATATCCTAACTCAACACACTTTACTTTCTTTGCCACATACATTTTAACCACTTTATAGAAAATTCCCCAGTTAAGGATTCTATATTTAATATTATACCTATTACTGCTACTTCTCAGTTTTGAGAGTAATAACTGTTGAAAACTAGTCCCATAACTGTATACTGTAAAGAAAGGGCTAATGTTATATCAAAATACAGTTATCAAGATCCCTACCACTGTACAACACCAAGAATGAACCCTAATGGAAATTGTGCATTTTAGTTAGTAATAAATATTGGTTTTTCCTTTGTAACAAATATTCAACATTTAAGATGTAAAGAATAGAGGAAACAACTGGAGAGGGGATATTTGAGAATTCTATACTTTCTGATCCATTATTTTACAGAGCTTAAACTGTTCTAAAAATAAAGTAGCTTGGTTTTTTAAATAAATAGTAATATGATTCCTCCAGACTTTTTGACTTTTTGACTTTGTTTGCTTTTTATCTATGTCATCTTGATGAATCTCTGCAAAAAGTATATGGCTTCAACTTGTGCCAGATATAATTATCAATTCTAAATGACCTAAATGTGAAAATGAAATAACAACTAAATTTATAGAACACAAAATAGGAAAAGAGTTATGACCTTCAGTTAGGCAAATACTTCTTAACTAAGACATAAAACTATCCATCGCAAAGAAAACTATTGGGGCTGGAAAGGTGGCTCAGTGGTAGAGTGCTTGCCTTGCATGCGTGAGGCCCTGGATTTCATTCCTCAGTTCCACATAACAGAAAAAGCCGGAAGTGGTGCTGTGGCTCAAGTTGTAGAGTACTAGCCTTGAGCTGAAGAGCTGAGAGAGACAGCACCAGGCCCAGAGTTCAATCCCCACAGCCGACCAAAAAAAAGCAAAAAGAAAATTATTGATAAATTGGAGTGGATTAAAATTACAAACTTCAGGCTGGGAAGGTGGCTCAGTGGTAGAGCGCTTGCCTTGCATGCCTGAGGCCCTGGGTTCGATTCCTCAGCACCACATAAGCAAAAAGAAAAAAAAGCTGGAAGTGGCACTGTGGCTCAAGTGGTAGAGCGCTAGTCTTGAGCTGAAGAGCTGAGGGACAGCACCCAGGCCCAGAGTTCAGGCCCCATGACCGGACCCAAAAAAAAAAGTAAGCACAAGAGACACTTCGCAGTAAAGGCCATCTCAATGAGCCAAGCGCACCAGCCTAGATTTGTAACCCTACTTATTTGGGAAGCAAAGATTTGGACATTGTGGTGCAGTGCCAGCCCAGGCTCAAAGAAGTTTACAAACCTCCATCTCAACCAGTGGCTGGGCCATGTAGGATATACAGTCATTCCCAGTGACACAGGGAAGCACAAATAGGAGGATCACAGTCCAGGCCGGCTCAGACATAAAATGAGATTCTACCTGAGAATAACCAACACAAAAGAAGTTGGTGTCTGGCTCAAGTACTAAAGTTCATGGTTAGCAAATGAAATGAAAGTATCCCCAGTATCCCACACAATGCACACACACACACACACACACACACACACACACACACGTGTGCGCGTGTACACACATGTGTGCCAAAGTACTTCATTCAGAGTTTAAGACCACAGTGAATTGCCACCATATGGTGATAAGAATGTCTACAACAACAACAACAAAAAAGAATGTCTACAACAAAAACGACACTGTCAAACACAGGCAAAGAGAAACTTTCACACACTGTTAATTGGAATGAAGAGCTTTTTTAGAAAAGACTACAAAATCACTAAAGCTGATCACATTTATAACCCATAACATAGTCTAGCAGTTGAAGGCAGCACATAGATGAAGGCACCAAAAAGGCACATACAAAAATACTTATTAACACTGCTAATAATATTCTCAAAATTGGATATTATCTAAATGTCTATTCTCAACAAGATAAAGTAACAGAATGGGAAAGAATGTATAGCAGAGAGAATAAATAACCTAGAGGTATTCTCAATAACACTGACGAATCTCATAAAAATAATGCTGAATGAAAAAAAGCCAATCCCTAAAAAACACATACTTGTAAATGGTATTTAAAGTTCAAAAGGCAGCAAATATAATTATAGCAAGAAGGTCAGATCAATGATTGCCTTTGCTGTGGGGGAGGGAGGGGAGATAGCAGGGCTGGGGAAGGCTTATGGAATGTTCTGGGTTATTAGTATGGTTCAATTCTACTCCTTCATGTTAGTGACATATATGCTTGTTAGCACATATGTTGTACTGGGAGCAATTGTAACTACTTGTATGCTTAGCTAATTAGTACTGTGAAAGAAAGTCTTTGAAAAAGCAGGGACTAGTGGCTCATACCTGTAATCCTGATGAGATCCGAGGATCCTAGTTCTAAGCCAACCCATTCAGTGAAGTCCTTGACATTGTTATTTCCAATTATCCACCAGTCAGAAGTGGAGCTGTGGCTCTAGTGGCAGAGTGCTATCCTCGAGCACAAAAAAGCCTAGGAACAGGGGCTGGGAAGGTGGCTCAGTGGTAGAGCGCTTGCTTTGCATGCATGAGGCCCTGGGTTTGATTCCTCAGCACCACATAAGCAAAAAGAAAAAAGCCAGAAGTGGTGCTGTGGCTCAAGTGGTAGAGCGCTAGCCTTGAGCTGAAGAGCTGAGGAACAGTGCCCAGGCTCAGAGTTCAGGCCCCACGACCGGACCCCCTCCCCCCCCCCAAACAAAAAAAAAGCTTAGGAACAGTGCTCAGGCCCTGCATACAAGCCCCAGGGCCAGCATGCGCATGGGTGCTCACATGGGTGCATGCACACACGCGCGTGCACACACACACACACACACACACACAATGTCTTTGTAATGTACTCATCATTAATAGTGTGGTAATTGTTCAACAGAAATGTAATTACTATATTCAAATTGCCCACGATATATTTTGCTTATTTGTTACTGGATTATAAAACCTAATAAAGAAATAATGCTGAATGAGCAGTGTTGTTAAAGGTACATTTTAGAGGTAAAAATATCACCCATGGTAGTAGGGAGATTATAGGCTCCATTTCTGGGAGCAGCCTCTCTTATTTGCTCCTTCTGATTTGCCAACTCTCATTTATACATTACAGGTGTGTGCACAGGGCCAGTTACCAGTTGTCAGGAGCAGTATCTTAGGTGCCCTTTGATAGGTGTCTGTAACAAGGGATGGCAAAAAGCTAATCATATAAGCAACCAGCTATTGAGCATCTTCTAGGAGCCAGGTATGGTTCTAAGTTTTATATATGTGATCTTAATCTTTAAAACTGAAACAAAAAACAAATTATTTGTCCAAGGCCACAGCCTCCTAAGCAAAAGAACCCAAGGATGAATGAAGAGGACTAGCAGACCAAGACTGGAAAAGTGCTGGGCTTCTTTTTCTCCTTTCTTCCATTCTTCTTTATTCTCCCTCTTTTGCCTTTTTCTTTTTGCTATTGCCTCGAATCATTTTTCACCGCCTTTTGCCTTAAAATATATACACTTTCATGTACTTCATCTCTAACATAATAGACATGGAGGATTAAAGGTAAATTCAGATAGATGAATAGATTAGAAAATATGGAATATAATTCCAAGATCTAAAAGCTCTAAGATAAGTCATTATCTTAAATTACTTTGCACTGGTGGCTCATACCTGTAAACCCAGCTACTCTGAGGAGGATGAGATCTGAGGACTAAGATTTGAAGCAAGTCCAGACAAAAAAAAAGTACATGAGATTCTTCCCTCCAGTGAATCAGTGGAAGTATAAGTGGTAGAGAACCCGTCTTGAGGGAATAAGCTAAGTGAGAGCAGGAGGCCCTAAGTTCAAGCCCCAGTAATGGCAATCATACACAAAAAATATTTTGTCTGAGTGAGATAATAATATTTTCATGTGTTAGGCCACTGTAGATAAATATGTAATAAAATATATACAAACATTGTAAACACATATCTTTAAATATAAAAATATTTATATTTATATATTTATATGAAGCGGGCTGGGAAGGTGGCTCAGTGGTAGAGCACTTGCCTTGCATGCCTGAGGCCCTGGGTTCGATTCCTCAGCACCACATAAGCAAAAAGAAAAAAAGTCGGAAGTGGCGCTGTGGCTCAAGTGGTAGAGCACTAGCCTTGAGCTGAAGAGCTGAGGGACAGCACCCAGGCCCAGAGTTCAGGCCCCACAACCGGGCCCCCCCCCAAAAATATATATATATATATTGAAGCATATTTTCAAGTAATGTTATATGATTTCATTTTTTCTTTTTTTTTCTTTTTTTTGTCAGTCATGGGGCTTGAACTCTGGGCCAGGATGCTGTCCCTCAGCTCTTCAGCTCAAGGCGAATGCTCTACCACTTGAGCTACAGCACCACTTCTGGTTTTCTGGTGGTTTATTGGAGATAAGAGTCTCACGGACTTTCCTGCCCGGCTGGCTTTGAACCAATATCCTCAGATCTCAGACTCCTGAGTAGCTAGGATTACAGGCGTGAGCCATCAGCGCCTGGCTTCATTTTTTCTTATATACGAATTTTGCATTGCTCTTCTCTGTACATATTTTTTCTTTTGAAGGAAGTTTTAAGAAATACTTTATTTCACTTAACAATTTCAATCTAAACCCTTCCTTTAATATGGTATTTTCAGGATTAGTAGGATTTATTTTTAAATATCTTATTACATCTTGTTAACTAAGCTTGTTAGATTCTCTGCATAGATTGTTTACTTTTTACTAGTCTCTGTGGGGTTAATTTGTCACCATTAATAGATGCATTTTCTCTATTCTGTGTTGAATACTCCAGGGTTTTCTAGTAAGACCAAACACTGCTAACAAAACTACATTATAATCTTGTCTTAGAATTGTCTCCATCATATATGTCTGAAGCTTTATAAAGAATATCAGTGTAAGAAATAACTTTTGAAAGACTATGTTACCAAATATCTTAGTAAAACTAATCTTAGAACCTTAGATTTTTAAGCATCTTTTTTCTCTCGAATACTCTTTTACTTATGAAAGATATGTGTAAAACAGGATTCTTAACAATACCTTTTGTAATAGAACTTTTTGTGTGTGCTAGTACTGGGGCTTAAACCTAAGGCCTTATGCTCTCATTTGACTTTTTCTTACTTAAAGATGGTGTTCGATCACTTGAGCCATATTTCTGCCTCCAGCTGTTTTGGTGGTTCATTAGAGATAAAAGTCTGCACACTTTTCTGTCTGGGCAGGCTTTGAACCACAGTCTTGTAAGATTACAGATGTGGGCCACCAGCATCTGGGAAACTTTTTAAATGGTACTTTTTTCCTCTGGCACAGTTTAAAAACCTAAATACAACAAAATTCACTTCTCCACTTGTCTACGAGCAAATTTAGATGTTTGACATATATGTATATATACATATCTTTCATATATACAGTACTTACGGGAAGAAGGACTGATAAATCCTAATTAACTAAAACAAACACTTTTAGTGGAGCAGTACTCAAATTTGACGTGTTTTTGTAAATCTGGTAAAGTGTTGAAATGTTGTTTTGAAACATTAAAGGATATTATTTCTACTTTTTATTTTTAATTCAGTTTCATCAAATTGGTAATGCTTAATTGTACGTGACAACTAATTAAAATAGTGAGGGTTCTTTCCACTAATCTCCATGTTGTCACTATATATCAGGTACCACATGCTTTTGTACCTTATAGAGTTTTAATTAATATAACTAAGAAGTTCTTAATAGGAAGAGCTGGAGCCAACATCTGAACAGAAATCTCTCATTCACAGCAAAGCCTCTGCTTTTGTCTGGCTCCTTGGTACTAAGGCCAATTTCAGTCAAGTGGTTTTGAATGAGGAGAGGGTGTTTTATTTGGGGAGAAGAGCAGAAAATACTGCTTCTTCAGCCAGGTGCTGGTAGCTCATGCCTATAATCCTTGCTACTCAGGAGGCTGAGATCTGAGGATCACGGTTCAAAGCCAGCCCGATCACTGTTCAAAGCCAGCCCGGGCAGGAAAGTTCGTGAGACTCTTATCTCCAATAAACCGCTAGAAAACCAGAAGTGGTGCTGTGACTCAAGCGGTAGAGTGCTTGCCTTGAGCTGAAGAGCACAAGGACAGCGCCCAAGCCCAGAGTCCAAATCCCACTACCGACAAAAAAAAAGAGAAAATACTGCTTCTTCAAATAGATTAATCCCTTGGTATCCCCAGGGGGGATAGAAAGGGGGACTGGTTCCAAAAATGACTCCTGGGAATACCCAAGTCCACGGGTGCCCAAATCTCTTATATAAAATGCTGCATGAATTATATATAAATTATATCCTCTCATATACTTTAAATCACATCTATATTATTTATAGTATCTAAATATAGGTCGTTGTTATACTGTGTTCTATTTAGCATAATACAAGATTCTTGTAATGCTTATAGGTAAAATTTCTACTTTTTTCTTTTGACAGTGGTGCTAGGATTTTAATTCAAGACTTTGTACTCATGAGGCAAGCACTGTAACACTTGAGCCATCCTCTAGCCTTTTTTGTTTTGGTTATTTTTGAGATAGAGTCTCATTTTCTTGTCTAAGCTGGTCTGGACTATAATCTTCCTACATATGTTTCCTGCCTTCAATGAGACAGGCACACCACTACATCCATCTTTTTTATTTGTTGAGATGGGGTCTTATGAACTTTTTGCCTGAGTTGGTCTTGAAACAGGAACCTCCAGATTTTAGTCTTCAGAGTAGCTAGGATTACAGGTATGAACCGTTGGGTCATGCTATAAATCGAATTTATTTGTTTTTCAAGTATTTTTGATCTCTAGTTGGTTGAATCCTTCGATATAGAGGTCCGACTATAATTCTTCTCCATCCTAACAACCAAGACCACAATTCTCTTCGGAGCATTACATAACGTATTTGCTTTTTTCTCTCTTGCCCTTATATTTCTTAGTTATTACAAAGGATGGAAAATGTTTGTAGAGATTGCTGAGGCATTGATAGGACAGAATTACAGAAGTGCAGCTTGAGAACCTTGATCCAAAAGAATCACAAGTCATGCCACAAAGGAGATTATCTGTGTTATCAGCAAGCAGGAGGGCCTGAATTTCATGGCATTGGCATGCTCTGAAACAATATTCTTGGCTATCTAATATTCCAGCCTACTTTTCATATAACAAATCAGGGAATACTGGGTTAGAGTATTTATATTATTATTAATACATTATGTTATTATTTATATTTACATGACTGGAGTATAAAGAACTAAACATGAGGGAGAACTTGTGTTTTACTTTTTTCTGATGGCATTTGTTTTAAGGTGAAATGCAAACTAAAAAATCATTCTATATTAGAGAATATAATTGAGATTGCTTAAGTCAGACTGCCATCAACATTGCACAGGGATCTCTGAATATTCCAGAATTGCAACAGTCCTTTGAGCCACTTGTTTCTTTTTTTTACACTGCTGGTCTCATTACAGAACACTGTTGTCTGCCATTGTTTCTGACTACTGATAACCACAGAATAATGGCTATATATACAGTTTCACTCACAAAACTAGCAAAACTTGATACCTTCAAGAGAAATAATGTTCACTCTATGTTTAATATTAAGTGTAAGTTTCATTACCACCATCTGCAAAGCCAGTTGCAGTGATAATAGGTATGGCCACCATAATTAGTCCACAGCTGCTCCAAACATACTTCATCAAGAACTGCTCTATCATGATGTACCACAAGCGTTTGGATAAAATCAGGTTCATCTGATCTGCTAAAGCTTTGTAACTTTGCTGGAGTTGCTTCATTTCTACCTATAGAGGGAAAGAGATAAGAATTAATCCAGCATTAGCTGCAAAACAATCCACTGCAACTGAGGATTTTTCTCTAAATGTTCTAGACATATTAAATCATTTTGATTACTGTAGTAAACATTATTGGTGAGTTTTACCAGTAAATGCAGATTACTATTAGAATTAGTCATTGTTTAGTTTGGGTTATATATGTATTATTTTTTAAACATGCTATACAATAATATAATGAAAACATAATGTTAACATAATGAAATATCTACTAGTGAGCAGAGGGTTGGATTCAGTGGTAAAGTGCTTGCCTAGCATGCATAAGGCCCTGGGTTCAATTCTCAACACTACTAGATAGATAGAAAGATAGAAATACCGATAGTTATTTATGTGTGTATAGACACGTGTACATGTATGTGTGTAAATATATATGCAAGTACATATATACACAAGTACGTCTATATACACAAATTATAATTGTTGCTTCAAATTCTCTATGATATTAAGATTAATATTCTCTAAGACCCAAATAAACAGAGTCAAATGTTCTTGAACACTCCAAAAGTATCTAAACACAACCACATAACAAATAGAGTTACACATCTCTTTTGAATTGGCTCAGTGCTCTTTTGTGCAACAAACAGCACACTGTAATTTACATCAAGTTCAATGATTCAAAAACAGTAACAAATCAGCAGTAATTCAACATATGAGGCCAATTTTCAAGCAGGAGTAGAGGTCCTAACATTGAAACTTTTTTCTTCAGGCTGTTTTTTAAACAACTCTGATAACTATTGATACATTAAAAAGTAAGCAATTCTGCCTGATACTTAAAATACTATCTTCAGATCTAAAACACCTTACCATGTCTTTTGTCAAGGCATCTGTATGCAGATTTCAGATGTACCACCTTCAAAATGCCTGACCTACGTAACCTCCATTCTGAGGTTCCTGTCGGGCACTACAGTTTTATGTAATTGTGCTAATTGTTTGGAGGACCTGCTTATTACTTCAAGATCTTCAATACTGAAAAGCAGTATCCTAAAATTCCCCCCCTCCCCCCCCTCCTGCCCAACACACACACTTGCTTCCTCTTTAGTTGCAGCTTTTTTCTCACCGCTGGCAGTATTTAATATCACTTCCTCTTTTTATCATATGTCAAAATTTGGTGCTGAGCAGGAACTAAGAGTAATGGAAATGTCATTCTGTAAAGCCCTCCCCTGCATTTCCTAGAACTTAAAAGGCTCCATTAGGGGCTGGGAAGGTGGCTCAGTGGTTAAAGCGCTTGCCTTGCATGCCTGAGGCCCTGGGTTCGATTCCTCAGCACCACATAAGCAAAAAGAAAAAAGCCAGAAGTGGCGCTGTGGCTCAAGTGGTAGAGCGCTAGCCTTGAGCTGAAGAGCTGAGGGACAGCGCCCAGGCCCAGAGTTCAGGCCCCACGACCGGACCCAAAAAAAAAAAAAAGGCTCCATCACTGGACAGACCTCAGAGTTGTCAAAACTCCTACATGAAAGCATGGCACCCTTTCTCTTCAAAAGCAAAGGAGCAACACCAACCAGGAATAATACCATCCTACGTGTTCCATCCAAGCAAAGGAGTTTACTCTTAGTTTACAAATACATACTTCCTTCACCTTCACTAGAACCGCTTAACCAAGTTAGTATTACAAGTTTGGAGAAAATGCTTTGGAGATAACTTTGCTTCTGTTTGTATAACTGAAATGATGTAGACTTTCCTGTTTAAACTCCATTCTAGTGAAACTTTAGAAAAGTTGGCAGTTTATAATTCTTTAACAGCTTGTGATTTAAAAGGCTAATGAGGTCTGTAGCTTTAACAGAAATTTAAGGATCAAAGGGATCTAAAATTCTAAGGAAGTAGGTCCATTAACAGTGCAACAGAGAGACAAAGGGCCCATGTTTTACCTCTGTGTGGAAAATACAAACATACATGAAAACATAAGACAGGTTTCTATGCATTATCTACACAAATAAATTGACCAGAGGATGTCAAACTAAGGAGAGGAGTCCGATGGTGTAACTCGTCTGAACAAGTAAGTGCTTAACAAAATGAATACCAGGAAGCTGAACTATGTTTTTTTTTTTGTGGGGGGGGGGGGGGGAAGGACAAGAATAGAGGAAGGAAGGGTGAGCAAATACAGTCCTTATATTCAGCATACATTAGGTAAAAGTTGAACCATGTCACTTGAGGGTATGAAATAACAAGAACAGCAGCAAACACACACACACCCCCAACCAATATAACAGATGGTATTAACTGCTTGCACAGGCTGCTTGAACCGTCTCACGTTTCACCCATAACCTTTCAAGCCCTATCTTACCTTATGTCCTCTGTAAAAAGCAATCTCTTCCACGTTGGCTATGATTCTAGAGTGCACATAACGCAAATAGCCTTTCCTGTGCGCCTCTTCTGCCACCAACTTCCCAAATTTGGGGGAGCAGGCTTTCAGCACCTTCGCAGTGGCATACACCACAAGTCCCGCCAGGAGGGTGGGCTCCAAGGGGCTTGCTCCCCTGGACACGGCCGTCTGGATGAGCGTATAGGAGGTGAGGATGACGTCTAAAATCGGTTTGGTCAGATTGGAATACAAGTGGGCCACGGACTGGGAGAACATCATGATATCTTCAGTCAGAGACTGGTCAGGATTGGTGAGCCTCCCATCCATATTGATCACCTTGTAATAGGTCTGATTTGTAAAGTAGGTTTGATAGGCGTGATGGACGAGGCGCGTTCGGAAAGCCAGCGCCAGCTTGCACTCCAGGTACCGTATGGCACTGTTGACGAAGGTGGCAGGAATGGCAATCAGGAGCCACTTGATCAATTGGAAGATGAAAGTCCGGGACTGCTTTTCCACGATGCTCTTCACGATCTTCCCATCCAGCCTGGCCACATAGATGGACAGGAAGGTTCTCGAGATGAGAGCCACCGAGTGGAGGCACAGCCAGCCGGTTTCCGTGCTCACAAGTTTGGGAAAGAGAATCTTCCGAAGTTGCAGCAGCTGCCTGCAGAAATCCGCGTTCAACCCGGGAGCGGGTTTCCCGCACCGGGTCTGGGCGCAATGCGGTCTTCCCCGGCCCTCTCCAGCCGCTCGCTCCCCGCGGCCGGCCGGCTTCTGCTTCAGGCGCTGGCCGACCAGGGGACCGAGGGTCTTGAGCGCGTACGCCGCGGCCAGCAGGCAGGCGGCCCGCCGGGCGGCGCCGGGCCGGGTCCACTTCCCGCGGTGCGCCGCGGCGTGCAGCATGGGCAGCATCGTCCCCCGCGACCCGCACCCGCGGCTGCGATCACAAAGGCTCCGCGGGAACGCCCAGCCCGGGCCTCGGGAGCTCCTCCGGCATCCTACGGAGGCGCAGCCCTCCTCCTCCTCCTCCACCGTGCACGGGCGCGCTCCGCGGTGCGCCGCCGCCGCCGCCGCCGCCGGGGACCGAGAGAGCGAGCGGGGCCGACTCCGCCGCTGCCGCCGCCGCCGCGACTGCGGGGAAGATTCCCCCGGACGCCCAGCCGGCCAGGCCCCGCCCCCTGGACCCTCATTGGCTGCCGGGGCGGGAGGGGCGGGGGAACCTCCGAATCCTCCTGGCCTTTCCCTGCGAACCTCGGAAAGGAGGGGGCGGGGGGGGGGGGGGGGGAGCGAAGCGAAGGACATCCCTACACAGGAGTTGGGGGGAGTTAAAAAGAAAGTCTATTTTGGGAGAGGTCGAATCAGGCCAGCCTCGGGCTGGCCACTGAGCATGCCCAGAGTCACTCAGAAACCCACAGAACTTTGAGACTACACACCCCAAGCAGGGGCTTTACTGAGCTCCGGGGAAAGCGAGCTGGGAGAGGAGGGAGGAGGGACCAAAGACACACCATGTAAAAATCAGTGTGGAGAGAGCGCAGGGAGACAGAGACGAGCTGGCAGGGGCGTGGGAGGAGAGAAAGAATCCAAGATAGAAGACTTGGGAGCCCGGGTCTGGTTGTGCAATTGAGGAAGTTCTCTGTAAATAAACAGGAGGAAAGTCTTCGGTGTTAAGAAAACAAGTAAGAAAATTCTTCGCCGCTCCTCTAGTCCCCACCCACCTCCACCTTTACCTCTGCGCGCCTGCACTTTGCTTGCCCTTTTACAAAAATGGATCTAAGCATCATCTTGGTCTATTTTATCGTAATTAGAAAGGTGATGTGCAGAGGAGCTGTACAGTTACATGAGTTAGGTAATCAGTCCTTATCTTTTTGATCAGTGTCACCTCTTCCCTCCTTTGCTCCCTGCTGACCTCTCCCCCACATGTATAGTTCTTTTTCAACAGAGTGTCTAGTGACTACCACTGCTGCATTTGTCCACCCTTTGTCCCACCATTTCTGGGCTCCCATAAAAACCTTCCAGCTCCCTACCTGTTTTTGTTTTGTTTGCAGAGCATCGAGATAGTAAGCACTTATGTTTTTTTACGCGGGGACTAATGAACCAGACTGGAGTTTGACTTCTACTCTTTTCCTTTGTACATTTACTCCCAGAGGCGTGTAGCACTATAATCAAAATGTAACCATCTGGAAAACCAACTGGATTCCTTTCAAGAATTCCAGTGTCTCCTGGAAGTTTCTGGTTGTGTGTGTGTGTATGTGTGTGTTTAAAATTAGAAGTACTCTAATGGCTACTTCCTATTTTTGTTTTGGCTAGCTGATAAAAATCATGATTATTTATTTATTTTTAAAGTCGCCTCCCTAATGGGACTTCAACTATGCAATAGTTAAGCGAAATTTTGTCACATTTAACATGTGAAGTGCAATTTTTAGGCAAGACTGTGTATTTTTAAATCTGAAAAAAAAAGCATGTTTTTAATCTCTCTCCACTTCCTCCTACAACATATATACAAATTTCTAGTAGGAAATGAGCCAAGTAATGGAATCCATGCTAGGCAATAACTCTACCCCTAAGCTGCAACCCCAGGTCCCGGCACACAGACACATTTACTTCTTGTCCAAGGATTATT
Organism: Dipodomys spectabilis; assembly: GCF_019054845.1. Lineage (NCBI taxonomy): Eukaryota > Metazoa > Chordata > Mammalia > Rodentia > Heteromyidae > Dipodomys > Dipodomys spectabilis. Next base: position 8,763,587 of record NW_024870716.1, on the reverse strand, counting down.
TTAGTGCTGAGGTTTTGAAGTTAGGTTGTTATACTTGTTAGTCAGGTCCTTTACCACTTGAGTCTTGTGCACAGCATTTTTGAAGCTGTACTGGCAGAATTGAATGTATGGAACAGACTACATACTACAGACTATCTGACCCTTTACAGAAATTAGCAAGCCTCTGGGCTAGAATATGAAAAGTATTTTTTTGTTTTGTTTAGTTTTGTTTTGCCAGTCCTGAGGCTTGAACTCAGGGCTTGAGTGCTGACCCTGAGTCATTTTGTGCTCAAAGCTAGTGTTCTACCATTTGAGCCACAGCACCATTTCCTGCTTTTTCTGAGTAGTTTATTGGAGAGAAGAGTCTCATGGCATGGACTTTTCTACCCAGGCTGGCTTTCAGCCAGGATCCTCAGATCTCAGCCTCCTTAGTAGCTAGCTAGGATTACAATTGTAAGCCACTGGTAGCCAGCCTTTTGATAGGCGGCCGGTGGGGGAGGGGCAGGCTGTAAAGTGAAAGACTGAAACATAAGCATTACCGTTTCACAAAAACAATTGAAGAAAAAAAACATTTGAATACTTACTTAGGGTTCATTTCCCTAACATCAACTTATCTGACCTTTTCTGCTTGACTCAGACATATACTAGTTATTGCAAATAAGGGAAACCATGGGACCTATGTTTCTTTGGGCCTGGCTTACTTTCTAACACATTTATAAGATTATTTCTTTGTTGTTTGTATGTCCCTCCCCCACGGTATAACCCCTGCTTTCACTGTATTTGATGTCAGTACAATTTGTGGAGGGGAAGGGAAAAAAGAAATCGTTTAAATAGGGATACAGGTGCACCCATTGCAACAATGAGATGTACAAATCATTTTGTCGAAAACGAACTTTACAACTTTGGTGGGGTGGGGGGAGGATGGGAAGGGGAAACAAAGGAGGAGGCTACAATGCTTGATAAGAAATGTACTCATTATCTTGCCCATGTAATTGTAACCCCTCTGTACAGTATTTTCGCAATAAAAAGAAGAAACAATTGAAGAAAAGAACAGGACGCTGGTGGCTCAAACTTGTAATCCTAGATAATCAGAAGGCTAGATATGAGGATCGCTGTTCAAAGCCAGACTGACAAGAAAGTCTGTGAGACTTATTTATTTAGGAAATGAAACCTGGAAGACATACACTTACAGGGTCATTTCTTTCTTTCTTTTTTTATTTTTAAATTTAATTTAATTAATTAATTTATTTATTTTTGCCAGTCGTGGGGTTTGAATTCTGGGCCTGGGCGCTGTCCCTCAGCTCTTCAGCTCAAGGCTAGCACTCTACCACAGCGGTGTGCCACAGCGGCACTTCTGGCTTTTTTCTGCTTATGTGGTGCTGAGGAATCGAACCCAGGGCCTCAAGCATGCAAGGCAAGCGCTCTACCACTGAGCTACCTTCCCAGCCCCTTTCTTTTTTTTTAATGGGGTGGTGGAGGAAAGAAAGACCCTATGGTTGGGACTGTGCTGCTGCTACTGCTGCTGCTCCTCCTTCTCCTGCTTCTTCTTTTGGCAATAGGACAATTTTCTATTCTAGCTTGATGGCCTTTATGAAGTTCTTGGCAGTTCTTTGTATCTAAAGGTATGTTATTTTGTGCAAATGCCTGTATCTGAATTCTTTTATCTAAGGTCATAGATTAATATCTTTTATTTGGTCAATAAATGTGACATACAGGTAATATATTCAAAGATTATATCATAATTCGTGAAAGCTTTAATGAATTAAACAGAATGCAAACAATGGATGGATCTTATTTTTGATACCATCTGTTATGCTTTTTTGGTTGGAGAATTGAGTTCATTAATATTTAGGGTTATTAGAGAGAGAGTGTATAGGGAAAGGTGAGAAGGAGGTATGGCCACAGCAGATGCAGAAGTGACCTCAAACCTGGGTCACAGTCAGGTGATTGAGAGTTACAAGTGATTGACAGTTTTTTCCAAGGATTTCTGATAAGGCAGTGTGCTGCCCTTCCTTAAGTCAGGGAGGGGAAGGGAGCTGTTCTGCCGGGCAAACCAGGACATTGCACTTGCTAGGCAAGCTACATCCCAGCCCTAAAACACGGCTTAGTGTTGGCTGATCTTAACGATTCACTTAGTCATGACTAAAAACTATTCTTACTTCCATAAGTATTAATATAGATACCTGTATCTATAGAGACATGTATTTATATTCTCTATATAGCTATCTATCTGTACTTCTTTATGGGCTCTATATATTCACATAAACCTATATTTATATCTCTGTAGATGTATATAGATACATATTTTTGTTGCCAGTACTGGGCTTGAACTCAGGCCTGGGAACTCGCCCTTAGATTTTTCAAGATGGGCACTCAACCACTTGAGCAACTCCTCTATTTTCAGCATATTGTTGGTTAATTGGAAATAAGACTCTTACTCACTTTTCTGGCCAGGCTGGCTTTGAATTTTCATCCTCAAATCTCAGCCTCCTGAGTAGCTAGGATAACAGGAGTGCGCTACAGGGCCTTGTTTGAATATCAGTACTCTTCTTTTTTTTCTTTTCTTTTTTTTCTTTTTTTGCCAGTCCTGGGGCTTGAATTCTAGGCCTGGGCACTGTCCCTGAGTTCCTTTTGCTCTAGGTTAACACTCTTTTACTTAAGCCAGAGTGCCACTTCTGGCTTTTTCTCTGATTAATTGGAGATAAGAGACTCATGGACTTTCTTGCCTGAGCTGGCTTTAAACCAGGATCCTCAGATTTCAGCCCCCTATGTAGTTAGGATTACAGGCATGAGCCACTGGTGCCTGATGGAATATCAATATTCTTTTTTTTTGGGGGGGGGGCCTGGTTGTGGGGCCTGAACTCTGGGCCTGGGCACTGTCCCTCAGCTCTTCAGCTCAAGGCTAGCGCTCTACCACTTGAGCCACAGCACCACTTTCTGGTTTTTTTCTTTTTGCTTATGTGGTGATGAGGAATCGAACCCAGGGCCTCAGGCATGCAAGGCAAGCGCTCTACCACTGAGCCACCTTCCCAGCCCAATATCAATATTCTTAAGCTTAAAAAAAAATTTAAAAACCCCTCTTTCTTTGCTATATACTCATATTAAATCTGAGAATCTTCATTTGCATTCAGTTCATTAGGTTTGCTAAAACATAGGTGACTAATTCATGCGATTCTCTTTGATAGCTGAGCATATCAGCATCACACTCCACTGTCCTAATCAAGGATTTTCCAAGTCTGCATGTGAAGATCATGGGATCATAGTGGTTATAGTAAAAAATAAAAATAAGTGCTGGGAGTGTGGCTCAGTGGTAGAGTGCTTGTGTAGCATGCATGAAGCCCTGGGTTCAATTCCTCAGTACCACATAAACAGAAAAAGCAGGAAGTGGTGCTGTGGTTCAAGTGGTAGAGTGCTAGCCTTGAGCAAAAGAAGTTCAGGGACAGTGCCCAGGCCCTGAGTTCAAGCCCCAGGACTGGCCAAAAAGAAAAAAAAATCATGCTTTTCAGATCATGCTTTTGGTTTATGCAGAACTATACTACTTTGCATTTGTAAATCGTAATAATCTATGTTGTGTCTCCTGACAGGGACTCACAGAAGGGTTAACTGTAACAGAACAGATGGGGACCAAAGGTAAATCTAACTGGGGGGGGGGGGGAGTGATGGCAGGGTGTTCAGTAAAGCAGAACATGATACACAGAAGGATGCCTAGGTTAGACAGCAGCTGGCATTGGCCACAAGTGACTCCCATCAGTGGCAAACAACTAGAGACAGCCATATGGGGGGGGGGGAGGGGAACTGGGGCGGGCATAAGAAATCTAGACCCAAAGCACTAGAGATGTGAATAGGACAGCAGTCAACTATAGTAAATAGGCCACTTCACCAATTTATGAGACTGGGATGCTTTAATTCAAATTAGCTTTGAATTCCTTGGGGGGAGAAACTTATGAGAAGGAAGAATCAAGTATGAGGAAAGTGATGAAGATTAAAAAACAAAAAATTCAGCCGGCCCTGCTGGCTCACACCTGTAATCTTAATTACTCAGGAGGCTGAGATCTGATGATCATAGTTCAAAGCCCGCATGAACAAGAAAGTCTGTGAGACTCTTATCTCCAATTAACCACCAGAAAACTGGAAGTGGTGCTGTGGCTCAAGTGGTAGAGCACTTGCCCTGAGCTGAAGAGCTGAGGGGCAGCGCCCAGGCCCAGAGTTCAAGCCCCATGACCAACCAAAAAAAACAAAAAAAAATCAGGAGCTGGGAAGGTAGCTCAGTGGGACAGTGCCCAGACCCAGAGTTCAGGCACCATGACCTACAAAAAAAACAAAAACAAAAAAACCCCTCAGCCGTGCACTAGTGGCTCATAACTGTAATCATAGCTACTCAAGAGGCTGAGATCTGAGGACTGCAGTTCAAAGCCAGCACAGGCAGGAAAGTCTGTGAGACTCTGATCTCCAATTAACCACCAGAAAACTGGAAGTGGTGCTGTGGCTCAAGTGGTAGAGTGCTAGCCTTGAGCTGAAGACCTGAGGGACAGCGCCCAGGCCCAGAGTTCAAGCCCAAGGACTCATAAAAAATAAAAAAAATTCAGTTACCAGAATTAAGGTTCAAGGAAGGTTGAAAGACAGAACTGGAGAGTCAATGTTAGATCTATGTTGAGACTTTGGGGTCCTGACCTATTATCATTTAAATGGCACCCCTACCCTTTATTCTTTTCTGTTACCAAGGATCAGGAAATCTTCAACTATGGCTCAAGACTTCAGCTGAGGCCAAGGAAAGATTCTACATAATTGAACAATATGCTCAAAGTAGGAAAGGCTGATACTTAAGTACATTGCTCCTGTCTTGATTCTTTTTTTTTTTTTTGTTGTTGTTGTTCATGGGGCTTGAACTCTGGGCCTGGGCGCTGTCCCTCAGCTCTTCAGCTCAAGGGTAGTACTCTACCACTTGAGCTACAATGCCACTTCCAGTTTTCTGGTGGTTTATTGTAGATCAAAGTCTCACAGACTTTCCTGCCTGGGCTGACTTTGAACTGCAATCCTCAGATTTCAGCCTCCTGAATAGCTAGGATCATAGGCATGAGCCACCGAGCGCAGCCACTCTATGCCAAAGGCTAATTTCCTTGTAAGTGTTGAAAGTGTCAGAAAGTGCATTCTATGTTAGAAATGTAGCCATTTGGTACATAATTAATTAGTCAGCAATGACCACAATTATGACCATGGTATTGTGAGATTATAACAGATCTGAAAATTCCATTTGTCTACTGACATTATGGCCATTGTATTGTCACAGTACTTACTAGTTTGTGATGATGTTGTATATACAAACTTATTGGGGTCTATAATTATGGACAACTATTATCTGTGTAATAATTGATGATAAATTACTATGTTACTGGTTTATGTGTATACTATAATATACATTTTATAATCATTTTTCAGCATACTCATGGTTACAAATTATAGTTTATTATAAAACAGAATGACATATTATGTCAGTAGCAACCTTCTGAATTTCACAGAGTTCATTGCTACATTGAGAGGACACTAGGAGTGACTTACCCATTACAGCTAGGTGCATGCAAGTTTGCTTAATGACTAAATCATCTAAGATAAGTTACTCAGAATATATTCCCATCATTAAATAACATATGGTTGATTGTGTAGGCCTTTTAAGTGAGTAGTTGATATTATTATTACTTCTTTTAAAAAATATTGGCAGTATGCAATTAAAGAATATCAATTTAACTTGAATTCCAAACTGAGAGGGAAAAAATGAAAAAGAAGTCAGTTATCACAATACATGTATTTACTTTAATTTCCCCTCTAAGCTTCTCAACTTTGGGTATGTTTAAATAGGAAAATATTTTAAAAGTTTCTCAAGAGGAGAAAAATAATCTTAGAAAAAGAACTGGAAAAGAATAAATTTAAAAGCAGTTATTCTCAAATCACTCTGCTTTAAAGTATGATGTTCTTTTGTTTTGTGCTGGTGCTTGAACTCAGGACCTGGGTTCTGTCCCTGAGATTTTCATTCAAGGATGGTGCTCTACCATTTGAGCCACATCTCCACTTCCAATATTGTGGTGGTTGATTGGAGATAAGAGTCTCACATTCTTTGCTGCCTGACCTGGATATGAATTGTGATCCTCAGATCTCAATCTCCTGAGTAGCTAGGATTACAGTACCTGGCAACCAGTACCTGGCTAATATGTGATATTCTAATTGTTATCATTACTATATATTTCGGCAGGATTAGCATATATATATATATGTAACCCTTTGTAGGACATTATATGTGTATATATACAAATTATATAAAGAATGAACATTAAAAACATTTTGTAATAGAGAATAACATATTTGCATATAAGCATATAATATAGATTATATATGTGTTGTGTTTAGATTATAAAACACCAGAAAGTAACTTTTTTTTTTGGTTGGTCATGGGGCTTGAACTCTGGGTTTAGGCCCTGTCCCTGTGCTCTTCAGCTCAAGGCGAGCACTCTACCACTTGAGCCACAGTGCCCTTCCAGTTTTCTGGTGGCTTTTTGGAGATAAGGGTCTCACGGATTTTCCTGCCTGGGCTGGCTTTGAACGTGGTCCTCAGATCTCAGCCTCCTGAGTAGCTAGGATTACAGGCGTGAGCCACTGGTGCCCGGCACAGAAAGTAATTTCTATAAACAGATGTTAAGTGTTAAAAATTTGGAATGGATTTCCTTTCCAACAAATGCTAAAAAAAAAAAAATCATCAGTACTGTATTGTTTTCTTGAACTGTTTCCTATCCCAAGAGATTACCTAATTGCTCTAGTGGCGCCAAAATAGCACGGTGTTTGATTCTTATTATCATTCTTGTTAGCCTTTCTCATTGCAAGCACAAGCACACTGAAGATGAGCTTTGGGTTTTTTTTTTTTGTTTTTTTTTTGGGTCTGGTCGTGGGCCTGAACTCTGGGCCTGGGCGCTGTCCCTCAGCTCTTCAGCTCAAGGCTATCGCTCTACCACTTGAGCCACAGCGCCACTTCCGGCTTTTTATTTTTCTGCTTATGTGGTGCTGAGGAATCAAACCCAGGGCCTTATGCATGCAAGGCAAGCGCTCTACCACTGAGCCACCTTCCCAGCCCACTGAAGATTAGCTTTAAGATTAGTATTTCTTCTGTTTCCTTGCTCCTAAGGAAACAGATTTTCCCGTGAAAGAAATCACAGTTAATACTGTGTCTGAAAGTGTCTCATATTTTAATCTTAGACTAATTCACCACTCCCACTGCCTCCCAGTAGTGGAAGAAATAAGTCAGGAAAAGGAGATAATTCCACTTACCTCTCAAGTTCTTGATTCTTCTCCAACAAATTATATCTTTGTGAGCCTTCCGAAAATCCTGGAGCTAATTATTCCTCCCAGTTAATTTAGTCAAGTTTCAGTATGTTGAACGTAGGATGGATGAAGTGGCTTATAATTACAATTCAAGTTACTTTGGTGGTGGAAGCAAAAAGGTAGGGAGACACCTATCTCAATGAGTAAACAGGATGTGGTTACATGTGCCAGTCATCACAGATTATCAGAAAGATCAGTCTGTAGTGGTCCTAGCTGGAACATAAAGTAAGTCAGGTCCATGAGTATAACCCTAGCTACTCAGGAGGTAAGACCTGAAGGATAGAAATTTGAAGCCAGCTGAGTCAGAAAAATGTGCAAGATTCCATCTCCAATAAATCAGACAGCAAAATGATAGACTGGAAGCCAGGTGCTGATGTCTCACTCCTGTAATCCTACTCAGGAGGTTGATCTGAGGGTTGTGGTTTAAAGCCAATCTGGTCAAGAAAGTCTATGTGAAAGACTCATTCCCAATTAACTATTCAAAAGCTGGAAGTGAAGAGGTGGCTCAAGTGGTAGAGTGCCTTGAACAAAAAAGCCACTGGCACAAAAGAAATGCTGGATTAAGAAGCATGGCTCAGGTAGTATTGTACCAGTCGTGAACAAGAAATCTGATAGTACTGAAACACTAAATTCAGGTACCTGAACTGGTGTAAATGCCTGAACACACAAAATAATAATTACAGCAAAAGAGGGCTGAGGTTATGGCTTTGGAGTGCTTACCAAGTGCAATGCCATGAGTTCAAATTCCAATACTAAAACACAAAACAAAACAAAAAAATCATATTTGTACAACTGGAAAGGTATATTGCTCCTGATTTAATTGTGTGGTTTAGTTGCTGAGAAACATCCTCAGGGGAGAGAAGTGGATCAGGTGGCAGACTGCCAGCCAATGATCAAAAACATCAGACACCAACTTCAAGTCCTGGCCTCAGACAAAAAAACAAAACAAAAACGAACCCCCAAAACAAAAACCATCAGCCATTCCCTGCCATAGGCAAATTTCCTTATAAGTGTGAATTCATCAGTTCTAAATCAATTACAGATATATTGTGATCATTTTAAACATCAGAATTTACATTATTAACAAAGATGTGCACTCTGGGGTACAATCTTATTGTTTTATTGTTGATACTAGTTCTCAATGACTTAGAAAATGTATTATTTTGTGAGGTTTACAGGAATCACTCTGGGATAAAAAGTCATGCCAACTTTTTTTTTTTTTGCCAGTCTTGCCTGGTGCTTGAATTCTGGGTCTAAGCACAGTCCCAGAGCTTCTTTTGCTCAAGGCTAGCATTCTACCACTTGAGCCACAGCTCCACTTGTGGCTTTTTTGGTGGTTTAGTAGAGATAGAATCTGATGAACTTTCTAGCCTGGGCTGGCTTTAAACCTCGATCCTCAGATCTCAGCCTCCTAAGTGAATAGGATTACAAGTGTGAGTGCCTGGCTTCGTTTTTTTTTTTTTTGTTTTTTTCTTGGTGACAGTATTAGGGCTTGAACTCAAGGCCTGGGCCCTGTTCCTTGAACTTTTGTGTGTGTGTGTTTGTTGGGGGGGGGGGGGGGTAGTGATACTTGAACTCTGGGCCGGGGTGCTTACCCTGAGCTCTTCAACTCAAGGCTAGTGAGTTACCACTTGAGTCAAAGTGCCACTTTTCTGTGTGGTTTATTGGAGATAAGAGTCTCATAGATTTTCCTGCCTGTGCTGGCTTTGAACTGCAATCCTCAGATCTCAGCATCCTGACTAGGATTACAGGCATGAGCCACTGACACCCGGCTCTTTGAGTTTTTTTTTTACTCAAGGCTAGCATTCTAGCATGAGCCACTCTTCCACTTGTGGCTTTTTGGTGATTACTTGGAAATAAGAGTCTCATAGACTTACTTTCCTTGCCCTGCCTTGCAATCCTCAGATCTCAGCCTCCTGAGTAACTGATTACTGGCCCTGGAGAATAATTATTTTTCACTTTTGTGCATTTATTTTGAATAAGTAGTTGTAAGTCAGTTTGTAAGACACATGCTTTTTGACCATAAGAAAACCAAAATACAGAAATAAGCCATAAAATCCAATTTTTGCTTCAAGGACTTTTTCTGGTAAGTTTACAATGTTAGGACTGTCACAGCTAAAGGAAGATTTTACCTTTTTTTTAAAAAAAAAAAAAAACAACAAAAAACTAGGGTTTAACTTCAAGGCTTCTGGCCCACATTCTACCACTTGAACCACACCTCCTGACCTGCGTTTGCTTGTCATTTTGAGATGAAGTCTTCTCAACTTCTCTGCCCGGGCTGGCTTTGAACTTCTATCTCCCAGGTCTCTGGGTCTCCACCGCACAGCTTCCCCACAGGGCTCCCAGAGGCTCTAGCTAAACGAGGCTGCTGGCCGGAAGCGCACTCCTGGCCGGAAGTGCAGGCCCAACGCTGTCTAGAAGCGGGCCTCAGGACCTGAACCGGAAGGAGTGTCTGCCCGCAGGGAACGACGGGAGGGGAGGTGTCAGGCTTGGCCCAGGCGGAGGTCCTCAGCGCCCCACGGCCCGGTGGTCTGAGTGGCTTCCGTCAGGAAGGTCTGGAGAGATGAACTGGGTCGGGGGCTCCCGGTAAGCGGCCTCTAGAACTTCAGACTGTAGCTCGTGGTTCCTGATGCCGCCATTCCCCGAGGGAAGTCGCGGCCTCCGCGGGGAGGAGTGGGCCTTCCGGTTGTGATTTAGGGAGGAGGAAAACAGTTGATTCCCCAGAAGAGAGATAACTTGGCTTCTGTAAGCCGTTTTTCCTTATGCTTCACCTTTGGGGTCCACTGTGGGCGAGCTTCCAGGTCCCTGCTTTAACGAGGCCTGGAGCGCTGAGCCGGGCCGGCCCATTGCTCCCAGTGCGCCTGCGCCACACTGGAGCCTGGCCTACTGCTTCTAATGCGCCTGCGCACACGAGAGTGGCGAGGCCAGGGCTTGCTGGTATTTGGAAAGTGTCACACGGCAGCCAGCTCCCACGGCATGGTACTTGTGTCATCACGTTTCCACGTTGTCATTTTTTTTAATTATTGTTTTGTGCTGGGTTTGAGGCTTGAACTCAGTTTTTACACTGAAGGCAGAAGGTCCACCACTTGACCCATACCTCCACTTGTACCTTTTTGCTGGTTAGTTGGAGGTAAGAGTCTTCACAGACTTTCTTACCCAGGCTGGCTTCGAACTTTGATCCTCAGATCTCATCCAGGAATCCTGAGTAGGTAAGATTATACATATAAGGCACCAGTGTCCAGCTTATTTATTTATTTTTAGTTTTTTGGTTTTTTTGGTTATGGGGCCTGAACTCTGGGCCTGGGCACTGTCCCTCAGCTCTTCAGCTCAAAGCGAGCGCTCTACCACTTGAGCCACAGCGCCACTTCCTATTTTTTTTTTTAAAGGGAAGTGCAGTTAGTAATTTTATTTGGATAATTTGGAAGATAATTCAGAATTCTGTATTCAAGACTAATTACAAGAAGGGATGGAAGATTGATAGCTTGCTTTCATAAAACCTGCTCGTTGTTGCTCTTGAATTCTATTAGGGTGGAAATCATGTAGGTTTTTAATTTCATTTGATTATTTTTCCTCATTAGGAAAACAAAATCCATTTGAAGAGTTTTTGGTTGAAATACAAAGTTATACATAGGGTTTTTTTGTTTGTTCATTTACTTTTTTTACAACTGTACCCATGACAGTAGTGATGTGGTTAGAATATGAAAATTTAAAGAATTTATATGGCAGTTGCTGGTAACCTTAATTACTCAGGCAGGTGAGATTTAAGTTTGAAGCCATCCCAGGTAGACAAATCCAAGATTATTCAATTAACCAGCAAAATACTCGAAAGTGAAGGTGTAGCTCTAGTGGTATAGCACCAGTTATGAGATCCGGCCCTGTGTTTATGCCCAAGTACCAGAAAACAGAGAATTTATGAGAAATGATTTTTCATGCTCACTGATTGTGTGTGTGTGTGTGTGTGTGTGTGAGAGAGAGAGAGAGTGAGAGAGAGAGAGAGAGAGTGTGTGTGTGTGACTAGGATTCCTACTTGCTAGGTATTCCCTACCTCATGCCTCTCCCCCTCTTTTAGTTGTTTTTTTTTTTTTTTTTTTTTGTCGGTCGTGGGGCTTGAACTCTGGGCCTGGGCGCTGTCCCTCAGCTCTTCAGCTCAAGGCGAGCGCTCTACCACTTGAGCCACAGCGCCACTTCCGGTTTTCTGGTGGTTTATTGGAGATAGGAGTCTCACGGTCTCTCCTGCCCGGGCTGGCTTTGAACCATGATCCTCAGATCTCAGCCTCCTGAGTAGCTAGGATTACAGGCTTGAGCCACCAGAGCCCGGCAGTTGTTTTTTTTTAAAAAAATATAAGGTCTTCAATTTTTTCAATGTTTTGCCCACGGCCCTCTGACTGCAATTCTTCCTCTTATGGCCTTGTACATAGCTGGGATTATAGGTCTGAACCACTACACCTGACTTTTTTGTTGAGGTGTGGGGTCTTTTTTTTTTGCCAGTCCTGGGGTTTGAACTCAGAGCCTGGGTCCTGTCTTTCACTCAAGGCGAGCACTCTACCACTTGAGCCACACTCCACTTCTGCTTTTTTCTGTTATTAATTGGAAATGAGGCTCATAGGTTCCTGCCGGGGCTGATCTCACCCTCCTGAGTAGCTAAGTTTACAGGTATGAGCCACCAGTGCCCAGCTGGTCTTGTTAGTTTTTAGCTTGAGCTGGCTTCAGAGTTCTTCTGATATATACCTTTATAGCAGCTAGGATTATAGGTAAGAGCCACCATGCCTTCACCTTTATTTGATACTAGACAAGTTTTCTAACTATATCTGATGAGTTAGCATGAACATTTCTTCTGTTGAATATATTAGTGTATTTTAGAAATTTGCTGAATTTATTGTGGCTAGTGTTATAACAGCACACTTGAACTTGGGAGAAAAACTAAAATTTAATAAGCATCAGCCATATTTGATCCATGATTATAATATGATGCTTGTCTCTTTGTTTTTGTTTTTGGTGATTTTTTTAAACAGGTACTGGGATATGAACTTAGGGCCTTGCACTTGCTATAAAGCACTCTATCACTTGAGTTATGTTTCAGATAGAGTCTTGAGTTTTATGCCTAGGGCTGGCTGATGATACTATTACTTACCATTTCTTGTATAACTGGGAATGGCAAGAGCATGTCATAAGCTTGTTAGTTGTGATGTTTTCATAACTTTTTGTTAAGGCTGGTATCAACTTGTTATTTTTCCCTAGCTCCTCCTCCCTTGTAGTGGAGATTATCAGTGTGAGTCACTGTGCCAGGCCTGCATTTAACATTCTTTAATGGGAATATTAAATACGATTGTTTGAAATAAATTACAAAGACTTCCATATTATTATTGTTGTTGTTGTTATTTTTGTCAGTTGTGGGGCTTGAACTCTGGGCTTGGGCGCTATCCTTCAGCTCTTCAGCTCCAGGCAAGCGCACTACCACTTGAGCCACAGCACCACTTCCGGTTTTCTAGTGGTTTATTGGAGATAAGAGTCTCACAGACTTTCTTGCCCGGGCTGGCTTTGAACTGTGGTCCTTAAATCTCAGCCTCCTGAGAAGCTAGGATTACAGGCGTGAGCCACCAGCTCCTGGCCATGAGAGACTCTTATCTCCAATTAACCATCAGAAAACTGGAAGTGGTGCTGTGGCTCAAGTGGTACAGTGGTGGCCTTGAGCTGAAGAGCTGAGGGACAGCACTCATGCCCAGTGTTCAATCCCCACGACTGACAATAAAAAGAAGAGAAAGGGACTGGGAAGGTGGCTCAGTTGTAGAGTGCTTGCCTTGCATGCATGAGGCCCTGGGTTCGATTCCTCAGCACCACATAAGCAAAAAGAAAAAGCTGGAAGTGGTACTGTGGCTCAAGTGGTAGTAGAGTGCTAGCCTTGAGCTGAAGAGCTGAGGGACAGCACCCAGGCCCAGAGTTCAGGCCCCACGACTGGAACCAAAAACAAAATTTAAAAAAAAAAAAAAAAAAGGAGAGAAAAAAAAGAAAAAGAAAGTCCCTTTCTTGACAAAGTCTTTTGTCATTTTCACCAATTATAAACCATTCACTCATCTGGAAATCATTGACCTAGAATTCTCTTTTTTGGTTTTATTTGTGGAAGTCACTACTGAAACTTGTATTTCCTAAAGTGATCGAGGTACAAATTTAAGAAAGGAAAAATATGTTTGTTGTTTTTACTTGCAAGTGATTCATTTTCTTTATTAATCACCAAATTCATAGATAAGTATCAAAGTGGAAGGAAGAAAGGGTATAAAGACAAAACCAGATTTTGTGCTGCAAAATGCTATTGAGAATCAGATTGACTGTAGCTCTAGTAATATAGCACTGTAATACAATATAAGGCCTTTGTTAAATGAAAGAAATTATGCTTATAATTGTGACTCAAGAATTTGATAAGTGTTCTATAAAGACACAGGTGAGGTTCTGTTGTAATAGAGTTGGGAAAGAAGCTATCATTTGTAAATACAGGCCTAGATCTAACCAAATAATGAAGTACTATGCTTCAGGAAGAAAGTACAAAATAACTGAAATCTAGGACCTTTGCAAGAACTTTAGAGTTTATTGAGAGAGAAAATGTGCCACTAAGTTTGACAATGTTTTAGGAATAGCAACCCAAATATATGATATAAGAATAAGTAATATGAATTATGCTAGAACATAGTATAGATATAGCAAACAAAAACTAAAGACAAAGGAAGGTTTAGATGGGGAAAAACAAGGAAGCATTGTGTAATTGAAGATAAGATTATACACATCTGCTTGATAGTGTGAAAGCCAGAACTATTCAAGGGCAAAAGTAGCACAAGGAAAGGAGATGGGGGGTGGGGAGGGGGGGTGGGAATTGATAAGAAGGGGAAACAAAGGAGGAGGCAACAATGCTTGATAAGAAATGTACTCATTATTTTGCCATTGTAATTGTAACTCTTCTGTACACTATTTTCACAATTTTAAAAAAAAGTCCCGTTTTATGACTATTGGTTTGCAATGCTAGTGGTATAGGTTGGTATATAGTTAGCTAATAGAGATCGCAAGATAAACATATCAGTTAGGTTTCTCTCTTAGAATAGAAAACAAATTAATACTGTTTTTTTCTGTTTTCTATTTTGACTATATATCCTCCAAATCTAACCAATGTAAGACCTGACTCACTTTGTGTAGGGATCAAGGCTGTGCCTAGTGGGTTGATTATTCAATCTGTGTATAGGGGTGAGCAGGTTGTGGATGAGGCCTCTTTATGATACAAAGTCAAATACAAAGCTTGGAAGGGGCACATTTAGATGTGGATACTGAAGCTGAAGTTTAATTAATTCTAGAGTAAATTGGCTATGTGGTTAATACTTAAATGTACAATAAACAGTATCCCAGACATCTCTTGATTGAGAGAGCCAAGGCTTGGTTATATGGCCGAAGAATACATTCGAGAATTTGTCTTTAATTTTTCTTTTCTTTTTTGGGTCCGGTCTTGGGGCCTGGGCCCTGTCCCTCAGCTCTTCAGCTCAAGGCTAGCACTCTACCACTTGAGCCACAGCACCACTTCCGGCTTTTTTCTTTTTTCTTATGTGGTGCTGAGGAATCGAACCCAGGGCCTCAGTCATGCAAGGCTCTACCACTGAGTTAACGTCCCAGCCCCTATCTTTAAGTTTTTTGTTTTCTGCCAGTACTGAGGCTTGAACTCAGGGCCTGGTTACTGTCCCTTAGCCTTTTCCCTCAAGACTGACATGTTACCACCGAAGCCATAGCTCTACTTGTAGCTTTTTGGTGGGTAAGTGTAGAGAAGAGTTTCACAGACTCTGCCTGGATTGGCTTCCAATTTCAGTCCTCAGATTTCATCCTCCTAAGTGGCTAATAATACAGGCATGAGCCACTGGTCCCAGCTTAAATTTTTGTTTTTAAACTATTTACTATTGATAGCTTCATTAAAATGACCCCAGATAAACTCAGCTCTCATTTAAAATCTCTTCCATGTCATGTAAAAACGAACTTTACAACTTTGGTGGGGGGGGGGGGGGAGGATGGGGTAGGGGGGCAGGAGGAGGATGGGGTAGGGGGGTGGGGGGAGGCAGGGAAGGGATGGGAAGGGTGAACAAAGTAGGAGGCTACAATGCTTGATAAGAAATGTACTCACTATCTTGCCCATGTAATTGTAACTCCTCTGTACAGTATTTTCACAATTAAAAAAAATCTCTTCCATGGTTCTTTTTTTGAGCCATATATACAAGGATGAGTTCTCATTTCAAAATGTGTGTACATCTGATAATGATCCAGCTCTCCTGCTGACATTTCTAGAAGGAAAGTAGCAGTGAGGCCCTTTTGAAGATGGCATGAGGGCATTTGTTGGCAAATGAAAGAGTGCTGGGACATGCACAGCTCAGGGCAACTGATTTGCTACAGAGGCAGGAGATGTATTTATTGATGACTATGCTGTTTGGTGTGCCAATCTAGTTATCCCATTGCCTGCTGCAGGCCCAGACAGATATAGAGTCCGTAGTAAATAGGAATTTTAGGAGACAATGAAAAATTTGCAAAAAAACCTATCAGATAACATAGTGATCCGATCAGATAACATAAAAATTAGTAGCAATATTGTTGCCACAGTGTTTTTTTGGGTCCGGTCATGGGGACTGAACTCTGAGCCTGGGCGCTGTCCCTCAGCTCTTCAGCTCAAGGCTAGCACTCTACAACTTGAGCCACAGCGCCACTTCCGGCTTTTTTCTTATGTGGTGCTGAGGAATCCAACCCAGGGCCTCGAGCATGCAAGGCAAGTGCTCTACCACTGAGCCACCTTCCCAGCTCTGCCACAGTGTTTTTTATTTTATTTTTTGTTTCTTTTGTTGGCATGGGGCTTGAACTCTGGGCATGGGTGCTGTCCCTCAGCTCTTCAGCTCAAGGCAAGTGCTCTACCACTTGAGCCACAATGCTACTTCTGGTTTTCTGGTGGTTAATTGGAGGTAAGAGTTTCAGGGACTTTCCTGCCCAGGCTGACTTTGATCTGTGATTCTCAGATCTCAGCCTCCTGAGTAGCTATGATTACAGGCATGAGCCAGCGACGCCTGACTAGACTTCCGTACTATTAAACTGTGAGTGCTCTTGTCCTTGATACCAAACAATCTTTAGTGCCTTCCTTTGTCTATGGTCTTGAATGAGTCCATGGACAGAGAGGAGGAAGTAAAATGGCAAAGGTTTATTGAAGAAAAAGGTAAGGAGAGCTTATGCTAGACAGGAGGGGTTCCAAGGGAGGGTACTGCCTGGGGTGGTTGTAAGGGGTTAATAAGGAATTAATTAGAAGTTAATAAGAGGTTATTAGGTGAGAGCAATGTAACTGTCAAGATCACTGGACAATCTGAGGGCCGTATCAGTCCCTAGGCCCAATTGGAAGCTCTTCTACATGTGTCCTTTAGTCCCTCTGATTGGGTGCCCATTCTGCAGTACATGTCTGGGGTCCAATCATTATGCTGATCATTTGCAAGTCTTGCTGGGGTAATGGGACGTGATGTGATGACCAGGGACCATATGCACAACTATTCAGTCATGGTGATGTGATGTCTAGGGGCCTGCACACAGGACTCCTCAAGGCCATGGTGATGTGATGTCTAGCCCTACCCCATCTCCCATACAGGACTACTCAAGGCCACAGTGATGTGATTCCCTAGATGGCTGTTTTGTTTGTTTTCTTTGTATGAACACTCATGCTCCTGTGTGTGTGTAGTATCACAAAGACTTTTATGGTTATTCTAGGAGGACTATTTTAGTTATGAGAGTTCACAAAGGCACAATACTAAAGAATATGGAGGCTAGGGATTGTGTTTCTCAAAATGAGCACCTGAGGTGTTAGGTATCAAGGTAGCATCCCTTTCCTTGCTCTCTCCCAGTTTTTCCCTCCCCTCCCAACCCACAACTTGTGTAGTTCATTTTCAACATAGTTACATTGAGTATTATTTTCTTTTGGCAGTATTAGGGTTTGAATTCAACCTTCCAGAGCATTCAACCTTAGTGTTTTCTTTTGAGAAGATTGCATAGGGGCCGGAGATTATACTGGTCCTGGGGCTCAAATTCAGGGATTGTGTACTGTCCCTGAGCTTTTCTCCTCAAGGCGAGTGTTTTACTACTTTAGCCACAGTTCCCTACCTATTTTATGGTGGTTAATTGGAGATAAGAATCTCGTGGACTTTCCTGCCTGGGTTGGCTTTGAATTAAGATCATTAGATCTCAGTCTCCTTAATAGCTAGGGTTACAGGTGTGAGCCATCAGAACCGGTTCATTAAGTGTATCTTTACATGCCTATCTGTATTCATAATGTTTAGGGCTGTAAAAGTTTAGAAGAAAAGAAAAATGTGACTTTGTATTTTTTTTTTTTGCTGGGGTCTGAATTCTGTGCCTGGGCGCTGTCCCTCAGCTCTTCAGCTCAAGGCTAGCACTCTACTACTTGAGCCACAGCACCACTTCTGGCATTTTCTGTTTGTGTGGTTCTGAGGAATCAAACCCAGGGGGGCCTCTTGCATACAAGACAAGCACTCTACCACTGAGCCACCTTCCCAGTCCTGATTTTGTTTTTTATAAGAAGACCTTATTATAGAAGGTTGAAATTAGAGTTAGGTATGTCTGTATACTAGTAGATACTTACCAGTATGTAATAAGCAATGGCTGTTTTGTCTTGAAAGTATAATTAGGTAGATAGGAAAGGTAGTAACAACCAGATTGCATGCATTAATTTGAAACACTTCTTACATTATGGAAGCTTGATCTATTAATTTTAGAATCATTTGATAGTAACTTCTTGACAATTACAGTTGCAAAGGCCAACATTTCTCATATAAAGTAAACTTGACATTTCACCTTTATTTGC
The DNA here is from genome assembly GCF_019054845.1 of Dipodomys spectabilis. Lineage (NCBI taxonomy): Eukaryota > Metazoa > Chordata > Mammalia > Rodentia > Heteromyidae > Dipodomys > Dipodomys spectabilis. The sequence goes on along the minus strand of NW_024870716.1, from coordinate 8,745,379 downwards.
TTTTTTTTTTTTTTTTTTTTTATTGGTCATAGGGCTTGAACTCTGGGCCTGGTTGCTGTCCCTCAGCTCTTCAGCTCAAGGCTAGCGCCCTACCACTTGAATCACAGCGCCACTTCCAGTTTTCTGGTAGTTTATTGGAGATAGTAGTCTAATGGACTTCCCTGCCTGGGCTGCCTTTGAACTGTGATCCTCAGATCTCAGCCTCCTGAGTAGCTAGGATTATAGGTGGGAGCCAGAGGTGGCTGGCTTGATTTGCTCTTTTCTGTTTTTGGGGGGGCCTGGGCGCTGTCCCCCAGCTCTTCAGCTGTAGACCAGCGCTCTACCACTTGAGCCTCAGCCCCACTTCTGGCTTTTCTGCTTATGTGGTGCTGAGGAATCGAACCCAGGGCCTCATGCATGCAAGGCAAGTACTCTACTATTGAGTCACCTTCCCAGCACCTTTATTTGCTGTTTAAAGGATTCTAACAATTATCTGGTAGCTAAGGAGAACATAAGAATTAATTTTCTTTTTTAAATTGTTTTCTTTGCTGGTTTTAATGTAGTTTTTACATATCTTTCCAAGATATCCTAACATTTCAAGTCAATCCACAGTGTCATTAAGGGTATAATGATTTGGTCCTGCCAGGAGTTTGTGGCTCACGTTTGTAATCCTAGTTGCTCAGAAGGCTGAGATTTTAGGATTGCAGTTCAAAGCCAGTGGAGCAGCAGTGTGTGAAGCTCTTTTTAAAAAAAATGATTGTAAAGGTGATGTACAGAGGGGTTACAATTACATAAGTAAGGTAATGAGTACATTTCGTTTTGAACCCTATTACTCCCTCCTTCATTTTCTCCCATTTCCCCCCTCCCCTGCTCTCCTAGCCCCCAAGTCGTAAAGTTCATTTCCAACATAATGTCTACTGAGTATCACTGTTGGATTGGTTCACCCTTTGTCCCACCTTCTCAGTGATTCCCCTTCACTACCCCAACTCAGATAAACTTATGTACAAGATAAAGGGTACAGAAATAAAAAAGTGACCACAGGGAATAAATCAAAAGGATTTTAAAAAAGAAAGAAAAAAAGAAATAACTGCAAGCAGTACAATTAACCCTTTTGCTTCTATTTCTTGGAGTTCATTTCAATAAATATCATTTTATATGCTTATATCTATATCGCTACTGTGCAATTGTGATTCTCTGCTAAGAATATCCTACACGTGGGGCTGGGAAGGTGGCTCAGTGGTAGAGCGCTTGCCTTGCATGCCCGATGCCCTTTGTTCGATTCCTCAGCACCACATAAGCAAACAGAAAAAAGCCAGAAGTGGCGCTGTGGCTCAAGTGGTAGAGTGCTAGCCTTGAGCTGAAGAGCTGAGGGACAGCGCCCAGGCCCAGAGTTCAGGCTCCACGACTGGACCCAAAAAAAAAAAAAAAGAATATCCTACACGTAGTGTAGTTATTTCAAATGAGAGAAACCATGGGGACAGGGGACAGTGCCCTAATGCTGAGTTCAAGCCCCACGACTGACCAAAAAAAATGATCTTAAAGCCACAACTAATTTACCAGTACATGAACCTTGCTATTCAGTGATACTGTTTTCAGTGGCATTTTTTTGCTCAAAGCTTTATCCTTTCTAATTTTCTTTAATACTAAACTCCTCAGCCGGGCACAGGTGGCTCTTGCCTGTAATCCTAGCTGAGATTTGAGGATTGAGGTTCAAAGCCAGCCCAGGCAGGAAAATCCATGAGAGACTCTTTTCTTTTCTTTTTTTTGTTTTTTTTTTTTTTGGTCAGTCATGGGGCTTGAACTCTGGGCCTGAGCGATGTCCCTTAGCTCTTCAGCTCAAGGCTAGCACTCTACCACTTGAGCTACAGTGCCACTTCTGATTTTCTGGTGGTTTATTGAAGATAAGAGTCTCATGGACTCTCTTGCCTGGGCTGGCTTTGAACCGTGATCCTTAGATCTCAGCCTCCTGAGTAGCTAGGATTACAGGCATGAGCCACCAGTGCCTGGCCATGAGAGACTCTTATCTCCAATTAACCACCAGAAAACTGGAAGTGGTGCTGTGGCTCAAGTGGTAGCATGGTGGCCTTGAGCTGAAGAGCTGAAGGACAGCACTCATGCCCAGAGTTCAATCCCCACGACTGACAAAAAAAAAAGAAGAGTATAAAAAGAAAAAGAAAGAAAAAGTCCCTTTGTTGACAAAGTCCTTTGTCATTTTCACCAATTATAGTCCATTTACTCATCTGGAAATCATTGACCTAGAATTCTCTTTTTTAGTTTTATTTGTGGAAGTCACTACTGAAGCCTGTATTTCCTAAAGTAATCAAGGTGCAAATTTAAGAAAGGAAAAATATGTTTGTTGTTTTTACTTGCAAGTGATTCATTTCTTTATTAATCACCAAATTCATAGATAAGCATCAAAGTGGAAGGAAGAAAGGATATAAAGACAAAACCAGATTTTGTGCTGCAAAATGCTATTGAGAATCAGATTGACTGTAGCTCTCGTAATATAGCACTGTAATACAGTATAAGGCCTTTGTTAAATGAAAGAAATTATGCTTATAATTGTGACTCAAGAATTTGATAAGTGTTCTATAAAGACACAGGTGAGGTTCTGTTGTAATAGAGTTGGGAAAGAAGCTATCATTTGTAAATACAGGCCTAGATCTAACCAAATAATGAAGTACTATGCTTCAGGAAGAAAGTACAAAATAACTGAAATCTAGGACCTTTGCAAGAGCTTTAGAGTTTATTGAGAGAGAAAATGTGCCACTAAGTTTGACAATGTTTTAGGAATAGCAACCCAAATATATGATATAAGAATAAGTAATATGAATTATGCTAGAACATAGTATAGTTATAGCAAATAAAGACTAAAGACAAAGGAAGGTTTAGATGGAGAAAAACAAGGAAGCATTGTGTAATTGAAAATAAGATTATACACATCTGCTTGATAGTGTGAAAGCCAGAACTATTCAAGGTCAAAAGTAGCACAAGGAAATGGGAAGTGTTAGGAAGGGAAAACAAAGGAGGAGGCAACAATGCCTGATAAGAAATGTACTCATTATCTAGCCCAAGTAATTGGTTTTTTTTTTGTGTGCTAAATTTATGGTTTATTATACAAAAAAGTTCAAATAAAATATTAGTGATTAGGACTAATGATAATTTTTCTTATTACCAAATAATACACAATCCAGTAAACCCCTCTGTACAGTGTATTCACAATTTTAAAAAAGGCATGTTATATGACTATTGATTTACAATGTTAGTGGTTTAGGTTGGTATATAGCTAATAGAGATTCCAAGATAGACATATTCGTTAGGATTCTCTTAGAATAGAAAACAAATTAATACTATTTTTTTTCTGTTTTCTATTTTGACTATATATCCTCCAAATCTAACCAATGTAAGACCTGACTCACTTTGTGTAGGGATCAAGGCTGTGCCTAGTGGGTTGATTATTCAATCTGTGTATAGGGGTGAGCAGGTTGTGGATGAGGCCTCTTTGTGATATAAAGTCAAATACAAAGCTTAGAAGGGGCACATTTAGATGTGGATACTGAAGCTGAAGCTTAATTAATTCTAGAGTAAATTGGCTATGTGGTTAATACTTAAATGTACAGTAAACACTATCCCAGACATCTCTTGACTGAGAGAGCCAAGGCTTGTGTCTATGGCCATAGAATACATTTGAGCATTTGTCTTTAACTTTTTTGTTTTATGCCAGTACTGGGGCTTGAACTCAGGGCTTGGTTGCTGTCCCTTAGCCTTTTCCCTCAAGGCTGATATGTTACCACCGAAGCCGTAGCTCTACTTGTAGATTTTTGGTGGGTAATTGTAGAGAAGAGTTTCACAGACTCTGCCTGGATTGCCTTCCAATTTCAATCCTCAGGTTTCTCCCTCCTAAGTGGCTAATAATACAGGCATGAGCCACTGGTCCCAGCTTAAATTTTTGTTTTGACCCCAGATAAACTCAGTGAACAGCTCTCATTTACAATCTCTTCCATGATTCTTTTTTTGAGCCATATGTACAAGGAAGAGTTCTCATTTCTAGATGTGTGTACATCTGATAATGATCCAGCTCTCCTGCTGACATTTCTAGAAGGAAAGTAGTTGTGAGACCCTCTGGAAGATGGCGTGAGGGCATTTGTTAGCAAATGAAAGAGTGCTGGGACATGCACAGCTCAGGGCAACTGATTTGCTACACAGGCAGGAGATGTATTTATTGATGACTATGCTGTTTGTTGTGCCAATCTAGTTATCCCATTGCCTGCTGCGGTCTCAGACAGCTATAGAGTCCATAGGAAATAGGAATTTTAGGAGACAATGAAAAATTTCCAAAAATCCTATCAGATAACATAGTGATCCTATCAAGTAACATAAAAATTAGTAGCGATACTGTTGCCACAGTGTTTCTTATTTTATGTTTTTTTTTGTTGGTCATGGGGCTTGAACTCGGCATGGGTGCTGTCCCTCAGCTCTTCAGCTCAAGGCAAGTGCTCTATCACTTGAGCCACAATGCTACTTCTGGTTTTCTGTTGGTTAATTGGAGGTAAGAGTTTCAGGGACTTTCCTGCCCAGGCTGACTTTGATCTGTGATCCTCAGATCTCAGCCTCCTGAGTAGCTAGGATTATAGGTATGAGCCACTGGTGCCTGGGTACTACGGTGGTTTGGTTAACTGTATTTTCATATTGTTTGGGAATGCTTTTTTAAAAGGTAAAATTAATGCTCAGTGAAAATTGCTGATTATGAAGATTTACCTTATTGGTAGAGTGCTTGCCTAAAATGTGCAAGTCCCTGAATTCAATCACCAGCATGAGGGGAAAATGTATTACCTGACAAGGAAGTTGAGGGACAGGTAACTTAACAAGTTTGTCAACATTTAGCAGCTTATCATTCACACAGTTATATCACTGACCTGGTGCTAATCTGTTGAAAGACTATCCCTATTCACTTTCAAATTCAGGAATTTTTTACTTTTTCTTTCTTTCTTTTTTTGGTAGGGCTGAGGATTGAATCTAGGGTCTTTTGTATGCTAGGAAAGCACTCTGGCACTGAACTATATCTCCAACTTAAACCGGAGATTATACCTAAAGACAAGTATTGATAAATGTAAGTGCAGAATGTATGTGTACTATGATTCTAAAGTAGGATTTTCATTTATATCAGATAATTTCTAAATTTTACTTATTTGGTATATTGTATATATTTAAAAAGGAAAGTAATCTTGTATAGTATTAACAGAACTTCAAGAACAGTTAAATAATGCCAATTTTACAGCAGTGTAATAAGATGCTACAAGTTGAAAATAAGCTAATTCCAATAATTTAAAAAATATAATATGGAGTACTTGGAAGCTCATTCTAAGGTGAAATACCTTACATTAATATAATTATGAATTCTACTTATACTGTTAATACAGTTACAAATTCTGTTAAGTTCAGTATTGATGATAAAATGATTTCTGCCATCATAGGAATAAAAATTTGATGGATCATAATTGCTATGGGAAAACAAATTGTGTGACATGTAGCTGAGTGGTAGTTTGAATTGTTTTGAATTTACATAGCTGCATTCAAGGAAATTTGATATTTTACCCAAAGAAAGTTGCACTTGTTAAATATCACAAATTATTTTATATATACGATTAATGTAATTGGAGTACATGATTTTTGAGACAAAACTGATGTGATGTACACAAAGAAAACTTGGACATGTTGTTACGTTTCTCTTTCTTTGCTGTTTTTATTAAGAAGATTTCAGTTTTAAGTCCAAAGAATTACTTTATATAAGTTACTCTGTGGATCCTATGTTGTTACTGAAAATTGTTCTAAGAAATTTTCTAAATGTTGATGGCAATTTTCTAAAAACAAATTGAGATCTTTATGAAAAGTATTCCATAAATTCAGTGGTCAAAAAATCTTGAAGTGTTTTTAGTGTTTGGTGGTACTTGGATAATTTGCTAATCAGGGACACTACCATTTGAGCCAAGTCCTCAGCTCTCTGAAATGTATAAAATTATAATTACCAAAATAAAATTATAAAGACCCTGTGTAAAATTTAATTTTGAAATTTTAATTTTTTATTTGATATTTAGATTCTATATTAGGATAAAGTGATTGGTACAAATAATTTTTTTTGTTGTTGGTCATGAGGCTTAAACTCTGGGCCTGGCCATTATCCCTCAGCTCTTCAGCTCAAGGCTAGCACTCTACCACTTGATCCAGAATACCACTTCTGGCAAGTTGATGCTTTTTGATCCATAACAATTTTTGGTATGGATTTTTTGAATATAATTTCATTGTTAAGGTGTTATACCAGAGAGGTTGCCATTTCATAGCAAAAAATTTTAGTATGTGTATATGAACATATACATATATATACATAATTTAGGTATATTTCATTATTTAACTTCCCTTTTACTGTCTAGCATAGTGACATCTTTTTTTTTCTTTTTTTTTGTACTGGGGTTGAAACTTGCGGCCTCTTACTAGCTAGGCAAATGGTCTGTCTCAAGACAAGCATACTATTTGAATAAAAAATCAAAACTGATGTATTAATTTCTATGTATATAACTAGCATTGAATACATGTTATTTTTAAGTGGTGTTCAGTAATGTTCAGTTTAACTAGTTGGTTGAGTATAATAACGTTGGGGTTTGTTGAGTTTGGTCAGGAAGATTTTTAATTTAATTCAATTTTTTTTTTTGGTTAGTCGTGGGGCTTGAACTCTGGGCCTGGGCACTGTCTCTCAATTGTTCAGCTCAAGGCAAGTGCTCTACCCCTTGAGACACAGTGCCACTTCCAGTTTTCTGGTGGTTTATTAGAGATAAAAGTCTCAGGAACTTTCTTGCCTGGGCTGGTTTTGAACTTTGATCCTTAGATCTCAGCCTCCTGAGTAGCTAGGATTACAGGCATGAACCACTGGTACCTGGCTGATTAAAACTTTTAAAAGAAAGAAATTAAAAATCTATTACTTACCTTATTGCCTCCTCTTATTCTTTAAGTTTTTAGATTTGTGTATGTTTTATTTCAAGAATTTAGGGTTTTATGTTTACAGTGTTGCTTATGAAAGTTGCAATCTATCTCTGGCTATTTACAAGACTGCCAGAAATGTTTGTGTGAGAACTTATCAATAATTTAGTTGTAAAATAAATTGCTAAATTATATCTAAGTACTAGTTTAATACATTTGATGGAAACATGTTGTGTTCTAATGATATTTCTAAACTATAGAAACAACACCTAGGAAACTATGAATATACTAATTTTTTATTGATTTTATGATAGTGTGAATACCTTGAAATATACATCTACATTAGAATGTGGTTCACATCCTAAAATCTCTCTCAATGGGTATTTAGGTTGTTTGCACTTGTGATTCTAGTTTGTGCCTATAGAATAGTGTTTTTGGTGAGAAAATACTGTAATTCAATCTGAGAATTCAATTAAGCGTTGTATTCCAAGTATCACATAGCTTCCCACTTTATTGGCTTCATAATTTGCTCCTTCAATTTCTTTTTTTTTAAACATTTTATTAGCGTAAGTTTTAAGGGGGTTTACTTTAAAAATTTAAATGTTTAAAACTTTTAAAATGTTTACAGTGCTTCTTATCATTCTTACCATTCTCCTTCTTAAAACAATTCCAATAGATTTCATTGTTCTATTTTTTGTTTTTGTTTTGTTTTTTTTTTTGTTTTGTTTTTTTGGGTCCGGTCGTGGGGCTTGAACTCTGGGCCTGAGCGCTGTCCCTCAGCTCTTCAGCTCAAGGCTAGCACTCTACCACTTGAGCCACAGCGCCACTTCCAGCTTTTTTCTTTTTTCTTATGTGGTGCTGAGGAATCGAACCCAGGGCCTCAGGCATGCAAGGCAAGCGCTCTACCACTGAGCCACCTTCCCAGCCCTCTATTTTTGTACATAAATGTAAAGTGCCCTCTGTTCTTCCTCCCACTCACTTGTCACTGCTACCTTCCCCTGGGCAGGATCTGTTTTACATTACTGTCATTCATTTTAAGTGTATATTTATTATTCAGGGAGTTTCCCTGTGGTATTTCACACATGCATATGTTGTCCTTTAATTAGATTAACCTCCTCTACTACTTTTTCTCTATTCCTCCACACCATTATTCAATAGATGTTGTTAGTTTCACTATGCTATCTTAGTATACAGATGCAATGTATTTTGATATTATCTACCCTTTCTCATTTTCTTTTTCTCCCCCCAAATCTCAAACATTCCTGCTATTACAATTACATTTTTTTTTTTTTTGGGGTCCGGTCGTGGGGCCTGAACTCTGGGCCTGGGCACTGTCCCTCAGCTCTTCAGCTCAAGGCTAGCGCTCTACCACTTGAGCCACAGCGCCACTTCCGGCTTTTTTCTTTTTGCTTATGTGGTGCTGAGGAATCGAACCCAGGGCCTCAGGCATGCAAGGCAAGTGCTCTACCACTGAGCCACCTTCCCAGCCCCTACAATTACATTTTTTCTTTCTATATGTGTACATACAGTCATGTGTGTACTTATATATATATCTTTTAGGTTTAGCTTCCACATATGAACTTTCGTCATTCTGAAACTGGCTTACCTGGCATGAATAATCTTCAGTTCTATCCATTTATTGGCCAACAGCATAACTTCTTTCTTCATTATGGCTAAAGAGTACTCCATTGTGTATATATACCACCTTATTTATCAGTAGTAGGGAATTTAGGGAATTTGGGTTGTTTCTATAACTTGGCTATTGTGAATAGGGCTGTAATAAACATGCATGCAAGCACTTCTTTTATGTCCTGACTTAAGCAGCTTTTGGATATGTGCGCAACAGTGTTATCGTTAATCATATTATAGTTCCAGGTTTTGTTGTTGCTGTTGTTGTTTGCCAGAATTCAGAGCCTGGGCACTATCCTTGAGCTGTTTTTCCTCAAGGCTAGCACTCTGCCACTAGAGCCACAGGGCGCCACTTCTGACCTTTTCTGTTTATGTGGTACTTAGGAATCAAACCCAGGGCTTTATGCATGGGAGGCAAGCACTCTACCACTAAGCCACATTCCCAGCCCCTCTATAGTTTTATTTTTTTGTAGAACTTCCATACTGTTTTCCACAGTGGTTATGCTAGTTTATATTCCCAACAACAGCATCAAAGGGTAACTTCTTTTGTAATTCATGAACTTAAAAAATTTTTTTTCTTGTGTTATAAAAGAAATGTTTGTTTTCTTATTTATTTACTTTTGAGGCGCCCTGTATTGCTCAGCCTTGCCTGGAACTTGTGATCCTCCTGTCTTAGCTCCCAAGTGTTGAAATAATAGCATGTGCTACCACACATGGCTCAAAAGAAGTGTACTTAAAAGCCATAGCTTCTAACATATATCATTACTATTCTTTTTTTTTTTTTTTTGGTCAGTCATGAGCCTGAACTCTGGGTGGGGTGCTGTCCCTCAGCTCTTCAGCTCAAGGCTAGCACTCTACTACTTGAGCCACAGCACCACTTCCAGCTTTTTCTGCTTATGTGGTGCTGAGGAATCGAACCCAGGGCCTCATGCATGCAAGGCAAGCGCTCTACCACTGAGCTACCTTCCAAGTCCATATCATTACTATTCTTAACACATCAAGGTGACCTGCTTTAGTTTTGTGGAAAGCCAGTGTAAGTACTTTTTCTAGGTTAGCTACTGTCTTGAATCTTAATAAGCCCACTAGCTTGTAATGTTAGATTTTGATATTTCAGGCTAATGATGATTTCTCTAAATCACAAAGCATGGGATGTTTTCTTGCAAATCATTAGTTATTGATCTTGATTGTATGTTTTCCAGTTTTAGTTATACTTAAAGATTGATTGTAGGTTCTTAACATCCTAAAAGTTTCCTTTGTGTCTGCTATGCTCTGAGGAAAATAAATGAATCAGGAAACTAAAAATGCAAAACCAAAGAAATAACAACAACCAAAAAGCATTTAGTTTTTAATGTAGTTTCAATATCACTTTGTATACTTCATGCAAAATTATAAATTAGTGTTGTTTTCACATTTCTTTGACAACCTTACTGTGTTTGTGTGTTTTGGTCTGAAATTTAAGAGGAAAATTTCTTTAAATCTTTTTTAAATTGTTACGATAGAGGTGATGTACAGAGGAGTTACAGTTACATTAGTCTGATAAAAAGTACATTTCTTTGGAAAGACTTGGAAAAATTCTGTTAAGCAAAGTAAGCCAGATCCAAAGAACATAGGCTGCATGGTTTCCGTCATTTGTAATAACTAGAATATGTCTAGGATATTCTTAGCAGAGGATCACAGTGGCTCAATAGCTATGTGCATAATACCATATAAAATTATGCTTACTGAAAGGAACTCCAAAAATGGAAACGAGGATTTTTAGTGTACTGTTTGCAGTTATTTCATTTTTCTTTCTTTTATTTCCTTTATTTGCGCCCTGTTGACACCGTTTTTGATTTCCATACCCTTTGACTTATATATAAATTTATCTCAGTTGGGGAAGGGAAGGGGAATCACATAAATGGTGGGACTAAGGGTAAACTATGCAACAGTGATAATAGACACTATATTGGAAATGAAATTTACAATTTGTTGGGGGATTGGGAGGGGAAAGTGGAATAAAATGAGAGAGGAGGTAACACTGTTCCAAAAGAAATATACTCATTACTTATGTAACTGTAACCCCTATGTATATTACCTTTACAATAAAGTTATATTTTAAAAAAGAGTACATTTCTTTTTGGATAGTGTCATCCCTTCCTTTGCTCTTTCCCAGTTTTTCCTTCCCATCCCTACCCACAAGTTAAATAGTTCATTTTCAACATGGTGTCTAATGAAGAGGAGTATTTCTTTGCCATTTTTCTTCAGATCTTTTCTTACTAGAAAGAATAGACAGAAATCTTGATTCACTTTTGATAGTCAACATGGTTTCCCTCTCCCCTATTTGGTTTTGTTTCTTTTTCTCTGTCTCCCTCTTACCTTTCTGTTCTTTTCTCTTCAGTACATTATACTTCATTTTTTATAATTCTTAGCAATAGTATTTGTAACTAATATCTGTATTCTGGCTACTTAAAATTAATCATTTGTATTCTATGAAGTTATGACCTACTGATTTTCATTTAAGTAGCTACAACAATTTTCTTTCTTTTTTGAGGGGGGGTCCAGTTGTGGGGCTTGAACTCTGGGCCTAGGCGCTGTCCCTCAGCTCTTCAGCTCAAGGCTAGCACTCTACCACTTGAGCCACAGTGCCACTTCCAGCTTTTTTCTTTTTGCTTATGTGGTGCTGAGGAATCGAACCCAGGGTCTCAGGCATGCAAGGCAAGGACTCTGCCACTGAGCCACCTTCCCAGCCCCCCAACAATTTTCTTTCCCTCCATTCTTAACTCTCTCCTTCTTCTCCTACCCTTGGCCCTTGGTCCTTCCCCTTCCTTCCTGCTTTCCTTCTTTCCTTTCTTCCCTCCCTTTTTTCTTTTCCTCCCTCCCTCCTTCTTTCTCTCTTTCTCCCTCTTTATTTCTTTTTCTCTTTCCTTCTTTCTTTCTTTGTGGTACTGAGGTTTGAACTCATAATCTTATACTTGCTAGGAAGGTACACTGTACCCCTTCATCCAGGCCCTGGCATTTTTTTTTTTTGAGGTCCGGTCGTGGGGCCTGAACTCTGGGCCTGAGCGCTGTCTCTCAGCTCTTCAGCTCAAGGCTAGTGCTCTACCACTTGAGCCACAGCACCACTTCCGGCTTTTTTCTTTTTGCTTATGTGGTGCTGAGGAATCTAACCCAGGGCCTCATGCATGCAAGACAAGCGCTCTACCACTGAGCCACCTTCCCAGCCCCATCCCTGGCATTTTTTCTAATTTTTATTGAGTAAGATAATTACAGTATATTTCTTGAAAATATATTTTCTAGAATAATAATTACTGTTAAAAAGGTGAGATTGCTAGTGGCTCACATGTGTACTAAAGAGGCTGGAGGAATTTGGTTGAAGGTCTACATAGGCAGAAAAGTCCTTGAGACTTTAATCTCCAAAATAATGAGCAAAATGCAGGGTTGGAGACATGGCTCAAGTGGTAGAATGCTAACCAAACAGCAAGCTGAGTGAGCAGAAGGCTCTGCCAAATAAAAAAGATGAGCTTCATTCACATTCTCCATTTTACCCAAGTTTAATAAATTTAGATAAAATTATATTATAAAGTGCATATTAGTTGCATGAATTGTCATTTGAATATAATCTAGAAGGTTTTGATAATGCAATATGTAAAGGTCATATTTTTCTTTGGTTGGGTATGTGAGTTTATGAAGTAAAGAACATAGTGAAGTTGAAAACTAGGTGTGGCCCTGTTGTGGAAGTCTTGGTCCTAAGTGATAACCACAGCTGTGTTTTAGAGTGTGTACACATATAATAATATGTTAGAGGGCTGGGAAGGTGGCTCAGTGGTAGAGCGCTTGCCTTGCATGCCTGAAGCCCTGGGTTCGATTCCTCAGCACCACATAAGCAAAAAGAAAAAAGCCAGAAGTGGCGCTGTGGCTCAAGTGGTAGAGTGCTAGCCTTGAGCTGAAGAGCTGAGGGACAGCACCCAGGCCCAGAGTTCAGGCTCCACAGCCGGACCAAAAAAAAAAAATAATGTTAGAGACTCTTTGAAGTTTAATTTTGGTAACTTTGCTGTATACTGAATATTACGGCATTTTCTATAGTATACTTTAACAAATGACTTTTCTTTTAATTATTTGCAAAATTTGGGGTATGATTTATGTTTTTCAAGTATAAAGCTTGAACCAATTTCCCACATTATTTAAGAACTGGCTCCTTTTATCATTGCTGTCTTGTTCTTGTATAAGTCTAAAGAAAACCATAAGAACTTATGATTGATTTGGAGGTGGACACACTTAATCCTAGCTATTAAGGAGCCTGAGATCTGAGAATCAGGTTGGAAGCCAGCATAGGCAGACAAATCCAAGATAAGACAAATCTTATCTCCAATTAACCTGGAAAAAGCAGGTAGGGGAAGTGTGGCTTAAGTAGTAGAGCATCAGCCTTGAGCAGAAAAAGTTGGGCCAGAGAGTGAGGCCCTGAGTTCAAACCTTAGTACTGTCGCAAAAAGAAAAATGCTTCTCTTAGGTTTCAGACAAAACCTGTCACTCATGTTTGCACTCTGTCTGCTCAACTTCCCCTAATAGATAATCAATTCCCTCTTGATGCCTCAGTGCTTCTCTACAGAAGCTGTGTTCCTGGGACAGGAATGTTGAAACCCAGTGACTTGAATTTCCTGGATATGGTTGCATATCCCACAGTCCTGGATATAAAATGTAGCTTTTGTCACTCAATGCAAGTTTCTCATGTCTCTCTTCTGTACCAGGTTGTTCTGTTATTCACACAAAAGAACATGTGGTACCAGAACTTTTGAGGCCTCTGTCAGCTGTGTGTGCCGATGTGCCTGGACCTGGCCAGGAGTGTCGCGTGTGGGGTCTATGTTCATGCCAGGGGGGCCTTTGTGTGACCTCTCATCAGTTTTCTTGGGTGCAGTCTGTCTTAGGGACTCTGCCTTGCTTTGCTTATGTTTAGCCGTTTCTCTGCTAGCTTTCAAGCAGATTTCTTTACTACACTGCATTTTAAACCAGAAATAAATGAAAAATGAGAGAAGAAGGGAGGAAGGTAGGGAATATAGTGGACTTTTAGATCATTTATTTTAATTTTATTATGCAACAGTTATTTTGAAGACATTCTCTTCAGTAGCCTAGAGTTTTTAACCCCATTGATGTGTATTTCTTACCTTATGAGCTTTTTTGATAGGTACAAGCCATCTCCTTCTGTAGAAGGTGAAAAAAAAAAAACCCAGGCACTTGCTTCACAATTGGTTTTATAGGTAAAGAATGAGCATGTGACTTAAGCTTAGACTTTGATGTGATTGTCCTAAATCAGGCTAGCAATCCCAGGAAATAACTACTGCAGAGCACCTGTTATAGTAGTAGGAGCTGCAGGAGGACTGGATGTCAGAGGTTTCTATCCAAGGGTCGAGATGATGCTGGCGGTTGTAGACAGTGTTCATCAGTACCATAAGAGGTGGCCTTATAAACTCCATTGTGGCATGGTTTTGAGCAGCTGCTTAGACTTCCTTGTTCTTGCCATTTGCTAACCCTGGTCCTCAACTTTCTCAGAAAGTCTGTCAGTTACTCTACTTCTTTATGTAATTGTTTTCTGTTTAAATTAGCCAAATAAGTTTTCAGTTGTTATTGAGAGTAGTTTTATTTTCCAACTGGCCACAAAAAAGCCAGAAGTGAAAGTGTGATAGAGCACAATTGAGAGAAAAAATACTAAGTAAGAGCATGATTTCAGGCCACAGTACCTACACACAAAAAGAATCAACTCTTGTAATATGTCATACTCCTTTTTCATTTTCACCATGGTTTAGCCACTACTAGATGTTTTAAGTTCTTAATTACTTTTCCTTATTAATACAAGAATACGCAATACGTAGTGCATAAAAGTTGGTGAGAACTGAATTCTACGTAATGAAAAATCAATGTGAAATAAAATAATTTATTTATAGATACATGGGAATATATTTAAATGTTGACATGACAAACCTAATTTTGTTAACATTAATAACACAGAACCTGCTTACATAATTGGTATTCTGAACCATGAAAAAATTAATTTGCTTTCTCTTCTGTTTTGCAAGTTTTAAAATAATGGGAATAATCTCCAATGTCCTACTTAGCCTTAGCTTTTTTTTTTTTGCCGGTCATGGGGCCTGAACTCTGGGTTTGGGCGCTGTCCCTCAGCTCTTCAGCTCAAGGCTAGCGCTCTACCACTGGAGCCACAGCGCCACTTCCGGCTTTTTCTGTTTATGTGGTGCTGAGGAATTGAACCCAGGGCCTCATGCTTGCAAGGCACGCACTCTACCGCTGAGCTACCTTCCCAGCTCTAAACTTTTCACTATTTTTTTTTTTTTTTTTGACAGTCGTGAGGCTTGAACTCTGGGCCTGGGCACTATCCCTCAGCTCTTCAGCTCAAGGAGAGCACTCTACCATTTGAGCTACAGCACCACTTCCTAGCCTTAGCTTTTGATGAATCCATCAAATGTAACTTTTTTCTTTTTAGAATTTCATTGTTAGTATAAAGATGAAATACAGGCTGGGCACCAGTGGCTCACGCCTGTAATCCTAGCTACTCAGGAGGCTGAGATCTGAGGATCACAGTTCAAAGCCAGCAGAAAAGTCTGTGAGACTCTTATCTCCAATAAGCCACTAGAAAACCGGAAGTAGCACTGTGGCTCAAGTGGTAGAGTGCTCACCTTGAGCTGAAGAGCACAGGGATAGCACCCAAGCTCAGAGTTCAAGCCCCACAAGTGACCAAAAAAAAAAAAAAAAGATGATATACAGAAATGTTATAGTTATGCATGTCAGGTAAAGAGTACATTTCTTTTTGGACAATGTCACCCCTTTCCTTGCTCTCTCCCAGTTTTCTTTTAAAGTTAGAATATGAGCAGTAGTTGTGATGTTTCATGGGACAGAAAATATAGGGTTTTTTGCTTTTTTGCTCCAGGCTAGTGGTTTTCTATTTGAGCCATAGCTCCCACTTCCGATTTTTAGTGGTTAATTAGAGAGAGAAGTTTCACAGACTTTCATACCCAGTTTAGCTTTGAACCATGATCCTTGTATCTCAGCCTCCTGAGTAGCTAAGATTATAGGTGTGATCCATCAGAGCCTAGATGTCATAAATGCTATTTAAAGTTTTACTTTTATTAATAGACTAACACTTCATAACCACTAAATACTACCCTGTTATTGGTGTTGAGTGCTTTATTTGGTACATGGATCATAGGTACAAAGCACACACAATGATAGGCTTTTAAAAAGAATATACTGTGGTCTGTGTCCCCAAAATTCATAAGTTGAAGTACTAACCCCTGAGGTGAAGATACTAGTTGGTGGGGATATTTGAGAGTATTCTTGACTCTGACTGGTACTCTTGTAAAAAGATATCCAGGGAAGTAGCTAAGCCTTTACCAGGTAAGGATATAGTGAGAAATCATTATCAGTGACCAAGGAACAAGGCCCTGACCAGACATTGAGTCAGCTGGTACCTTGATTTTAGACTTCATAGCCTCCAGAACTATGACAAGTAAATTTCTGTTGTCAGTGTACCCATCATGTCATCTTTAATAAGCAATTCTTAATAAAAAGACAATTTTATGTGACACAAAATCCCTCAGAAATGAATACCTAAAGATGCAGGAAAGATTGTTCATTTTTTAAAAATTTTTTATTGTGAACATACTGTACAGAGGGGTTACAATTAGATGGACAAGATAATGAGTACATTTCTTATCAAGCATTGTAGCCTCCTCCTTTGTTTCCCCTTCCCATCCCTTCCCAACCTCCCCCCGCCCCCCCATACAATCCCTCCCCCCCCCCCCCCACCAAAGTTGTAAAGTTCATTTTCGACATGACAACTTGTACTTCTCATTGTTGCAACGGGTCCACCTGTATCCTTATTTATTTCTTTGTTGCTTTGTATGTCCCTCCCCCACAGTATAACCCCTGCTTTCACTGGATTTGATGTCGGTATAATTTGTGGAGGGGAAGGGGAAAAACAAGATTGTTCATTTTTATACTTAGATTTGATAAAGAATGGGCATCCATATAGAAATGGTATTACCTAGTGGTAATAGACTGAGAGGGTAAACCCAGAAAGACTTCTATTTGGGGATTCTTGGCCTTTGTGGGCCATTCTTTCTTCTTGGCTATGGGACAAGACTTCTATAAGAAGGATTTCATCATCTACTATCAGATAATGTAGATCAAATATGCACTGCTTTTCTTTTTTCCTTTTTGTGACTAGTTCTTATATAGTGAGATGGGAGGAGGATATCAAAATTACATTTCTGGGTTTTGTAGCTGACTTGAGTTTCTGTCATCTGCCATGGGGAAGAGAAGTTCCAGTTTCTCTTACCCGGTTTGGGGGGGAGCCATAGAAAAGAATGCAAGAATGCATGAGGCCCTGGGTTGGATTCCTCAGCACCACATAAACAAAAAGAAAAAGCCGGAAGTGGTGCTGTGGCTCAAGTGGTAGAGTGCTAGCCTTGAGCTGAAGAGCTGAGGGACAGCGCCCAGGCCCAGAGATTAGGCCATACGACCGGACCACCCTCCCTACCCCCCAAAAAAAAGAAAAAGAAAAGAAAAGAATGCAAGAGAAGGTCAGAGAGAAAATGCTTTTCAGGCCTGTAAAATTCAAAATACTGAGCATGCCAAAGTGATATACTTTCAGGTAGTTTTCCGTGCCCAATATCAATTACCTGATTTATGGTATTCTGTTTTAGCCACTTGAATTGGCTTAAAATAGAAGATTTTGTGAACCAAGGATTGTACTTACTACGTAAGTGCTCTACTACTGAACTACATCTCCAGCCCTTAGTTATTTAGATATAGTGTTTTTTTAATTTATTTTTATTTTTTTAATTTAATTTTATTTTTTTGTGAACATAAATATAGTGTTTTTAAAATTAGAATTCCTTAGAAAAATTTGTGAAATATATACTAAAAATACTTGGAAGATCATTTTCATGTTTTCCTTTTGGAAAATAGTACTATGATCACTTTGTTTTGGGGTTTTAATTTCAGATCTGTATTTAACTGAGATGACAATCATTTTAAAGACATTTCTTTGATAATTGTGTATTTTGTCCTCACTTCCTTTCTAGGAGCAGGGTTCTGATCAAGCAGGACAGGAGAAAGCAAAAGGTAGGGAAAAATCTATTTTTATTATGTCAGTTGTATGCAATAATCACCTTCTGAAACATTTTTAATCATTTATAGTAATTCTATCTAAGTACAGTTGAAAGATTATCTTCCTTTAGTCTTCTCCATCCTTACAGGTACATTGATAAACTCTCCACTTTGCTCAGGTGTAAACTTAGGAACAATTCTTGAATCTTACTATCTTGCTAGTGTCAAGATGATAACTGATGATATTTCACTATCCATAGAATTAGCACTGTAATTTCAGTTGCCTAGAGTACTGTAATGCTCTCATTTCCCAGATCCTACTCCCACTTGGTTTTCCCATTTGTCTGACTGCATAATATATTCATGTGTGCATAGCCCCTGAGCAGTACATACCTGAGAGAAACTTGTATTTATGTACTTGGAGATATGGATAAGGTTGAATCACTGTTATTGCCAAAATACTAAGTGAAAGGGGAAAGAAGTTGTTCATGGGGCGGGAGGAGGAAAGGAAGAAAACAAGCCAAATTTCCATTAGTGGTAAAATTAATTCAACAGAAGATGTTCTATCTGAGTAATAATAGAGCAGTAAGAAGGTTTTAATTATATGTAGGAAGTATGTATCACTTTTAAGTAGGTAATGCTGAGCAAAAGAAGCAACTCACAGAAGACCCTGAGAAAGATTCTTTTTATAAAAAGTACTAAAACAGGCCGGGTGCTGGTGGCGCACGCCTGTAATCCTAGCTACTCAGGCAGCTGAGATCTGAGGATTGTGGTTCAAAGCCAGCTTGGGCAGGAAAGTCCAGGAGACTCTTATCTCCAATAAACCACTCGAAAACCGGAAGTGGCACTGTGGCTCAAGTGGTAGAGCATTCGCCTTGAGGTAAAATGCTGAGGGACAGTGTCCAAGCCCAGAGTTCAAGCCCCATGACCGACAAAAAAAAAAGTTACTAAAACAGGGCTGGGAAGGTAGCCCAGTGGTAGAGTGCTTGCCTCACATGCATGAGGCACTGGATTTGATTCCTCAGCACCACATAAGCAGAAAAAGCCAGAAATGGTGCTGTGGCTCAAGTGGTATAGCACTAGCCTTGAGCTGAAGAACTGAGGGACAGTGTCCAGGCCCAGGTACAAGCCCTATGACTGACAAAAAAAAATAGTACTAAAGCAGAAAATAAGAAAAAGGAAAAATATTAAAATGGTATATCAATATAATAAAAAGTAGTGAAATTTAAAGAAAAGGAGAAGTAATTATGAAAACAAACATTGATTTCTCAGATGTACTGTGAGCCTTTTGATAATTCTGCTTACTTTAATCTCCTGCATAGTCTGCCATTCCTTTCAAATTTTGAAATAAACTCCTCTCATGTTTTGACATAATTCTTCAGATTTTACTTCTCTGTCTTTCTGGTTGCTGTCTCTTTTTAATAGTATGTGCAAATTAAAACTTGATTTTTTTTTCTGAAAGTTTTCTCCAGTAAGGGAGACTTGACAAAAAAATATCAAGCTCTTTCTAACAGTAGTCAGCTGTCCAGAAAACCTGTTCCTGTGATGATGTTACACTGCTGGGAGAGCAGTGTCATGTCTTCTTCATCCGGTTGCCCGAGTCTCTGTTCTGGTGGTCTGTGGTGCTGCTGCAAGGCTTCGTTGAGAATGTGCTAAGCATTTGCTTTGGCTCTTAGTTCTAGTCTGGGAGCAGACACTGTGTTTTATCCATGCTATTTAGTTAGAAGGCTATTCCTTCTAGTCAGGTCTAATACAACTACTTTGTATTCTATACTTCAACGTTCTTTACTTAGATTCCATTTAATATTCTAAGTACATCCCCTTCCAAAAGGAATATTATGTTTGTATCAGTTAGGACTTTTGTTTTTACATAGAATATCACCTTTGTAAAATATATTGCAGGCTGTTATTCAGAGTTTTTCTATATTATGTATTTAATAACTTGACCTATTTAACAAAGAAATCTTTCTCAGTCATTGCCAAGAAAATTTTAGCCTAATCCTTATTTGTACAGAGCAAATGCCATCCTTATTGAACACCCAAGTAGATATTAAAGATAAGAAAACTTTGGGGCTTGAATCTAGTAATTTTAAATAGCTTAAATATTAAGATTTATTTTAGATGAACAGAAAAGTAATTACTCTAAATACAAATACAAATTGTGGGCTGGGATGGTGGCTCAGTGGTAGAGTGCTTACCTTGCATGCATGAGGCCCTGGGTTCAAATCCCCTGCATCACATAAGCAAAAAGAAAAAAGCCGAAAGTAGCACTGTGGCTCAAGTGGTAGAGCGCTAGCCTTGAGCTGAAGAGCTGAGGGACAGCGTCCAGGCCCAGAGTTCAGGCCCCACAACCGGACCCAAAAAACAAAACAAAAAGAAAATAAAGAAATACAAATTGTTTTTTGTTTTTTGGGTTTTTTTGGTCAGTCTTGGGCTTGAACTCTGGGCCTGGACGCTGTCCCTCAGCTCTTCAGCTAAAGGCGAGCTCAAGTAGCCACAGCGCCACTACCAGTTTTCTGAGTGGTTTACTGGAGTCTCACAGACTTTCCTGCCCGGACTGGCTTTGAACCACGATCCTCAGACACATCCTGAGTAGCTAGGATTACAGGCATGAGCCACTGACACAAAGCTAATACAAATTCTTTATCTTCCTGGTTCGGAAAAAAACTGAACCTTACTCTTTGTTAAGCATAGTCCTTTGCCCTTGCTAGGAATGCCAAGTTTAGAAGCCAACTTGATAACTAGAGTATGGCGGACAAGCCTCCTTTGTAGTGTTCTCTGGAATAAAGGCTTATTCCCTTACAGGCAGTCTTTCAATTGACAGTGTTTCAATTGTTCTTACTTATTCTTGGAAACATATGTCTCTGTCTTCTCTCTTGCTAACTCTGATTCACTGTCCAAATTTTAGAAATTACTTCTCAAGAAACCTTTTCTGTCTTTCTTCCATTTTTTTTGCCTACCATGCCCAACTTGTAATTTACATGTTCTTCCTGATGTTATACCATCCCCACCACACTTATTGTAACTGTGTTACTGTTGTCCTCAATGTTATTTTATCCATCCCAAAATACAATGCCTTTAGAAAGAACATTTAAATTCTTTTTTTAATTTTAATTTTTTGTGAACATACTATACAGAGGGATTACAATTACATGGGCAAGATAATGAGTACATTTCTTATCAAGCATTGCAGCCTCCTCCTTTGTTTACGCTTAACATCCCTTCTCAGCTTTCCTCCCACCCCCCACCCAATCCTCCCCCCCACCCCCCGCACTAAAGTTGTAAAGTTCGTTTTCGTTTTTCGACATGACAACTTTTATTTCTCATTGTTGCAACAGGCCCAACCGTATCCTTTTTTTTTTTTTTTTAATTTTTTTATTTTTTTTTGTGAACATACTGTACCTCGAGGGGTTACAATTACATGGGTAGGATAATGCGTACATTTCTTATCAAGCATTGCAGCCTCCTCCTTTGTTTACCCTTCACATCCCTTCCCTACCTCCCCCCTACTATGCCCCACCCAATCCTCCCCCCCTTCCCCCCCCACCCGCACCAACGTTGTAAAGCTCGTTTTCGACATGACCTTGTACTTCTCATTGTTGCAACAGGTCCACCTGTATCCTTAAACAACTTGTTTTTCCCCATCTCCTCCACAAATTATATCGACATCAAATATAGTGAAAGCAGGGGTTATACTGTGGGGGAGGGACATACAAAGCAACAAAGAAATAATCTTATAAATGGGTTAGAAACACATGCATGAAAGAAAAAAACATTAAAATACATATCTAAGGGTTCATTTTCCTAACATCACATTATCTGACCTTTTCTGCTTGACTCATACATATACTAGATATTGCAAATAAGGGAAACCATAGGACCTATGTTTCTTTGGGCTTAGCTTACTTCACTTAATATAATTTTTTCCAAGCCTTTCCAGTTTCCTAACAAATGGGGCAATGTCATTCTTTCTGATGGAGGCATAGAATTCCATTGTGTATATATATCACATTTTCTTGATCCACTCATCTACTGAGGGGCATCTGGGTTGGTTCCATATCTTAGCTATGGTAAATAATGCTGCAATAAACATAGTTGTGCTGGTAGCTTTAGTGTGGTCTTGTTTGTAAACATTTGGGTAAATGCCCAAAAGTGGGATTGCTGGGTCATAGGGGAGCTCTATGTGAAGTCTTTTGAGGAACCTCCATACTGCTTTCCAAAGTGGTTGAACAAGTTTACACTCCCACCAGCAATGCAGTAAGGTTCCCTTCTGTCCACATCCTCTCCAGCATCTGTTGTTATTAGAGTTCTAGATTTTTGCCATTCTAACTGGAGTGAGGTGGTATCTCAATGTTGTTTTGATTTGCATTTCTTTTATGGCTAGGGAGGTTGAGCATTTCTTCATGTGTCTATTGGCCATCCTTCTTTCTTCTTCAGAGAAGTTACTCTTTAAGTCTTTAGCCCACTTATTTATTGAGCAGTTGTTTCTTTGAGGATTTGTTGTTGGGTGGTTTAATTTTTTGAGTTCCAAGTATATTTTAGATATGAGACCCTTGTCTGTTGTATGGCTAGTGAAGATCTTCTCCCAATCCATGGGCTTTCTATTGATCTTGCTAGCTATGTCCTTTGCCATGCAGAAGCTCTGAAACTTCATGCAATCCTATTTGTCCAACCTTTCTTTGATTTGTTGTTTTTCCAGGTCTCTATTAAGAAAATTTCAGTCTGCGACAAGGAGACCTAGGGTTTCTCCTATTCCACCCTGTAATGTTTTCAGAGTGTCTGCTTTGACTCCTAGGTCTTTGATCCATTTGGAGTTGATTCTGGTGCAGGGTGATAGATAAGGATCTAGCTTTAGTTTTCTACAAGTAGTTAACCAATTTTGCCAGCACCATTTACTGAAGAGGCTGTCTTTCTTCCATTCTATTTTTTTAGCTCCCTTATCGAAGATTAGATGGCTATAGGTCTGTAGGTTCATTTCTGGGTTTTCAATTCTATTCCATTGGTCCTGAGGTCAGAAAGAACATTTAAATTCTATGGTACCATCATTATATGAACTAACATTGTTTCAGTATTTGCATCCTAAAGTTCCTGTTACTTTATTGCTGAAACATGCATATATGGTGTGATCTTTGTGTGTGTCTGTGTGTGTGTGTATGTGTCTGTGTCCAGGGGCTTTAATTTAGGGCCGGGGTACTGTCCCTGAGCTTTTTTTTCTCAAGTCTAGATCTTTACCACTTGAGCCACAGCATACCATTTCCATGTTTTTGGTGGTTAATTGGAGATTTGAGGATGGCTGTTCAAAGCCAGCCCTAGAAGGAAGTCAGTGAACGTCTTATCTCCAGTGAATTGAAAAAAAAAAAAAAAAGCCAGGATTGGAGCTATGGCTCAAGTTGTAGAGCTCTATCCTTGAGCAAAAGAAACAGGGACAACAGTGCCCAGGCCTGAGTTTAAGCCCTAGGACTGACACACACACAAAAAAATAGCCTTTACTTACTGAAAATATGCTATATAACCATTTGGAAATGTGACCTTTTGGCACTAAATCTTTTGCTATCTCAAATTCTTCTTACTTTTGATAACCTACGTATATGAGCTAGCTTATACCATTGTATTATAGGGACAGCAAGATTTTCTTTTCTTTTTTTGGGGGGGTCCGGTCTTGGGGCCTAAACTCTGGGCCTGGGTGCTATCCCTCAGCTCTTGAGCTCAAGGCTAGTGCTCTACCACTTGAACCACAGTGCCACTTCTGGCTTTTTTCTTTTTGCTTATGTGGTGCTGAGGAATCAAACCCAGGGTCTCAGGCATGCAAGGCAAGCGCTCTACCACTGAGCCACCTTCCCAGCCCCATGGACAGCAAGGTTTTCTAAGATGATTTTTTTACAGTGTCAAACACTATCATAGTTGCTCAATAAATAAAAGCTAAATAAAGGCTTCTGAATTTTGTAAATGAAGGGTATAATCTGACAAAAGGAAACCAATGAAGATAAAGAGTAACAATTATAGCTAAAACAAGAAAACACAAACTGGATGTAGGGTGATAATTTTGAACAGGTGTGGTTTAAAAGAACTAGCAGTTAGGAGAGTTGGCAAAGCAAACTAAGTTGGCACTAGTTACAGATTCATTCTTACACAATGCTTTTTTTCTCATTTCAGTTGACTGTTAATAGCACTATGCTGGGCAGATCTTTAAGGTTTTGTGTATCACTAGGGAGGCATGCTTTTCAGAAAAGCAAGTTTTTATCTTACAAGATTTCTTATTTTGTTACTGAATGTCTTTTTAACTTTGTACATACAGATAATTTCAAATTTTTGATGTGTAAGTAATAGCTATTTAAAGTTATATTTTAAAGGTTAATTTTAACAGAAAGATTATAAAAGATAGGAATTTTAAGAGTAATAAGCAAGCTAAAAAGTAGCATTGATTGATTTAAATTTGTATGTAACATGCTGTCACAAAAATATGAATAAGTCAATAATTTTTTGTTATTTGTGATTCTGCCTTAAACCACTTGATGTACATTAATTTTAATTTTTAAATATTTTAGGAATATTTTGAGAGGAACAGGTTAAAATCAAAAATGAAATTACTGGGAGTTTTGCCTCCTGCCAAAAATTCTACTGTCAGTTTAGATCTTCTGAACCTCTACATGGTAAATCAGATATCATGCAAGAAGAAGATACCTGGTAAGTCCATAGCATTTTATTTTGAGCTTGATTTGTAATAACATATCTTTCTAATTAGTTTGAAATTTTAGATCTCAAAGCTGTGGAAAATTAAGTTAAAAACTTAGCCCTTAATTAGCTCAATTATATTTGCTTAAAATATTTTTTTTAGAGGTCAAGCCCCATGACTGACAAAAAAATTGTTTTTTAATCCATTTATTTTATTTTTAAGCTGTGTACATATTATTTAAAATTAATTTATTAGATGTCGTTTAATTTCTAAGATGCTAAATCATCCAAGTGTAGCTTGACAGCAGAGAAAAATAAATGTGTTTATACTATTTAAGAAATTTGTTTAGAAGGTATATCTGAAAAGATTTTTTTTTTTCTGTTGGTCGTGGGTCTTGAACTTTGGGCCTGAGCACTGTCCCTCAGCTCTTCAGCTCAAGGCTAGCATTCTACCACTTGAGCCACAGTGCCACTTCTTGTTTTCTGAATGGTTTGCTGCAGATAAGAGTCTCACAGACTTTCCTGCCTGGGCTGGCTTTGAACCATGATCCTCAGATTTCAGCCTCCTGAGTAGCTAGGATTACAGTCGTGAGCTGCCAGCAGCTGGCTTGAAAAGACTTTTATCTCAATGATTGTTTTCCTATCTTACAACTTGAACTTCTTCTTACACATTCTTTTTTTTTTTGGTGGGTCCTGGGGCTTGAACTCAGGGCCTGGGTGCTGTCCCTGAGCCTCTTTGTACTCAAGGTTAGCACTCTACCTTTGAGCTGCAGCACCACTTTTGGTATTTTCTAAGTAGTTTATTGGAGATAAGAGTCCCATGGACTTTTCTGCCTGGGCTGGCTTTGAATCGTGATCTTTAGAACCCCATCTCCTGAGTACCTAGGATTACAGGTATGAGTTACCAGACTGTGGCTTATATATTTTTAAAGTGTTATCTGCAGTCGTCTTCTGTCTCAAAATAAAATTCATTTTGTCCTATACTTTGGTTAATTAAAAAGAATATTAGAATATCCTTTCCCTCTCTTAAGAAAACTTGTATCTAATATTGAATTTTTAAAAGAAGTACAAAAGTGATAGCTTAAAAATAAACCATCAGGAGAGAAATTGATCACTATAGTAGTATCTCCTTAATATCCTTTCTCAAAATTTTTTCTAAGTTATGTGATTTGCTTTGGAGAGAACAATGGAAACTAAAAGTGATATTCTTGCTTCCAACAGGTTTTTCAAATGCCAAGGTATCATTTTAGGGATACTACCCTCATGTTCTTTTCATCCATATGTTGATCCAGTTATACAACACATTCATTGACTACATATGATAAGAATTGTATTTGGGTACTGAGAACAAAATAGTAGTACTTTATCGGGACTCATAGCTGCTAATGACTGAAATCAAAAGCAGAAATACAGTTACTCATTTAATTTAAAGGAAGAGTGATAGTGCAGTGGTGGGTCTCAGGGATAACTTTAATCAGGAATTTGAATGTTACTAAGATTCTTTTAAAAAGAGTAGCTTTATTCTCTCATTGTTTTCATCATTAGGGTTTAAAATCTTGTCTTGAGAAATTAATATTGCTTACCTCTTAAGTGTGCCACCAGAAGAAGACTGCAGATAGGTTCTCTGGATTTAAGATTTTTAATTCCGCTAGAAAGATATTCTCTTTTAGTATTGGATATCTAGTTTCAGTAGTGAAACCATTTCACTTATAATCAGTGGTAAGCATTCTATTATTGGTTTCTCTTTCATCAAATGGCTACCTCCAAACCAAAATTTTATAGGCTGACAGAAAGTCTCCTTTAGAACCATAGTTAGACTGGTTACAAAAAAACATTTCTCAGGAAAAGAAAGTTTGAATACAGAACAGAGAAAAACATTTGGCATGAGAGCATTTTAGCTTATCTATATAGAGACAAGGCTAGTAAAAAGTTTAAAATTTACCGAGCTAAAGCTCATCAGGTATGATAAAGTACAAACAAGCTACACCAGAAAAGGGCTATGAGAATATATATCACAAAATCCAGTGTACTTGAGGGAACAGGATAGGCTTTCAGTTCTTGAGGTTAGGTAAGGTGACAAAGACAAAGATGTTTTCAATGATGTGTGACAGTCATACATGCAGCATCACTGTGGTATAGCATATGTGTTTTTGTAAAAGATTTCAGGTGCACATTTATCTAATGAAGATGATATATTAATGTAAAAACTTTAAAGCATTTCATTCTAATTTTTGAATTTTTTTTAACTTTTTTTACTTACAGAGACTGTGAAGAAACCAGTCCACGTGAATATGAATAGAGACATAAAAATCCCTCTAAGAAAGCATGATTTAGAACTTCCAATGTCACCTAATTGTACACCTTCTAAACTCTGCCTTGATGATACAGAAGACAAGTGAGTTTTGGCTGAGTGAGTGGCTTACATTGTTAGGTATTTAAACTGGTTATTATCAACTTTTTTGGAGGATGGGAGGCAGTACCAAGGATTGAACTCAGAGTCTCATGCCTGATCAGCTGGTACTCTACTAATTTAGCCATGCCTCCAGTCCTGCTTTGTTTTCTGGTTATTTTGGAGATGAATTCTCAAAGATTTTTCTGCCTGGGCTGGCCTCAAACCAGGAGTAGCTAAGATTACACGTGTGAGCCCCCACTAACCTGACTTTAACTTGTTCATCGAAAAAAAAAATGTACTAAGGGTTTACCTTTAAGCTTCACTTTTTGTTTGTCTTATATTATAGAAGAATTAGGACCTTTACCAAAGGACCTAGGCATTTTGTATACATACTTTATTTTCCTTATGATAAAGTGATTATTCTCATAGTAATATGATTTTTATGAAAGCTCGATAATGTTATGATCCTGGAAGGATTTACTGTTTTGTGTGCTGGAGTAGAACACTATGCATTTTAGGTAAATAAAGATGAATTTTATTATACTTATAGTTGTAACCTTAAAGTTTTCTTTCCCTTAGTATACACTCTCAGGAACTGGGTAGCAAGAAAAAATATGACTCAGTTCAGGTAAGTTTTAAAATTTTAATTGCAAGTTGTTTTAACAATTGTGGTATGTCAATGAATGACCTAAATTTTTCAGCATTGGGAAAAATTAGTTTTACCCTTTGGAAAGAAACTTTTACAGTCTTTTCTGTTTTTTCCTAGGCAGAACGGAAGTTTGATCAGGGCCTTTTGCTTGCCAGGCAGTCAGCCATCAGAGCATATTTCTAGCCATTTTTGCTTTTTTAAATTTTTGAATAGAAATTAATTCTTGTTTTTTGGCTGGGCCAGCCTGAGCTGCAATCCTTCTGTTTGAGGTTCCCATATATCTGAGATGACAGGTATGTGCCACTATGCCCAGGGTTTTATTAGTTTAGATGGGTCTTGTAAACTTTTTTCCTGGGCTGGCCTCAAACTGTGATACTCTCACCTATGTAGCTAGGATTACAGGTGTGAGCCACTACCCAAGCTACAATTGTTTTAAGCAAATAAAATTTTAACCAATTAGAAAATGTGTACATTAAGAATAAAGTTGGAAATTTTGTTTAATTTCCAGTGTCTATTATTGACTCCTACCCTTGAATTGCTAGAGTTAAACTAAATAAGGAAGGTGATGGCAGTGACAATAATCCCTTAAAAATATTGTCAATTGAATTATGAGTTAATGACAATCATTTTTTTTTGGGGGGGGGGTCATGGGGCTTGTACCTCAGATCTTCAGCTCAAGGCAAGTGCTCTACCACTTAAGCCACAGTGCCACTTCTGGTTTTCTGGTGGTCAATTGGAGTGAAGAGTCTCATGGACTTTCCTGCTTGGGATGGCTTTGAACTGCAATCCTCGGAGCTCAGCCTCCTGAGTAGCTAGGATTACAGGCCTGAACCACTGGTGCCCAGAGATAATAATTTCTTATAACAAAGGATGACGTATAGCAGGCATGCCTGAGGGTAGAGGAGAAAGATGGGAAAGGCAGGGGGAAAGGATTGCTAAAAGAAAATCTTACTTAATTACCAGTCTCATATTAGCAAATTCTACCATTACTGATGTCTTAACTTTCCTTGGACTCTTATAAACCTATGCTTTTCTTTCAGTTTAGTTCTGCTATTTTAAGTTTTTCAGTTTATGTATTTTAAATGATTTTTAAACCATTTTTTCTACAGTTGTCGCAGCACATGACATACAGTGTGTTTGAACCTCAGTTCCATAGAACAGAAAACTACAGTTACCCCTCATCATCTTTTTGTGCAGAGTTGTCTTCTAACAGACATAGTCCAAGGCAGACGTGTACTCCCGGAGTAGCACCAAGTCCTTGGGAAGCTCCATATGAAAAAACCCAAAATGAGCAGGTACCTTGGAATCACTAGTTCTTATCTATCATTATATTGTTAGGGTATATTCTCTCATCTCATTTTACAAACTTGAAAATTGTAAGTTTCAAATTTCTTTTTTTTTAATTGTGAAAATACTGTACAGAAGGGTTACAATTACATGAGCAAGGTAATGAGTACATTTCTTAGTAAGCATTGTTGCCTCCTCCTTTGTTTCCCCTTCCCAGCCCTTCCCATCTCCTGCCCCCAGTCCCTCTTGTCCCTGCCCCACGCACCAAAGTTGTAAAGTTCATTTTTCGACATAAAGTCTTGTACATCTCATTGTTGCAATGGGTCCACCTATATCCCTGTTTAAACAATTTGTTTTTTCCCTTTCCCTCTCCAAATTATACCAACATCAAATACAGTGAAAACGGGTTATACCATGGGGGAGGGACATACAAAGCAACAAAAAAATAATCTTATAAATATATGTTAGAAACAATAGCAAGAAAGAAAAAGAAAAGTTTCAAATTTCTACAGATAAAATCAAATTAGAAGATAGATCGAAGTTAATAATTTCTTTTTAATCAAAATTTAATTCTTTGTACAGTGATAGATTGTGAATCCAAAAACAGAGAGGTTCTTTAAAAGCTTTGGAAATGGTCATTTGTTTAGAAAATTATTGCTAGCCCAGTTGAAAATTCTTGAGTGTGTTTTATTGTACATGTTTACAATCACTGTACTGACTAGTTGGGATGTCATGGTGATTCATTCTGTATGATATACTGTCCCAGTGGTGTCATAGTCTCCTAAGGGATAATTGTGATGGCCTGATTCTTTTCAGGGTTTGAAAGATGACAACTGATTATATAACCCTTCAATTAATAGTTTATGTAGAAAAATGTTGTGTTCAGATGTTCAATCACATATCCCAATTTAAAAAAATTTATTATCTTTTATGGTTGTACAAAGAAGTTCCCATTCTACAAAATCGTATATGAATACAAAGTGTCTGGTAACATTATCATCCATCACTCTAAGCTACCCCTTCTCTCACTTTTATTTTCAATTGAGATTAGGTGATATATAACTTTCACAGTATTGTGGAATAGTGATCCTTAAAGTCACAAACACATTTTAAGGCAAATTGTCATTATTGTGGTCTACAAAGTTTGTGAATTCTATGAGCTTTGACAATACAAGTATTTCTTCCACATCAGGTGATTTTTGCATTTCTTTCCTTTTGCTTAGTATAGTCTGTTCCCTCTTTCCCTCTCATTCCTCCCTTCACATCGCTGTCTTTGGGTTGCTTAGTTCATTTTCTTTTTTTTTTTTTGTCGGTCGTGGGGCTTGAACTCTGGGCCTGGGCGCTGTCCCTCAGCTCTTCAGCTCAAGGCGAGCGCTCTACCACTTGAGCTACAGCGCCACTTCTGGTTTTCTGGTGGTTTATTGGAGATAGGAGTCTCACAGTCTCTCCTGCCAGGGCTGGCTTTGAACCGCGATCCTCAGATCTCAGCCTCCTGAGTAGCTAGGATTACAGGCGTGAGCCACCAGCGCCCGGCTGCTTAGTTCATTTTCATCTATGTCCAGTGCAGCTGATGGGCCCCTCTGTTTTATGTTTTCACATTTCCCACTGATTCTGTGTCCTCTTTTTAGCTTCTTTACATTGTGCACATATACATACCGTATATGTGGTCAATAACATGGAGTCATTTTAGCAATGATATGACAAGATGAATGGCATTCTTTGTTTTTCCAGTCTTGTTTACCTTGTCATATATCCTTGCATTTGGCTTTAGCATCCATATATCAGAGAGATCATGTGCCATTTGTCTTTTTGCTCTTGGCTTACCTCACTCAAAATGATTTGCTCTAGTTCCATCCATTTCTCTGCAAATGCCATTATTTTGTCCTTTCTAATGGCTGCATAATATTCCCCATTGTATAAGGTAATACAGTTTTTGTATCCACTCGTCAGTAGTGGGACATCTGGGTTATTTCCATATCTTGGAATTGTGAACAGTGCTGCAATAAACATGGAAGTGCATGTGTCCTTGTATCCTGGTTCCTGTTGTTCAGGGTAGATGCCTAGGAGTGGTAAAGCTGGGTCATAGGGGAGGTCTATATTTAGCTTTCTGAGGTACCTCCAGATGGCTTTCCAAAGTGATTGTATTAGTATACATTCCCACCAGCAGTGCAATAGAATTCCTCTTTTTCCGCATCCCCTCCAGCATTCACCGTTGGCTGAATTTAGGATGTGGGCCATTCTGACTGTGGGTAAGGTGGTATCTCAGGGTTGTTTTTATTTGCATTTCCTTTACAGCCAGGGATGATGAACATTTCCTCATGTGTTTCTTTGCCATTTTTATCTCTTATTCTGAGAAGTCTCTGTTTAGCTCCCTTGCCCATTTAGTAATTGGTTTGTTAGTTTTGGGAGGGAATAGTTTCTTGAGTTCCCTGTATATAATGGATATCAGGCCTTTGTTTGATATATTGCTGGTAAATATTTTTTCCCAATTAATTGGCTTTCTTTCTAATTTGGTTGCTATTTCTTTAGCTGTGCAGAAACTATTTTAAGGTAGTCCCATTTATGGAGTCTCTCTCCAATTTGTTGTGACCTTGGGACTCTGTTCAGGAAGTTCCTGCCTATGCCTATAAGTTCAAGTGTCTCTCCTACTCTGTCCTGAAGTAGTTTCAGAGTATCAGGTTTGATGTTAAGGTCGTTAATACATTTTGAGTTGATGTTAGTGCATGGTGACAGGCTGGGTCCATTTTCATTTTTCTGCATGTAGCTGTCCAGTTTTCCCAGTAGTTGAAGAGGCTATGCTTCTTCCACTGTATGTCTTTGTCAAATATCAACTGTCTGTATATATGCGTTTTTTTTCTGGGTCCTCTAATCTGATCCATTGGTCTTCAGGTCTCTTTTTGTGCCCGTATCAAGCTGTCTTTGTTATTATAGCTCTATAGTAGAGCTTAAAATCTGGTATTGTGA
The DNA here is from genome assembly GCF_019054845.1 of Dipodomys spectabilis. Taxonomy (NCBI): domain Eukaryota; kingdom Metazoa; phylum Chordata; class Mammalia; order Rodentia; family Heteromyidae; genus Dipodomys; species Dipodomys spectabilis. The sequence continues at coordinate 8,713,739 of NW_024870716.1, read as the reverse complement.
TCTCTCCTGCATTTTTTTTCCTAGAATTTCTTTGGCTATTCTAGGTCTTTTGTTTTTCCATATAAATTTTTGGACTGTTTTCTCTATTTCAGTGAAGTATGTCATTGGGATTTTAATGGACATTGCATTGAATTTATATATCAATTTTGGCAGTATGGCCATTTTCACTATATTAATTCTGCCTATCCAGGAACATGGGAGGTCTTTCCATTTCCTGTGTCCTCTGTGATTTCTTTTTTTAGGCTTATATAGTTTTTGTGAAATAGATCCTTTACATCTTTGGTTAGGTTAATTCCTAGGTACTTTTTTTTTGAGGTTATTATGAATGGGGTTGTTTCCTTGATTTCCTTTTCTGCTTGTACATTGTTGGTGTACAGAAAGGCGACTGCTCTGCATCTGTGTTCATCAAAGAGACTTATTTGTAGTTGTCTTTTTTTGTTGGGTCTTTGCCTGGTTTGGGGATGAGTGTGATATTCGCTTCATAGAATGAGTTTGGGATTGCTCCTTCTATTTCTATTTCTTGGAAGAGTTTGAGGAGTATGGGTATTAGTTCCTCTTTAAAGGTCTTAGAGAATTCCATAGTGAATCCATCTGGTCCTGGGCTTTTCCTTGTTGGAAGACTTCTGATTGCTTCCTCTATCTCATTGTAGGTTATTGGCTTATTTAATTGATTTACTTCTTCTTGGTTCAGTGTGGGCAATTTGTATTTCTCTAGAAATTCATCCATTTCTCCTAGGTTTTCCTTCCTTAGTGAGTAGAGTCTGGAAATAGTTCTTTATAATTGTTTGGATGTCTTGGATGTTTGTTGTAATTTTTCCTGTGGCATCCCTGGATCTTGGATGTCTTGGATGTTTGTTGTAATTTTTCCTGTGGCATCCCTGATCTTATTGATTTGGGTCTCCTCTCTCCTTTTTTAGTTTGCCAGAGGTCCGTCAATTTTGTTGATATTTTTAAAAAAAGACCAGCTTTTTGTTTTACTAATTTTATTTATAGTAGTCTTAGTTTCCATTTCATTAATTTCAGCTCTTATTTTGGTTATCTCGCTCCATCTAGCAACTTTAGTTCAACTTTTTATTGTTTCTCTACTAGTTTTAGTTGCATCATGAGATTGTTTACTTGGTCTGTCTCTGTTTTCTTGATGTGTGCACTGAGAGCAATAAATTTGTCCCGTAGGACTGCTTTTGCTGTATCCCATAGGTTGCTTTGTGATGTATATTCATTTTCATTGAACTGTAGGAACTTTTTAATTTCTTCTTTGATAACTTCCGTGACCCAGGTGTTGCTAAGAAGTGTGCTGTTTAATTTCAATGTATTTGTGTATTTTCTACTGTATGCTTTGTTATTGAGAAATAGCTTGATTCCCCTATAGTCTGATAGAGTACAGGGGATTATGTTGATCCTCTTGTATTTGCTTAAATTCCTTGTATGAACTAAGATATGATCTATTTTGGAAAAAAGTTCCATGGGCTACTAGAAGAGTGTGTATTGGGTTGTTGTTGGGTGGAAAACTCAGTATATGTCAATTAAGTCCACTTGAGATATGGCATCACTTAATTTGGAAATGTCTTTGCCAGTTCTTTGGTTGTTAGACCTGTTCTTTGGTAAGCATGGAGTATTAAAGTCTCCTAATATTATTGTATTTGCATCTATCATTTCCTGTAAGTCTGACAGTATTTGCTTAACATATTTGGGTGCACTGATGTTTGGAGAGTATAAATTGACAATGGTGATATTCTTTTCTTGGATTGTTCCCTGTATTAATATGTAGTGACCTTCTTTGTCTTTTTGTAATGATTTTAATGTAAAGTTTATTTTATCATATATCAGAATGGTAACTCCTGTGTTCGTGCTGAGAGCATTTGCATGGTAGATATTCTTCATCTTTTCACTCGGAGTTTGCCTTTTTCTTTGGGTGTGAGGTGAGTCTCTTGAATCAAGACTGCAAAGGGATGGACCTTGTTTTCTGATCCAATCTTCAGTTCTTTTTCTTTTGATTCATTAATTGAGTCATTAATGTTTATTGTTATTATAGAGAGCTGTATTGTACTTCCTGTCATTTTTCTACTTTCCTAAGTTTTTCTTTTTTCCTCCTGTGTTTATCTATCTGGTATGGATATCTATCTGGTATGGATTGATCTTGATTGATTTCTTTTTTTTTCACTTTTTTTTGATTGATTTCTTCAGATTGTAGTCCCCTTCTTCATATTCTTTCTCATTTTAGTATAGCTTCTTCTTTGCTTTTGCTGCATGCAAGATTGTTTCTTTATTGCTAAAATCTAGAATTTTTACTATAATGTACCAACACTGTTCCTCCTGGGATCCTGCTTGATAGGTGTTCTATAAGCCTCTGTTATGTAGGTAAGATCTTCTCTTTTAAGACGGGAAATTTTCAGTGATGATCTTACTGAATAAGCGTTGCATTCCTTTATTCTGATATTCCTCCCCTTCATCCACACCAATTATAAGAAGGTTAAATTTCTTGGAACTGTCTGCTTGTTCTTGGGCATCTCTTGGGCATATTTTGAGTGTTTTATCTATATCTGTAACTTTTTCCCTCCAGTGCCTGCATTTTGTCTTCAGTATCTGATATTCTATTTTCCATTTCATTCACTATTAACTGTGGCTTCTGTTGTGGTTTGCATGGAGGAAATTGAATTTTGCATGGAGGAAATTGAATAAGTGGAAGAACTTTTCTCTGTTAGAGGAATTTAGCTTTTTGATAATCAGGATCTTGTTCAACACAATGTAAATTCCAATATTAGTTATTAAAACACTACATTTTATTTTTATTTTGGTCAGTCATGGGGCTTGAATTCAGGGCTTGGATGCTGTCCCTGAGATTTCTCATTCAAGACTAGTGCTCTAGTGCTTTGAGCCACAGCGCCACTTACATTTTATTTTTAGAAAAGTGTTTATTTTGGACTTCAAAAGAACTAAAATTACTTTTTTTTTTTTTTGGGGTCCTTGTACTAATCCTGGGGCTTGAACTCAGAGCCTGAGTTTTTTTTTTCAACTCAAAGCTAGTATTCTACCACTTGAGCCACAACTTCACAACTGACTTATTTGATGGTTAATAGAGAAAAAGATCTCACAGACTTTTCTGCCTGGGCTGGCTTTGAACCGTGGTCTTCAGATCTCAGCTTCCTGAAGAGCTAAGTTACAGACATGAGCCACTGGTGCCTGCTTTAAATATGTTTTTAATATGGATGTAATTCATAAATGTCACCTTTGGTAAATAATTTATATGTACATTTACTATTTTGACATTTTCTTCCATTTTTTCAGCTCAGTAAATTTAATTCTTCTGATTCCTTGGTTTCCAAATTAAATGATGGTCAAGATATTCCCCATTCATCATATAAAATAGCACACTATGGAACATTATTTGGACAATTACAAAGGTAAGAAAAGATGCCAAGGAAATAAAGAAGTTGTAGAATTCTGTATGCTCAGTATTAATTTGCTTTAAAGGGATATATTTTTAGTTAGAAGTATAAGGTCACCTAAGTAAATTTGTAGAAATAAAACACTCAGTAAAGTATATCATTTACTTACAATATTTTAATTTTGTCTTTCAAATTATATTTAATATATTGTATGTACTAATGAGCTCTAGCATGATTTTTCCATACAGATATATTGCATCAAATTCTTCCTCATTCCAAATACCCTTCTAGTCATCCTTCCTAATTTCCAGCAATACTCTATTTTATTAGCATTCACATATGAAAGAGAATAGCTGTCTTATTTCACTTAGCATAATGTCCTACAGTTCCATCCATTTCACTGCAAATGACAGGATTTGTCTCTTGATTATATACCTCTCTTTCCTGAGTACCGAGGCTGATTCCCTAATCTAACCTACTATGAGTAGTGCCACAATAAACACATCTGTGCAGATATGTCTATTGTATGCTGTTTGGTTCCTTTTAGATGTGTACCAAGAAGTTAGGGAGCTAGATCATTTGGTACATTTTGAGGAATCTCCACATTGTTTTTATAATTGCAGTAATAATTTGCTTTTCCACAGGGTTTAAGAATTGCTGTTTCTCTACATCTTACTCAATGTATTTTTTAAAAAATACAATAGCTATTTAACAGTGGTGGGGTAGTAATCATTCTAGTTTTGATTTGCATTTTTCTGAGGTCTAATAAGAGTTGAATATTTGTTCATAGATTTGTTGACTTTCTATTTTTTCTTTTGAGAAATTCCTATTCAGATAGTTTGCTCATATTTAATTGGATTTACTGGACTTTTGTCATTTTGTGTGTGTGTGTGTGTGTGTGTGTGTGTGTGTGTGTGTGTGTGTGTGTGTGTGTGTGTGTGCGTGCGTATGTGTATGTGTATAGCTTGGTAGTAGGGCTTGAACTCAAGGCCTCACAATCTTGATTAATATTTTTCACTGAAGGCTTGCTCTGTCATTTGAGCAGCTTTACTTCTATATTTTGGTGGTTCATTGGATGGAGATAAGAGTCTCATAGATTTTCCTCCATAGTCTGACTTTGAACCTTAGTCCTCAGATCTCAGACTTTTGAGTAGCCAGGATTGAAGTCATGAGCCACTGATGCCCAGCTGTTCTTATAACTAGTATTGCCAGCATCCACACTGATAAAGTTTTCTAGGACTTTCTTTTACTTTAGGATACCAGGTTTTGCTTCTTTTTCAATGCTTTTACCTTAAGTATATAGATCTTAACAGATTTTAGATTTTCCTGATGATTTCTACGGTTTTCCCATAGTCTTTCAGCTCAAATTTCAGATAGCTCTTGTTAACTTTGTTCTCTCTGTGGTAAAGTAGATGAGGGCTGGGTGTCTGTTTTACCATATTGAATCCCCTAAGGAATTATTTTCTCATATGAATATATGTCCCATTCATTTAGATTTAAAAGCACTTTAGATAATGACATTTTTATACCTTTTTTGTCTTCAGGAGTTACTTCCTTTTCCATATCATACACAGGTTGATTTCTCTTTTCTATGTATGGTAGGTAGTTGAGCAGAATCCCACTCTTATTTTCTTAATGTGTGTATATAAACCCTGCTTCCTTGTTTCCAAACCCATTAAACTTGTAAAAGCAGTTTCAACCATACTTAGTAATGCAATAAACTTGCAATCTTATTCTTGTCTTACTAAATGACATCTTTTCACACTGCTGCAAAAATCAAAATAAAAGTTGTCCTTAGTTCCTTCCTTCCTTTCAACTACTAATATCCACATGATCAACAAAATGTTGTCACTCCTATACTCTTTTAAAACTTAAAGTATCTATTCAAGCTAGATACTGGTGGCTCAGGCCTATAATTCTAGTTACTCTGAAGGCTGATATCTGAGAATCACAGCTCAAAGCCATCCAGGACAGACAATACTGAAAGACCCTTATCTTTAGTTAACAATTGAGAAGGTGGATGTAGAGTGATCACTCAAGTGATAGAGTGCCCACCCTGAGCAAAATAGTTTGGAGAGAACACCAGACCTGCAGTTTAAGCCCTAGTACACACACACACACACACACACACACACGCACGCACGCACGCACGCACGCACGCACGCACGCACGCACGCACACACAGAGTATGCAAATTTTTGTCTTTTCACACACACATACACAAACACAAAGTATACAAATTTCTGTCTCTACAGGTTTTATCCAATAATAAACTAATCCTACCTCTTGTTTAGAAAATAATAGTGTCATGTAATTCTTTTTGTTCTTTTAGGTTTTTTTTCTTTGTTCAGATAATTTAAAACATTTCATGAGAGCCGGGTGCCGGTGGCTCACACCTGTAATCCTAGCTACTCAGGAGGCTGAGATCTGAGGATCACAGTTCAAAGCCAGCTCGGGCAAGGAAAGTAGGTGAGACTCTTTTTTTTTTTTGATTCCGGTCGTGGGGCCTGAACTATGGGCCTGGGCGCTGTCCCTCAGCTCTTCAGCTCAAGGCTAGCGCTCTACCACTTGAGCCACAGTGCCACTTCCGGCTTTTTTCTTTTTGCTTTTGTGGTGCTGAAGATTCGAACCCATGGCCTCATGCATGCAAGGCAAGCACTCTACCACTGAGCCCCCTTCTCAGCCCAATGAGACTCTTATCTCCAATAAACCACTAGAAAACTGGAAGTGCCTCAAATGGTCGCCTCAAGCTGAAGAGCACAAGGACAGCACCCAATCCCAGAGTTCAAGCCCCATGACTGACAAAAAACAAAACAAGGGGGCTGGGAAGGTGGTTCAGTGGTAGAGCGCTTGCCTTGCATGCCTGAGGCCCTGGGTTCGATTCCTCAGCACCACATAAGCAGAAAAAGCTGGAAGTGGTGCTGTGGCTCAAGTGGTAGAGTGCTAGCCTTGAGCTGAAGAGCTGAGGGACAGCGCCCAGGCCCAGAGTTCAGGCACTATGACTGGCAAAAAAAAAAAAAAAAGTGGCGCTGTGGCTCAAGCGGTAGAGTGCACGCCTTGGGCTGAAGAGCGCAGTGATATTGACCAAGCCCAGAGTTCAAGCCCCACGACTGACCAAAAAAAAAAAAAAAGAAACCAAAAAACAAAACAACATTTCATGAAGTTTAAGTTCAGCAAACTGAACTTTTTAAAAATACACTTGTTAAAAGTTTTGGAATTAGGGCTGGGAAGGTGGCTCAGTGGTAGAATGCTTGCCTCCTCATGGATGAGGCCTTGGGTTCAATTCCTCAGCACCACATAAGCAGAAAAAGCTGGAAGTGGCACTATTGCTCAAGTGGTAGAGTGCTGGCCTTGAGCTGAAGAGCTGAGGGACAGCACCCAGGCCCAGAGTTCAGGACCCAGGACCAAAAAAACCCAAAACAACAACAACAACAAAAAAAAACCGACAAAAGTATTGAAATTAGTAAAAATTAATAAATATTGTCCACATTCCAAGTAGTTTCTTTAGGTACCTTAGTAAACATTTTTTTAGTTATTTAATTTCCCTGACTAATCTCAAGGCAACTACAAATCTGCTTCCTATCATTATAGATTGTGTTTCTGGAATTTTAAATAGCATTATACAGTGTGTGTATATCTATTTATATATGTATGTATGTATTGTTATTTGGCTTCTTTCACTCAGCATAAGTATTATAAGGTCTGTTTTTGTAATTTATTGGATATATTTATAGCTCTTTTCCTTTATTTTGCACAGTATTCCACATATGGACCTAGCACTTTTGTGTTGATAGGCATTGTTTTTTTCTTTAGTTTTGGCCATTCTAAATGAAGTTATTATGAATGTTGGTATATACATTTTTGTATGGACTATGTCAGTTCTTTTGGGTACAAATGGTTAACTCTTGAATTTTCAAGTTATTTGTCAAAATCTGTCAATTTGTATCAGATTCCATTCAGTGGCATGTGACACTTTTTTGCTGTGCATCTTTGCTACCACTTGTTGATCTTTAAAATGGAACCCATTATAAATTTTAATTTGCAGAAAGTGGAGCTGTGGATCCAGTGTTAGAGCACCACCATTAAGTGCAAAATCCAAGTGTGAATGTAGAGCCCAAAGGTTAAGCCCAGGTTTTAGCACACACAAAAAAAACTTTACATTTCTCTAAAAGATTTTTCATCTTCTTATGTTCCTGCTGGCCATTTAAGTATTATTTATTTATTTATATGTTGTTTTAAAATATGAAATGCTTTACCAATTAGTAGGTCATCCTTGTGTCTGGCCATGCTAATCTCTAATTTGTTCCAATTTTAGTATATGTGCTTCCAAACTGAGCATTTAAATGTCTTTTAAAGGGTCAACAGTTTACCTGTTGATTTTACTAATGATACTGTTTTTAAAGTATAAAAGGTTTTAATTTTGATGAATTTCAGTTCTATATTGAAGAGGAATGGAGATAACAGACATCCTTGTCTTGTTCCTGATTTTAGAGGAAATGGTTTTAACTTTTCACCATTAAATATAATGCTGGCTGTAAGTTTGTCATATACAGCCTTTATTATATTGAGAAATGTTCCGTGGAATTCCTAGCTTTTCCGGAGCTTTCATCATAAAGGGGTATTGGATCTAGTCAAATGCTTTTTTCTGAATCAATTGATATGACCATGTGATTCTTGTCCTTGCTCCTGTTAATGTGTTGAATTACATTAATTGATTTGTGTTTATTGAACCAGCTGTGCATCCCTAGAATGAATCCCATTTGATCTTGTTTTGGTTAGTTGTTGAATTTGGTTGGCCAGAATTTTATTTAGAAGTTTTGCATCCATGTTCATCAAAGAGATGGGTCTGTGATGCTTTTTCTTTGATGGTCCCTGTCTGGTTCTGTGATGAGGGTTATGCTAGCTTCACAGAATGAATTTGATAATGATCTTTCCCTTTCTATTTCATTAAAGAATTTGAGGAGTATTGGAGTGAGTCGTCTTTTGAAGGCTTTGTAGAATTCAGCTGTGAATCCATCTGGTCATGGGCTTTTCTTAGATAGGAGGTCTTTTTATCTTACATTTAGGTCTATGATCTCTTTTGAGTTTGCAGTGTGAGGTGTTGGTGTAAATCTAACTTTTCAATTTACAGGGGAGAGGATTATCGTTTCACTGAATTATCTTGGCACTTTGTCAAATAAGTTGACCATTTATGGTGTTTCTTTTTTTGTTGTTGTTATTGGTGTTGGCCATGGGGCCTGAACTGTGGGCCTGGGCGCTGTCCCTCAGCTCTTCAGCTCAAGGCTAGTGCTGTACTACTTGAGCCATAGCACTATTTCTGGCTTTTTCTGCTTATGTGGTGCTGAGGAATCAAACCCAGGCCTCAAGCATGCAAGGCAAGCACTAAGCTACCTTCCCAGCCCCACAAGGTTTTATTTTCCTATTCTTTTTTTGTTTTTTGTTTATTTTTTGCCAGTCCTGGGACTTGAACTCAGGGCCTGGGCTCTGCCCCTGAGCTTCTTTTTTTTGGGGGGGGGGGTGGTCCTGTCGTGGGGCCTGAACTCTGGGCCTGGGCTCTGTTCCTCAGCTCTTCAATTCAAGGTTAGCGCTCTACCACTTGAGCCACAGCCCCACTTCTGGTTTTTGTTTTTCCTGATGTGGTGCTGAGGAATTGAACCCAGGGCCTCAGGCATGCAAGGCAAGCGCTGTACCACTGAGCCACCTTCCCAGCCCTTCTGTTCCTTTTTTGATTCAAGATAGTTATTTGAACTTGGTACCTAACACTTTTGCTCACTGGCTAACACGCAAATGAGCCATAACTCCAGCCTAATAAGTTAATTTTTCTTCCATGGGCTCTCAGTTATGTTCTGTTGATCTTTGTATACATTAGTATTACACTATCTTAATAGCAGATTAATGGTAAGTTTTTTTTTTTTTTAAATTTAATTTAATTTTATTTGTGAACATACTGTACAGAGGAGTTACAGTTACATGGGCAGGATAATGCGTACATTTCTTACCAAGCATTGCAGCCTCCTCCTTTGTTTACCCTTCACATCCCTTCCCAGCCTCCCCCCCTCCCCCCCTAATCCCAATCCTTCTCCTTCCTCCCCCCCCCCCCCACACCAACGTTGTAAAGCTCGTTTTGGACATGACAACTTGTACTTCTCATTGTTGCAACAGGTCCACCTGTATCCTTAAACAACTGGTTTTTCCCCATCTCCTCCGCAAGTCATACTGACATCAAATATAGTGAAAGCAGGGGTTATACTGTGGGGGAGGGACATACAAAGCAACAAAGAGATAATCTTATAAATGTGTTAGAAACACATGCATGAAAGAAAAAAACATTAAAATACACATCTAAGGGTTCATTTTCCTGACATCACATTATCTGACCTTTTCCGCTTGACTCATACATATACTAGATATTACAAATAAGGGAAACCATGGGACCTACGTTTCTTTGGGCCTGGCTTACTTCACTTAATATAATTTTTTCCAAGTTTTTCCATTTCCTAACAAATGGGGCAATGTCATTCTTTCTGATGGAGGCATAGAATTCCATTGTGTATATATACCACATTTTCTTGATCCATTCTATGGTAAGTTTTGATGGTAGAAGTATATTGTTTCTCAAATTGGTTCTTTTAAAAAATGTTTTGGTTCTTAATCTTTTGTACTTCTATATAAATTTTAGGGTTAGCTTCTTAAGCTCTGCAAAATATATAACTCATAAAGCAAACCTGCTTGATACTTTTCTTATTTTGGTGGTACTGGAGTTATTTTTTGTTTTTTGTTTTTTTATTTTTTTGGTCAGTCGTGGGGCTTGAACTCTGGGCCTGGGCGCTGTCCCTGCACTGCACTCTTCAGCTCAAGGCCAGCACTCTACTGCTTGAGTCACAGCGCCACTTCTGGTTTTCTAGTGGTTTATTGGAGATAAGAGTTTTACAGACTTTCCTGCCAGGGCTGGCTTTGAACTGTGATCATCAGATCTCAGCCTCCTGTGTAGCTAGGATTATAGGCGTGAGCTACCACCACCCAGCGGTATTGGAGTTTGACCTCAGGGCTTTGCACTTGCTAAAAGCAAGGTACTCTACTACTTGAGCCATGCTTACAGTTCTATTTGTTCTGGTTATTTTTACAATAGGGCCTTGCTGTTACCTGAATCAGACTGAAACAAGCCTTTATATTTAAGCTTCACACTGGAGCCTGAAATAATAAGTATATACTGCTAAGCTCAGCAATAATTTAGGATGGGGTCTTGAAAAAACTTTTTTGCTGGCTACCTTTGAACCTAGATCCTCTCAATCTCTGTCTCCCAAGTAAATAGAATTGCAGATGTGAGCCACTGATACTCAGCTCAAATTTTGATTGGGATAGTGTTGAATTTGTTGCTTAATCTGTCATGTTAACAAAAGTGAGTTTTCTTTCTTCTTTGTGTTCATACTGGGTTTTTATTTTTAAGGCTGATGCTCTAACACTTGAACCACACCTCAACGTCTGTCTTTTTGCTGGTTGATTGGAGATGAAAGAGTCTCATAGACTTTCCTGCTTGGACGGTGTCAAGCCTTAAACTTCAGATTTCAGCACTGGATTAATAGTGAATATTCTAATTCATGAGCCTAGAAAGTTTCTTGTTTTCTGTTGTAAGCTTTTACTTTTATTTTCCTCATTTCATTCTAGGATTGTTCATTGCCAGCACTGGGACTGACAAAACAGTAGCCCACAGTGATGCTCTGCCATGTAGAGCATACCTCAGAATTAAGTTTCCACTTCCCTCTCTCAGGATTTCCCACCCCAGGGAAGAAAGAAGCTTTATGCAATTAACTTTATTTACCCAAAATCTGGGCCCACCAAGAAGCCATTATCTCTGGACTTTACTGTGAAATTTCATGATATAAATTCTAGCTTAAGAAAGACTGAAGTCTTTTTTTTTTTTTAATTGTGAAAATACTGTACAGAGGGGTTACAATTACATGGGCAAAGTAATGAGTACATTTCTTATCAAGCATTGTAGCCTCCTCCTTTGTTTCCCCTTCCCATCCCTTCCCATCGGCAACCCCGACACCGCCACCCAATCCTTCTCCCCCCCCACCCCAGCATCAAAGTTGTAAAGTTCGTTTTCAAAATAACGAATTGTACATCTCATTTATGCACTGGGTCCACCTGTATCCCTATTTAAACGATTTGTTTCTTTTCCCCTCCACAAATTATACCGATATCAAATACAGTGAAAGCAGGGGTTATACCGTGGGGGAGGGACATACAAAGCAACAAAGAAATAATCTTATAAATGTGTTAGAAACAATCACATGAAAGAAAAAAAACATTTGAATACATATCTTAGGGTTCATTTCCCTAACATCAACTTATTTGACCTTTTCTGCTTGACTCAGACATATACTAGTTATTGCAAATAAGGGAAACCATGGGACCTATGTTTCTTTGGGCCAGGTTTACTTCACTTAATACAATTTTTAACAAGTCTTTCCATTTCCTAACAAATGGGGCAATGTCATTCTTTCTGATGGAGGCATAGAATTCCACTGTGTATATATATCACATTTTCTTGATCCACTCATCTACTGAGGGGCATCTGGGTTGGTTCCATATCTTAGCTATAGTAAATAATGCTGCAATAAGCATCGTCATGTGAGTAGCTTTAGTGTGGTCTTGTTTGTGAATATTAGGGTAAATGCCCAAAAGTGGGATTGCTGGGTCATAGGGGAGCTCTATGTGGAGTCTTTTGAGGAACCTCCATACTGCTTTCCAAAGTGGTTGAACAAGTTTACACTCCCACCAACAATGCAGTAAGGTTCCTTTCTGTCCATATCCCCTCCAGCATCTGTTGTTATTAGAGTTCTTGATTTTAGCCATTCTAACAGGGGTGAGGTGGTATCTCAATGTTGTTTCGATTTGCATTTCTTTTATGGCTAGGGAGGTTGAGCATTTCTTCATGTGTCTATTGGCCATCCTTCTTTCTTCTTCAGAGAAGTTTCTCTTTAAGTCTTTAGCCCACTTATTTATTGGGCAGTTGTTTCTTTGAAGATTTGTTGTTGGGGGATTTAATTTTTTGAGTTCCAAGTATATTTTAGATATGAGACCCTTGTCTGTTGTATGGCTAGTTAAGATCTTCTCCCAATCTGTGGGCTTTCTATTGATCTTGCTAGCTATACCCTTTGTCATGCAGAAGCTCTGCAATTTCATGCAATCCCATTTGTCCAACCTTTCTTTTATTTGTTGTGTTTCTGGGTCTCTATTAAGAAAATTTCGGCCTGTGCCAAGGAGACCTGGGTTTCTCCTATTGCATCCTGTTTTCAGAGTGTCTTCTTTGACTCCAAGGTCTTTGATCCATTTGGAGTTGATTCTGGTGCAGGGTAATAGATAAGGATCTAGCTTTAGTTTTCTACAAGTAGTTAACCAATTTTGCCAGCACCATTTACTGAAGAGGCTGTCTTTCTTCCATTCTATTTTTTTAGCTCCCTTATTGAAGATTAGATGGCTATAGGTCTGTAGGTTCATTTCTGGGTTTTCAATTCTATTCCATTGGTCCTGAGGTCTGTTCCTATGCCAGTACCAAGCTGTTTTGATTACTATGGCTTTATAGTAGAGTTTGAAATTTGGTATTGATATTCTTTCAGCACTGTTCTTTCTGTTGAGGATTGTTTTTGCTATTCGGGGTCTTTTATTGTTCCATATGAATTTTTGGATTGCCTCTTCTATTTCCTTGAAGAATGAGGTTGGAATATTGATAGGTATCGCGTTGAATTTGTAGATAGCCTTGGGAAGTATTGCCATTTTCACGATGTTAATCTTTCCAATCCAGGAGCATGGGAATTTTTGCCACTTTCTAAGTTCCGTTTTGATTTCCTTTTTCAAGTTTTTAAAGTTTTCATCATAGAGGTCCTTCACTTCTTTGGTTAAGTTAATTCCTAGGTATTTTATTTTTTGTGGGGCTATTACAAATGGAATTTCTTTCCTGATTTCAGCCACGCTTTTCTCATTGTTGGCATACAGAAAAGCCATTGATTTTTGAGGGTTAATTTTATACCCTGCTATTTTGCCAAAATTTTGAATCAGCTTGAGTAATTTGGGAGTGGAGTCTGTGGGATTCTTTAAATACAAGAGCATGTCATCTGCAAAGAGGGAGAGTTTTACTTCTTTCCCTATTTGGATCCCCTTTATGTTTGCATCTTTTCTTATTGCTGTAGCTAGGCATTCTAATACTAGATTGAAGAGCAGTGGAGAGAGCGTACATCCTTGTCTTGTTCCTGAGTTAAGAGGAAATGGCTTTAGTTTTTCACCATTAAATATAATGCTGGCTGTAGATTTGTCAGATACAGCCTTTATTGTATTGAGGAATGTTCTATGGATTCCTAATTTTTCTAGAACCTTCATCATAAAAGGGTGTTGGATCTTGTCAAATGTCTTTTCTGCATCTATTGAGATACCCATGTGGTTCTTATCTTTGCTCCTATTGATGTGATGAATTATATTAATTGATTTGCTTATATTGAACCAGCTTTGCATCCCTGAAATGAATCCTGTTTGTCATGGTGTATGATTTTTTGGATGAATTGTTGAAGTCGATTGGCCAAAATTTTGTTGAGAAGTTTTGCATCAATCTTCATCAAAGAAATGGGTCTATAGTTCTCTTTGATGAGTCCCTGCCTGATTTTGGGATGAGGGTTATGATGGCTTCATAGAATTAATTCGGTAGTGAACTTTCTCTTTCAATTTCATTGAAGAGTTGGAGGAGTATTAGTGTGAGCTCTGCTTTGAAGGCCATGTAGAATTCCGCTGTAAAACCATCTGGTCCTGGGCTTTTCTTAGCTGGGAGGTCTCTTATTGATGTTTCTATTTCAATGCTTGATATGGGCCTGTTAAGAAGGTTTAACTCATCTTGGTTTAGTTTTGGCATGTCAGTATTTGCTAGGAAAGGATTCATTTCTGCTAAGTTCTGAAACTTACTAGCATAAAGTTTTGAGAAGTATTCCATTATAATGTTCTGAATCTTGGTTGTTTCCGTGGTGATGTTTCCATTCTCATCTCTGAGTTTATTAATTTGGGTGTGTTCTCTTCTTTTTCTGATAAGATTTGCTAAGGGTCTGTCAATTTTGTTAATTTTTTCGAAGAACCAACTCTTTGTTTTGTTGATTCTTTCTGTAGTTTTTTTTGTTATTTTACTTTTTTTTAATTTTAATTTTAATTTTAATTTTTTTGTGAACATACTGTACAGAGGGGTTACAATTACATGGGCAAGATAATGAGTACATTTCTTATCAAGCATTGCAGCCTCCTCCTTTGTTTACCCTTCACATCCCTTCCCAGCCTCCCCCCCATCCTCCTCCCCACCCCCACACCAAAGTTGTAGTTTTTTTTGGATTCTAATTCATTTAATTCTGATTTAATTTTAATTATTTTTTTTAATTATTTCTTTCCATCTACTGTATTGGAGTTTATCTTGCTGCTCTTTTTCAAGGAGGTTTAGATGTCTCATTAGATTGTTGGTTTCAGATCTCTCCAATTTGTTTATGTAGTAACTCAGAGCTATAAACTTGCCCGTAGTACTGCCTTTGCTGTGTCCCAGAGGAGCTGGTAATTTGTGTGCTCATTTTTGTTGAATAGCATGAACATTTGAATTTCCTTTCTAATCTCTTCCATGACCCCCTCGTGATTCAGCAGTGTGTCGTTCAGCCTCCATGTGTTACAGGACTTTCTTTGGTGGCTTTTGGTGTTGAGTTCTAATTTTATTCCCTTGTGGTCAGAGAGAATGCAAGGTATAACTTCAATGTTTCTGAATTTGGACAAGTTTGCTTTGTGGATAAATTGGGTGCTCCGTTGTTTGGTGAATAGATATTTAGAATTGTAATATCCTCCTGAAGGAGAGATCCCTTAATTAGTATGTAGTGACTTTCTTTATCTCTTCTCACTAATTTTAATTTGAAGTCTATTTTATCTGATATTAGGATTTCAATTCCCGCCTGTTTATGGGGGCTATTTGCTTAGTAGATTTTGTTCCAGCCTTTCACATTGAAAATGTGTTTGTTTTAATGGGCAAGACTCTTGAAGGCAGCAGATAGAAGGAGCTTGCTTTTTAATCCAACTAAACAGTCTGTCACTTAATTGGAGAGTTAAGTCCGTTAATGTTGATAGATTGGACTGAGAGGTATTTGGGAGTTCCTGCCATTGTATCCGCTTTCTTAGGGGCTGCGGCAACTGGGTTCTTCCTAAGGTTCTTGGATTCTCAGTTTGGGTGCAGTTTCTTGGCCTTTATTGTGGTCTTGTTGGTTTTCTATGTGTAGGACATCTTTAAGAATCTTTTGTAGGGCTGATTTGGTGGAGATACATTGTTTCTATTTTCCTTTGCTATGGAAGTTTTTTATTTGACCTTCGGTTATGAAGGAGAGCTTAGCTGAGTACAGTATTCTTGGTTGATAGTTGTTTGTCTTTAGGGCATGGCATACATCATTCCAGGCTCTTCTTGCTTTGATTGTCTCTGCTGAGAAATCTGAGGTGATTCTAATATTCAGAGAAGAACGTGGATAGAATGAGAGAAGGGGAGGGATATAAAGGAGACGTGAAAAACTTAAAAATAAAAATGCTTAAAATATTATATAGGTATAAAGAGGTAGTACTGGTATTAAGGAATTTAAGTCTAAGAGGTTTTGAATTGAGTAATAAATTTCTGGATTAAGTGTGTACACAGTGGGAGATAAGATCTAATAATCAACTACGGGTATATCTGAGCATGAGCAGAACAGCAATTAAGTCATGCAAAGAAGATCGAAAGAGAAGAAAAGGTGAAAAGAATGAGAAAGAAAGAAAAAAGGATCAAAAGGTCAATAGAGCTAAACAAAAAAAAATTAAAAAGAAAAAAAAAAGCACACACACGTATACCCCTAAAATAAAAATTATAAGAGGAAAGTAAAAGTTAATAGAAAACAAATTTTTTTAAGTTAAAAATTAAAAAACTTTTAGAAAAAAATTTTTAAATAAAAGGTACAAAAAAAGAGTTCTTTGATTTTTTTTTGGGGGGGGGGGGCGGGATAGAAAGATCCTGTATCTCCCTTGTTTCTGTAACCAGTCTCTTGTTGGATTCTCTGGTCTGCTTGTGGTGTTTATCCAGGATTTTGTGATCCTCCTCCCAGGCTAGTTCAATGGGAGGGAGATCTGCTTCGAGTATCACAAAAGATGGACATGTGTTGGTTTTTTTTTGTTGTTGTTGTTTTTTTGTTTTTTGGTCAGATATCCTTGTCCTTTACTTCAGTCTTGAAAATAATCACTTATAAATTATTACCTGTCCTATGGTCCAAATTGTGTTCAGTCCATTGAATTGTCCTAAAACTCAATTCCTGTACCCTTAAAAATTGTATGTATCCCTCATTGCCCCCAGTCCCTGTAGCAATGTGCTATATAACCTTCTGAATAATTTTGGGATGGTCTGTGGTCATATTTGTGTGTTTTTCCCTCCACCCTCATGGTGCCTTTTGCTTGGGCTGGCCTTCAACAGTGATCCTTCCATTTGGTTTCCTGACTAGTTAGGATTACAAGTTGTAGCCACCATTTCCACTTGAGTGTGCTCTTTATTTTTTTGGTCCATCATGGTGCTTGAACTCTGGGTTTGGGCACTGTCCCTGTGCTCTTTAGGTCAAGGTGAGCAGTCTACCACTTGAGCCACAGTGCCACTTCTGGTTTTCTAGTGATTTATTGGAGATAAGAGTTTCATGGACTTTCCTGCCCACACTGGCTTTGAACTGTGATCCTCAGATCTTAGCTCCCTTAGTAGCCAGGATTACAGGTGTGAGCCCCTGGTGCCTGGCTTTAGTGTGCTCTTCTTGAGGCCTGCTTTTAAACTTTGAAAAGTTGAAGGACTTGTTAGCCTTTATTCTGATTTTGCCAATTGATAAAAGCAATATGCTTGTGAGTACTTGTGTGTGTGTGTGTGTGTGTGTGTGTGTGTGTGTGCACGCGCAGCGTGGTGGGGGAGCGTGGTACTATAGCTTGAACTCAGTGGCTGGGAACTATTCTTAGCATTTTCACTAAAGGCTGGCTCTCCATCACTTGAGCTTTTTTTTTTTTTTTTTTTTTTTTGCCAGTCATGGGGTGTGAACTCTGGGCCTGGGTGCTGTCCTTCAGCTCTTCAGCTCAAGGGTAGCACTCTACCACTTGAGCCATAGCACCACTGCCAGCTTTTTCTGCTTATGTGGTGCTGAGGAATTGAAGTCAGGGCCTCATGCAAGCAAGGCAAGCACTCTACCACTGAGCCACCTTCCCAGCCCTTGAGCTGTTGTTTTACTTCTGACTTTTTAGTGATAAATTGGTGATAATGTATCATAGACTCTCTGCATGGGCTGGTTTTGCTTGGATCTCTGCATCTTAAGTAGCTATATTTACAGTCATGACCCACAGGTGCCTAGCTGAGCACTTCCTAATTTGTCTTAAATTACATTTTACATTTTGTTGAATAGAAATCTGGGGTTGTTCCCTCTTCTTTTTGGGGGTGATTCCTTTTCATCCTTGGGAAATGCTAATCAGTACTTACTGGAAGACTTGCTAAGAATCTTTCCAGAGTTCTTTGTCTTTAAAGCAGTCTCCTATATTGTACTTTAAACTATATCTTTTGCAGTGTCCATCTGGCTCTGGCTGTGTTCCCCCTTCATCTGTTGTGGGTTGAATATTTTTCTAGGAAGTTCTTATTTCTGTTTGTCAGGGATTATTATTGTACTCAGGAATTGTCATTGTACTGTCTGAAGTACTGTTGTCATATATTTGGTTTAGTTTTTCAATTAGGAAGGTGAATCAGTCCTTTTTATTTCATCTTTGCAAGATGAAAATTTATAATTTTATTCTTTATCCAGTGATCAGGCTGATAAGCACTTCTTTTCTTCTTTTTGATTGGATTTTATTAGTTCAATGAAAAAGATTTCATTGTTATCTCTACACACATGCTATATTTCCAGTTAATTTTACCCCTATATCACAACTCCCTGCACCCTTCCCTAATTTGCTTCATCTTTTTTTTTTTTTCTTTTGTCGATTGTGGGCCTGAACTCTGGGTCTGGGTGTCCCTCAGCTCTTCAGCTCAAGGTTAGCATTCTACCACTTGAGCCACAGCGTCACTTCCAGCTTTTTTCTGCTTGTGTGGTGCTGAGGAATTGAACCCAGTGCATGCAAGGCAAGTACTCTATCACTGAGCCACCTTCCCAGTGCTCCTAATTTGCTTCTTAACGTACAACTAAGTATGATTTATTCCAAGTACCCCCAAACTGATAACATCTAAGGCAAGAAACAAATCAGTTTTGCTTTTGAATCCAGAACCTTAGAATGATTTAATAGTTCTTTTTAAAAATCAGCTCTACATAATCTGTGTTCTTTGGTAGTTTTTTTTCTGATACTTCCAATGTTATAGCAGCCTCACTGCTCTTCTCTTTCACCCCGTTTCCTCAAACACGCTACAAATACTTCCTTTATGCTTATTATTCCATTTCTCTGCAGTATGTTTATGTTCTTCTTTATATATAGGGTCTTTTTTATCTCCAGCTCATTTATTATTTGCTTATGTGGGTTTTTCCTCATTAAACTATTTGAAACTTGACTCCCAATACAAACTATTCTATATGTTATCTGTAGCACCTGTAATTATTTTCTTTTGTTCTTTTATTTTCAGGTCTTTTTTTAAATTGTAAAGGTGATGTACTGAGGGATTAGAGTTACATAAGTAAGGTAATGAGTACATTTCTTTTTGAACAGTGTTACCTCTTCCTCATCTTCTCCAGTTGTCCTCTCCCCCAGCTCTCCTACTCCCCAAGTTGTAAATCTAACATAGTGTCTAGTGAGTATCTCTGTTGTATTAGTTCACCCTTTGTCCTGCCATTTTAGTGATTCCCCTTCCTTCCACAAATCAGATAAGACAAGGGTACAGACAAGGGCTACAGAAATTAAAAAAAAAAAAAAAACAGTGACAGCAGGAAAAAAGGAAAAAAGAAAAAGAGAAAAATCAATAACTGCAGACAGTACCTTAGAAAAACTTGGAGTTCATTTTGATTAGCTTTGTTTTATATGATCATATGGATATCTAGCCATTGAGCTCTAAGACTATCATAAATATACTCTAGTTATTACAAATGAGGGAAACTATATAGTCTGTTTCTTTCAGTCTGGCTTGCTTTGTTCAATGTAAGTTTTTCCAAGTCTTTCCATTTACTTATGAATGGGCAATGTCATTCTTTCTGATGGAAGCATAGAATTCTGTTGTGTATATATACCTCATTTTCTCTATCTATTCATCTACTAAGGGGCATCTGGGTTTGGTTCTGTGTCTTAGCTATGGTAAATAATTATGCAGTAAACATGGTTGTGCTGGTAGCTTCAGTGATCAACAAGCTGTTAACTTTGTTGATTTCTTTGTATTTTTTTTTGGACTCTAATTCATTTCAGTCTGATTTAATTTTAATTATTTGTTTCCATCTACTGGATTGGGGTTTGGCTTGTTGATTGTTTTCAAGGAGCTTGTGGTGAATCATTAAATTGTTGCCTTGAGATTTCTCCAATTTGTTGATGTAGGTACTCAGATCTATACATTTTCCTCTGAGTACTGCCTTTACTGTGTCCCAGAGGAGCTGGTATTTTTTGTGTTAGTTTTTGTTAAATACCATAAACATTTGCATTTCCATTCTGCTTTCTTAAGTGACCTACTAGTGATTCAACAATCTGTTGTTCAATTTCTATGATGGCTTTTAATGTTGAACTCTAATTTTATTCTGTTGTGGTCTGAAAGAATGCAGGGAGTAATTTCAATATTTCTGAATTTCTAAAGATTTCCTTTGTGACCTGAAATGTGGTCTGTTTTGGAGAATGTTCCATGTGTTGCTGAAAAGAATGTATATTTTGGCTAGGTGCTGGTGGCTCATATCTGTAGTCCTAGCTACTCAGGAGGCTGAGATCTGAGGATCATGGTTCAAAACCAGCTGGGGCAGAAAACTCCGTGAGATTCTTATCACCAATTAATCACCAGAAAACTGGAAGTGGTGCAGTACCTCAAATGGTAGAGCACTTGCCTTGACCTGATGAGCTCAGGTCAAGCCTGGGACAGCACCCAGGCCCAAAGTTCAAGCCCCACAACTGACAAAAAAATAAGAGCATATATTCTGATGCTGCTGGGTGAAATATTCTGTAGATGTCTATTAAGTCTAGTTTGTCTATGCATTTTTTTAGTTCTGAGGTTTCTCTGTTGTGTTTTAGCCAGGTTGATCCACTCAGAGGCAACAGTGGTGTGTTAAAAGTCACCAACAATCAATGTGTTTGGATCTAGGTGTGTTTTTTGGGTAAATAGTGTTTGTTTGATGAAGATGGGTGCACCAGCATTTGGTTTATAGATATTTAGAATTGTTTTATCCCCCTGTAGGAGAGATCCCTTTGTGAGTATTTAATGTCCTTCTTTATCTCTTCTCTCTAATTTTAATTTGAAGTCTATTTTATCTGATATTAAGATTGCAACTCTGGCCTGTTAATGGCAGATATACTTGATAGATTTTATTCTAGCCTTACACTTTCAGATTATGTTTGGTTTTGTGGGCAAGATATGTCTCTTGAAGAAAGAGGATAGATGGATCTTGCTTTTTGATTCAACTAGTAAATCTGTGTTGTTTAATTGGAGAGTTAAGCCCATTAATATTGAGAGTTAGGACTGAGAGATGTTTGGTAGTTCCTGCCATGTTATCTACCATGTTATGATGAGCCTCATCAATTCTTGCTATATTTATCTGGTTCTCTGGGTAGAGGTTATTTTTTTGCCAGTATCATGTTCTTATTGGTTTATTATGTGTAGTACATTTTTGAGTATCTTGTTTAATGCTAGTTTGGTGGAGATATATTGTTTCAATTTTTTCCGTGGAGCTTTTATTTGTTTCTTGGTTATGAAGGAAAGCTTAGCTGGGTATAGTATTCTTGGTTGATAGTTGTTTGCCTTTAAGATGTGGCGTACCTCATTCCAGGCTCTCCTTGCTTTCATAGTCTCTGCTGTTATGGTTTCCTGGTCTCTGTAGTTATTCTGATTGCTTTTTCCTTGATAGGTAATTGATCTTTCCTCCCTGACAGCTTTAAGAATACTTTCCTTGGTCTTTACTGTGCAGATCACAATGTCTGGGTGGGATGTCTTGTTCTGGTCTGGTCTGATTTAGGTTCTAAAGACTTCTTGTATTTGAATGGGCCTATTGTTTTAGATGTTCAGGAAGTTCTTTGCTAGAATTCTATTAAATATATTTCCTTTCCATTTAGCTTTCTTCTCTTGACCTTCCTCCATACCTATCATCCTTAAATTAGATCTGATTAAGTCTTGAAGCTCTGATAGGCACTTTCCTTATTTCTTGGTTTGTTTTGAATAATTGTCTATCTTTATAAATCTAGGCTATCTTCAATTCCAGAGATTCTAACTTCTGTATTGTCTAATCTGCTGTTAAGACTTTACTTTTTTTATTTTTCTGCACTTTAATTGGTCATTTTTTGGGGGAGGGGTTTGGTCATAGGACTTGAACTCTGGGCCTGGGCACTGTCCCTCAGCTCTTCAGCTCAAAGCAAGCACTCTACCACTTGAGCCACAGCGCCCACTTCTGGTTTTCTGGTGACTTATTGAAGATAAGAGTCTCATAGACTTTCCTCCCTGGGCTGGCTTTGAACTGTAATCCTCAGATCTCAGACTCCTGAGTAGCTAGGATTACAGGTTTGAGCCACTGGTGCCCACTTAATTGGTCATTTTTGATGGCTTCAGTTTCTTTGTTGAAGCTTCTTTTTAGAGCTTTACTCTCTTGGTTTGATTTTCAGTGTTCTCTCTCATATCCTTTAGCTGAGTGACTATTTTTTCATTGGACTCCCTTTTCTTTTCTTGGAGTTCATTCAGCTTTCTATTTTTGAATTCCATGAATTCCTCTATTATTCTTTGGTTAGCCTCATCATGCTCATGCATAGCCATGTGCAAGCTTTCAGTCTTTTCATTCAACATATTTACCAGCAGTGTTTTGAAAGCATTTTGAGAACTATTCTCTAGGTCTTTCATTGACTGCTCTATTGGGTGTTTATTTTGAGTAGGAATTAAGGTTCCTTGACTTGCCGTTTTTCTTGTGTTTCTGTAGTTTATTCTGCCCATTTGGGAAGAAAACAAATCTAAGGGCTGGGAAGGTGGCTCAGTGGTGGAGTGCTTGCCTTGCATGCCCGAGGCACTGGGTCCGATTCCTCAGCACCACATAAGCAAAAAGTAAAAAGCCGGAAGTGGCACTGTGGCTCAAGTGGTAGAGCGCTAGCCTTGAGCTGAAGAGCTGAAGGACAGCACCCAGGCCCAGAGTTCAGGCCCCATGACTGGACCCAAAAAAAACCCAAAAACAAGCAAACAAAAAACCCCACAAATCTAATACCGTAACAGAACACAATTTCAAGACAAGAACTAACCCACAGCCCTGTAATTACACAGACTTTAGAAGTTCACAATCATAGGTAAGTATTAGACTATCTACCTCTCCTTTTTGTACACAAAAGCAAATCCAAAACCAAAGCAGAACACAGCTTTAAGACACGACCCCTGTAATAGCACAGGCTTTAGAAATTCAAAGTCATAAATAAGTATTCCCCTATCTCCCACTCCTTTTCTTTGGTTGGGGAGGGGTATTGTGGTTCAGGAGTGGAGATTTTGCATAATTGTAACCAGTGAACAAATCTGTTGTGAGTGATAAAACATTCTGAACCCAAATGAACCCGAAGGACACAGACAAAATGGAAACAAATACAGGCTAACTCTCAAACAATTAGGGATCACCAGACTAAGAAGAAGGATGGAAGGACCAAAAAAAAAAAAAAAAGAAGAAGAAGAAAGAAAGGAAAATAGGTTAAAGTGAAATTAAAAAAAAAAAAGAAGAGATCTAATAAAAAATAGAGGGAGGAACAAGTAAGGTTAGAGGAACATAGAAAAGGAAAGGAACAGATACTGTTCTCGGGGAGGGAGGTAGGATGTCTTTTGTTGTGTCCTTATGCTTTCCTTTGGTGATTTGGACCATCTGTGATTTGATGAGTTGTCTCTGCATCTGTCTGTGGCCAGCTGGGATGTCAATTCCCATTCTTGCTCTTTAAACTCATGCTGGAGGTGAGTGGAAAGCCTGCACATGCTGTCTCTTCTTTTTTTTGTCCGGGTTCCCTCTGTCTTCCACTGCTACTGGCAAGTGCTTAAACCTGTCATCTTAAGCAACCTGCTTGTAAATTTCTTCTTAGGTATAAATCCCAGTATAATTATAGCTTACTAGGTGTGATTCTCTAGATATGGATAATTTGGTAGAACCCTAAAACTCTGCTTCTTCAGAGACAGCACAGTTGGTCCCCTGCTAATTTTCTACCATGTTTGAGACTTCTGTATTCTGTTTTTTAATTCTTAACCATTGCACCTATTAATAGATTATCTTGTTTATCTTCCTTCTTTAGCATATAATCTTTGTTGTCTCACTATTACATAGTAGGCATACAATAAATATCGAACTGTTTACATAACTTGTCTGTATTTTAATCCACAACTTTTAATAAGTTATAATTATAGAAAAACTCAATCTAAGTTGGATTGATTAAGATTTTGAATATTAGTTTCATTTCTCTGTATTCTCTACAAGTAATCCTTTCCAATATTCACTTGTAAATCAGATGCACCTGGATAATTTTTTTAATTCAAAATGTTTTATTGTTCTTATAAAGGTGATGTACTTTATCTCAGCTTCATAAGTGAGGTAATAACTGTATTTCTTTTTGGACAGTGTCACTTTTTCCTTTCCTCTCTTCTGGTTTTTCCTTTCCATCCCCACTTACAAGTTGTATGGTTCATTTTCAACATAGTATATAGTGAGTACCACTGCTGCATTTGTTCACTCCATCTGTCCCTCCATGTCTGTATCTCCCCCCTTATCCTCCCAAAGACAGATAAATGATATTAAAAAAAAAGGAAAAAACCCAGGAAAATTCTCTTGTTTCCATATCCTGGAGTTCATTTCAAGAAATATTATTTTATGTCACCAGAAGTGCCATTGTATTCCTCCCCTAAGAATATCTTCCTTTGGTCTCACTGTGTGTGAATGACTACTATATAATTTATCATGTCCCAGGGTATTTTAGACCTAGCTTCCACATATGAGAGAAAACATTTGCCTTTTTTCTCTCTGAGCCTAGCTTAACTCAACATAATTTGTTCTAGGCTGGCTGAATTTTTTGCAAGTGGAAGAATCTTGGCTTATACCTGTAATTCCAAGTATTTGGGAGAAGTTTCATGGTTTGAGACAGTCAGGGGAAAAAGTTAAACTTATCTCAACAAAAATGCTGTTTGTGGTGACATGATTATCCTCCCATCCATGTGGAAAGATGAGTAGGAGGATTATGGACCAAAATGGCCAAGGCAAGACCACAAGACCATACCTGAAAAGTAAAGCAGGAAAAGGTTCTTACAAGAGAATACTTGCCTGCCAAGTGTGAGGACTTGTGTTCAAGCACCAATAGTGCCAAAAAAAATGAAAAGAGACAATATCTTCTATTTATTATAATAGTACAAACTTGACTATAAGCAGTTTGTGATTTTTCCTGTGCTATAAATTTTTAATTGGTAATAACTGTACAGTTACATTGTCCAGATCTCTTAGAGTGACTCTTCTGATTTAGAATCCTTAGAATGCCTTTTAGAAAATGATACTTTACATTTGTAATGTGCTTTATAAGTCATGAATTG
Source organism: Dipodomys spectabilis (assembly GCF_019054845.1). NCBI lineage: Eukaryota > Metazoa > Chordata > Mammalia > Rodentia > Heteromyidae > Dipodomys > Dipodomys spectabilis. The sequence goes on along the minus strand of NW_024870716.1, from coordinate 8,688,626 downwards.
CCCAACCCCCAGTCAAAAGCAATATAAATTTCTCTGCTATTTTTGTTCTTTTTGAGCTAGAGGGTCTTGCTATGCACCCCAGGCTGACCTCAGACTTGCGCTATTCCTGTCTCAGATGTGGATGCTGAGATGACAGTGTTTCACACTCATGCTCAACTTTGTATTGTTCATTGTGCGTGTGTGCATTACATGATATCTTCTAATAGTATAAAATAGTATAAACAATAAGAAAATATAAACAATGAGAATTATTGTGGAATTATGAATAATGAACATTTGTGAGCAAAACATTAATTTCCCTCTTAATATCAAATCGAGTTCTTTTTTTTCCTTAAAATATGACCTAATGCCTATAACACTGTAGGTCCTTATTGAATATTTGATTGATAACTTGAAAATAAAATTAGAAATTAGAATTTTGTCAGCCCATGTGTTTCTTTTTTTGGGGGGGGGGGATCCGGTTGTGGGGCCTGAACTCTGGGCCTGGGCGCTGTCCCTCAGCTCTTCAGCTCAGGCTAGTGCTCTACCACTGGAGCCACAGTGCCACTTCCGGCTTTTTTCTTTTTGCTTATGTGGTGCTGAGGAATCGAACCCAGGGCCTTATGCATGCAAGACAAGTGCTCTACCACTGAGCTACCTCCCCAGGCCCCCATGTGTTTCTTTTTAAATTTCTTTGCTACCTCCAACCTTTGAAACCACTCAGTCCCACATAAACTTGTAGTCACTGCCAATAAAATAAAAAGCATCTTTATTTTTCATTTTTCCTATCATAGTTTTTGTCTACAAGTTGGACTTGACCTAGATTTACCATTTCTGCATTAGGGACAACTTGGGAGACTTCTAATGCTCCTGACTTTTATCTAATTCATCTTAACTCTTGCTTACATTTTTCTTCTTTGGGAACTTAATAGCTGTTTTAATATTTTTGGTTGCAAAATATCTGTCAAAATGTTCTGATAGCTTTGGTTAAATTGATTTTTTACACAGGCTAACTTTTTTCCAGTCTTGGAAATCTCTCTCTGAGCAAATGGAGCAGCAGTGACATGCAGTGGTTGACTAGATTACTTGCTAGGCTTTACTATAAAAGAGATATTATTATAGTCAAATATATTTTGTTTTGATTATAAAGCAAATTAAACTGAATTAATATTTATGTGAACTAAAAATTGGGCATAGATTATTTTTATGCTCAATATATATAGGTGGGTATATTAGATAAATTTGCACCTAAAAACATCACTTACTTCAATATAAAAAATATATAGTCTAGTAAATGTTAGTCATTCCTCAATATGTTCTCTAAAAGTTTAAAGTTACTAACTATAAATGAAAATGGTTGTACTTTTTATGCTTATATATTTATTTTTCCCCAAAGTCCAGGAAATGAAAATTTTCTTACACCTGCTAAAACTATGAGTGTGGATTACAGAAGCATGAATACAAACAGTCAGTCAGACTTCATTACTAAAAACCAACCAGTACAAGATATTTTGAGAGATAATGGAAAAGAATTTTCAAATTTTTTTGGACACATAACCCAGCCAACTCATGGGTTTGTGTCAGAGAATGAGGAGTCTTTTGTTAATCAAAATATCATCAACTTACTAAACATAGATCAACAAAGAATAAAAGAAACCTTTGACAAATGTGGTCATGATAATTTTGGAGATACTTGTGCAGTCACTCATTCTGAAAACCATCCCATCAATGGATGCATTAGAGGCATTTTCACAGCTCCAGAGTCAACTTTTAGCTGTTACCCAGAATCATGTCAGTCAAGCAAGAACTATCAGAAAGAGTACAGTGATGAACTAAATGATGTTAACACATGTTTTGAGAAGAATTGCTACCCAGCCAACTCTGGAAAAAAAGGTTGGTATTGTACATGGAAAATACATTTTTTGGTTTTCAGCTTTGATATATATTGGTATATTTTACATATATAATATCCACATACTTGTATATAGTTGGATTTTCAAAACTGAAGTTTTCTTTATTTGAAGATTTATCTAACCATAGACTGACACTATTTTTTAAAATTAGTCCCTCTACTGGGCATGTACAGATTTTTGTGTGTATTCCAGAAACAACTTCATATCAGCTATTTATATGGCATCAAATGACATAAAGCACATGAGGATGAGCATATTTTGTATGCATATACTAGGCCATTTTACGAAAGAGTTTTGAGCACCCATAGATTTTTGACATGTGTGAGCAGATGGGCAGAATAGTGGAGGAAAGTATCCATGTTCAATTCCAAGGGATGACAGTACAGTGTGTACATTTTATATATGTGTTTATAGAAATACAAAACCATAAACTAGAGTGAATTTCTGTTTATGACTATGTCAACCCGTAATTTCCTGCTGTATGTTTCATGCTCATATGTCTTTAAGTGAAAAAATATAAGTAAATCATGCTAGATCTTTTACTCAACGGATATTTTATTTTTAAGGAAAACTTAAAAATGATTACCAAGAGAAGATACAACAGAAAAATACCCAGAAATATCTAGAGAACTATATGTAAGTTTTCAGATAAATCTGTTGAATGCATATTAGGATATGTATCTGTATATTATATATTACAATGATGTGTATGTCAGGTTGAAGCAAGGCACTGAGATGAGGATGGGGTCTTAGCATGAGCAGCCTAGTAAACTTTATCACAATGATCACTCTAGTTGAGAGTATCCTCCTTATAGCTGCTGGCCTTGAAATATCTTCTTATATGAATATTAGTGTTCATGACACTAAGGAAAATTTGTAAGCTCGAGGAGTTAATAGAATATCAATTTATTTGCAGTAAGTAAGAAAGAAGGGAGTTGTATGTAAAAGGATGTTATTAACATGACAAGCATATTTTCTTACTTTGGATTTCCATAAGAAGATTGGTTTGTATTGAGTCAGAACAAGGAATAATGGGAATAGAGGTATCGCTTAGCAAGCTCAACGTCTTAAGTTCAACCTAGATACCACAAACAAACAAGAACAGGGAGTAAAGATGCATATATGACTGACATCAGCAAGCATACCAGCCAGCCATTCATGGGTCAGTGTGTATTCTAGGAATAGAGCATTTGCCCTCTTATCAGCATTTGTCTCTCAGACTCCTAATTTTGTGCCTTCTTGCTGATGGTCTACAATACCTTCTGGGCTCAAGGAGATTTGTAATCAAATCCTTTGTAATTTTATACCTAATTTATTCTTTAGAGTTTTCAGGCTGTTTTACTAATCCTTCTGCATAGTGACTTCCAACTATGGATATTAAAAGAAAACTTTATTTTAGCCAGTAATTTTGGAATAGTACCCACTTTTTTGTGGGGACTATTAATTGTAATTTAGACAAATCTTTAAAACTAGAGAACTATTTAGATTTTTATTTTGAAAGTGGCTTTGGGACATCTTTAAAATACTAATTTAAGAGAATACCTAAACCTCATACCTATAGTCAAAGCTAGTCACGAGACAGTTCTGAGGATCACAGTTCAAAGCCAGTCCTGGATAGGAAAGTTAGTGAACTTTTTTTTTATTGTGAAAATACTGTACAGAGGGGTTACAATTACGTGGGCAAGATCATGAGTACATTTCTTATCAAGCATTGTAGCCTCCTCCTTTGTTTCCCCTTCCCATCCCTTCCCATCTTCCCCCCGCCCCTCCACCCAATCCTCCTCCCCCAATCCCCCCCACCAAAGTTGTAAAGTTCATTTTCAACATAATGACTTGCACATCTCATTGTTGCAATGGGTCCAACTGTATCCCTATTTAAACAATTTGTTTTTTCTCTTCCCCTCCACAAATTATGCCAACATCAAGTACAGTGAAAGCAGGGGTTATACTGTGGGGGAAGTGAAATTCTTATCTCCAGTTAACCAGCAAAAAGCAGGTAGTAGAGCTGTGACTCAAATGGTAGATCACTAGCCTTGAGCAAAAATCTAAGGCAGAGCACCCAGGCCCTAAATTCAAGCTCTAGTACTAACACAAAAACAACAACAAAAAGAATACATGTAATTTTTTGTGAGATTTACATAAAATGCAAACTCATAACTGATTTTGTTAAAATTATCAAATTGTCTCTTCCTCAAATATCAGGGAATTTTTGAATATAAAACTGTAGGTTAGAAGCTGGGTGCTGGTGGCTCATGCCTTTAATCCTAAGTACTTAGGAGGCTGAGATCTGAGGATCACAGTTCAAAGCCAGCCTGGGCAGGAAACTCCATGGAACTCTTTATCTCCACAAGAAAACCAGAAGTGGTGCTGTGACTCAAGTGGTAGAGCGCTCACCTTGAGCTTAAGAGCGCAGGGACAGCACCCACGCCGAGTTCAAGCCCCACAACTGACAAAAAAAAAACCCAACAAAACAAAAAAAACAGAACAAAAACTGTAGGTTAGATTTTGAGTTTAAAATCTATTTCAAGATTTTAAAATCTATTTAAAATCTATTTCAATCTATTTCAATGGTTTAGAATAGCTTCCAAACCTAGATACAAACCCCAGTTACTTCAGGGGCAATGTTAAAACTGTAGAATTCTTAGCATGGAGTATATATTTCTTTTTTTTTTTTTTTAAAGAACTTCTCACATAATTGTTTTCTGAAGTCAAGTTTAGAGATTACAGTTTACCATAACTTTTATAGGGAGTAAAACATATTAATTTTCTTTTTTCTATTAAACTTAGTGGTGCTTTCCCTTTGGAAGATACACAGTCCCAGGCCTTTGGACTTGGTGAGGTAAAACATATCTCTTTCTAATTTAGTCAGGTCTTTCTATCATATTTTAATATTTACATTTACTTTGATTTATAGTTAGCTCTTATTCTTTTTTATGAATTCTTATATTGTCTTAGGAAAATTATAGCTTAGATCTACAAATAGAAACATCTTTATAGAAACTGTAATGTTCTTTCTTTGATACAAATCAAATAAACCTAAATACATTTTACATAATTTCTGTACATTTTATATAAGATTTCTCCCAGGACTAAATGCTTTATGTTTCATTGTATTTCTGGTTGAGGTGGTCATATGGTTCAGAATATTGAAACATGTAAGAACATACAATGTCATTATACTCCCTATTATTAAAAATAATGTAACAACAGTATAACAATTGTTATATAACAGTTAAGCTTTATGCACTTTGATCTAGCAAATCTGATCCTGTAGTCTTCAGAACCAAAGAGACTGAACGTCAGAGATTGAGTAAATTGGTCAAGGTCCTGTATATGAGCTGGGATTCTGACTTGATATTTTCAGCTATACTGTTTTCTTTTGATTCTTCATAAATAGGCATTGAGTGTTAGGTATCTAATAGGCACTTATTCAGTGCCTTCTATATACTAGACTATAAGAATAAAATGATGAAAAATAGGTTTTTTTTCCTTGAAGATAATATTCTGTTATATACTATACTCCACAAGAAAAAGAGAGGATGGGGCATGGAGCCTGTCTTTAGGATGCTTCTGTTTCATAGCTCGAGAAAAACAGAAAATACAATGCATTTAGAGAAGTTACTGCAATAGAATTTTGTACATTGAATGGGGAGTGAAGTTTTAAAAAATTCCAAGTTTTATGGTTAAGAGGGAAACATGGTAGAGGAGATGGCTTCTGAATATGGTAGCACCAAGTTTACTGAATGGATAAATTGTCTGAGAAGGAGCAGCATAAACAGTCAGATGTGAAAAGACTGTACTTTGTTTTAGAAACTACTTGTAGTGTAATTCCTTAGAAAAATGAATTCACAGTTGAACAAAATGAATACCAGGAAGCTCGTACTTGAAAGTTGTCAAGGAGAGGGAGGGGGTAAGATGAAGAGAGGAAGATGAAGGAAATGCAGTCATTCTAAGTATTGTTATGGATATACTTGAAATCAGTAGCAAGAAAGAATTTTGCAAACTATAAAGAACTAGATAATAAATAACTTGTATGATATTGAGCAGTTTAATTTCCTATCACCAAACAGATCTACTAAATAAATTCTAACAAAGGGTGCCTGTGGCTCATGCCTGTAATCCTACTACTCAGGAAACTAAGATGGAAGTCAGCGGTGGCAGGAAAGTTCATGAGACTCTTACCTCCAGTTAACCAACAAAAAGCCAGAAGTGGAGCTGTGGCTCAAGTAGAAGAGCACCAGCCTTAAGTGTAAAAGCTAAGGTACAGTGCACCCAGGCCCTGAGTTCAAGCCCTAGTACTGACATATGTATGAATGCGCACATGTGTGTGCGCGCGCACACACACACACACACACACACACACCACATGCACAGAAAATTCTAGCAGAAGAGTATGATGACAGTAGAGTATTAAACAGCCAACTTGAGCAAAAATGAGGAGATATCTCATAATCAGAAAATCTGAAGGTAGGACTTGAAATTGTTAGGTGGCAGTTTGGATAGAAAAGAAATTGAGATATAGATTTTGAAGATTCAATTATTTGCTATTAGCAAGTAATGAGGATGGAATAGAGAACGATGAGACCTGTGATTGATAGAGGTGGGTAGTTGATGAAATGATATATTTGGCATATGTGTTTTATAGAATAGATATGCCACTATGAAATCACTTCCCAGCAAAGAACAGACTTAATAGTCCACCCATGAAGGTGTGGTCCCATGGCTAGCGCTCACTAGCGACAAGGTAACAGAGGGACGTGCATTGTCTTAGCTGAAGGCTTGTAAGAAGTGGGAAGTCCTTGTCCATGCTCTCTTCTGAAGGCAAGAAGGTCATAAGGGATGGGGGGTTACCCCAATAATGGAAAGGATACAGTCTCCAACATGGAAAAAAACCCACTTTACTACATGAGAGAAAAATATTTGTGTTAAATGTTACACATTTTGCAACACACATTTTTGTTTCAGAATACTTAGCAACACATTTAACTGATTGAAGAGGGGACCACATTTCTGCATGCATTCCCTGAAATATATGGCTATAGCTTTCTCAATTGATTAAACTTCCTAATGTGATATCACAGCTCCTTTTTCTTCTTGATGCATATTTGGAGCTTGTGTCAGGAGTTGAGGGAAGGACTTTTAAGTGCTGAAATGGTTAACAAGCCATTACTCCATATGGCCATTTGAAGGCCTCAATTTGATGAGAATCTGATCTTTGGTGAGGTCTATTGTAGTATATGCTGATGCTAGATAACAGAGGGAAAAAAAGTAGAGGGCTATGGAGAAGATGGGCTGGAGATGGGCTGGATTGGCAGGAGTGGATATTATTTCATTCCATGACCAGAAATTAAATCCTTGAGATCACCTTCAAGAAAAGCTTGGAAGGGTAGTCTAGCTATATATGACCATAAGGAAACAGAATCAAACTTGGCAATTGGCTAGTTTCTTCTTCTTTCTCCTGTATATAAGGCTATATACCACCACAGAATACATATTTTCTTTAAGTTGCAAACATTTATGTTTATGAAGACAATAGTAAGCTTCAGTGCTGGGCATCAGTGGCTCATGGTTGTAAAATCCTTGCTACTCAAGAGGTTGAGATCTGAGGATTTTAGTTCAGAGCCACCCAGGGCGGGAAAATCTCTGAAACTCTTTATCTCAAATTAACCATCAAAAAGCCAAAAGTGAAGCTGTGGCTCAAGTGGTAGAGCATTGAGTAGAAAATTGAGTAGAAAAAGCTAAAGGACAGCACCCAGGTTCTGAGTTCAGCAGCATGCCCACACGTGTGTGCACGCATGTGCACACACACATACACCCTCAGTAATTGGCAGAGAGGAGATTCATAGCCATGTTTTCTCATCAAAATTCAGTAAAATTGGATAGAAATAAATACAAATGGTTTTTAACTTCCATCCACTTTTGGGGAAATAAGGAAACACACCAGGATTAAAAAAAGAAACATAAGAGACAAGTTTGAGAGATAAGTTTGCATGTTTTCTCTTATTTGTGGAAGCTAGAGTTCATAAATAGCTAAGTAAAAATGTCAGTGGTATGCATATGTACACCGGTGTAGTAGCTGAAATATGGTAGATTCAGGGAGAACTCAAACAGTTCAACTTCTTAGAAAGGCTAAATCAGAGTTCAGCAAAATAAACACTAGGAATCAGATACCTAAAGGGGTTGGGTAGAGTCAAGGGAAGGAGATGGTAGAGGAAGAGATGAAGGGTGGGAGAGGGCAGTAAAAAATTTAATATATATCCTACAAAACTAAGAAAAGTGAGGGAAGGGGTAGCTTGGGAGGGATGAGTGAGAATATTGAAAGAAGTAACAGTGATCAAGACCCATTGTATTCCTAAATGGCTTTGTTGAATAGCAGCATTTTGTACAACTGCTTAAAGATAATAAAAATACATAGAAAAAGCAAAAACAATTCAAACCAAAGTGTATTCTGTAGAAAATTTATAGCTCTAGGTTTTGATATTTTGAAAAGTAAAAATAAATTAGTATATTTAGCAGAAGAATGGGAAAAGAATAACAGAATAAATCCTCAAAGTACTTTTGTTGCTTATCTTTTTAACCTGCATTGAATATTATCTGAAGCTTTTCCTTTTTGTCAGTAGCTTATTTCTTGTTTCTAAACCAATTTTAATGTAAGTGTATTGTTCACTACTGACTAGTAATAGGAAAATACTATGAAATTAATTAACTTTATAGATAGGATCTTATAAGTGGAATTTATGAACACAGGAATTGTTGAAATTTTTATTTTATTCTAGGATTTGATGGAAGAAGGAGGAACATATTCTTTACAAGGGAGGCCAGTATCTGCTAAAAAAACACGTTAGTATGATTATTTGAGTGAATTTTATTTAAATTTTAAATAGAAATCATTTAAATTTTAAATGCTTTTGAAAAATTTTACCTCAAAATATTTTAGGATATATTAGTAATAGGACTATTTTTATCATTTATAAAGTATACATGATGAATATACATAATGTAAATGTGAAGTGTAATGAATAAGAAATACTCTTGTCGGGCTTGGAGGCTCACTCCTGTAATCCTAGCTACTCAGGAGCCTGAGATCTGAGGATCGTGGTTCAAGGCCAGCCTGGGCAGGAAAGTCCATGAGACAGACTCGTCTCCAATAAATCACTGAGCAAACTGGAAGTGGTGCTGTGGCTCAAGTGGTAGAGGGCTAGTCTTGAGCTGAAGAGCTGAAGGACAGTGCCCAGGCCCAGAGCTCAAGCCCCACAGCTGACCAAAAAACAAAACAAAACAAAACACTCTTATAATCAGCTATGTAATTTAAGAAATTTTGTGTGAATGTTGTAGTTTTTGTAAATATCCTCAATTACATTTCCTTTTCTGCCCCCTAGAGGTAACTGTTATGTGAACCTGTTTTATGTGACGTGAATACACTTAGCTGTTGCTTGATTTCATATTTGTAATACCCTAAAGAAGCTATGTTTTTGCAGCTTTATTTTATGTACACAGTATTATATGTTGAGTTTCATTTACTTTAATATTTGTGGATCTAACACACTTCATTGTTTTCTGACTGGTACACAGCTATTTAGCATTCTGTATGTGAAAGTGCCACAATTTATACATCTTCTGGAAACGGATATTTAGATTGTTTTGAATATATTGCTCTTAGCTTTTTTGGTCATTCTTGATGTTTGTTCTGACACACATGATAAAAATTTGTCTAGGGTAAGTATTCAGAACTGAATCATTGGTTCATATGGTAGATACATTTTTACCTCTTCAGGATAACCCAAAATTATTTAACCTCTTATAAGCCTGGTAAGTTTAGTCACATACTTTAAATTCTAAATCTTTTATCATTGTAATCTGATATCCCACTGTAGGGGATATTTCTCTGATAATTAACCATCCATGTTTTATTTCTGAAATACCTTTTATTTATCTTTTTTTTTCTTTTGTGTCTCTTGGCTATATATTCTTGGTTTTGTTTCTTGTGACAAGCTCTTACTAAGTAGCCCAGGCTTGTCTTTATCCTCCTGCTTCAGCCCCCCTGGTGTTGAGGCTACAGGTGTGTTCTACCATACCCAGCTGCCCATGTGTGTTTTGGGAAGTTGTATTTTAGTTACATTTTTACACATCTATATCTAACTATCTCTATTTGCTATAAATTGCTTCTGATTCTTGAATTTTCTTGTTTGTATGTAGCAAATACTTCATATCTAAGTGCTTTTTTCATTATTTATTTCTTTTAATGGACAAAAAGTTTATATATCTGTCAATATTCTGAGCCAAGAATGGTTCTTCAGGTTATCTAATCTGTTAAAATACCTAAAAACCTTTGTGGACAAATCATTTGATATAGGTGGTGGTTCTGCATTCCATTGTCTCGTGCTTTTTTGCTGGAAATCCATTTTCATCACAAACAAGGAGGACAGTAGTTGTAGTTATTAGTGTGGAGGATGTAGAGATTCATGACCTACTTCCCAGGCTAACTTTTAAACTTTGTTTTCAATTAGGATGTAACATAGCAAAAAATGAAAGAATGTAGTACTGGGTACTTTGAATGCAGTTTTGGCTTCCCAGTGATGTTCTATTTACCAATTAGCAATAATATGTGATTCCTTGGGACTTGATAAACTTGGTTTATGCTTCCTTCCCATAGGTTGACACTTTTTTGCTTACAAAAGTGGTTCACATATTGGACAATTTAATTCAATTTTACCTTTTCTTCTTCCTTTCCTTATATACCTGTATTTTAAGGGAAAAATAAACTATATATGCTGTTAGAAATGCAAGGTGCCATGTATCCAAATTTTTTTTAACTAACTTTGGCACATTTTAAAGTACTATTTGTTATGTTATTAAGTTTATATTGTGAGCAGTATCTTCTGCATATATTTTGTAGGGTATACCTAATCTTTGTGAATTAAAACTTTATTTTTCAGGTCTTGATTCTTCACAGAGCAGTCTGTCTGCCAGTTATTCTCCAAGACCAACAGAGAGTTCTTTCAGTTCTAGTTCAGATATGGTATGTTATGCTTATTTACTTACCAATATATCCTATGTTAATTTAGAATTCTTTGCTTTTATCCTAGTTTCCTTTATCACTAAGAAAAATTGTTGACTCAAATGGTCAAAATAAAAAAATAGATTAAATATGTAAAAGGTTGCAGAAAATGTAAGAAATAGTTTAAAATGTAAAAGGAATACAAAATAAACATGTCTGAGCATTATTCATTCACATTTATAAAAATATTTTTTATAATTTTACATTAAACATTATTTACAAAAGTTTTTTTAATCAACATAAACAAGTGTAGATACTTTGGGCATAAACATACAATTTTTTTTTTTTTTTATCGGTCATAGGGCTTGAACTCTGGGCCTTGGTGCTGTCCCTCAGCACTTCAGCTCAAGGCTATCACTCTACCATTTGAGCCACAGTGCCACTTCTGGTTTTCTGAGTGTTTTATTGGGGATAAGAGTCTCACAGACTTAACTTCCTGGGCTGGCTTTGATCTGTGATCCTCCAATCTCAGCCTCCTGAGTAACTAGGATTATAGGCGTGAGCCACTGATGCCCAGCTTAAACATACAATTTATAATATATAAATATAAACACGTATATGGTTATATATTATACATAGATTATGACATTTTAAAGAACCTAAAATAATTGGAATCAAAATATACATTAAGATATAGTCTCAGTACTTATAAAATGAAAACTAGGTAATAGTAAATATAAATCACATACCTAAATGGAAGGAATTCTTCTTTCCCTCTTCTTCATCATTCCTTTTGTTTATACTTCTAATTTGCCATTAAAACCACTCTTGGTAAGGATTCCAGAGACTTTGTGTGCGTGTGTGTGCTTGTGTGCATGTGTACCAGTACTGGGGTTTGAACTCAAGGCTTCATGCTATTGCTTGTCATTTTTTCTCACAGCTGGTATTCTGCCACTTAAACCAGGGCTCCACTTGTGGCTTTTTGCTGGTTAATTGGAAATAAGAGTTGCACAGGCTTTTCTGCCTGGGTTGACTTTGAACTGTAACCCTCAAATTTCAGGCTTCTGAGTAGGTAGGATTACAAGCACAAGCCACTGGTGCCAGGCTGGACACCCAAGACTTCTGTGTTGCCCAGTTTAGTGGATACTTTTCAGTGTTTATATCATAAAGACTGTTAATTTGTGTAGAAGTCCCTTCTTCCTTCTATTTCCCCCTCTTTTCCCTCCCTCCTTTTCTTCCTTCCTTAATTTTTCAGTACTGAGAATTGGATTCAGAGCCTAACTCTTTTTTTATACACAACCAGTTTACTACCTGGGCCACACTCCATGCTCCCATCCTTGTGCCTTTACTTGGTTTTTCAGCTGTACTCTCACTTTTGCCCAGGGCTGACCTCAAACTACGATTATTCTGTCTCTGGCCCCAGATAGTTATAATTACAGATGCTTACTACTACACCTGGGTTATTATTTGATTTCGTTAAAATATTTTTGTGGGATTAATAGTTCAATGGTAGAGTGTGAGAGTGTGTGAAGTCGTGGGTTCAATTCCAGCACTACAAACATGTTTTATGGTCTGTGATCATAAACACAACAATCTTGGTTTCTTTCCTATCCCCATAAATGCTAGTTTATGCCTTTGCCATCATTTCCTCTACCTTCTTCTTATAACAATGTTGTAATGTCTAGGGTTTATGCAGAACCCTCTTCTGTTAATCTGTGCTTTAAAGCTTTAATGATGTTATCTACTCCAATAATTTTACATACTGTCTCAGTATATATTCCCAACTTTATGACTTTAGCCCCAATCCTAGATGTTCAATTTCTTTTTTCTTCTTTTTCTTCTTTTGTCGGTCGTAGGGCTTGAACTCTGGGCTTGGGCTCTTCAGCTCAAGGCGAGTGCTCTACCACTTGAGACACAGCGCCACTTCTGGTTTTCTAGTGGTTTACTGGAGATAAGAGTCTCATGGACTTTCCTGCCAGGGCTGGCTTTGAACTGCAATTCTCAGACCTCAGCCTCCTGAGCCGCTAGGATTACAGACGTGAGCCACCGGCGCCCGTCTAGATATTCAGTTTCTTAATGAAACATATATTATTAGAGTTCACAAAATCTTCATCTTTTGATACCTTACACTAAACACCCCTTGCCTTTCTCCCCAGGTCAGTTTTTCTGATATATCAGTAGATAGTTACCAAGTGGTCATATCAGAAGAGTTAGTATTTCTTCTTTTGTCTTATCTCATTTCCTCAACCACATTCATTCCATCACTTTAACCACTTATACTCTACCTCCAGAGTAAATCATAGATGTATCTGGTCCTCTCAACCTTTGACTTACCCCATTGTGTTCTTGAACTATTGTTTTTGTTTCCTAAGAGGTCTGTTTTCACTCTTAGTCCCGTTTATTATTCAGATAAAAAAACCCTGACTTTTTGTGAACATAAATTGAGTTGTGACATTCCTGTACATATTTCCAACTATTCAATGGGTTAGGCTTTATATCTGAATTCCTTGTAGTGGCTGCTGGTCCTGTGTAATGTGGCTCCTGGCTAGCATCTAGTATTCGTTTGCTCTCCACATTCTGACATTTCTTTCTTCAGTTTATCAGTCTCTTTTCTTCAGTAGGCTTGATACAGTTTGCTTCCTCATCCTTATTTTTGTTTAACTTTTTAAGGTATCATTGTAAATATGTCATTATTCAAAAAGCCTTCCCTGGCTCCCAGGTCTAAACCAGGTCTAAACCTAGTTATGATCTCAAAATATCTCCCAGTTGCTCTTTGCAATGTTTCCCTCAGCTTGTAGCTGTATATTCACCTATATGATGATGCCTGCAGTGCAGTCTTCTTCCTTGAGCATGTGCGCGCATGCTCAACCATGCTGCCTTCCTGGGATTATGTACCACCACACCCAGCCATTGGTCGACATGAAGTTTATGAACTTCTTTTTGCTCAGACTAGTTTTGATCTATGATTCCCCTATTTCCACCTCTCAAGTAGGAGTATGTATTTGAGTCACCTTGCTGCCTGGCTTTTTATTGGTATTTTAAAATCTGTAACCTGCTAGGAGATATTTGAAGATTATTTGATGTGTATTTGTATCCTGTATATGTATCCTATATGTATCCTATATCGTGAACTGATGAATGATATAAAAAATTACACAGTAATTAAATTATTTAATTGCTTTTAGCTATCTGAAGATGAAGGTCAACTATCGCAGCAAATTGAAGATTCAAATAAGATATCCCCGAAGACTGCAGAAACAGTTAAAAGTTTTTACCCAGAAAGGATGGGAAAATATATGGGTGGTCAGATTGTTAAAGATAATGCTGAAGTTCACACACAGAATGCGTGTTCTCACGAAGTATCACTGAAAAATAATACAGATGAATGTCCACAGTCTCAGTGCAATTCCACATACATAGAGCAGACCCCCTCCAATAATAACTGCATTGTTCAGGTTCCAAGGTGTGATGCTGGGGTGCAAACAGAGAGAAAACCCACTCTGGGAAGAAAGATAGATGCTGCAGTACAGTGCAGCATACTTTCAGAATGTGTGTGTAGAAGCAGTGTGTCTCCTCTTGACAGTAGCGAATGTTGCAGTGAAAATATTAAGGAAGATACCACTGGAGGGCAGGAGAGCCTTGAGTAAGTAATGTTCTGAATTCAGCCCAGGGTGGAGCATTTCATTTCACTTGATTTTGGAGGAAGGCAGTAGTGAATGTCCAGAATTTCATTAACAGAATGAGTAATGAGAAAATGGTGCTAAGATTAAGTTGCAAAGGTATATTTGTGGTTCTTTTGAAAATGTTTTAATGTTGTTTATGTATTTAATTTTTATGTAGGCATTTTAATGGCTTTAATATATCTTCAAGTTTTTAGGAAATAATGCTTTTAAGTACAGCATCATTCTCCTGTTTACTATTTGTGATGTTGAACTGATAAGCTGTTATTTGTGAATTAAAATATACTTAGTTGCTTTCTTCCTTATGGCATTTATTTTAAAACTTAATTCAGTTGCATATTGGTGAAAAAAATGTTCTCATTCAAAATTTGAAGGTAGAAAATAATGCCTAAATATTTTATGTCCTCATTGTAAGCATTTTGTTAGCTATTCCTTTTTAATATTGTACTCCATTTTATTATTTTACAAAGTTCTGAACAACTGCAATCTATTTCTTTCCATTTCTCTCTTCTTCCTCACTCCCTCTTTATTTCTCTCTTTGCAGTGCTGGGGATCAAACTCAGGGTCTCATGCATGCTAGGCAAATGCTTTGTCATTGAGTCCTACATGAATTAACTTGTAAAGAAAATACATCTTCTGTTTTATTTGGATAACATTTTTGTTGTTGCTTTATTAGTTCAAAGAAAACTATTTTTCTCTTTAAGGTAAAAATGCATTAATGCTTTTAGGGCATTGTTTGAAATTGCAAAAGTTTTTTTTTTGGTTGGTCGTGGGGCTTGAACTTTTTTGTTTGTTTATGAGACAGGGTCTCATTACATAGCACCTGAACTGGCTTTGAACTTGAAATCCTTCCTCAGTCTTCTTAGGGCTTGGGTTACAGGTATGATCAATCACACTTGCATCCCCTGTGTACAATTTTACATGCAAAATCACATTTTTAATAAAAGTTTCTTTTTCATGAACCCTCAAACCTGAGCCACAGGGAAGAATGCAGCAAGACACAGATCACACACAAGAAAGTCAGAAATGCTAGAGAAATGATGGTTGAATAGCAATTTAATCCATATTTAGGGTGACATCAATGGATAATACCCAGGTCAATAAAAAAATCAAGATTAAGTATTAGAAACTTGGGTTCTGGAATCAGACCTGTGATTTGAACCTGTTTATTATACTACCTTGGGAAAAGCACCTCAGGAATTTAACTTCAAGTTCCTTTTTTTTGTAAAATGAGGATAATACCTTCATACTCTGTTGTGAAGATTAAAAGCATAAAAGATAAAAAGTATATCTATACACATATTCCTTCTGTCTCTCTCATAGTTAAGGTCAATCACCAAATGATTACTTAATGTTTATTAAATACTAAACTCTGCTCCAGGGGATACAGAAGGTCTTGGCTTCATAAAACATACATATAGCCAGCTCTTGTGGGGTACACTGTAATCCCACTACAGGGAAGGTAAGGCAGGATATACTCCTGGATACATAGGGAGTTCAAGGCCAGCCTGGGCTGCATAACAAGACCCTATTCCCCTTCCTCCCAAACAGTGTGAACTAACCAAACCTGTTTCAGTAACATAGAAAGCAACGTCTTGATGGAAAATTTATTAAATCTAATATATTAGGAGTCAACAAGTTTTATTCATGGTTGAAAAAGTTGGGATCTGTAATAAAGATTACAAAAGACCTGTGACAATTCTCTTCTGATGTTAGATGTCCCAGTTTTACCAATTTAACACTCTAAGCATATACCAGCAAATGTTTTTATTCTCTGGAGGTAAAATCTTGTTTTGTTTTGTTATTTGGGTCGGTCATGGGGCTTGAACTCTGGGCCTCAGCACCTGAGCCACAGCACCCCTTTCGGTTTTCTGAGTGGTTTACTGGAGAGTCTCATGGCCTTTTCTGCCTGCTGGCTTTGAACCCAAACCTCAGATCTCAGCCTCCTGAATATCCAGATTACAGGTGTGAGCCACGGGTTTCTTGTTAATTTTAAGAATGTATTTTCCCATTGGTGTGAGAGTTAACTTTAGCAAGATGCAGTGACTCACATCTGTAATCTTAACAACTCAGGAGGCTGAGATCTCAAGGATCACTGTTCAAAGCCAGCCTGACCAGAAAAGTCTATGAGACTCTATCTCCAGTTAACTAAGTAAAAGCAGGATTGGAGGCATGATTCTAGTGGCAGAGAAGCAGCCAAGTAAGCAAACCCAGCAAGCCCGAGGCCCTGAATTCAAGTGCTAGTAAAAAAAGAAAAACAAATTTCTTACCTGCCAGTGGCCATTTGTTCCTCAGCTTTTAAAATCATTGGACATGTTTGTGAATGATACTCATTTTAACAATTTTTATTGATACTTGTTAGAAATAAACACATAAAAACACATTAACAAGCTAGTCCTCCAAAAGCAGTTTGGAACATTTGGAAAGGATGAGTACAAACATACCTTTTTTTCCCTAGCATAATTTAGATATAATGACAATTCGTTATGTTTGATAGTGGTCAGTTGTAGCTTTTCTTTGACTGGTAAAGAGGAATTCCTTGTTGCAGTTGAGACGAGGTTATGGGTTGTTTGCTCCGAAGGCTGCTTTTACTCGGAAATACCTGACTTCGTACAAAGTGACTTTCCACATGGCATGTCTTAAACCATTTTCTAGTGACTCTGAGTAATGATTTCTTTGTTCAGTACCTATTTTAGTATATAACTTAATCTGGGAGTCTTTTGTGAATTTCACAAGCAGATTTACTGTGTACTTTCAAATGTCATTGACACATAGTAGATTTGAGAATTGTTCACAATCAACTATGGGTTGTGGCAGGCATGCTATTGCAGATCCCTCTGATTTATGTGTTCTATTTATAGTTCCAAGGTTGTATTTATTCTTTCCTCAATGTAGTGAATTTCATGTTTACAGCCAGTTCTGTAGAGCATTTCCAGACAGGTAATTACCAAGGAGACAGGCAGCTACTGCAAATGAGAGATAATTGTCATGCCATGTGTACTGTATTCTTTTCTTTTTTTTTTTGGGTGCGGTCGTGGGACCTGAACTCTGGGCCTGGGCGCTGTCCCTCAGCATTTCAGCCCAAGGCTAGCACTCTATTACTTGAGCCACAGCGCCACTTCTGGCTTTTTTCTTATGTGGTGCTTAGGAATCGAACCCAGGGCCTCAAGCATGCAAGGCAAGCGCTCTACCACTGAGCCACATTCCCAGCCCCGTGTACTGTATTCTTGAGCACATAATCTGAATATATTTTTTAAAAATGCCGAAGTCAGGCATAGGTGGCTCCTGTAATCCTAGCTCCTCAGGAAGCTGATATTTGAGGATCACGGTTCAAAGCCAGCCCTGGCAGAAAAGAATGTTAGCTTCTTCAGTTAACTCTCAAAAAGCCAGAATTAGAGTATAAAAGGTTAAGGGACACTCAGACTCAGTTTAAGCCACAGTCCCATCAAAAAAATTCATAAGATGAAGAAAATATTAATATGTTTTCCACATTTTTTTGAGGTATAGGGACTTGATCTTTCTTT
The DNA here is from genome assembly GCF_019054845.1 of Dipodomys spectabilis. Classification (NCBI taxonomy): domain Eukaryota; kingdom Metazoa; phylum Chordata; class Mammalia; order Rodentia; family Heteromyidae; genus Dipodomys; species Dipodomys spectabilis. Next base: position 8,670,532 of record NW_024870716.1, on the reverse strand, counting down.
GCTTGCTTGCTCAGATGGTGCTCTATCACTTGAAACATGCCTCTAGCCCTTCTTTTCTGCTGGCTTTGAATCCCAGTCTTGCAGATCTTAGCCTCCGGAGCAGCTAGAATAAGAGTCAAGTGTTTGTTGATTTAAATCTCTGCATTTGAGGAGGTGGTTTGTTACAGAACAATAACTGGTTACTAATACGGTTAATCACAATCTTTCTAGTGCTTTGGAGTTGAGGGGATTAGCAAAGTTAAGCTATCGAAGTGTGTGTGTAGGAAAGAACATTTTAATTACCAAGCCCTTAATATCATTTGCATGGTATAAATGTTTTTGGAAATTTTTTAGCAAGCCAATATATTCAAGGGGTAAATTTCTATGGCAGACTAGGAATTAGGATTTAGAAAATATATAGCCATACATATACATACATATATACATACATACATACATACATACATACACACATACTTTTCTTCTCTACACAAATATATATACATCCATGTACATCCATGATCTTGCTTTCCTTACAGGATCAAAGCAATAGGGAGAGGGTATCTATTCCCACTAAATGCGTTGTAAAACTTCAGTGGGTTTTTACAGTCTTTGTAAGTGCTATGGTAAGGTTTTGTTCAGCCACATCTTGGAATCCCCTATCATCTGGGCATGTCAGAATCAGAGAGCTCTGTCTTTGCAGTAGAGAAAAAAACAGGAAAGAATAAAAAAGTAGGAAGAATGTGAGATTTGAAGCCCAAACAATTTTATCTGTTTAGAATACAATTTCTTTGGCATTTTTAGATGATTTTTTTTCTCTTCTTTTACTTCCCCAAATAAAGAGATCATGTTACCACTGAGCTTAGCTTGGGCTCTGTCGGGAGGGGTAACAAAGAGGGTGAATTAGGATGAATATGGTCTGTGGTAGAAGTTGTTTGTATGTGTGAAAATAGAATAGTGAAGCCATTTAAAATTTAGGCGTAGGGAGTGGGGTTAAGGGCGTGATAGAAGGAGTGAGACTGGTGGGGAGCATATGTGTTGTTTCCTCCATGAAATGGTTATTCTTATTTCTCCAAATTTTCATTATATTTACTGGGTTGTGTAATCGGTGTGGACATATGCCTTTCCTGGGGCCATGCATGCATTTCAGCCAACTTCAAGCAGCCTGGTCATCATTTAAAAATATGGAAACAGGGCCAGGTGCCACTGCCTCACACCTGTAAACCTTGCTACTCAGGAGGCTGAGATCTGAGGATCATGGCTCAAAGCCAGCCCGGGCAGGAAAATCTGTAAGACTCTTATCTCTTATCTGTCCCTCAGATCTTCATCTCAAGGCGAGTGCTGTACCACTTGAGCCACAGCACCACTTCCAGTTTTTTGGTGGTTTATTGGAGATAAGAGTCTCTCAGACTTTTCCTGCCTGGGCCGGCTTTGAACTGCGATCCTCAGCTCTCAGCCTCCTGAGAAGCTAGGATTACAGGTGTGAGCCACCGGCACCCGGCTGTAGATATGCTTGTTAGGGTGTGGTATAGGCAGGCAGTTAGGAAACCTGATGGCTAGGGCAGTGATGAGGAGTCATGTTCAGACCTGCTGCTATTGATAAAATGACTCATGACACACAGCAGGGTCTTGCTGACCCACAGCCCACAAAAATACCAGCTGCAGTCTGACCATCCAAGGTCAGAACTCCCCCACTTGACATGGAGGAGTTTATGGCAGTTTTTAATTTCCAAGACCAAATGTCCCCATGTCCAGATTCCAGTAAATGCCTGAGGTCTTGGGACCCCCAGTGCAGTGCTCCTATGAGCCTGCCCCCTTTCCATTTGGAGGGTACACTTTGATTTCCATTAATAAACCTCTGTCAGTCCTTGATGTCTTTCTTTAGTGAGAAAAGCATGTTTCTGGACCTACATCTTGATACTGGAAGCCAGTGTTGTATTCTCCTGATTCTGGTAAGCCTACTTGACTCCTACTTGAATCATTAATGGGGTAGGGGGATCACCCTTTTAGTTTTATTCTCTTAACTGGGAATGTTATCTGTCTAAATTCCTACAACAGTTTAGGTATTCCTCCTGGCTCCTGCATTTGGGAACATCAGCCAGTTGTATCCTAAACTGCAACTACAGGATTCATGTGTAAAGATTTGGGCTTTTGTGAATTCTTTTTCCTCTTTACCTTCTTGCTTGGACTAAGATAGTTTTGCTGTTCAAAGTCATTTGGAGGTGTTTTTTTTTTTGCAATTCTGAGCAGTAACATTTTTCTAACTCTTAGACTCATCTAAGACCAAAGGGGGGGAAATATGTAAAGACATCCTTAAAAGAAGAACTAAGAACTAAGAAGAACTAAGCACGGGGTGCTGGTAGCTTAGGCTGTAATCCTAACTACTCCGGGTGGAGACCTGAGGATCATGGTACAAAGCCAGCCACTAGTCTGGGCAGAAAAGTCTGTGAGACTATTATCTCTATTTAACCACCAAGAAGCTAGAAGAGGAGCTGTGACTCAAGTGGTAGAGTGTTATCCTTGAGTGAAAAAAATGAGTGAGCGTGTGTGGCCCTGAGTTGAAGCCCCAGTACTGGCACAAAACCAGAAAGCCCATTAAATAACTTTTCTTCAGTTATATGGGAATAGATAATCTTTGCTTTATTCTGTTGCAAATATAGTGTTATAGTTTGTTTGTTTTTTTTTAAAAGGTACAAAGTAGGGACAAAATACACAAAAGAACCATTTTTGGATAGAAGAGAATTTTGTATGTGAATAGTTTTGTACTGAAAGCAAAGCACGACGCCATAATGGAATAGCTATATACAAAACCAGTAGGCAAAAGTGTGTCACTGAGGATTGGAATAGGATTTATGCTGAGTTACAACTGGTAGAATGCAGTAGGACATTATGGCACATAAAGAAGTTATAAGTTAAGTAGACATAAGTACACACACACACACACACACACACACACACACACACACAAACACACACACACACACACACTCAGCAGGAGCTCATAGAAAAACATTTCTGGGCTCTATCCCTGGAGATTGTGTGTTAGTCCAGGTAGAGCTACAAGATTGCCTTTTGTAACAAGCGGACTTGATCAGTGATGCTAGTCTGAGGACCAGACCTGTTGTTAAGAGTATTTGGAGAATTTAGTATCAGTTTGCTAAAATAAGGCATGCCCCAGATTCTCCTTATATGAAATACTAACTCACCCTGTGTACTGGTCATCTGAAATTAGTTTTTCTAAGTGCAGTAGAAAAGCACACAAAAGTTATAACAGTGAGATTCATAGCATTTATAATCGTAAGAGTTTTATTTCAGCACAATAAGGTTAATGTTACTGTTTTTTATTTGGTGAGGATTTCAAAAATTCCTTTCCCTAATAATGAAAGGGCTCTAAGTGATAGGTTACTGACAGATTTTCTAAACCTATTCTTATTTGTTGACTATGAGGTCAAATAAATAGAAATTATGCTTTAAATCCTGTGAATCTGGAGAGAATGGGAAGGTGGTACCTTTCAGGTGAAAGAAAGCAACATCAGGCTAGTCAGCCAGACCAGCTCAGGCCATTCTAGTCAGCAGAGTGGACATGTCAGGCCTGTCTGTTTCTCCTATTGGTAGCATTTGTTCACAGGAAGGGACAGATTGCTTGTGTTTTGAACATTCTGACCTCAGTGGCATTGGGGAGAGCACAGGGATGCTGCTGCTGCCAGTTACCCAGCCCTTGGTGCTCCTGCTTTATGTTTAGTAGATAGAGTGCCATCTTCTCCATTTTACACAGAGAGTGAGAAAGGGTAATTCAGATCCTAACAGGTATTTAATGGTTACTTTTTCTGCAAAGCACTGACTACTTAATTGGACTTACAAGTGAATAGCAGGAGGAAAGTTTGCCAGCCTCTATTTTGTGATCTGTTGTTGTTCTAAACCATTCTCTTGCAGTTATCTCAGAACCCAGGAAGGACAGAGCTGACCACTAACATTTTTATGACAAGAGACTAAAACTAGAGGTACAGTACATAAAACCTTGCAGCTCCCCTCCAAACGAGAACAGCTACCTATAATGATGAGACTATACCTTGGAGCAAGAGGAATTGTTTCATGGAAACCAGATTGCTCTCCTCAAGTGATGTCAGCAATAACTTCTCTGTCATGGAGAGAACCTGAAATATGATTAACCATGCTGTACTTGTAACCGGGGCTGTTTATGCATACTTTTACTCACGGCTCCCAGTTTATTTTTGTCCATTCAAATCTATAGCTCATGTCTGAAGATGGAACTGAAGTGCTGTCTACCCCTTTTCTCTGCCATGTCTCTTCATTTGGCATATAAGACTGGGTGGCTGGACCTGACCTATACAATTCCTGGAGTTTGAAACTGGTTTCAAGATCAAACAGTAAGTACAAAAGCTGGGATTGAATTTTGAGTTTGGTCTGACCTCTGTAATAATGTTCAATAACAGTAAAACCACTGATAGATAATATGACTATAGCAATATTATTCTGTATTATTGCCTCATGTTTGTATCACATTTCAAAAGCCAGGGTTCCCAGAATTTGTTCTGGAGCCCAGGTACCTGATTGTTCTGGATGTGGCTGTAATTTATAATTCAAGAATTACTTGATGCCTAGGTGTTATGAGATACTAAATGAGGACTACAGAAGAAGAATGTTGGAGTAGTCACTGCAAACAAAACTTTTGTACCAGTTTTCAGTGTGTGGTCACTAAACTGTTTTGCATTGAAATCTTAGGAGCAGGAAAGGATGGCAGAGGTTAAGAACTGGACGATAAGCAAGGATTTTTCTGACCACTGATGGCATGTACTACTCACTGATGGCATGTTCATTACTCCGGTGAGTGGATCATTGTGTGGAAGCTGTGGGCTATGTAAGAGACATGGTGACGGTAGGATGTTTGCTGATGGTAAGGTTCATGCAAGCTTTCCAGTGATCATAGGAGTGCTGTCATCTGAACATCCCTTTGGACTAGTTTTATGGTGGGCTCAGGATGACAGATAATTTGGAGACAAGTCTAGGGACTCTATATCAAGCATGTATGTTCATTAACAAAAGAATTATCAACAGGCACCATGTTTCCACTTAAAAAACAACTGAAAAGAGTGTTTGAAAGTAATTATCCATGATCAAAATAAGTGAACATTAAAATGAATAGGACTACATTACTGTATTAGAGTTAGATTGAAGATACCGCCAGTATGTAACCAAGATGTGAATTCCAAAGAAGAGGCTTAGAGAGAAAATAAAGTGCAAGGAAATACATGAGCAATGAATGAACTTTAACTTTTATTTGATTATTTTCATATACAGTTCTGGCACTGACACATTTTTTAAAAAATGATTTTAAGATTGAACTTCAATAAAATAACTTAAAACACTGTCTCCATAAAATATACAATATTTTGATACAGAATAGGTCAGGATGACTTTAAGTATATGATACATACTCATGATTTTTAAGAGATATTCCATATGTCACATGTAGGAATAAATATATTGAACTGCCAAGATAGGAGAAGTGTTAAACACTTATTTAACATGCACTCAGAAATTAATATACAGTTTAAAACACATTTTAAAAGCATAAAACTTTTATTTAACTTAGATATGTATCAGAATTTTTAGGTAGGAATTTGAACATTTATTACAAAGAAAAAAAGACACGTATAACATCAAGTAAGATGTTACAAAAGCAGCTAGGAAACACTTGAGATAACAAACATAAATTTTACTTTGGCTAGAATTAAATCTGATCTTTCCTAACCTTTAAATGAGATGGAATGATATCAAATTTACTAAAATTGTAAAACTTTAGAGTTTTTTTAAATTTATGTGCTGGTTATCTGAATGGTCCATTTCTTTTTCTTAGGTTGACATAACAAAGTCAAACACATTAACTTACCTAAAATAAAATGTGAACATTACTTACAAATATTTAAAATCTTGAAGTACAATAGACTCTTTTATACATATAAAGATTTAGAGGAATTACATTTTTGTATACTCACAAGTAAATTATGATAAAATACTTTCATGTATTCCAAAATCAACATTCTTAAAAAAAAAACCCACCTCTTAGAGGATGATTATTGGCACACAAAAAATTTCCTTCTCTGAAGAGATAATGCAAGAAAGACTTGGTAACAACTAGCTGTTTAGCATTTTAAAATGATTGCTGTCTTCAGAAAATAGCAGCAATATTGCTCACCTAGGAGAACTGAAATGTACCAACAATTTAACACTGTTGCAGTCTCAAGCACTCCATCAGATTAACCTAATATCCTCTTTCATGAGAATAAGGATATTGATGGATGTGACAGAATGAAGGATACTAAAATTAATCCAAAGGACATAAGTGTTTTTTTTAGGCAGCAACTACACACAAACCATAATTCATTGCTCAAATAGAGAACTTAATAGAGCTTGTACGTTATGTACGTGGTATGAGTTCTCTGCCTCTGGTCTGGCTATGTCATCTCATTCTTTTATTCCTAACTTAGTGAAAAGGTCTGAATTTGGCAGTTGAAAACTTATCATAAAAGCTAGTTGTTAGGACCTTACTATAATTTGAAGTAACTTGGAAAGTAATTTAAAAATCTGATTATAATAAAACAGTTTACTGTTATTCTTTTTGTGCTACTGTAATTAAATCACAACCTGCCAAATTCCCTATTGCATCACTATTAGTGAATCTGTTAGCATAATGTGAGGCTTTTAAAGATAACATGGGTAGCATTTCTACCCTCAGGATTTATGAATTATTATTTCAGTTTTACTTTGCTATTTAAATAGCAAAGGACAAGGTGCCAACAAATTTTGCCTGATTTTTTTTCCCTTAGGGTGTGTGTGTACTAGATACTCAATTTACAATAACAGTTTATCAATTCTTTGCTCTGACTTCTCATTTTAGAGTGAAGAACAAAAAATATTTTTAGCCTATGTATTAAAATCTGGCTCAATGGTAAAATTAAATAATGAAAAAAACTTTACTGATATTCTTATAACATTTGTTTGTTGTCAGGGACTAACTGTATATAGCTGGTAACAAAACTTGAAACATTATCTTTAGGTCTTTCATATTAAAATATTTTTGCTAATGACTAAGTTAGGTGTAACAATCAATATTAGACTGGGTATTAATATTTTTCTTCCATGTAAACAACCTTTTTGACATCACATTCAAGCATATGAATTTATACATAGAATAAAGTGCTTTTTCTCTTAATTCTGGAGTTAGCCATGTAGCCTGTCCTAAGTACCATTGTGACCTTCTCCATTCCATTTTCCAAAACATAATGCACCCTTACTGACTGTACAATGACTTCAAAAGTAGCCTGTAATTTCTGTTGGAAGTTTGATGCATAAAATCTGTGTCTGTTTGAATGTCACATCACATCATCCATGTCGAAATTATCTTTAAAATATGTTTGATATTTTGAAAGTGGGGATTTTCAAGTTCAAAATGGTAGCCAGTAACACTCAGAAGGTGCACTATATTAAAAAACAAATGGTTAACCTTTAATGTGCTATAAATGTTTAAATCTAAAAAAAATAGCCTAATGCTATAGAAGGTTCCTTTTCAAGTAGTTACTTATTTTCAAAAGTTGTAATTCTTATGCAGTGCCTGTCTTGTACTGCAGAGATGTGGAATATTATCAACACTATGGAATTAACGGAGGAGAGGATGTGGGGCTAGGGCTGGAGATCTGAGGGTAGTTTTCCCTGTGATGCAAATTGATGGATAGAAACTGGCAAACATCATTTCCTTATGTCAGGGAGAGCAGGCCATGTTCTGTTTTAAGAAATAGTCCAGTTGCTCCTTTAATAAAGTTGCTGTGCAGTAACAGCACAGCTGAGGATAAGAATGTTAAGGCTAGGATAAAAAGAGGAATTGAGGCAATTATTTGAACAAATCAGAAAAATAAAATTTTAGAGCTCTTCATTGCTCTCAAATATATTTTTTATCCACAATATTCTGATTATATCACATAATAGCTCATTTTCACTTTACCTGTATAAAATATTACAGGTAAGAAATTTCTCATGGGATAAGAGCTAATTTACTCTGTTAAATCACATCTGCTTTTCTGGCAAAAATACTAATATCCCTTTAGAAATCAATTGTCAAAGCACCTAATTCAAGGGAAACCTCTAAAATACTACATTTAAAAAATGAGTGACCAAACAGAAAATTTTTTTTTTGGTTGAAGGATATTTAGGGCACAAAAGTGACTAGTTAAGTATTCTGGTGAAACTTGCTTGACTAAATTCTCAGCCTTAAAATTGTGATAGGCATAAGTGAGACTTCAGAAAAAATGAGACGTTAGAAGAACAGAGCATCTTGGAGAGCAGCAAAAACACTTTGCATTTACCAACTACTGATTGTACATTACTTACTTATATATGTTTAGAGACATATTAAAACACATCAAACTGATACAGTCCTCTGTGCCACATAAAATTCATTCATATTTTTATTGGAATTACCAAATGATTTTGTGAATTTAATAACTACTATGCAGTCCTTAGTAGGACAATAATTATGAATTTCATGATGTACATAGAAATCAATAAGCATTTTGAAAAGACATTGTTGGAAAAAACATTTTCTACATATGTGCTATATTAGAACAATCATATTTTAGGAGAAGGACAAAACCAACCATGAGCAAAAAGAAAAATTTATATATCTTGGACTTTTGGCAAATGTCAGAGAAAACGAGAAAAGGTATGTAAAATAAAAGCTAGTTTTGTTTCTAGAGTTACAAAAATGTCAAGGCCGGAAAAGTGAGACTGTTCTTAGGAAGAGCTAATAAAACCCAAGAAAAATAAGTGGCATGGTTTTAACTAAACATCAACAACTGCAGAACTATTTCTGGCACTGGTTTCTTCCCTCTCTTTTGTTGGAGAAATTATTTGATTAAACGAAAGAAAAGAATAATCTGCCAGCAGTCATCTACATAACACCAATGAAGGCACAGGAGAGGACGAGCCGATGTGCTGAGTTTGGCATGAACAAAACAGACACTGAAATGCAGTTAAAGATCTGGTGCTATTTTTTAGTTACAATCGCATTCCTAAGTGACTAATGAAGGAGTGATCTATAAAAATCTTCTCTTTCTTGCTCTGACAATAAAATATTCTTATCAAAACGTGCTAGCATATCTGTAAATATATGATGCAAAAAAGTATGAAAATAACTCCTAAAATACCTGCTTTTGATAATGTTCAGAGATCCTATGAGGAGTCAGGCTCTGACAAATTCTCAGTATCTAAGCTGGAGAGAGAGAAAAACAAAAATATAGAACCTAAAGGCAAGAAGGACAGCTGTGCCCTGGTAGGACATTTTGGAATTTGTTGATGAAAGCTTAAATGGAATTACTTTCTAATAGGTGATAACAGAGAAGTCACTAACCTTTAGGAAAATTTAGGGCCAATCAGTCATGTTTTGGACATAAAACATCCTTGGACCATCCCATACAATCTGTTATAAATATACATATGTTATCTGCCTAGATTGTCACTGACTGTTATTACCACTAATAATTATATATAGTCTTAGGAATAAAGGGTACCACTGGAGTCACTGGGTACAGTATTCTGTATAGACTATCTCAGGAAGGAATTATACACATTTGCTTACGAATTGTTAGTTTAAAATCTCTATAAGTATTTTTACATTTCATTATCATGATTGTACTTTGACTCTTCCTTCTATCAAGTATTCTAGAATATGAAGTCATTCATCATGAGACTGTGGAAAGAACCAGGTTAGAGCAGGGCAGTGAGGTCGCCAATTGCTGTTCTTCTCCCTACATTTGTCTAAATATCTAAATCTATCAGCAGCTGAAAATTACTCCACATCAGAAGCATCATTGTCAGAAAGATGATAGTTACTTCCCTTCACCCGAATGTATTCGATGTATCTTCCCTCATCCGAGTCTGACGCGCCACATGTACATAGCCTGTTGTCAAAGAGAGATTCAATTTCCTCTAATTTTTTCCCTTTGGTTTCAGGAAGACAGCCATAGATAAAAAGAAGTCCCACAGCTGCAAACCCAGCATAGAGGAAAAAGGCTCCTGCAAGAGGAAAAAAATATGTGAATATATATGTACAGAGAGACATGATTTTGATAACCCCCATTGTCCATTATTTACAACCAGGGTATGAAAGGAGACCAAAACACTACTGCCAACTGGGTTAGCCATGTAACCATGTAAATGTAATGTAATTTGTATTTCATAACTCAAATACAACACCAGAGATAAGTTCTGTTTTGAGGCCTTGCCTCACTTCCCTGACGAGGGGGGATTGCTTTTTTCCTGTGTGCTTTCTTAGAAGTGTTATAGCATAGTAGCCAAACAGCATTTTGATTATATGCATACAAGTCTATCTTATCTACTAAGACCAGAGGCACTTGGCCAAGAATGTCTGTCTTGATTTTTAGAACCGAGAACAATCATGACATTGCTGAAATAAGACCTAACTGGGGCACACGGCCATGCTGTCCTTCCAGTCATTCAAAAACCTGGGAGCCATCTCCACCTTTACTCTTTTACTATATTCTTTTTCCCCTCACAGCACTTACTGTAAACTGATAAACACTATGAACTTCCCTACTTGTTTTTTTGTTTCCTTCCAGTAGGAGACAAGCTCTGTGAGATCAGGTAAGTGTTGCTGTAAGATTATACAGTCAGTGCAGCACAGCCATGAAGATGAATTGCCTGGCTGTTTTCTGTGTCAATGCAGTAACTATGGATGGATGAGGTATGTAAGGGTGTGGCTCGTCTGTTTTCTGTACATGTTGCTAAGATAGCCTTTCCTTTATAATGTAATTCCCAGTTGAAATGTAAGAGCTTACTTCTCTGATGGAGAAGAACAACTAACTACAATGAAATCCCGCATAATTTTTGGCCCTCAGTCCACAGGCTCCTGTATATGAAATGGGGCAAAGAAAAGACTCATGTGACAAATGGCTGGAGAAGGGAGATCTTGTGAACTGAGTCTTCTAAGTGTATCTTCTGGATAGTCATTTAACTCCTCTGATTTGGTGGTTCCTTATGAAGTGAAATAAGATGATTCTGCAGCTCCTGTTTTGATAACGTTTATGATTCTGTAAGTAAGTTAGCCCCAGTCAGGAGCAGGTATAGTAGAGTTGATGAAGAGTTATTTGAGAAAGAGATTTGTTATATTGTTGTCTTCTTGAGGGCGGAACCCGTGGTTTGTCCTGGGTTTCCAGTAACTAGTACAGGAGGAAGGGGGAGAAGGTACTTCTAGAGAATGACATTACTTGTGGAGTGGAAAGCCATCTGTCAGATTTTGGTGTACTGTGGGTAACAGAACTTAAGTAAAAGCACATTTCAAAGTCAGTCTTTACGCTAAGCAAGCATAAATGTTAAAGAACTGATTAAATTTTCTCAATCTTGCTGATAAAACAGCACAGTAGCTGGGAAGGTGGCTCAGTGGTAGCGTGCCTGCCTCACATGCATGAGGCCCTGGGTTCCTCAGCACCACATACACAGAAAAAAGCCAGAAGTGGCGTTGTGGCTCAAGTGGTAGAGCGCTAGCTTTGAGCCGAAGAGCTGAGGGACAGTGCCCAGGCCCAGAGGTAAGGCCCCACAACTGATTAAAAAAACAAACAAACCCAAAACAAACAACAACAACAAAAAACGCACAGGGCCTGGGAAGGTGGCTCAGTGGTAGAGTGCTTGCCTTGCAAGCATGAGGCCCTGGGTTTGATTCCTCAGCACCACATAAGCAGAAAAAGCTGGAAGTGGTGCTGTGGCTCCAGTGGTAGAGCGCTAGCCTTGAGCTGAAGAGCTGAGGGACAGCGCCCAGGCCCAGAGTTCAGGCCCCACGACCGGACCCCCCCCCCAAAAAAAAAAAAATCTACTCTGAAGTGTGAGAAGCTGTGAGAAGAGAGAAGCATACAGGTAAATTAGAATGAAAAAGAGAAGATGTATGTCATATGCCCATTAGAAGTTTGGATGTTAGAATAGCATGCTGTCATGATTTTAAACAATTACTAATTAGGAAAGGGAAGTGGCTACTAAAAACAGAACAAGGTAGGATCAGGATAATGAATTAGGAATGTTTTCGTGTTAGGGTGATGAATGTGGATAGGCTAGCTCTTAGAAAATGTCAGAATTCTACCCCATTTAAAAAAAGGAAAAGGAAATCTGTGTTCTAGGGACAGAGAGGCACGAGTATAGTAAATAGGGAATCTTTTCTTGCTAGTGCTGGAGCTTGAAGTTAGGGCCCCATGATCTTGCTTGTATTTCTTTTGCTTAAGGCTGCCAGGGCTGGCTTTGAATCATTATGTTCTGATCCAGCCTCCTGAGCACTGGGATTACAGGTGTGAGCCACCAGCACCTGGCTTGGAAATGGAATCTTCAGCCACAATGGACAGAGAAAGGCTGGTTGATCATGATGATTACACAGAAAAACAAGTGCAGATGGGAAAACATTTTAGATTAAAACTACAAAACGTATAACAAGCAAACCTAGTTTGGCTCTACAAAATATCATTTTTTTAATCTTTCCCAATTTTGGAAGAGTGACATAATTAGAAGTAAAACAATCTACCAATCTAAACTTCTATAATTAAAGATGAATTAGGACACTCTTATAACCTAGATTCCCAATGCCATCCACTCTCAAGGGAAGACTGCAAATACCAAATTGTAAGTGAAGAGAGGATTTCCTGTAAGACCTCTGGCCAAGTCACAGAGCAATGTGGGTAGGCTAGCCCACAGCACAGCCAATCAGTCTTGGACTATCATGCCTATTTATTCTTCCACGGAAGGAAAATGAAAAAGAATGTCTGTAACAGATCTGCTACGAGGAATTTCAACAGTGAAGAGATGTCTTAGCATTTTTTTTTGAAAGAAGTAAATCCTAATAGAGAGCTATATTAAATTCTAGGTTAAGACAAATATTTGGTATATACAAATCAAGGAATCAAAGACCATGTTTAATTGAATTTCAATACCTCAATTCAGAAACTTTGATCTATTTAGCCACACATGCTATATAGAAAATGGTAAGTTGGCAGTAACCATTGTCAGAGGACATTCAAAGCAGATCTTTTATTTTTTAGAAAGAAAGCATCAAAACTTGAGATCTTGGGAAACAATAAAAAAGGAGGGGGAAAAGGCATTGCTATTTGAAGAGAAAAAGATCATTAAGATGTGTTGTTAGGTAGGTGCCAGCAGCTCACACCTGCAATCCTACCTATTCAAGAGGCTGAGATCCAAAACCAGGCTGGACAGCAAAGTCCATGAGACTTCTATCTCCAATAAAGTAGAAAAAAGCTGGAAGTGCAGCTGGCAATTGAGCAATTGGAAGAGCACCAGCCTTGAGCAAAAAAGGTAATGGACAGCACCCCTGCCCTGAGGTCAAGCCCTACCTGACACACCAAAGGATATATTCTTATTACATCTGGAATATAAAAATATAGCATGTAGATTAAAATGTTACTCAGAAAAGAGAAAGAACTGACCAGAAGTTCCCCTTATTGGAAAGTTGCAGACCTATCAGACCAATGCACTGGCAGGAAGGAAAGTGAATAAAGCCAAAGACTCAAGTTTTACTCTGTTGTCTTGCTAGTAGTGTAGATTCACAAAGAAGCAGCTTTGCTATCTACCATGTAGCTTCATTATTTTGACTAGGAGTTTCCATTTGATAAAAAAAAATGCTCCCTCAGGATTGTTAGTGTATATGTAAGCCTTCAAATATTTCAACGTTCTCCAGAATCAACAATTATGAGTAAATATTATTCTGTTTACACTTAGCATGTCATGAAGATAAGTTCATGAGATTATCCCAGTTGGCAATTTATTTTTTACATAAAGTGGAGTATTTTATTTATGTATGTGGCTTAAAATGGCAGTGCATTTCCTTTCCAAGAAAAGCATTATTTCTCGATACTCTAAGTGGTGACTGGGAGTGAAGAGTTTTTTAAAAAAGATGAAAGCAATGGATAAATAATATGAACTAAAAGCAAACAGCCAATTTAGCATGTTCAGGAGAGAAAGGAAATAGATTTTTAATTTTTTTTCTCATAGTTTTCAACAATAGTCCATGTGCTTGTCATCTGGCAGATGCCCAGCAAACTAGGCATAGTCCTGTTCCTCTAGCAAGGGGGGCAGTTCTGTGTGTGGAGGTAAAGCCACGCAGGTTCAGAGACAAGACGCAGTGCCGGCTAGGAAAGGAGAATTCCTCTTATCTTTCCTCAGATACAATGCCAAGGCCTTTGGAGAACAAGCTATTTCAAGCAGCAAAAATATAACCACATAATAACACATTATAGAATAATAAAAATGAAAGTATGCTGGAAAAACTATGCTCTTACCATAGTATGTAAGATACTCTGCTGTGTGTAAAAACGTCAGTGAAACCAGAACATTGCAAATCCAGTTTATTCCAGATGAGCACGCATTGCCTGTACTTCTGGCCCACAGAGGGTATATTTCAGAGTTCACAGTCCAAGGCATTGGTCCCATTCCTGGGAAATAAAAACAAAAACAGTGAAGATTGTGTAAAGAATATGAAAAGTAGTAAGTAGCGTGTGTTTCCAAAAGGAGATAGTCGAATGCAAAAATAACAACAGAGCCTAGACTTACCAGGTGCAAAGAAAACCAGATATAAAATAAGGCCCAGAAGTGCAGTCCAGGAGTACGGAGTAGGGCAGAAGTTGTAAGCCCAAAATACTTCTTCTGTTTTAAACCTGGTTTCATTTTCACACCTGAAAAAGAGGTAATGCAGTGATTAGTAATCTAGTGTTAGGATATAGTGGCAGAAAGTAATGTGGCTATTGACTATAACTGTAAATCCTTTAGGATATTAAGAAAAAGGTTCCAAATGTTTTTCTTTAAAAGAAATAATGAAATAGTATTACACATGTAAACATGTGCAGAGAACATTTTAAGAGTTCAACATCATTCAAGCAAATCACACAGAAATATACTGCTTCATACCCATTAGATCTAATTTCTAATCTGGATGCCACCCTGATTCAGGCCACCCTGAGTCATCAGATGTACAGTCAGCACAAGATCCAGATTTGAGAACCAGACCTTTTTTGTCTGGCAGGTAGAGAAGAGGAAAAGTGATTATAGTTGATTGTGATAGCATCTCATTTTCATCACTCATTCCTGATGACCTTGCTTCTTTGTAGTGAGGTGACATGAAGTGTCCTTGTTTACCTTGAGGGTCAAACAGAACTTAATACTTTTTACCTTAATGCCTCTGAAGATATTACTACTTCCCAAACATCATTATCCTTGTAGTGTCTGTCAGTTTTTGTGTGTATTGGTACTTAAACTCAGGGCCTCACACTCTTGTTTAGCTTTCTTGCTCATAATGGTGTTCTAACAAAAAGCATGGCTTTTTGTTGGTTAATTGGAGATAGAGTCTCATAGGTTTTTTTTTTTTTTGCCCAGACTGGCTTCAAACCTCTATTTTCTAGATCTCAGCTACTAGAGTAGCTAGGATTACAGGTGTTAGTCACTGATACCTAGCTCTTTGTCAGCCCTATGCCTGATAAGAGTTTTGTGAACTATTTGTGTCATCCTACCTGTCTGGATGACTTGTATGCTTGGCCAGTCTTTCCGACTTCCTCTTATCCCCTGCCATGTCCATTTATTTTTCCTTTTGGCCCATTTGATACATTTGGGCCTTGGAGGAGCTCCTTTGTTCTTGTGAGAGATTGTCATTACCAGAAGGGCCTATACTGTCTTCTCTACTGAATTACCTGTTGTCAGTTATAGCCTCAGACAGCCTGTAATCCTAGCTACTCAGGAAGCTGAGATCTGAGGATCTTGGTTCCAAGCCAGCCTGGGCAGGAAAGTCTGTGAAACTCTTATCTCTAATTAACCAACAAGGTGGGTTTGAAGCTGTGGCTTAATTAGTAGACTGCCAGTCTTGAGCAAAAGGCTACGGGACAGTGCCTAAACCTGGCACCGTAAAAAAAAAAAATCTCTTAAAGTTGTACCCCTTATTTTCTTAAAGAATTGAGGATCTTCAGTTCAAGCATCAATATTTCTCTTTCTTCCCTCAATCTCTCCCTTTCTCTGTTTCTCCTCTTCTGTACACTGGTAGTTCTCTCATCCTTCCCAGCTGTGGCGATGCATGGCACCCCTGCTTCCTCTGGGATCATGTTCTGTCAATAGTCTGTTCTCTTCCTTCCAGAGTCTTCCCTTCTCTCCACAGCACCAGAGACCTCTTCCCAAATTCCAGAAAGCTCAGTACCCAAGCTCTGCACCCTTGGCGGCCATGGGCCTCCTTGCAGGCTGGCAAAGCACTTGCACTCTGTGCCCTGAACTTGGTTATCCCAAGTCACCTGTGATCACCTATTACTCTGTGTTAACTCTTCTCCTCTCTCCTCTTTGCTTTTATATCTATCTCCCTTTTACCTTTTAAATTTATGCAATAAGAAAGACAAATTGTGCGTAGTCAGAGATTTCATGGTGATCTCCCCATACACACATATGGTGGTTTACTCCCTCTATCTTCTCCTCTGCTGGCCTGCCCCTTTTCCTTTCCACTTTCCTAGTAGTCCCCCTTCTATCACAGCCTTGTTTGTTTTGTTTTCCCCTAGCTTTCACAAATGAGAGGAAACATGATACTTGTCTTTGTGGAACTGGTTTATTTCACTTCATATCTTCATTGCTTTTGAAAATGCCTCTTCTGCATCTCTATTTCTATATATAGGTATCCTCTAAAGTTCTATTTTGGGCCTCCATCCTGTCTCATCATCATCCCATTTAATTTTAGGACTCTGTAATCTCCACATGGATGGCCTCAGTAGTTTACTATAGCTTTGGCTTTTTTCCCTCAAGCCCTCCTGATGGGATTTAGGGATCTGCATGTACACATGTAGATAATACCTGCAAAGGCATCCTGGACAACATAGCTACAGTGAAATGCCTTCTCAGAGGCAGGTAGGGGGTGGTGCTCAGAGTTCAAACTGTGACCGTACCACTTACTGGCGACACTCATTCATTCAACTTATGTGTCAGACATTAGAACATCTGTGGACAAAATAACCACTGCTCTATTTATGGAGTGTTGTTTCATGGGAACAAGCATGATTCTGTTTTCTAATCTGTGGCGCAGGCTATTGGAACAATAAATGCTCCCATCTGCACAAGCTCATGCCTCTGCATTTTGCGTGCTGTGCATCCTGCCTGCCAGGTGGCCTATGCGTAAGTTATTACGCTACTCGTGCCCACCCCTCATGATATTTCTATTCTAATTAACGTCAGAGTTGCATGGTTTAAATATACTGGCGTCATCCTCAGTGTCTTCACAGCCACTACAGAGCCTCAAGTACATAAAGCACAGTGGCTAATACTGTGAACTCTACCCCCTGAATAGCTGAGATTATGAGAGGTTTGTAGTTCAAGGCAAACCTGGGCAAAACATTAGTCCCTTTTTCTCAGCAACATACCATGTGGTGATAAACGTGTGTAATCTCAGATATGCGGGAAGTATTAGTAGGAGGGTTGTGATCTGAGGCAAACCTTAGAAAAAGGCATAAGATTATCTGAAATGCCGGGCGCTGGTGGCTCATGCCTGTAATCCTAGCTACTCAGGAGGCTGAGATCTGAGGATCACGGCTCAAAGCCAGCCCGGGCAGGAAAGACTGTGAGACTCCTATCTCCAATAAACCACCAGGAAACCGGAAGTGGCGCTGTAGCTCAAGTGGTAGAGCGCTTGCCTTGAGCTGAAGAGCTGAAGGACAGCACCCAGGCCCAGAGTTCAAGCCCCACGACCAATAAAAAAAAAAAGATTATCTGAAATATAAATAGAGCAAAAAGGGCAGAAAGTGTGTGTGACTTAAGTGGCAGAATACATACCTTGTAAATATACAACAGACCGAGTTCAATTCCTTGTACCGTAATAATAATAATAATAATCTAGGATGTATATGACCAAAGTATTTCATAGGTTTGTTGTCATCTGCACATAACTACACAGAGATTTTTGCGCTTTCATGAGAGAATGAATTCTAAGAATTTCACCTAGCACAAACAAGAAACTACAATTACATTTTCTATAGGTTGGGAATGTTGCTCAGTGATAGAGTGCCTTGGATATTAAGGCCACTGGCTTGATTCCCAGCACTGAATGCAAATCTACACAGACACACACACAGATGCACGCGTGCACACACACACACACACACACGTATGTGCTTCTAGACACAATTTCTTGACTCTGTTTGGATCAGTACCACCTAGTTCAGACTATGGATGATCTGTTCCTGATGGCCCTTCCCCTCAGGCCCTCGAGTGTGGGCATAGCCCATGACTAGCTTCTAATCAACAGAGTTGGTAGAGGCGACAGGACATAGTGATTATGTGAGATTACAGTGCCCTCTGCTGAAGTATCGTCCTCCCTTGAGGCTTAGGGAGAGGCAAGACGCCCTGTTTGTGGAAGCCTGTGTTGGAGGCACAGAAGAACCTGGGGGGGGGGGAGTGGGGGGCCAGTCGTCAATAGCCAGAAGGACACTAAGTCCTTGACACAGAGCCATAGCTACTGAATTCTGCTAGGAAAGCTGAGTTTCATAGGAAATCACAGCTCCAGCCACACTGATCCTCTAGGCAGAGGACCCAGGTAAGTTGTTCCTGGGCAACCTAGGTTTTCAGAAAGGGATAAGTGAAATATAGTCTCCTTTTTTTTCCTTCTTCTAGCATTTTCTTTGAGCTGTTTGAGCTACCTCATTGCTCAAGACCTAATATTCCCAACTCTACACAATAGAGCCTGCAAAACTGGCCTCTATCCTGCCATCGTTTGTACTCAAGTAAATGAAACTGCTTATTTTCCAACCACAGCTTCCAGGTCCCTTGTCTTCTGTTATTACCTACCTTCAAAAGGGGCCTCAGACATCTCCCCTCTCCTCATTCTCCCTTACATCACGCTGCAACAGTGCTCCTGGGTAGCTGCCTAAATACTCTTCTACCCACTGTTCAGGGCTCTCCGGGGTACTGTAGTGTGCCACAGAGCTTTAAGTGAACAAGGTGTTCATGCAGTTCTCCCACCTGCCAACTGAGTGACTTTGTGCAACCTCTTCCTGTTTCAGTTTGCTTACCAAAAAAATCCTAATTGAGTTATTACCAACATTAAACAAGGTGACAAATGCCTGACACAAAGCAACTAATGTTTCCTGAGTCCATAGTGATTTTGTCTGGGCATCATGTTTCACACCTGTAATGGAGATCTAAATGATTATGATTTGAGACCAGCCTGGGCAGAAAAGTCTGTGAGACTTCATCTCCAAAATTAGCAATAAGCCATGCTGAAGACATGGTTCAAATTGTAGAGTGTCAGCTGAGCAAGTATGAGGCCTTGATTTCAAATTTTGTACTGGACAAAAGTACTCATTTTGTATTCCTTTTATACGTTAAAACCCTTAACATAACCTCTAGTACACCATAATACTTTGTGGAGGTAAATGGTCATTGAATGATGAATGAAGCCTATTTGCCTGTGCGAAGACAGCATTAGAAATATCCTGATAGGTCCCCAAGATCAGTAACCCATCACCATAATTTTTCAACAGAGAAGAATTTGTCATTAAAATCTTGAAAAGCTGGGTGCTGGTGGCTTGTGCCTGAAATCCTAGCTACTGATGCTGAGATCTGAGGGTTGCAGTTCAAATTCAGCTTGGGCAGTAAAGTCTCTGAGACTTATCTCCAATTAGCCAGCAAAAAGTCAGAAGTAAAGCTGTTGTTCAAATGGTAGAACACCAGCCTTGAGTGGAGAAAATGCTTAGGTCCTGAGCTCATGCTTCAATACTGACACGCACGCACGCACGCGCACATACACAATCTTCAAACCAGGTACTGGTTGCTCATGATTATAATTCTAGCTATTTAAGACAGATCCAAAGGATCAAGCAAACTGAGTAAGTATTAGGCTCTGAGTTCAAATCTTGGTACTGCCAAAAAAAAAAGCAGGTAGGTGGGTTCCAGAGAAAAGACATATTTACAATTAACTAAAATTCCCTGCAAAGAATCTACTTACTATTTTTCTCGCCATCACAGTTCCTTGCAGGAAGTCTTGCTGTGATAATGCCAAGAAGCCTATTTTAAGGTGAGTAGTATGTTTGCCCACATAACCTTACACATGGCTGAGCTCATTTCTCTGTGTTAGAAAGGCCTACCAATTCCTGTGCAGATTTTAGGAAAACACTTCAGCCATTACCTTAGCAAAGTCACATGCTCAGTAGTAGGTAGAGCCAGTGACTTAGATCTGACATCACTCTTGACCTTCAAAATACAAACACTAGAAATCCCAGCTAAAAGTGAGAGATGTATATTCCAAATGTTCTTGCAAAATACCCCTGTGCTTTCCTGGCTTAGCGACCACTGGTGGGAGAACAAAACGATCCCAGAAGGAACAAAAATATTTGGACATCAGTGTGTGGGCTGGGATTAGAAAAAGTCATGCTCTCTGATGTGATGTCTTTTCATGGAATCTGAGTGCCAAACCAGAAAATGACAGGAAGAGAAAGAACCTATGCTGATGGACAGAGACAGCCAAAGCTGCAGAGTACTGTTAAGATAGAGGCATACAGGAGTGCACTGTGGCTCAAAGTGGTAGAATGCTTGCCTTGAGTGAAAAAGCTCAGGGACAGACCTAGGCCCTGAATTCAAGACACATGGCCAACCCTCCCCTCCCCCCCCCCAAAAGGCACGGCATATATCTTGTTTTGGCAGCATGAGAGTAATCTTTACCACTACAATAACTCCTCTGCAGCTTGACAGGTGTGGAGAAGGGTGACATGTGGACCAAATAAATGGGAGTTCCCTGCTCCACTGCTGGGGCCACAAGCTTCCTTAGCAGCACAACTAGAAATAGCCCTCTCCAAACATGGACACCCAGCACACAGCCAGTTCACCTGCAGAACTAGCTCTGCCTCTCTTCTTTTGTGTTACCTCACCAACACATAGAGAGTTAGAATTTTAAACCAGAGAAATGACTGAAGGAGCTGAGCAAGTGCAAATACATAACGGCTCACCCCAGATACCTGCAGCTGCGCAGTCCTACTCCATGCACCGCACATGGTTTTTGTATTACCATTCTTGTCCCCATGATAAAGTCATGTGTGCCTTGTTTTGTATGGGAAATTGAGAAAATAAATGCAACTTGTATATGAGAAGCAAAACTTCAAGTGTTAGCTCTCCCCTCCTAATTATTGATAAATATATACAATTTGTTCCCTTCCCAGAGACTATGAAGTACTTAATATTTTGGAAAATGAAGTGCTTACAATGGCAGGATGACTTTTTGTTTTTTCTTTGCAGTGCTAAAGACTGAACCTAGGGTCTCCTGTGCTAGGCAAGCTCTCTACCACTGGGTAATGCCCCACCCCTCTATTTTTTTTTTAACTGGATTGCATCTGGCTTTTTGTGAAACAGCTCTCCTTCTCACACTGGGTTTACTGCACAGGTCTAACTCCTGAGAAAGAATGGAGTCAGTTCCTATGGTGCACCAACATCTGCAGTGGCGACCACTCAGCCAGTCACTGCAGTTGAAATGCCTGTCCCAAAGGACTATTTTCTTGTTGCCTATCTGTGGGAGCTTACAATCCTGCTGACACATTTCCAAGTAGGAAACGGCAATGGGGTTGTTCCAAAGGAAGGGTAGTTTATCTCCCAGGAAGGATGCCTTTCCTCTCAAGTAAGGAAAAGAAACAAAATGCCAGTTAAGCAGAGGACCAAGATGATGTAAATTTACTGTGAGCAACCCAGACCACAAGGAGCTTTTACTCTGGGGCATTCCATCAAAGGAACCAGGACAAGTTCCCATTAAAAATGTGACTCTACTTCCTGGATACTTACTCTTCTGTGGGCAGAGTTGGTTATTCACTACCTATATCAATGGCAGACACATTCCATGTAAGCTCGTGGGACACATGCAGTGAAGGATCTCAGAAGCATGCATTCTCTAGCTTGTGATGTACAAGGGCATGCTGGAGCTCTTGGCCTTGGCTGATTACCCATGCCCCTGGCTGTGGCACTTCCCTAAAGAGGCTTGTCATAAGAGTAAGTGTAGAAAAATCTATTGTCTTCTGTTAATTTCTTCCTGGTAAAAAGAAAATCTCTGCAATTACTGAGGCAATTCAATCATAGACATGAATAAGAGTCAAAACAGAAAGTTAAAGCTAAAAGCCAGTATTTCCTAATTTAAGGAATAAGTCCCTGCATCTAAATTCTTTATTAGTAAGCTGGCTGCCTTTTATATAAGTATGAGGAGAGATGTACAGTCAAATGAAAATAATACAGCTAATGAGGCGCCCATGATGTGGTTTCTAATGTGCTTCAGTTTAGATTGGCTTAATGTCGTTTGGTAAAGAAATCTGGTGGACAAACTGTAAAGTATATCTTTGGGAAGTCTCATGGGATTCGTAAATGCTGCCCACAGCCCCTCCTACCTGCCCCATGCACAGGAACAATGCCATTTGCCCCTCTGACTGGTTGCCTGCCTGACAACTGGTTGGTGCCTACAAGGGAGCTGCTCTGCACACAGGGTGATGCTTCCCCCCAGAAAATAACGGCAAATGTTTTATGCTTTAGCTGTGAAAATCAGAATTTGAAATACTTAAAGATGGAGCAAGTAGTCTAGATGTGGAAGGACAGTGAGAACGAGGGTCGGCAGAGGCCCCAGGCAGCAAGGACAGGAACACTGCCACCCACTGGTGCACAGCATGCTGTCTCTGAGATGTAGAGCAGATGACACTATTTTCTTCCCTTTCCCCTGCAAAGCACTTTTTTTTTCCTACCACAAAGCTTCATTTATCAGCGAGAATTATGAGGATCTCAAAAGTTTTACCAATATGATGGCTAAGTTCAAGGCAGAGTACTCATTCTGATTTTGAATCCCCTAACCCATGGGTCCTCCAACACTGAACCTGTGGTGGCCTAGCTCCATTTCTCCCAAAGTCTCTTTTCACTCCAGTGTTGAAAATAAAAGTTATGATGCCAAGGTGCCAGTGACTCACATCTGTAATCTTTGCCACCCAGGAGGCTGAGATCTAAGAAATGGGGTTCCTTGCCAGCCTGGGCAGGAAACTCCATGAGATGCTTCCTTCCGTCCAATTAACCACCAGAAGT
Organism: Dipodomys spectabilis; assembly: GCF_019054845.1. Lineage (NCBI taxonomy): Eukaryota > Metazoa > Chordata > Mammalia > Rodentia > Heteromyidae > Dipodomys > Dipodomys spectabilis. Next base: position 8,647,420 of record NW_024870716.1, on the reverse strand, counting down.
GGAGCTTCTGTGTACATATGCAAACTCACATACAGTTAATTAAGATGGCTTTTCTCCTAGCTGCTCATGTGGATGAGCTTTTCTTCAGCTATACTGGTGTACACAGTTCATATTGTCTGGGATTTCTCAGGGGAATCATAGTCATTATTTACCTTGTCACACAAACCAACCTTATTTTCTTTTTTGCTTTGTTTCTCTTTAATTCCCTCTTCCTTTCATTTCTTGCCAAGCTCAGTTAATTATATAAGGAGCTTCAGATGAAAGTTCAGTGAAATGAGGAAAGGTCTGTCCAAGAAACAGCAGAGCAGGAGACGTGGCTCTCCACCTGCAGGAGGCCCTGGGTTTGATCTCCAGCACTGGTCTCCAAATGATCATCTGAAGTTAGTCATCATAACAACTTCATTTGTACATTATGGGTTCTAAGAACCATGGGAAATAAAATGAGTTTAATTAGATAAAAGTCCTCAAACGCCAGTGGACAGCTACAGTGGAGGACATCTGAGGACACTTTATTGCAGGCCTCATTTTCCAAATTCGACGAGTGAGGTTAGCTCACTTGCCCAAAGTCTCGAGGCAAAAAGATAACAAAAACCAGCCTCGTGTAGCACCCCACCCAGAACCCACTCAGCACTGAGACACACGCTTGGCTGGGTGAGGAGACTGTCCATGGGAGGAAGTGACCCCCGGCTTTCTAATTCTGACAAAGCATGTATTCTCTCTTCTGAAAATGTTTTTCAAACACTTTGCTTCCTCATTAATGAACTCAACCTGAAAAGTAAATCTGAACTAACTGAATCGGTTTTCTGGAAGCTCTGCCAATTTACGTTCTCCCGTACGCCCCAGGATGTTGCTGGGTGGGGCTGTGCTGCAGATGGGCTGCTTTCAGTCAAGGGTGACTAGGTTGGCAGACTTTATTCTCATATCTTGGGTGATGATGGCCTGCATTTGTAAAACAAACAAGTGATGAATGAACAAAAGCAGTGAGTTTCATAGCGTCTGCTCTACTGGCTGTCACTAATCTAACACAACACCACCTTCATAAATATTTTTGAAACCAAAACAATGATAAAAATAAACGAAGCTAGTAATAGTTTATCAAGGGACAGAGTGATTTCTTTGGAATCAAGTTATGAGGCCTTCATGACCACTTCTATCATTCCCAGGTTCCCATTCAGAGATTTCTCCATGCAGAATGCTTCTAACTCCTGACACCCAATTCCTTGCTAAATGGGCCATTTGCTGATCCCTGAGAGATAAATCCAGTCAGGACATAGCCTGTTAGCCTTCCTGTTCTTATCCTAGGTTCCCTAGGCCAGCACTTAGCACATTTTCCACACAGACATTTGCTCAATAACTTTATCATGTCAAACAGACTACTTTTATCAGTTCCCTTTAGGCTGATTTTGGCCATCTGACACCAATTTCTCATTGTGTTGTAAGCATCTGAGAAGACAGCTATCAGTTGCTATTGAAATTTCTCAGATTCTAAAACCTCTGTTTCACTTACATAGTGCTGGTCAGTGTAAGGAGAGACACTGCCCCATACCTCAGCCTTGTGCAATCCATGTGCACCATCGTAAGCTGCAAGCATTGCAAGTGGCACCAGTCCTCAGATTCTACTTGCTTCCCACTGCAAGAAGGCAACAGACATTCTTGTCTGCAGGTGTGTGGGAATGAATACACTGATGTATGTACCACAGTAGACTGGATGATGAAAACAGTTTAAAAATTCTTTTTATCCTGCAAACTACAGCTGCTTTCCATGCAGTGTGAGTTTCACAGCTTCTGTATGAAAGCTGTGTGCCCAGCAGCAACGTTACTGAATGGATGGACATGATGGGATTAATGCGTACACATACATCTTCTCATGAGAAGCACCTTAAGAGATAGGAGCTATTTTAATTCTCAGTAATCCAAAGCAATAGCATCATTGCTCCTGCTTTATCATCTTCACACATGATGATTTTCCTAGTTTGCATGGCAAAGATCTGAAAGCAGTAGTAACACTGGAGTCTGCTCCACTCGGTTTCCTTCTGCAGCACACCGCCTTCCAGAGTATGGATGAAACTCTCAGTCCTATGATGCTTTTCTCTTTAGTGATGCAAATTGAAAAACAACTGCCTTAAATTTAGCAAAAAAAAAAAAAAAAAAAAAAGACTGACATTTCCAGCTAAAGTGAGTGGAATAAAAATGCTTCTCTCCGAGCAGGGAGGAATTAAAGTGCACACCATCTTGGCAGGTCTGAGTCTTTGTGTCCTCTAGACTCTCTTTTGACTCTATCCACTGTGCCTCAAAGCACCAAACATTCATTAGAACAGGAAAGAGGCTTACTGGAGCTGGAAGATAAGCTTATAATGATCTCAGTAAGTGCCTAAGTCATTGGAGGGCACCAGTGTCAACACTACAAATGGCCTGCAGGGAGGATAGGCATTCTGACTCCATCTGCAGTCGTGAATAATACATACTCTACGTCATGGAGGTGTGTAATGATTTTTCTCTGATACAATTATGCCAATGAGGAATTATGAAAAAAAATCATTTCCTTAGAAGTTGCTTAGAACATGTAAGAAAATATATCTATATCTAGAAGGCCGCAAGAATTATTTCTAAAACAGTGCCATTAGTTATTATTAGTTTTTTGCCATTAGTTATTGACACAAGAATTTTGTGAACAGCAAGGAGAGGGAGAGTCATTCTCACAAAACTCAACTTCAGCTGGGTACCGGTGGCTCATGCCTGTAATCCTACCTACTCAGGAGGCAGAGATCTGAGGATCACAGTCCAAAGCCAGCCCAGGCAGGAAAGTCCATGAAAATCTTATCTCCAATAAACCACGAGAAAACTGGAAGTGGCGCTGTGGCTCAAGTGGTAGAGTGCTCGCCTTGAGCTGAAGAGCTTGGGGACAGCGCCCAGGCCCAGAGTTCAAGCCCCACAACCAACAAAAAAACCGTACCACCACCAACAAACTCAAGTGTGATTTCATCTCAAATTACTACTAAAGCAAAAATGTAAAAGCTTTGCAGATTAAACATTTTAACTGCAATTGTGGTTTATCTCACTTCCTCATTTGCACAGAAACTTCTGTAACACCTTGCTGATTATCACCAACAAAAAGAAAACAAAACATAAAACTGAGAAGATCTCAGTTCTTCAAAGAAAGGTGGTTATTCTACCATTAAGGTAAATGAATAGCGTAACGGGTCTCTTAAAATTCACCCTGCTCTTCCTTAATATGTCCCAGGTAATCAGTCCATACACACTAGCCCACCCAGAATTCCAAAACCTTAGAAAGAGCTTGCTTCCAGAACCAGCTTGCCCAGTCTGAGCTGACTGCCTTCCAGCTCTCTCCTCACCATCAGGTGGTAAAACAATATACAATGGGGATGAACAAATATTTTAAACAACAAATGAATCGTTTCTTCCCCTTCTCTCTCTGCCTCTTTCCTTCCTTCCTTTCTCCATTCTCATCTTCCTTTCTTACCATTTATATCCCCCTATACTCTCTGTCTTCTTTGTGTTGAAGATCAAACTACGAAATGATTAGAACAGTGGTTACTGTTAATAATAAGATGCTTATATTCTGTCAGCCCCAAAGACAAGGAAGTGTTTTCTTTGTTGTAGCTGTTTAAGGAAGTACGTTCTCCTACATTTAGAGACTCAAGAAATTTACTGAAAGACCTTTCATTATATAAAAGATCTCATTGGGCACAGAGGATTTCTGTTTTCTGTGGCTAGACACTGGAAGGTCTTCAGGACCAGAGCACCTTGGTGGAAGTCTGGAGCTGAAGCACTCCAGACTCAGGGTGCATGGACTCAAGCTGAGTCCATGCAAGCACTCACTTCTGTTTCTACATTCTTGAGCAGTCCCTCATCCATTCCAAAAATGGGAAATGAAAAGTCTCCTATCGGTTTTTAAGCACAGAGACTAGTTTTTATAACTTTTTCTTTTATAGCCATTAAGTTAATCTTTTGAAAGTATATCATTCAGAGATTTCTAAGTAACATTCAGAGTTCTGTGACTATTATAACCTAATTTTAGAACGTTTCCAGCACATCATAAAGAAATCCCATATCTATTAGTAATTACTGCCATTCCCTTCTCCCTCTAGTCCCTGACAGCCCCTAATCTACTTTCTGTCTCCATGGATTTGTCTTTTATACACAGCTAGCACAACTAGGATCATGCATTCTGTGGCCTTCGGTAACTGCTCTCTTGGCTTGACAGATTTTAAGCCAATGCAAGGCAATGTTCATACTTTATCATTTATATAATGCAGGGTACAGGTTCTAGAACTCTTAATTTTAAAATGTGGTCCATTGACTAAATTTTGACCACTGGGATATGAGCAAAAATAATAGGTCTTTGCTTCTCTTTCCCCTATTCCCACGGGCTGGTGATGGTCTTCGTGATGACAAGCTGGCTGAAATATGTGGGAAAGGATCAGACTCAAAAAACTGCTGAAAAGAAAAGAAAAAAGCAAACCTAGGCTCCTGACAGCTTCATGGCAGACAGCCATGGAATACTGAGGACCTGCGGGACTAAAACGCAGCACTTTTTGGTCACGATGGGTCAACCTATGGGACACTGGCCAAGAGAGACAGCAGCCTTATCCACTGTGGCCTTTGCCTGGCAGACAGGCTCCTGTCATTTTCCATAATACCAATGCTGTCCTGGCATGCGCTGTGTTGACTTCCTCTCTGGTAATTTCCTTATATTTCTACGGGGTGGGGGCTGCTTATTATCAGAATTTCTAAAACATTCTGTCAAATTTTCAGGTGAGAATATAATTTTAGACATTGCAGCCTTGAGTAAGACATTTTTTTTTTGGCTTATTTTTAAAAAACTTAAGGCATGAACCATTTTAAGTGTAAACAGTAGTAAATAATGGGTAATGGAAACTGAATTTTATTCTTCGTGTGTAGTACGATGTACCTCTTCAGATGATGTAAAGTAAGTATTTACATATCTCTAAGCCCTTCAACAGGGAAATAATGGTAAAAATTGCATTGGGTTTGCAATAATCCTTATGTGCATTATCAAATGATAATGTTTTCAGCATATAGTGAATTTACTTTGGATTTCTGTCTTGTATTTCCTGAGCTATAATGGTAATGTCATTTTCCCATTTCAGCTCTATATTTTTCTCATTTATATTGCAGCAGTTTTCTTAGCACAATATGGTTTTCTGTTTTCCTAAATGACAATAATATGGAAATAATATGTGAGGAATTGATACAAAATGAGGAGCTAATCTAATAATTCCCTCTTCTAAGTAGCTCAGTATTTCAGTCAGTGTCATGGAGATGATGAAGACAATTGCATCCTTTTTGTGGGCCCTCATACTGGTAGATTTTATCCGAGACAATGATAAACATACAGCAGATAATTCAGCATCTTCCAAGATGAAAATACACACCTACACACACATAGTGGAAGCCACTTGCAATTCAATTCACATATCCATCCATGTAAGCAGAGAGCAAAAAATTGTTTTAAAAACAACTTTGGACAGAATTTCCTCCACGGCAGGGGGAGCTGGATGTTCCTCTAGCCGCTCCTGTCGCTCACTCCCTTGTCACTTCCCCTGAACATGATTCACCTGTGTCACCAATGGGATGCTGTGGAGTTGCTTCTATCTTCCTGGTCAGGTGCCATGTTAAGAGGCCACTCACAACCCCTGGAGGAGAAATGACAACACTTGCAGCTTTCCAGGCACATGAGCAAGTTACCTTGGGACCCCAGTGGCCCAGGTCACCTGCCCATTCTTGCACCCTTGACTCACAAGAACTGAGTGAGGCAAACGGCGTTTATTGTTTGAAGTTGCTAGGCTCTGGGGTAACTTGTTATACAGCACAGATTACTAATACAAGAACTTCAGAATATTAAATGAAGCTCAGTTAATATGGATAGGAAGTTGAAGGGCAAATCACCTTAATTCACACTTAATTAAAACAGCCAGGTACTGATGGGTTCACTCCTAGCTAATCAGGAGGCTGAAATTTCAGGATCAAGGTTCAAAGCCAGCCCAGGCAGGAAAGTCTGTGAGATTCTTATCTCCAACTAACCACCAGAAATGCCACAAGTGGATCTGTGGATCAAGTGGTACAACACTAATCTTGAGCAAAAGAAGCTCAGAGACAGCTACCAGGCCTGAGTTCAAGACTAACACACACACACACACACACACACACACACCAACGATGTAAAAAGTGACTTGGAAGTCATCAAAACTTTACCGCATACCTATTATATACATTAGGAGAGCCCTTTAAGTGTCTCAAATTATGAAAAGAAAGTACCTTTTCCCTAGACAGGCCTAAACTTCTTTGTTCAGCCTCTTCACACAGCACGTAGAGTCCCCAGAACCTTCCTAGGAAGATACTGCGCTGCTGTGAACGCCTGAAAGACTTGTGGATGTATCACCTCCATTCCAGCTCTGTTGCACAGACAAAACTCTTGAGCTATTTCCCGTGACACGTTTCAATACGGAAAAACCTCATATTCTGTTACCAGTAAATGAAGTTTAAAATGCTTCATCATGAATTGTCACTGACATATGCTCCAGTAACAGAACAAGAGCGCTGCTATTTCAAACTATGCAGACTCACCAGGGCCGCCCGCCTGCCCCCAGCTCCCTGCCTAGCACGGGTCCTGTTCTGTGTTTTTGAACATCAGAACCTAACTGCATTTTTCTAAGAACCTGTGCAGAGAAAGCTCCAAAATCACAGTAAAATAAGCCTCACTTCTACTAGAATTAATAGCACTAATTAAATAAAGCAAACAAGCATAAAAACTAAAAAGCAATCAGTCTGGAATATAAGTAGTGGCTGGGTCAAAAGAATTGGAAAAACTGAGGTCACAATTTAGTCTGAATAATTAATAGCCACTGAAGGTGCAAGGAGATATGACGAAGTAAACAGACTGGAGAAACAAAGGACTGCTACTCATTTTGTCGTATCAGTGTAAATGACTCCATGTTATTGACCACATGTATGGTATGTAAATGTGCGCAATGGAGGGAAGCTAGGAGGAGGACACAGAATCAGCAGGAAATGGGAAAACATAAAACAGAGAGGCCCATGGGCTGCACTGGACATAGATGAAAATGAACTAAGCAGCCCAAAGACAGCGATGTGAAGGGAGGAATGAGAGGGGAAAAGGGAACAGCCTACACTAAGCAAAAGGAAAGCAATGTAATCTTCACCTGATGTGGAAGAAATACTTGTATTGTCAAAGCTCATAGAATTCACAAACTTTATAGACCATGATAATGACACTTTGCTTTGTGATGCTTAAAATGTGTGACTTTAAATATCACTACTACACAATACTGTGAAATATGTAAAATTTATGTAATCACCTAATCTCAATTTAAAAGAAGAAAAGTGAGAGAAGGGGTGGGTTAGGAGTGATGGGTGACGATGTTACCAGACACTTTGTATTCCTATACTGCTTGGTAGAATGGGAACTTCTTTGTACAACCACTCAAAGATAATAAAAAATTAAAAAAATAGCCGCTGAAAAGGTGAAGAATTCATGTTAGTGAGCAATGGGGTGCTGTGGAAAATGAGACTGAACCACACAAAAATATGTCGATCAACATATCCATGTTGCTGGAGCCTGGCACTACAGAGCTTGGGTTGAATAATGGTTCCAGTATGTCTCAGAAAGAAACTTGGTGTGACTTTCAGTTACCAGTTCCAAAGGAATCAAATGTATACCAGCACAACTGGTAACCTGTCAGACACTTTAAAGTAAGACTGGTGTCCTGTCTGTAGTGGAGTAGCTGATAGGAATAGAATATAAATGCTCACTTTTGCCCAAAGTTCCATGAAACACAGATATGCAGCAAAATTTGCTGTAACACATACAAACACACACATACACACAGAATGCATTATGTAATTGTGTGTATGTATATATGAATGTATGCATGTATGTATCCACACCAACCTTTTGGATACATGAAAGTCAGGGCAACTCTAAACCTACCATCAGAACTTCCCGAAGTAGTAATACCTCTTTCAATCCCTGGCATTTTTGCAAAGAGGCAAACAGTTGACAGACTGACAGGCTTTGCCAGAGAAGATTAAATGTGGCCACAATTGTATTTTGTTCCAGTACTGAGGCTTGAACTCAGAGCTTGGGCACTGCCCCTGAGCTTTTTCACTAAAGACTAGTGCTCTACCACTTGAACCAGACCCCAACTTCCAGCTTTTTGGTGGCTGGATATCAGAATCTCATAGAATTTTCTTCCCAGGTTGGCTTTGAACTCTGGTCCTCAGATCTCAGCCTCCTGAATAACTAGGATTACAGGCATGAGCCACTGGCGCCCAGCCAAAAGCTCTGCTATGACTGATATAAATAAGAAAGCGAGTTACACTGAGGGAGAGCTGGCAGTGCTGTCTCCAAGGTGACTTCAAAGAACAGAAGTTCCTGCAGGCAGCGAAGTCACAAATGAAACAAAGGGAATAGCCACAAGAAAGCAGAGATGGGCAGGTATCTTCCAGAGGTGGCTCTGCGGGAGGGCTGGCCTACAGCATAGCCTACTTTCACTTGACACAAAGATGAGATAGACACATGGGGACAATTTCCATTTAAAGGCATAGAGTCCAGTAGTTAAATACAGAAGAATGATATTTGGGCTGGAGTGTAGCTCAGGAGTAGGGTACTTTGCCTAGCATGTGTGAGATCCTAGGTTTGAGCCACAGCAGTGCAAAAAAACATAATTAGCCAAAAGACTGTCACACCAGCATAAGAGAAATGATCGAATTCGAAGGAAGCAAGCAGATTTTTTTTTTATCTGGTTTTGGATCTGCCACTAATAGGTTACGTTTTTACCAATCACTCGATCTATCTGGTATTTGTAAAATAAGAAGGTGGTGGTAGAATCCAGAATTCACTAGCTTGTACCAAATGAGATGACTGGGAAGTGTAGAAAACCATGTTGAAGAGGATCCTTGGCTGGCTGCCAGACCCTAAGTGAACTAGCAATGTCAGCAAGGCAAGGCACACAGCAGGATGGCAGGTGTGGGATCTGCTTGCAGTCTTCAAGGGCATTCTAAATCATGTGTGCACGTATGTGTGTGTGTGTGTGTCTGCACACGCACATGCACTGGTATTGGGGCTTGATCTCAGGGCTTCCCATTCTTCCTTAGCTGTCTCACTCTAGGCTGGAGCTCTACCCTATGTACCATAGCTCCACTTATGGCTTTTTGCTGGTTAATGGATAATCCCTTGGGTTTGTCTGAGCGGGCCAGCTTTGTACTGTGATCCTCAGACCTGAGCCTCATGAATAGCTGAGATTATAGGTATGAGTCATTGGTGCCTGACAGATTCTATCATTTATCCAGTGAACACACTATGATCATACAGTGTTGAATTATTTCAATGAAACTACATGTTTAAAAATTACTATGAGTGGCATAAGAACAGACCTCAGGACCAATGGAATAGAATTGAAAACCCAGAAATGAACCTACAGACCTATAGCCATCTAATCTTCGATAAGGGAGCTAAAACAATAGAATGGAAGACAGACAGCCTCTTCAGTAAATGGTGCTGGCAAAACTGGTTGACTACATGTAGAAAACTAAAGCTAGATCCTTATATATCACCCTGCACCAGAATCAACTCCAAATGGATCAAAGACCTTGAACTCAAAGCAGACACTCTGAAAACATTACAGGATGGAATAGGAGAAACCCTGGGTCTCCTTGGCTCAGGCCGAAATTTTCTGAATAGAGACCCGGAAACACAACAAATCAAAGAAAGGTTGGACAAATGGGATTGTATAAGGTTGCAGAGCTTCTGCAGGGCAAATGACATAGCTAGCAAGATCAATAGAAAGCCCACGGACTGGGAGAAGATCTTTACTAGCCATACAACGGACAAGGGTCTCATATCTAAAATATACTTGGAACTCAAAAAATTAAACCACCCAACAACAAATCCTCAAAGAAACAACTTCCCAATAAGTAAGTGGGCGAAAGACTTAAAGAGAAGCTTCTCTGAAGAAGAAAGAAGGATGGCCAATAGACACATGAAGAAATGTTCAACATCCCTAGCCATAAAAGAAATGCAAATCAAAACAACATTGAGATATCACCTCACTCCAGTTAGAACGGCAAAAATCAAGAACTCTAACAACAACAGATGCTGGAGGGGATGTGGACAGAAAGGAACCTTACTTCATTGTTGGTGGGAATGTAAACTTGTTCAACCACTTTGGAAAGCAGTATGGAGGTTCCTCAAAAGACTTCACATAGAGCTCCCCTATGACCCAGCAATCCCACTTTTGGGCATTTACCCTAATGTTCACAAACAAGACCACACTAAAGCTACCAGCACAACTATGTTTATTGCAGCATTATTTACCATAGCTAAGATATGGAACCAACCCAGATGCCCCTCAGTAGATGAATGGATCAAGAAAATGTGGTATATATACACAATGGAATTCTATGCCTCCATCAGAAAGAATGACATTGCCCATTTGTTAGGAAATGGAAAAACTTGGAAAAAATTATATTAAGTGAAGTAAGCCAGGCCCAAAGAAACGTAGGTCCCATGGTTTCCCTTATTTGTAATATCTAGTATATGTATGAGTCAAGCGGAAAAGGTCAGATAATGTGATGTCAGGAAAATGAACCCTTAGATGTGTATTTTAATGTTTTTTTTCTTTCATGCATGTGTTTCTAACACATTTATAAGATTATCTCTTTGTTGCTTTGTATATCCCTCCTCCACAGTATAACCCCTGCTTTCACTATATTTGATGTCAGTATAACTTGTGGAGGAGATGGGGAAAAACCAGTTGTTTAAGGATACAGGTGGACCTGTTGCAACAATGAGAAGTACAAGTTGTCATGTCCAAAACGAGCTTTACAACGTTGGTGCGGGGGGGGGGGGGGGGGGGGAAGGAGAAGGATTGGGATTAGGGGGGGAGGGGGGAGGCTGGGAAGGGATGTGAAGGATAAACAAAGGAGGAGGCTGCAATGCTTGGTAAGAAATGTACGCATTATCCTGCCCATGTAACTGTAACTCCTCTGTACAGTATGTTCACAAATAAAATTAAATTAAAAAAAAATTACTATGAGTGTTGGGAATATGGCTTACTGGTAGAGTGCGTGCCTAGCATACTTGAAGCCCTGGGTTCAATTCTGCAGTATCACATAGACAGAAAAAGCCAGAAATGTGCTGTGGCTCAAGTGGTAGAGCACTAGCCCAGAAAGGCTCAAGGACAGAGCCCAGGCCCTGAGTTCAAGCCTCAAGGCTGGCAAAAAAATTACTATGAACTTAGAAATAAAAAGAATGGTAAATTCTTTATTGCTAAGGACTGTAAATTCGAAGAATTCATGCCTACTCAAAGTGATTGATGTTCAATTTCTTTCTTTTTTTTTTTTTTTTTTTGGGTCCGGTCGTGGGGCCTGAACTCTGGGCCTGGGCGCTGTCCCTCAGCTCTTCAGCTCAAGGCTAGCACTCTACCACTTGATCTACAGCGCCACTTCCGGCTTTTTTCTTTGTGCTTATGTGGTGCTGAGGATTCCAACCCAGGGCCTCAGGCATGCAAGGCAAGCTCTCTACCACTGAGCCACCTTCCCAGCCCTTGATGTTCAATTTCTATCAAACAAAAATAAGAAGCAAGCTTAAAGGTTGGTGCTAGATTGGTTAGATAGAACTTCAAGGTTATGATCAGAACATGGTTTTGCATTTCATGTGTCTGAGGCAAAATTAATAGCTACAATACCAATATCTTCATTAAAGTTCCTTGCACTTTGTCATATCAGTATAAAATCCCAAACATTAAGCAAGCATTAGATGGAGCTGGGCATGGGTAGTTTACACCTGTCATCCTAGCTACTCAGGAGGCTGAGACCTGGAGGGCCACAGTTTGAAGACCTGAGCAGAAAAGCCAAAGAGATGCCACTTCGAAAATAATCAGCAAAAAGCAGGCTGAGTCTGGGTACCAATTGGGTCATCTTGTAATCCTAGCTACCTGAGACTGAGATCTGGAGAAAGAAGTTTGAAACCAGTCTGAGCCAAAAAGTCTATGAGATTCCATCTCCAGTTAGCCTGCAAAAGTCAGGGCTGGAGGACTAGTTCAAGTGTAGAGAACCATTAGAGCAAGTTGAAGGCCCCTGAGATCAATCCCTAGTACCAAAAAACAAAACTCAAATGTTTTGCAACTTCAATTTGAAAAAATAAATTTGTGATAAGAAATAGGGCTGGCAATTGACTGCTGTGATTTCAATTAGTAGCATTACTGCCATCATGAGAAAGTTTCCTATTTCTCAATTGGTATGAATTAACACAACCTTAATTAAAAATGTGCATCAATGACTTAAAACAATTTTAGTCTGGAAGAAAATTTACACAATTATGAAATATGTTTTAAAGCAATTTCTGGTGAATTTGTAAAATGTTGCAAATATATGGGAGCCAGAGGATCATGAATTCAAATGCATTTTTTTTCTATAATGTCTGGGACTATCTATCTGATGATACTGGATTGACTGAACTTGGATCAAGGTGTGGCAAAACTCAGCCCTGAGAGAATGTGCTTGTGACAAAATTCAGTACCAGTGACATTGTCAAGGGAAGGAAATGTGTTACGAGCATAGGCTGTGCTGAGCTTCACTGGAACGCTGAGGCAGAGGCAAGGAAAGCTGCTACTCACAAACATAAACAAAAATCTGTCTTTGTAAATCCTCCCAAACCTGCTCGATGCCAGTCTTTTCTTCTTATAAGCAACATCACTGATATTTAGAAATGAAATGAACAAAGATATAAATCATTTGACATCTTAGTTTTGGCTCTAGGGTCTACCATCACACATCTAATGGGAAGAATATTTTCCTCACTAATGAGCTAATCTTTAAAATTTTGAGTGTTTATTTTTTAATCGTTAGTTGTACAAAGGAGATGCCACCTAACAAAGCAGCTTATGAATGCAATGCATCTTGATCAATGTCATTCCTTTCATCATTCTCAATTTATCACTTCCACCACCCTGTCCCCTTTTGCCTCAGTTTTCTTAGTTTTGTAGAATATACACTGGATTCTTGACTTCATTCTCCCCCACTTCTTTCTTCATTAGTCTACTTCTCACCCCTTAGCCACACTCCCACCCTGCCAAGTACTTGCTTCATGGTGCTTATTTTGTTGAAGTTTGCCTTTGCCTTTGAGTTTTCTTTTCAATCTACCATATTTTATTTAACACACTTGTATACACTTGATACCACCCAGTGTATTTACTTCTATGTTTATAAGCTAATGCTAGTTTCTGTTGGTGGGAATGTAAACATTCAACCACTCTGGAAAGCAATATGGAAGTTCCACAGGAAACAAAACAAAAAACTACCCTATGGCCCAGCAATTTCACTTATGGGCCTTTAGCCAAAGGATTACAAACAAGGATACAGTAAAGCCACCAGCACAACCATATTCATTGTAGCACTATCACCATAGCCAAGGTATGGAATCAGCCCAGAGGTCCCTCAACAGAGAATAGATCAAGAAAATGTGGCAGATTAGACACAATGGAATTTCACTTATCCATTGGAAAGAATAACATTGTATCATTTGTAAAGAAATGGAAAGGCCTGGAAACTAGGTTGAATGAAGTAAGTCAGACCCCAAAAGACAAATGTTTTCCCTCATATGTGACTTTATTTTTAATCTTTTAAACACATACACACACACATTAAGATTTTTTTTTTTGGCTTTAGGAATGGAGCAAGTTTTTCTGGAATATTTAGGGTCTTAAGGCAGATTTGCTTCTCTAGAAATATGGACTTATTTTTAAGCAAAGTGGTTATTGAGGCAGGAGTCATTTCAGGTATCTTATATTCCAGTGTTTGTAGATAGACAGCCTATGAATAAGTAAGCAAATAATTTGTGAGAGTAAGAACTGTCAGGAAAAAATACCAGAGTGACAAGATAGAGAACAGCCAATGAGGCTAGACATGCCATTAGCTAGTCAGGTTAGCTCACTGAGTTGGAAACTCATTGGTTTGATGTTCTCTTTTTTAATAACTCTTATCAAGGGCTCTGTATTTTCATTTTGCATGTATCCCGTGGCTTTTCCTGCAGAGAAAAGAGATCTGAGGACAGTGATATAATGCTGGGTAGGTGGAGAAGCATCTAGAAAGTGAGGTATGACCTTGGCATGTGTGAGAAACACAGGAAAGGCTGAGATGACTGATGATGATGGAGGGGGAGACATGCAGTGGTAACAGACAGGGCAGACAGAGACAAGTTCATGCCAGCCTTGTAGGACACTGACTGTTACCCTAGTTCAAGGAGACTCTACTAATGAAAAAGGCAGGTAAGAAGAAATATCTATTCATTGGCAGAGGGTCATAAAATTTAAAGTATTTCTAAAGATCAAAATTGAACATATTGGTGCAAAACTAAAACAATTCCTTTATTTACAGAAATACTCTCCTAAAATACTGTTCTGCTCTGAGTAATGTTTGTAAAATTGGCTTAAAAGATGTATCTTATCAGGGTAATTGCTTGTATTTAAAGCTGAACCCAAACTGAATTTGTTTATTGAAATACTTGTCTATATGTGTCTATAAAGTTAGTGTCCTATGTGTCTGTAATGGAAGCATCACATGAGGCCAATGTCTGGACCCCTAAGCATTCTAAAGACCATGAAAGAAATCTCCTTTCTCTGCCCTTTACCAGGGGATTCCTGATGCTTGGACCTGGAGTCTAAACACCCACTTTCAACCCCTGGTAATCTATTTCAAGCTCTATAAAGGGAGACTGCAGAATTTGGAAAGCAAAACTGCACCTGTACAGTCATAAAAGTAGAGTTTAACATTCATTTTCCTAGGCTGCTAAATTAATAATAACAATAACCTTCCTGTCAAACCCAGTTCATTTGAACTACTGGTGTGCTCATTAACTAGCTTTGGTATTCCTTGGTTCCTCTGCCTGCAGCCTGTGCTGTCAGTTTTGCTAAGGGGACAGAAAGCAATGGGGACAAGCCTGTGCTGTTCTGTCTGCTGCCACACTTCACAGGAAGGCTCTACTACCACTGAGCTTCAGCACCCAGCACACAGCCATAAATGGATATACAGGCACGTAAATTTCTCTTGGCACGTGAAATACAATGAACTGCAACAGTGCAGGCAAACAGACCAGCAGAGTGAGCTGTGCCCAGAAGTTGGGCAACTACTTAGTCTGATAGGACCTCACATAAGGCTCAGGCCCTGCAGATGCCCCAGGAGAGACCCTACAGGTCAGCGTGAAGACAAAGCATCTTGTAAAATACCAGGGTCAGCAGAGGCTTCCATGAGAGAGCCAGGGGACACCAGGGCAGTGGTTCTTTTCCTGTGAGGCGAGTGGTGTGGAGTCCTGCACGGTGTGGTTTCCATTCAAAGCAATGTGGGAAGCCACTGCAGAATCCTGAGAAGAATGGTGCAATCTGCCTTCCATTTAAAGGGTTAGCATGACTGCTTTTTGGGCAGAATCAAGGGCCAGGGCTGAAGCCTGGAGACCAGTTAGGAGGCTTCTGTGCTCATCCTGGGAGAAGTGGGAGGGTTGGCCAAGGACCTAGATCACAGAAGCAGTGGGACATGATGTAGGACAGTAGAGAGGATAAATCAATGGTTATAATAAAAAATGTGAACTAATAAAAGTCCTGTCAGCCTGCATTAGGCCTCTTCCCTTAAGATCTTATTGCTTCTGACTGGCTTTTCTTTTGGAGATCTTATTCCCATAGACTATGGACCTGAAACAACTATTTTTTAAAACTGACTGATTAGCTGGGTGCTGGAAGCTCTCACCTGTAATCCCAGGAGGCTGAGATCTGAAGATCAAAATTCAAAGCCATCCCAGGTAGGAAAGTCTATAAGATTCTTATCTCCAGTTAACCATCAAAAAGCTGAAAGTGGAGCTGCGGCTCAAGTGGTAGAGCACTAATTTTGAGGTTAAAAAGCTCAGGGGTAGCACCCAGGCCCTAAGTTCAAGTCCCAGGACCTGTATAAAAACAAAACAAAACAAAACCCTGATTGATTGCATTGAAACACGTTACAACTGTTTCTAAAGGGTTGGAGAAGGAGTTGTAAATACTCGAGAAGCCTCTTAAGGCCTACTCCATTCTACCTCAGTGACCTCTAGAGGGTGAAGGGCAGGGAAGGAGGCTGCAGATGGCAGCTCCTTGGAAAGGTATGGACAAGAAATGGATGTGAGTGAGCAAGTCTGTCTAGGTATTCCAGGAAATTTCATTCTGCCAAGGGACATCTGAATGAGCGCGCGCGCGCGCACACACAAACACACACACACACACACACACACACACACACATTTTCAATGCAAGCAGATAGGCAGAGAGCAGCAGATGAGCTGAGTGTCTGTCACATCATGTAATAAGCAGGCCTGATGTTCCTACCACTAGATGTCAGGTGAAAAATCATCACCAAGATTTGCATCCTTTGAAATGGACTTTGGGGGAAACAGACACACACAGCAGGAAGCTGTAGACAGGAGCCACCTAGTTTCACAGGTAATTGGACCTACCAGCAAGAGACAATTAGTAGACAGTCTATTCATTAACAACTTTTCCTAGCAATGGCAGGTTCCCTGTGATTTTCACAGCCTTCTTTCTGATAGATTGCTGTCTGAAAAAAAAGTTTACAGTGACCTAAACCTTAGGGTTTTAAAACTATAATTACCAATCTGCATAGGAATATGTACATGTTTCACAAAGGCTTCAGAGAATTTGATTTTAGGAACTAAAAATTATGCCAACAATAGAGGACAAGTTCCTATTTCAGATTTGACTCCCCTGGTCTTGCCTGGAACCTTGTAAGATGAAGGACCACAACATAAGTACCCAAACCACTTGAAAAGGGAGTGAGGGATTTGTCAGAACAACCCATACTTTTGCCACTTAGTTCTTACATTGTGTGTGTGTGTGTGTGTGTGTGTGTGTGTGTGTGTGTGTGTGTGTGTGTACTGGGGCTTGAACTCAGGACCTCACATTCTTGCTAGTTGTTTTTTGTTCGTTTTTGCTTTATCACTTGAGCCACACCTCTACTTCTGGCTTTTTGCTCATCAACTGAAGATAAGAGTCTCATAGAATATTTTATCTTGTGGGCTTTGAAGCTCAACCCTCAGACCTCAGCCTCCGGAGTAGCTAAAATTACAAGTGTGAGCAACCAGCACCTGGCTCTCATCAGATACTCTGTTTTATTTTGGTGCCAGTCCTGGGACTTGAACTCAGGACCTGGGTGCTGTTTCTGAGCTTTTCTGCTCAAGTCTAGGGTTCTACTGTCAGGTATTCTTAAGAATAGTATCTATCTGACCCCTTGGTACCAGATGAACTATCCTTTGCCACTTACAGGAGCAAATGACTTGTTCCTTGATTAGGGCACCCTTTCTCTTAACACACTGTGTACGTTTTCTTCTAGGCTGCCATCAGAAGGCATGTTGTTGTTGTTTTTTTTCCTCTTCACATTTCTTGTTATCTGTGAACTACAACATGGACATTAAACAGTATGTTCTCGATTGTGATAAAATCTATTCCAAGATCCATATATAAAACTCATCTCTGAAAAACAAACAAACAAACAAAAAACAAAAAAAAAACCCATCTCTGAAAGAAACAACCTTTTAAACAAACTTCCTTACAGTAAAAGCCTCAGGGAAAAATCTTAAAAGTATTTTCAACAGCGTGCACAAAGTTACTCCTTTACTATTTAAAGGTTTTCTATAATATATAGCAAGCAATATTTATAAGTGTTTTCATAAAATGGTGAAATCCAGGCACTTGACACTTTCAGAAGCTAAGATTGGAAGCAATGTAGATGTCCTTCAATGGCTAAGGAAGCAGTGCTGTAATTACACTAGACAGGACAAACCACTGAACACATGGAGGGATGAACTATGCATTCACACAGCCTCAATAGCCAGAGAATTAGCCTGAGAAAACAGCCAATGCCAAAGGTTATATTTACAAAATCCCATTCATGTACTGATTATTCCCCACCCTCATCCTTTCTCCATCCTCCTTTTCTCTTCCTTCTCCTTTTCCTTTTTTATGTCACATGGTCTCCCTATGTTGCGCAGACTAGCCTCAAACTCATGATCCTCCCGCCTCAGCCTCCGCTGAGGAATCAAAGATATTAATGGTTACAAGGGGTTCTGAGGACTGGAGGGCATGAAGCAGGGGAGAGGAAGATCAGTGTGGTTTAAAGGAACACCAGCTGGGAGCCTGGTGGTGATGGCACTAACATAGACATATAATATATACACATACAACAGACACAAAACATGTACATGTGCCAACATGCACATGTACACGCATGCATATGTATGGTTACATTTATATGCATATATGCACACACGTGTATATGCATGCATGTATTGTGCTTTATGACACAAGATATAACTAAGTTTCTTTAACTGGATATGTTATAAGCAAATGCTCAATATCTTATTTTGGTGGTGGTTAAATTGCTAAAACTTACTGACTTACGTATTTAAAACATCTCAGCCTCCTTAGGGTTAGGACTACAGGATTTCCAAACCATAGCTCACAAAATACATGGAATTTGAAGAAAACCACTGGATTGCATCAATGTTGATACCCTGTATTATACTTATGCCTCCTGTTATCATGGAGGGGAACTAGATAACAAGCACACAGGATTCCTAAATTATTCCTCAAACTGAAAAGATGTACCTAATTATTTCAAAATAAAAACAAATATGTAAAAATGTTATACAAGGTGGTTATGTGTTGATAAACATAGGCCTGGCTATTTCGTTGACTTCTAAAGATGAGTTTGTTCAAAGCTACTCAGAATTTGGCTTTTTATTAACAGTACCAGGTGAATCTCACGTGATTAATGATGTTGCCAAATACAGCTTGCTAAAATAGCATTAGTCAGTCCTTTGAAAGTAGCTAGAAAAATATAAATTAGTGTGTAATGAGTCAAGTAATCCAGCATTAATTACTAGTGTAGCACACCCAAAACCTAACGGTACTTAAACTGGGTACTTCAGTGGATAAGCATCAGCAAAAGTAAGAGGTTACACACTGGCATAACTCCCAGCCCTCTCAATGACTGATTCATTTTTGGGAATTAGAGATGAGTTTTGCTTTTCTGTAATTTCCACATGAAGCCTTGGAGAATCTGTTGAGTCTGGTTTCTTGCCCAGCACCATGTTTCTGAATATACCAGGACAGTGACAATGCTGGTGACTTGGTTCTGGATGGTATTTTATAGGGTCACAAGACCAAACCTGGAAATTTTCCACAACTGTCTTATCAGGAACAAGGTGATTATAAAAAAGCATGTAGAAATTTTAGTTGGAGATGTATCACTTGACTAAATGAATAATAAAGCTGAATTACCCAAGTTATATAGAAAATATATGATAAACTCTGCAAGAAACTTCCAAACTAGCTAGGCACTGGTGGCTCATGCAAGTAATCCTAGCTATTCTGGAGGCTGAGATCTGAGGATTGTGGTTGAAAGTCAGCCTGGGCAGAAAAGTAGTCCCTGTGAGACTTTTTATTTCCAATAAACCACTCAAAACTTGTAAGTGGTGCTGTGGCTCAACTGGTAGAGCACTAGCCTTGAGCACAAAGGGGCTCAGGGACAGTGCTCAGGCCCTAAGTCTCCCCCTCCCCTCCTCCACAACAAACTCCCAAATTGATTTCTAAAGAGCTGTACCAGTTCACATTCTCACTTCCCCAGTACTTGACACCATACTTAGTACTAGCAGTCTTTTCTATCATCCATTCATCATTTCTCTGTCAATGATGTTCAGCATCTTGTTATTTTAAATTGTTAGTTGTCATCTCTCTGCTGTCTTTCAAATGTTGTTCCAAGTCTTTGGCTTCTGTGTGTACCCAGAGTGTTTGCCTTATTTATCTTATTTTATTTTAATTTTTTTATTGTCATTAAGTGGTTGTTCAAAGGAGGTTCCATTTTAACCTAAAGGAGTTTATGACTAAAATGCATCTCCTTCAACATTTTCACCCCTTATGCTATTATTGAGCTGTAAAAATTCTTTCTTTTTTTTTTTTTTTGGTCGGCCGTGGGGCTTGAACTCTGGGCCTGGGAGTTGTCCCTCAGCTCTTCAGCTCAAGGCAAGCGCTCTACCACTTGAGCTACAGTGCCACTTCCTAAAAATTTTTTCTTAATAAGGTCCTCTGTCAAGTATTTACAGATACTGAGCTTAGTCTGTGGCTTTTCTGTTACATTTTATGTCAGCTTAAAAAGTTGTGGTCACAGGAATTCTGTCCCTTTCACTGAAATCCTCTATTAAAATTCTGATAGGAGGAAGTGGAGCTGTGGCTCAAGTAGTAGAGTCCTAACCCAGAGCCAAAAAGCCAAGCAAGAGCACAAGTTCAAATCCCAGTTCTGGCAAAAATAAATAAATAGATAAAATTCTGATAAAGAATGTAATCCTCTCCTTTTTCTCTAGATGGGGCCAGCTGTAACTCTCTTTTATCAATTTCTTGAGAAATAACCTGATTTTATTTCTTCATATACTGACTACTCACTTCAGTTTTTATTTCGAGCTGTACTAGTGCTTGCTAGGTAGGTACTCTACTGCTTAAGCTATGTCTCCAGCTGTCTTATTTCTATTTCACTGATTTCCACAATGAGTTCTTTCCGCTTTGAGTTTATTGGATTTCTGTTTTCTAGCATTGTTTTAGTGGCATACCAAAATTTCTGACATACTTATCATTTTATTTCCATTGAATTTAAAGTATTTCCTAATTTGTCATGTGGTTTTCCTGTAAAACATGGATTATTTGGAAATGTTAGCTAATATTCAAACATTTGGGAATTTTTATGAAACTCATAAATAGCTCGTTGTCAAAGAAATATATATCTAAGCTTGTGAAATCTTGATGAATTAGCCACTTTATTATTATTAAGTGTATATCTATCTCTGATAATATTCCTTTAGAGTTTAATTTGTCTCCTATTAATGGGGACATTCCAGCCTTCATATAATTAGTGCATCTGTGTTATGCTTTTTATTTTTAAAGCACATGTTTTGGTATTTTTTTCTCACTAGCCAATGATTTCATTTTCTTTCTTTTATCCACTTGAGTCACCTCTACTTACCTTTTATTGAGATTTCTAGACCATTTATATTTAATGTAACTTATCAATATAGTTCACTTAAATATATCATATGTTGCCTTTATGTTTATTTCATTTGGACTTGGATCTGTGTCACAGTCTGTTTGGTTTGCTAAACAAACAAACAAAAAACAGAAGAAATGTCTAAGTATCAGGGTGACTGAGGAATCCAAGGTTAAGAAGGACAGTGGCAGATTTGAGATCTTGTGAGGACAGACAGCTGTCTTGTCTCTGTGTCTCATGTGGTGAAAGGGGCCAGGGCCTTCCCTGAAGCTTGGGCTTACCCTATACACCAGGGAGTTGCAGGACCTCCCAAAGCCCCTACTTCCTAACACTATAACTCTTAAGGATTAGTCTCAAGGTGGGGGTTATATATATTCTCTCTACAGCATTTTATTTCTTCCCACTCTTCCTTTTTTTTTTTTTGTGCTGGTCCTGAGACCTGAATTCAGGACCCATATACTGTCCTTGAGCTTTTTGCTCAAGGCTAATGCTCTACTACTTGAACACAGCTCTATATCTGGCTTTTTGGTTAACTAGAAATAAAGACTTTCCTGTTCAGGCTGGCTTCAAACCTTGATCCTCAGATCTCAGCCTCCTGAATAACTAGGATGACAGGTATAAATCACTGTTGTCCAATTGACTATTCTTCCCTTTAAAATATTTTTATTTAGATTAAGTATTTTTAATTCACTTTATTCATTGTTGTTTCTTAGATATCCTGCCAAAACCTTTGGTCATTGACTCAGGTTATAGTTTATTATGACATACAATTAAATTTTTTCTTTAATAAGATTTTGAATACTTTTTTTTAAAGTGAAGAGAATAGTATAATTACCTTGAATGTACACATAACAAACTTCACCTATTAATAAATTGTTGATCTTGGTTCACCTGGCAGCCCTCCCCCACCACCACGCATGCACACTGAGGGGGGACTGTGAGGCCAATTCCAAGTGTGACATTATTTCATCTCTTATGATTTCAGTATACATCTCTGCAAGGACTTGTAAAAAAATAAAAATAATATGATTATTACATCTCTGAAATTAACAGTAATTTCTTAAGACTATCAGAGGGCCAATCACTGCTCAGCTTTTCCTGGTTGTCTTCTTTTTTTTTTTAATTTAATTTTATTTTATTTGTGAACATACTGTACAGAGGAGTTACAATTACATGGGCAGGATAATGCGTACATTTCTTACCAAGCATTGCAGCCTCCTCCTTTGATTTACCCTTCACATCCCTTCCCAGCCTCCCCCCTCCCCCCCCCAATCCCAATCCTTCTCCTTCCCCTCCCTCCCCCCCCCCCCCCCCACCGACGTTGTAAAGCTCGTTTTGGACATGACAACTTGTACTTCTCATTGTTGCAACAGGTCCACCTGTATCCTTAAACAACTGGTTTTTCCCCATCTCCTCCACAAGTTATACTGACATCAAATATAGTGAAAGCAGGGGTTATACTGTGGGGGAGGGACATACAAAGCAACAAAGAGATAATCTTATAAATGCGTTAGAAACACATGCATGAAAGAAAAAAACATTAAAATACATATCTAAGGGTTCATTTTCCTGACATCACATTATCTGACCTTTTCCGCTTGACTCATACATATACTAGATATTGCAAATAAGGGAAACCATGGGACCTATGTTTCTTTCACTTAATATAATTTTTTCCAAGTTTTTCCATTTCCTAACAAATGGGGCAATGTCATTCTTTCTGATGGAGGCATAGAATTCCATTGTGTATATATACCACATTTTCTTGATCCATTCATCTACTGAGGGGCATCTGGGTTGGTTCGATAAGGGAGCTAAAACAATACAATGGAAGAAAGACAGCCTCTTCAGTAAATGGTGCTGGCAAAATTGGTTAACTACATGTAGAAAACTAAAGCTAGATCCTTATATATCACCCTGCACCAGAATCAACTCCAAATGGATCAAAGACCTTGAAGTCAAAGCAGACACTCTGAAAACATTACAGGATGGAATAGGAGAAACCCTAGGTCTCCTTGGCTCAGGCCGAAATTTTTTGAATAGAGACCCGGAAACACAACAAATCAAAGAAAGGTTGGACAAATGGGATTGCATAAAGTTGCAGAGCTTCTGCAGGGCAAATGACATAGCTAGCAAGATCAATAGAAAGCCCACGGATTGGGAGAAGATCTTTACTAGCCATACAACGGACAAGGGTCTCATATCTAAAATATACTTGGAACTCAAAAAATTAAACCCCCAACAACAAATCCTCAAAGAAACAACTGCCCAATAAATAAGTGGGCAAAAGACTTAAAGAGAAACTTCTCTGAAGAAGAAAGAAGGATGGCCAATAGACACATGAAGAAATGTTCAACATCCCTAGCCATAAAAGAAATGCAAATCAAAACAACATTGAGATATCACCTCACCCCAGTTAGAACGGCAAAAATCAAGAACTCTAACAACAACAGATGCTGGAGGGGATGTGGACAGAAAGGAACCTTACTTCATTGTTGGTGGGAATGTAAACTTGCTCAACCACTTTGGAAAGCAGTATGGAGGTTCCTCAAAAGACTTCACATAGAACTCCCCTATGACCCAGCAATCCCACTTTTGGGCATTTACCCAAATGTTTACAAACAAAATGTTTACACACTAAAGCTACCAGCAAAACAATGTTTATTGCAGCATTATTTACCATACCTGGTTGTCTTCTTAAGAGTAGCTTTAGTTTTGGGGAATCAGGACTCAATGTAACTTCATTCCTTGCCAAATGTCTGTTTTTATTGGGGTGGCAGAAGGAGAAGGCACTTCATGGAAATTAAAAAAATTCTGTCACTACATTCCCCAGATGCCCACATGACTTCTATTGATTTTAAAGTAGCAGTTTCAAAGAGGTAATTGCTGATATTAATTACATAAGACTTCTATATTACAAAAGCATTTGAAATTAAGAGTTTCCAAGTTATTTTGAAGAGAGTCATTTTTAGAAATTGTTTTAAACTGCTACATCTTGGGTTGTTCTACATTAAAAAATTTGAATTTTGGGCAATTTGTGGAATGAGTGATTTCTTAACTAATTCCTCTATGTCACACTGGCAAAGTCTGTAAGCTAGAACTCACATCTCCCCAGAGAATGAACATTGCTCATGAATATTCTTTTCAGTCTTCTCTGCACTGTTTACCTATTTTGATGATCTTAGAGTTAAATTAACATAAGATATGGAGTCTAGGTCAGGACTTTCAAACACAATCAGCCACTGTGAGATAGACCGTGTTGCTGGTGTTTTAATGGCATTGCTTTAATTCATTGAGGAAACTTTATGAATTATTCACAGCTTCCTTACTTTAAAATTAGAAACTAGTTTATACTTTTTCCAGATAGTAAAATGGAAATATATATTCCATTAGGAAAAAAACCTAAGAGGAGAGCGGGCATGGCAACTCCAGCCTGCAATCCCAGCTATGTTAGAGACAGACATTGGGAGGATCATGATTTGAGGCCAGCCTAGTAAAAAGTTATTGAGACCTTCTCTCCCCCCTGCCCCTCAACCAATAAGCTAGGTGTGGTGATATGCACACAAGATCCTAGTTACAAGAATGGAGGCCTTAGGAGGATCAGCAAGGTCTTTTTTTGGGGGGGGGGGGGGGGTTGTCGGTTGTGGGCCTGAACTCTGGGCCTGGGCACTGTCCCTCAGCTCTTCAGCTCAAGGTTAGCCCTCTACCACTTGAGCCACAGCACCACTTCCGGCTTGAGCCACAGCACCACTTCCGGCTTTTTCTGCTTATGTGGTGTTGAAGAATCGAACCCAGAGCCTCATGCATGCAAGGCAAGCACTCTACCACTGAGCCACCTTCCCAGCCCATCAGCAAGGTCTTGAGCCAACACAACCAACAACAACTAAATCACATGAGCCTACTCGAAGTTCTAACAACTGAAGCAAAAAGGGATAGGGGGTGTGGTTAAGTGGTAGAAGGACCTGAGTTCAATTCCCAGTACAACAACAAAAAAGAGAAAAACATAAGAAGGTTTTTTTTTGTGGTTGACCAAACATACTGTCATAAAAGAAACTCTTCTTTGCTTAGCAGGAATGTTACTAGAGATAAAACTCCCAGCCTTTTCACTTTAGTTATTTTTCAGAGAGGATCTTATATTTTTGCCCAAGACTAGCCTTGACCATGATCCTCCTACTTATACCTTCCATGTAACTGGGATTATAGTCATGTGCAACTACATTGGGCTTATTGGCTGAGATAGGGTCTAACTTTTTGCAAGAATGGGCCTTGACCTGCCATCCTCCGGATATATGCCTCTGAAGTGGTGGGATTACAAGTGTCAGACACCAGGACTGAATTTTATGAAATTTAATTAAAATGACTGAGATGACAATGATTGTAAATTTAGGAATATTTTTGTAGGAAAAATGAGCTCTCATACTAAAATATTGCATGTATAAGAAAGAAAATGTTTGCAATAAAAATTAAAATAAAAAAATTTCTGTACAAACATTTTCTTTCTTTCTTTCTTTCTTGGTCATGGGGCTTGAACTCTGGTCCTAGACACTGTCCCTCAGCTCTTCAGCTGAAGGCAAGTGCTCTACCACTTGAGCCACAGCATCACTTCCACTTTTTTTGTACAAACATTTTAGTGGACAAACACCTCCATTCTGGGTCCCAAGTAGATACATATTTAATTTTCCCATCGAAATAAAATTCCTGAACAGTTCTCAAGAGTTTATTCTCAGTTCTCCATTATCTATTCCACCAGGAAGGAGACTCTTCCAGATGTTCATATGACTCTACCATTTTGTCCTTCCAGTTTATAGGAAATGATATTTCATTGTGATTTTAATTTACATGTTCCTGGTGGTAATGATGAATATTTTCATACACATATTTTCTATTGCTGTATCTCTTTTTGTGAAAAGTCTTTTTGTTTTTTTTTCAGTTAAAAATTGGATTATATCATTTATTTTATTTTATCATTTTATTTTTTGTGGGTTGTGGGGCTTGAACTCTGGGCCTGGGTGCTGTCCCTCAACTCATCAGCTCAAGGCTAGCACTCTACTACTTGAGCCACAGCACCACTTCCGGTTTTCTGGTGGTTAATTGGAGATAAGAGTCTCATGGACTTTCCTGCCTGGGCTGGCTTTGAACCACAATCCTCAGAGCTCAGCCTCCTGAGTAGCTAGGATTTTTTGGGGGGGGTCGGTGTGGGGGCTTGAACTCTGGGCCTGGGTGCTGTCCCTCAGCTCTTCAGCTCAAAGCGAGTACTCTACACCTGAGCAACAGCACTACCTCCGGTTTTCTGGTGGTTAATTGGAGATAAGAGTGTTACCAACTTTCCTGTCTAGGCTGGCTTTGAACTGTGATCTTCAGATTTCAGCCTCCTGAGTAGCTAGGATTACAGGCATGAGCCACTGGCACCTGGCTTACATCATTTATTTTTAATGAATATTCACTGTATATCTATTTGGACATGTGAAATGTATAAGTAAACATAATATTTTCCTTAAATAAAAGAAAATTTTAATTTTGCATATATTAGTTAGATATTCAAATCTGAACATTTTATCCAGCTAAAGACAAAAGCATAAAATAGACTGTGGAACTGAGATTTATCGGTAGGATTTTTAAAAAAAAATCAAGTATACAAATTATTTTCAAATTTTTTCCATTTTAGTCTGTCACCAGTTCTGCCTGATAAAAAGTTCTAGTGTTACTTTTCTCCTGAGGTGAAATCTAGAAACTGGTGGGAGACATGAAACCAAGGTTTCTGTGTCCTTCTGCTATGGCAGAGCGAATCTGTCCATTGATTTCAGACTTTCTGAAAAGAAAGGTCCTGAAAGTGGCCCTGTGGCTCAAAGTAGAATAGTTCTAACCTTGAGAAAGGTCCTGAGTTCCATGTATGCAAATGAGTTAGAGATAGAAAAAGGAGCTGAGAGAAGGCACAGGAAACGGTGCCATGCACAGCATGCCATTATGCTCTGTTTTATTGTTAACTAATGCCGGAACACATTTTAAGTGAGAACCTGACAGATTCTTTGTTGAAAACACTAGATGACTGGTGAGCTGGACTATTTTTTTCTTTATTACTATTCTTTTCAGCAATATTCCCGTGTTGGGTTTTCTATGCTAGACAGTCCACTTTGCCCTTGAGAGTTTTTCTAGCTTGGGCACATTTACAGGCAAACATAGCCACACATAGTGTAAGAAAATAAGGATTTGATTATGTATAATGAACTAACTAGAGAGCATCTCTACTTACAGATATGCAAGAAAGATTAGAGTATTTTGAAGCACATAGTGAGCAGTGACTTCAGATGTACTAGCCACAATGAAACAACTCTCACATTTCTAGTCTGGGGAAAAATAACTGCAATTTTAGTTGTTAGGTTTTAACACAGTCCAGCATTCTATAAAACAGAGCTATTGTTACATAGACATAGAAAACAAAACTTGGAGAAACAGATTAATTTGTTACAAGTTTCAGAGTCAGTTGGTGCTAATATGAACCTTGGGTCTCTGACATACTTCCCCTTTGTTTGAACAGGCATTGTGTTCAACAGTTTTTAGATGTTCCAGTCTCACTCAGCTATTGTGTAGCTCTACAAAATAGGATTTTGTTCACAAAATCCTGGTGGTGACATAAAAACCCACAAGGCACATACTTACATGGACAGTTAAATTCCTTCTGAGGTAGTTTCCCTACTGCTTTATTTCTGTTGAGTTGGGGTTTATGGATTTGGTCCCTGTTTTATTGGCTTGGCTCTCTAGCCCATGCATTGGTATGTTAAGAACAAGGTATTAAATTTTCTAGTAAATATATTTGTTTTTAGCTCACAGAGGGGTTGAAGAATGAGAAAAGAGATGGTGAGTTAAGATTGTCCAGAAATATCAATGATGCCTAATAAGAACTTACAAAATGGCTCTAATTTGGGCCCCTGGTGCTAAAGAACGGGCCCTCAGGAAATGCTACTAAGGAGGTGGAAGAACCTTTTAGAAGATGGGAGGTAGAGGCCTAATGAATCATCTTTATGTCACTGGGTGTCTTCGAAAGGGAGAGTGGGACCTTATCCTCTCCTTCTCCTTTACTTCTTGGCCATGGTAACAGATCTGGCTGCACAACACGTTATATCTACCATGATGTGTCATCATGGACCTAGTGCAACGGAGCCAACCAATCATGACTGAAAGCTTTAAAACTGTGAGCCCAAATAAACCTTTTCTCTTTTTAAGCAAATCTGCATAGTACTTGTTACAGTGGCAGAAAAACAGAACTATTTAGCTACTTTTAGAGTGCAAGAGAGATGTCATATCAATCTTACAAATAAACCACTAGATTAAACTACAGATAACATACAGATTAAAATACACCTGTCCTCTCATGGGTGCCTTGGCCAGAACCCCTCACCATTCACTTTCCTTGTTGTTAGCTCTTGAAGGCCTGGGGTAGAAGCAAAGCTGTCCTTAATGCAGAATTCTAAACCTCACCATTTTTAAGAGCTTAACTAACTTTAAGAGAAAAAAATGCAGTGCTGTGTGTTGGTGGCTCACACTTGTAGGCCTACCCACTCAGGAGGCTGTCATCTGAGGATCGTGGCTCAATGCCATCCGCAGGAAAGCCTGTGAGACTCTTATCTCCAATTAACCACTTAAAAACTGGAAATGGAAGCCGGGTGCAGGTGGCTCATGCCTGTAATCCTAGCTACTCAGGAGGCTGAGATCTGAGGATTGTGGTTAAAAGCCAGCTTGGGCAGGAAAGTCCACGAGACTCTTATCTCCAATAAACCACTAGAAAACTGGAAGTGATGCTGTGGCTCATGTGATAGAGCACTTGCCTTGAGCTGAAGAGCTCAGAGTCAGTGTCAGACCTAGAGTTCAAGCCTCACAACTGACAAAAATCCAAAACAAAACAGAACCAAAAAAACTGGAAGTGGAGCTATGGCTCCAAATGATAGAGCATTAGCCTTTGAGCAAAACAAACTCAGGGCTAGCACCCTGAGCTCAGGCCCCATGACTGACAAAAAATAAAAAAATAAATATAATATATCAGTCAAGTATAGTGGTTTATGTCTGTAATCCTAGCTACTTGGTTGGCAAAAACTGGGGGACCATAGTTTGAGATCAACCTAGGCAAAAAAGCTTAAGAGACTCCGTCTGGACAAAAGCTATTGTGGCAACGGGGAAAGGCACAAATGACAGAATTATAGTCCATGCTGCCTGAGGCATGGACTGTTACTATATAAAAATAACTATGCAAAAGTGGATTGGTGGAGTAGCG
Source organism: Dipodomys spectabilis (assembly GCF_019054845.1). Lineage (NCBI taxonomy): Eukaryota > Metazoa > Chordata > Mammalia > Rodentia > Heteromyidae > Dipodomys > Dipodomys spectabilis. The sequence continues at coordinate 8,618,025 of NW_024870716.1, read as the reverse complement.
TCAGTGGTAGGGAGCCTGTTCAGCAACCATGGAACCCCAGTACTGTCTGTCTGTCTGTCTGTGAAGAGGGATGTGGGAAAGGGAGAAAGGGGAGAGGGATGGAAAGAGTTAGGAGGGAGGGAGAGAATGAGAGTGTGAGAGGGACAAAGAGAGGAAGACAGGGAGGGAGGGAGAAAGGAGGGAAAGAGAGAGAGACAGAGAGAGAAAGAATACTAGCAGTCAAGTCTATATAGAGGATGCTGGGAGTGTCTGGTTCTGCTATTTTGAGACCTCTATAACCAGGCCCTCTAGCCTAGGACACTGGAAACACACTCACAGGAAAAAAAAATCAATGAATAAGGGTTGGGAGGGATGGGGGAGAATGATGAAAGGAGTGACATTGATCAAAGCGCATTCTATACATAAATGCTTTGTTGGATGGGAATTCCTATGTACAATTACTTAAAGGTAATTTAAAAATTCAGTGAAAAACAAAAAGAATACATGTTTCTATATATCTTGTTAATTTCTATTTAGAAGATGAAAGTGATAGTAATAAATCAAGAATTACTTGCCAATATACTCATTGCTACCCAAAGTATTAGCTAGGATGCTGTATATGTGCATAAAGAACTTGTAAGAAAGTAGAGGTATGGCTCAATTAGTAAAGTGAAAAAGCCAACTGAGAGACTGAGGCTCAGGGTTCAAGCCCTGGTATGGGAACACACATGCACGTGTGCATGCATGTGTGCTCACAAGTGTACATGCGCACACATGAACTTTTTAAAAATTTGATTAATTTTTTTGGGGGGGAGGTCAGGTCATGGGGCCTGAACTCTGGGCCTGGGCACTGTCCCTCAGCTCTTCAGCTCAAGGCTAGTGCTCTACCACTTGAGTCACAGCGCCACTTCCGGCTTTTTTCTTTTTGCTTATGTGGTGCTGAGGAATCGAACCGAGGGCCTCATGCATGCAAGGCAAGCGCTCTACCACTGAGCCACCTTCCCAGCCCCCTCAATTTAATTTATTTTTTTAATATATATTTTTTATTGTAAAGATACTGTATAGAGGGGTTACAGTTACATGAACAAGGTAATGCTCCTAATGGAGCATTGTTACACCCTCCTTTATTTTTTCCCTACTATCCCTCTAGCCCTCCCCCTCAGGCAAAGTTGTAAAGTTCTTTTTCAACATACTGTCTTGTACATCTCATTGTTACAATGGGTCATCCTGTATCCCTATTTCAGCCTTTTGTTATTTCCCTTCTCCTCTCCAAATTAGAAAAATGTATATAACAAGATGCAGGACACCAGAATCAAATACAGTGACAACAGGGGTTGTACCATAAAGGAAGAACATACAAAGAAACCAAAAAAAATATCACACAGTGCATTATAAGTACATTAAAAAGAACAGCAGCAAAGATAAAACCTCTTGTGTCCCTATCACTTAGCATCAGATTATATGGTCATAACTTTTGACCTCTTCTGCTTGTCCTAGACATGTACTAGTTATTGCAAATAAGGGAAACCATGGGACCTATGTTTCCTTGGGCCTGGCTTGCTTCACTTAATATAATTTTTTCCAAGTCTTTCCATTTTCTAACAAATTGGGTGATATCATTCTTTCTGATGGAGGCACAAAATTCCATTGTGTGTGTGTATGTGTGTATGTGTGTGTATCACATTTTCTTGATCCATTCATTTACTGAGGGCATCTGGGTTGGTTCCATATCTTAGCTATGATGAATAATGCTGTGATAAACATAGTTGTGCTGGTAGCTTTAGTATGGCCTTGTTTGTGAGCGTTTGGCTAAATGCCCAAAAGTGGGATTGCTGGGTCATAGGGGAGCTCTATGTGGAGTCTTTTGAGGAACCTTCATACTGCTTTCCAAAGTGGTTGAACAGGTTTACACTCCCACCAACAATGCAGTAGGGTTCCCTTTTGACACATCCCCTCCAGCATCTAATGTTATTAGATTTCTTGATATAGCTATTCTAAGTGGGGTGAGGTAGAATCTCAATGTTTTCTTCTTCTTCTTCTTTTTTATTGTGAAAATACCATACAGAGGGGTTACAATTGCATGGGCAAGATAATGAGTACATTTCTTATCAAGCATTGTTGCCTCCTCCTTTGTTTCCCCTTCCCATCTCCCCCTCCCCACGTCCCCCTTCACAGCCAAAGTTGTAAAGTTCGTTTTTGACATAACGATTTGTACATCTCATTGTTGCAGTATTTAAACGATTTGTTTTTTCCCTTCACCTCCACAAATTATACCAACATCAAATACAGTGTAAGCAGGGGTTATTATACCGTGGGGGAGGGACATACAAAGGAACAAATAAATCATCTTATAAATATGTTAGAAACAATCGCATGAAAGCAAAAACATTTGAATACTTATCTTGGGGTTTATTTGCATTTCTTTTATGGCCAGAGAAGTTAAGCATTTCTTCATGTGTCTATTGGCCATTCTTTATTTCCTTTTCAGAGAAGTCTCTCTTTAAGTCTTTAGCCCAATTATTATTCGGGCAGTTGTTTCTTTGAGGATTTGTTGTTGGGGGATTTAATTTTTTGAATTCCAGGTATATTTCAGATATGAGACCCTTGTCTGTTGTATGGCTAGTGAAGATCTTCTCTCAATCCGTGGGCTTTCTATTGATCTTGCTAGCTATGTCCTTTGCCATGCAGAAGCTCTGCAATTTCATGCAATCCCATTTGCCCAACCTTTCTTTGATTTGTTGTGTTTCTTTATTAAGAAAATTTCAGCCTGTGCCAAGGAGCCCTAGAGTTTCTCCTATTCTTTCCTGCAATGTTTTCAGGGTGTGTGCTTTGATTTTGAGGTCTTTCATCCATTTGGAGTTGATTCTGGTGTAAGGTGATATATGAGGATCTAGCTTGAATTTTCTACAGGCACATGAACTTTTAATACCTCAGCAGTGAAGGCTATGCGCTGGACAATGAGGTCTTTGCTTAGTGCTCCTAAATATAGTTTCTGCGCTAAAACAAGTACATATCTGTGCTTTGCAATCACTTTGAAATTCTTTTCCAAGAATGTCTTCTCTTTTAGTTGAACAACTTCAAATGAAAAAACAAAAACAAGCTCTCCTATTCATCTTGGTTCTAAGCAAAGCTTGTCATCCATACCTGATGAGTAATTACAATGTGTGTAGGGAGGGGGGGTCATCCAAATGACAGACAAGTACGGTTTGACAGGACAGATGTAGACAAGCTTCAGACAAGGCCCAACTGTAAGATGTGAACTTCACTCTGCATGCTCTGTCCTTGACCTCTCCACTCTTCTGAGTAGAATTCTAAATTGCTTGTTTCTTACACCAGATAATTTAAAAGCAACAAAGGTCTGCTTGATCATGCCCTTTCCAAAAGCGCTGAGTTAAAGCCAACAAGGTGACTTAACTATTGTCAATCATAGTTTTCCCTTGCTCTCAACAGAAACAAAACAATATACTGAAACCAGGTTTCCACCTCTAATGATTCAAAAGCTTTTAATGAATTAATTTATTTCCCTGAGTTTCCTTTGCTCAAAGCTAGCACTCTACCACTTAAGCCACTTCCAGCTTTTTCTTTTTAATTAATTTTTATTTATTTTTTATTGTGAAAATACTGTACAGAGGAGTTACAATTACATGGGCAAGATAATGAGTACATTTCTTATCAAGCATTGTAGGCTCCTCCTTTGTTTACCCTTCCCATCCCTTCCCAGCCTCCCCCCCATCCTCCCACCCAATCCTCCCCCCCACCAAAGTTGTAAAGTTCGTTTTCGACATGACAATTTGTACTTCTCATTGTTGCAACGGGTCCACCTATATCCTTATTTAAATGACTTGTTTTTCCCCTTCCCCTCTACAAATTATACCGACATCAAACACACTGAAAGCAGGGGTTATACTGTGGGGGAGGGACATACAAAGCAACAAAGAAATAATCTTATAAATGCGTTAGAAACAAATGCATGAAAGAGAAAAAAACATTTGAATACATATCTTAGGGTTCATTTCCCTAACATCACCTCATCTGACCTTTTCTGCTTGACTCAGACATTTACTAGATATTGTAAATAAGGGAAACCATGGGACCTATGTTTCTTTGGGCCTGGCTTACTTCATTTAATATAATTTTTTCCAAGACTTTCTATTTCCTAACTAATGGGGCAATGTCATTCTTTCTGATGGAGGCATAGAATTCCATTGTGTATAAAAAACACATTTTCTTGATCCATTCATCTACTGAGGGACATCTGGGTTGGTTCCATATCTTAGCTATAGTAAATAATGCTGCAATAAACATAGTTGTGCTGGTAGCTTTAGTGTGGTCCTGTTTGTAAGCATTTGGGTAAATGCCCAAAATTGGGATTGCTGGGTCATAGGGGAGCTCTATGTGGAGTCTTTTGAGGAACTTCCATACTGCTTTCCAAAGTGGTTGAACGAGTTTACACTCCCACCAACAATGCAGTAGGGTTCCCTTCTGTCCACATCCCCTCCAGCATCTGTTGTTGTTAGAGTTCTTGATTTTTGCCATTCTAACTGGGGTGAGGTGATATCTCAATGTTGTTTTGATTTGCATTTCTTTTATGGCTAGGGAGGTTGAGCATTTCTTCATGTGTCTATTGGCCATCCTTCTTTCTTCTTCAGAGAAGTTTCTCTTTAAGTCTTTAGCCCACTTATTTATTGGGCAGTTGTTTCTTTGAGGATTTGTTGTTGGGGGATTTAATTTTTTGAGTTCCAAGTATATTTTAGATATGAGACCCTTGTCTGTTGTATGGCTAGTGAAGATCTTCTCCCAATCCGTGGGTTTTCTATTGATCTTGCTAGCTATGTCCTTTGCCAGGCAGAAGCTCTGCAGCTTCATGCAATCCCATTTGTCCAACCTTTCTTTGATTTGTTGTGTTTCCGGGTCTCTATTAAGAAAATTTCAGCCTGCGACAAGGAGACCTAGGGTTTCTCCTATTCCACCTGTAATGTTTTCAGAGTGTCTGCTTTGATTCCAAGGTCTTTGATCCATTTGGAGTTGATTCTGGTGCAGGGTGATAGATAAGGATCTAGCTTTAGTTTTCTACAAGTAGTTAACCAATTTTGCCAGCACCATTTACTGAAGAGGCTGTCTTTCTTCCATTCTATTTTTTTAGCTCCCTTATCGAAGATTAGATGGCTATAGGTCTGTAGGTTCATAGCTTTTTCTGTTTATCTATTACTGATGAACTGAACTGAGGGCTTCACGCTAGGCAAGCACTCTACCTCTAAGCCATATTCCCAGCCTGATTCAAAAGCTTTAGTGAATGGGATTCCATGTGTCACACATGCAGTCTCATTTTAATCCTTCAATAAGGTTGCAATCAAGAGTAAAAGGAATATTTGCTAATTACTTTCATGAGCTAAACTTAAGAGCCCATAAAACAAATGAATGGTTTATAAATCTTTTTGGAATTTGGAGAAGTTTTCCTCAATTTGTTGTAGAAAGGCAAAAGCGGGCTGCTGTTGATGGGGCGATTCAACATTATTTTAAAGTGCTTTTAAAATATGGAAATATATATACATAAATTTGTTAATACATATGGTCTATGTCCAATGTGTGAAATGCTCTCCCCATAGTTTGTCATAAACTTAAATTTTTTTAACTTCTAAAGTTTGTATCAAGAGGTTACAATTTAGCCTATGCATCTAATTGTCCAGTACTTCCTGTTCAGTTACCTGACCATCATCCTCCCCATTTCCTCTGTCCCTAGTCTCATTTCACACTTTTCTACTTCCTCTATCACATATGTATGTTGGGTATTTTGGCTTTATTTGGTCCTTATTCCCTTTTCTATTCATCCATCCCCTGACAGTACCCTTTGCACCCCACCCCGCCAATTTCTTACTCCCATAAACTTTGAGTTTCTGCAAAGAAGCTCTGGGACAGCACTCAGGTCCCGAGTTCAAGCTCCAGGACCAGCACATAATAATTTCAAAGTATACATGTTGCTATGATCTCTGAGATTATAAATTTTTAGGGGCTAATATCTACCCCTTCCTTCCTTCCTCCCTCCCTCCCTCCCTCTCTTTCCTTCCTTCCTTCGTTCCTCCCTCCTTTTCTCCCTCCCTCTTTCCACACTTCCCTCCCTCCCTAACTCCTTCTCTCCGTCTTTCCCTTCCTTCCTTTTCTTCTTTGCCAGTACCATGGTTTCAGCTCAGGGCTTTGAGATTACTGAGCTTACTTATTTATCCGGGGGGGGGGGGGGGGGTGTTATCAATTAAGCCATAAATTCCAGTCCGGCTTTTTGCTGATTATTTTTGAGATTGAGTCTCTTAGACTCTTCTGCCTGGGACATCCCTGAACTCTAATTGTCTAGGTCTCAGCCTTCTGAGTAACTATGATTACAGGCAAGCCCCTGGCACCCAGCTTTTAAAATAACACTTTTAATACCAGGCAGCACAATGTCAATTTTCAATGTTACAAAACTACTTCAGAAAATAATATTTCTGAGTGTAAATGTCATACCAATGCAAACAGAGTTTACATTCTGTTATAAAATCCAGCCTAACCAATAATTAAACATAGACGAGCTTGTTTTTGTGGTTTAAGGATACTTCCATGTTCTTTTACAGTAGAACTCAGTTTCCCTTGCCATAGATTATATGGAAGTAATAAAAGCACTTAAATTCCAGTGGGATTTAGAAAGCCTCGGCTTAAGTTCTTGCTCATGGTACAGGTTTATATGATATCAGTTAAGATTCTGCTACACATTTTCTATTTTGGGACAAAGCCAACTTTATCTTAGAGTGAATAAAAAGAATGTGGAAAATCCTGGCTTAAAACCCAGAGCCTTAAAGCTGGGGTTCAGAAATGACACAAACTGGCTCTACTCTTATCACCTAGGCAAGAGCAAGTCACCTGGAGAAGACGGAATGAAACTGGCAAATCCAATCCCTCTGCACAGAGTGACAGCAGACATCCTGAAAATAATACAATCAACCACACCTCCCAGGAATGGGGAAAAGGTACATTAAAAATGGGATTATGCCGGGTGCTGGTGGCTCACGCCTATAATCCTAGCTACTCAAGAGGCTGAGATCTGAGAATTGAGGTTCATAGCCAGCATGGGCAGGAAAGTCTGTGAGACTCTTATCTCCAATTAACCACCAGAAAATTGGAAGTGGCACTGTGGGTCAAGTGGTAGAGCGCTCGCATTGACCCGAAGTGCTCAGGGACAGCGCCCAGGCCCAGGGTTCAAGGCCCCACGACTGACAAAAAAAAAAAAAAAAAAAAGGATGAAAACGAATGCTATTCATGCCTACTCAATGTTTTCTGTTCAGGTGTTAAAACCGCTAGTATCAAATGACCTTTTCTTTTAGCTTTTAGGTGGTTAATTGGAGATAAGAGTTTTAAACTGTGCTTAAACTGTGATCCTCACATCTCAACCTCCCGAGTGCCTAAAATTACAGGCTTCAGTTACCAGTACCTGGCACAATTTTCTTCCTTTGATATTCAGAATATATAGGAAAACTATGGCTTCTCTTTACCTGACTAATGTAACTGTAGCCCCTCTGTATATCATCTTTATACCAACAATAAAAATATTAAAGAATACAACAACTATGGCTTTCTAGGTGAATAAGACCCTACCCATGTCCAGGCATGACATCATTCACCTGAACCAATGCCGTGTGACTCTGACACCTATGAAATACATCCACAAAAACCTGGGTAACTTCCTAACTAGGGCTGTAAAAAATGTGATCCAAACTCAGATTTGCAGTGTCAGATCCAGCCACCTATCTGCCTTCCTCTTGTTCCTGTTCTGCTCTTCTCTCTTTTTGATGAATTCTCAGCTGCCCAGGTTTCATCTCTGCTGCTTAGTTGCATCCATGTTTGATAATCCAAGGTTCACCACTGTTGGCATTCTATTTAAGAGTCACATGCATTTCAAGCTTTGCTGCTTGTCCTACTAACAAAATGACTATTTACTCTCTTCTTTAATTTCTCTTCTCTGCCAGTACTGGGTTTGAATCCAGATCTTTGTACTTGCATAGCTTACTTATGGTTGGTACTCTACCACTTGAGCAGTGCCTCTAGCCTCAGGTTTTGCTAGTTATTGTAGAGATAGATTCTCATAAAATTTTCTGCCCATGCTGGCTTTGAGTCATGGACCTCTAGCTTTCAACCTCCTGAGCACTAGGAGGATACTGTTCACTTAGTGCCCAGCTTCTTTAATCTTCTTTAGTAAGAAATAACACAAAGACTGCATTTTAAAAGTATAAGTAGAGAAACATGGGTTGAATGGAAGTAGAAGTTTTGGTCAAACATGAAAGGTAGTTAGATGTACTATTAGTATTACTAATAAGATAAAACTTATAAAGTGCTCTTTTTATTACAATGAAATACCAACTAAGAACTTGGATAAATTGATATAGGGAGAAATAAATTGCCCAAACTATGTTTTGATTTTTTTTTTCTTTCTTTTTTTTGGGGGAAGGGCAGTCCTGGGGCTTGAACTCAAGGCCTGAGTAGTGTCCCTGAGGGCACTCTATCACTTAAGCCACAGTGCCACTTCTGGATTTTTCTGTTTATGTGGTACTGAGGAATCAAACCCAGGGCTTCATGCATACTAGGCAAACATTCTGCCACTAAACCACATTCCCAGTCCTATGTTTTGATTTTCTAATTTATACCCTCTGCAACATAACTAGTAGAGTCTTTAATACAGACAATAGTTAAATCCAAGAGAGTCTAGGTTTCTGTACTTGAAAAAAAAATAATCCAGGCTGGGTACCAGTGACTCAACATACAATAATATAAGACTTTAATACTGATATAGAATACTAATAAATATCCTAGTAAGTTAAGGAATGAATGATGTTTGAATGAGCTTCTCTAACAGCTATTTTTCCCCTTTGGCTCAGTTCCCATTAAAGACAAGTCATGAACAACTATATGATGTTCAGGTTATTCTGGCATTGTTTCAAAGTCAGACAGTGGAAGCAGGCTGGGGACACGAGACAGAGCAGCCAGGGCTCCCAGGACTGTGTGTGGAGATTTTCACTTCAGATGATGCTCAAAGCTTGGGCAATTATTCTCCCCTTTGCTACACCCTGTCTTGCACAGTGGGGGCTTAGCATACTCATCAGGGTCAGTTTTGCACCAAGGCTTTGTGTATATGTGTGTGTGTGTGTGTGTATGCACGCACGCACACATGCGCTAGTATTGAAGCTTGTACTTAGAACCTAGGCACTGTCTCTCTGCATTCTACCATTTGAGCCACAAACCTGTTTTTTGCTAATTAATTGGAGATAGAGTCTCATCAGGGACTTTTCTGCCCAGGTTTCTTCAAGCCACAATTCTCCGATCTCAACCTCCTAATTAACTAGGATTACAGGTGTGAGCCACCACTGCCTGGCATTTTTGCCAAGGTTTCTGAGAGCTCCATCTGTGCTGAGGTGGTTTTGTCTCCTGGGAGCTTCTGGACCAGGTAGTGTCCAAGTGACATGGGTGTTAACCCTGCACACTGCTTGAGCATCATTAATCTCATAGCCAGAATGTATCTCTTACAGTATGCCACATAAGGGTAGCATTAGAGAACAAGAGGCAATACAATAAATATTGTTTTCTTTAAGGAAAAATTGACCTGTGATGTGGGCACAGTCGAGATGGAAAAGAAGGAAGTCAGTCTTAGTTAGAGGCCTAAGAGGCAAAAGGGTACCATGGATATGCAGATAGTGGTTTGAACTGATTAGAATCTATGTGACTGGAGGAAAAATATAGAGAACACAGACTCTGCTTCTCACAGCCCAGCCAATAGAATGCTCAGAACAATGAATTGCCAAACAGGGAATTTATCCAGCTATTTTAGGGTTTCTAATTACAGAGCTAACAGGCCACATTAGAGGAAACAAATACTGAACCAGCACATTAAGAGAGTGTCCCTCAGTAGCAGTATTTTTAGGCAGGAGGTTTGAAGTCTCAGGTTAGAGTATCTAATGGTTTTGAGTATATATGGAGAGCTAGGAGGTATGGAGGTGGATGACCAGACACAGATAGATTAAAAAATGTTCTAATGCATTTATGTATTAGGAAATGTTTATTGTAATCTATAAAATATAGGATGGACAAATCTAAGAAGAAAAGAAAAACCCACCCTGGAACATTACATTATAGCAGCTATTTTCAGAGATGCTCTTACCTTGTCTTTATAACGAGCACATCTGTGTTATATAACCAACAATTATATTATTGCTCCTTTTCCAGGAGAGGAATCCAGACTGTCCCAGGGCCACTTATGAAGTAAGAAAAGCTCAATTTGTAATGATCTTGTTATAAAATGTTCATCCTTCTATTACTTAACTGTTGGTGCTCTTGAAAAGATGGACTTTCTGGCTGTTTGTATGAGGAAGCCACTCCAGATACCACCGTCCTCATCATAAAATGGGGACACTTCACAGGGGTTCCAAGTTGACTCTAGAAAAGCTATCCTTCTTCTATAAAATGGTCCAGGGGGCATGATTCCTAGTGTTCTCTGGTAATTTGAAAGATCTCTCCTTTCTGTGGCATATATTCATCGTGAATAGTTGGTCTCCATATTTTTCCCCCCTTCTTGGTCAATATTTTTAGAGGCTTCTACATTCTCTAAGAGAAGCAGGTTTGTGTTTTGATCCTTCCATTTCTTCATTATCCCCCCACCCCCAACCCCACGCTCACCTTTAGGTGTTTCTACCCTCTATCTACTCTGCAGGCATACATTAACTTCTGATTCTAAATTCTTTTTTGTTTTTTTTTTTCTGTTGGTCGTGGGGCCTGAACTCTGGGCATCTTTTTAGCTCAAGGCTAGCACTCTACCACTTGAGCCACAGTGCACTTCCAGCTTTTTCTGCTTATGTGGTACTGAGGAATCGAATTCAGGGCCTCATGCATGCAAGGCAAGCACTCTACCACTGAGCCACCTTCCCAACCCTGATTCTAAATTCTGTGGACTCACCTAGCTGTTTATTTTGACATCTTGTTTCTCACTGATTTGTTTTCATTTAGTTTTTGTTAGACATGACATAACATTATTGTCTCATTTATTTTGTGAATGCAGATTGTCTAGGTATTCATTTGCTCTCATTTGTCACATGTAGTAGACTTTGCACCTTAATTGGTTTAGTTTATACTTTTGGACTATCTGCCCATATTTATCAAGAGCTGATTTCTGCTGGGTGTGGTGGCACATGCTATAATTCTCAGGAGGCTGAGGCAGTAGGAGGAGCTCAGGTTTAAGGCCAGTCTGGGCTACATAGGGAGTTCATGTCTAACAAAAACTAAATGAAAACAAAAATGGTGCTTTCCATGGGAATCCCATGCATCCTGGGTTCTGACAATTCTGTTTATTTCTGAGGTAGATCTATGGATGTCTCTAGCTTAGGACCCACCATTCACTCACTCACTTATTCATTCATGAAACAGTCTTGCTATGCTGATCAGGCTGGTCCTGAACTTCTGGGTTCATGTAATTCTCCAGCCTCTACCTTGTGAGTAGATGAACCTACAGACATATGTTACTGCACCCAACTCTGCTTATTTATTTTCAATATTGTTTTTTACTTATGATGCCACTATATGAAGGCAGCATGCAATGGGAACCTCACAGCAAAAGCTCCTAGTCTTCCTCTTTAGGGTAGATAGAATTTCAGTTGTGATCTCTGGAGAATAGCAAAAATTAATGGTGTTCTCAGCCTAGCTTGATCAAGTAAAGCTTGACTTGTCCCTATTCCAGAGCCTGGGTATCACTTCATTGCAGGAGAGGAAAGGCTTGGTGCATTATCTCTCTGGCACTGACACCCTAGACTCTTATGCTAAATACCTGTGCCCTCTTCTGATCATCCCAGGATCACAGGTAAGATAACTTCTCTATCTCTTTCACTGTTACTCTTGAGGATTTCTCTCTAGTTCCACCATGCCTTAAACCTGAATTTGTGTGTGTGTGTGTGTGTGTGTGTGTCTGTCTGTCTGTCTGTCTGTCAGTCTGTGTGTCTGTGTCTGTGTGGCATGGCAGAGGTGCAGGGGATAATTGGAAGGAATTGGCTTTCCTGCCACCTCTATTCAGTGGCTCCATCTCCTAAATGTTTGTAACTGTAAACTAGGACATCCAGAATATTAGGAAATTAACTGATAATTAAAAGAGCTGATCAGCTCTGTAAAATGAATTCTTTTATGTGTACATTTTAAGTACTATATCCTTGTGATTACTATATTTTCTATGTAGTCTGGATGTATACTCAAGTAAAATAAAATTTGCTTCCATATCTTTGGATTAATTTTCTAATAAAGTGATTGGTGATAAAACCTAGTGATTCATATCAATGTATCATACTCTGAAGCTCCTGGAAGACGTAAGTCCCTGACTTGGTGCACACAGCATTTTGAGTACTGGGAGATAGACAGGATCAGAGTATATTAGAGTCTCTCATGGGAATTTAAATCACAAAAGGTTAAAGCCATTGTAAATAATATCTAGGCATTTTAGGTATGAATATTAGTCTATAAATTTACTATGTATAAATATTTCATTTATGTGTTCACAAAACATGTCTAGACTGAGGACATGGCTTAAGTGGTAGTGTGGCTACCTAGCAAGTATGAGATCCTGAGTTCAAACTCTAGTACTGCACAATGAAACAACTCAACATATTCTGCCAGAGACAAAAGCTTATGGCCTCTGGGTAGGTTGCATGACCATATGTAGGAACTTTTATTCTTATTTTCCTTACTTTCATTGACTGTCAGAACTCAGTTCTATGAAAGAATTAACAGGGGCTTTAACTTACTTTTACTTGCAATTGATTTTTACTAAAGTTCAGAAAACTACAGTTTGGAAATCATAGGTTAAATGGTTCAATGGAAGATATTATCTCAGCAATCTTTAAGAACATCTTCCTAAAACTAAAGATCTAACTTCTAAAGCTGGCTGGGTATGAAAAGTCAGTGGTAGAGCAGATGCTAGCCCTGCCGACACCTCAAAATAAACTCCTCTTGCTTTTCAGGCACAGTTGGCTCTGGAATCTAGATCTCCAGAGGTCCAGGCCTGAGGGCACACAGTTGCCAACACCTTAGACTCACTTGTTATACCTGAATATGCTGCTAGGTAATGTGGTGCTGAATATCACTTTAAAAGGCACCGGTAGCTTATGTCTGTAATCCTGCTTAGTCAGTAGGCTACAGGATCACTGCTCAAAGCCACCCTAGACAGAAAAGTCCAAGAGATTCTATCTCCAAAATAACCAGCAAAAAGCATTATCTCAAGGAGTAGAGCTGCTAACAGTAGGTGAGAAGGGAGATGGGAGAAAGACATCAATAGAGGGGTTATTCTGATTTAAATATAATACATGCATGTGTATAAGAGTATGATGAATTGCCTTGGTATAGCTAATATACACTACACAGATGAATGACAAACATAGTAGGCTCTGTATAGAGAGTGGGCATTATTAGCACTTGCAGAAAAATAAAGAAAAAAGAAAAAAACCCCATATCTGCAAACTGCACACTGAAAACTTAAATATGTACCTCATTTTGAAATTGTATGATATGTTTTCACTGTGAGCAATAGTGACATACCTGCCCCAGGCAGCCTGGTTGGTAGATGCTTTGTTAACTGGAATGCAGGAAGAGTCAATGACAGCTGATTTGTTCATCTTGTAGCAGAAACCACAGTCTGGATCCAGCATACATTCATTACAGTAACTGAAAAATGAAAAGCATCCAGTCAGGTAGGTGGAGTCAATTGATTTTCAGTATATCCTAGATTCCAGGTGTTTCCCTACACTTCCAACTCCAGGTTCCAGTATGCTTGGGGCCTCAGGGCTAGTTTTGGCCAAGGCAAGTACTGTGTGTAGAGCCAGGTGACAGCTGGCTGATCCTCCCCTCCCTCCCTCTTCTGGATGTAGCAATGTTGAAAGCTATTTTGAGATTGGGGGCTAGGACTCATAAACTCAGTTGATCTAGAGCATAAAAAATTGCTTTCCTACACCACATATGGAGATTCAGTACCAGCCTTGACTGGTTCCTAACTGCATTGAAAGCACTTGTTTCTTGTAATTGTAAGTTTCACATACCATCTAATTTAAAACCTGGAAATGTCCCCACTCCATAGACAGAAAAGATACAGAGAGAGAGAGAGAGACAGAGAGACAGACAGACAGACAGACAGACAGACACACACACACACACACATACACACACACACATGCACAAACACACATAAACACACAAATACACACCTTGAAAGGGCAAATTCAAGCAATGAAAAAAAAAGCTTCAAGAAGCATTTAAAAAGCATATACCTTGCTCATGTAATTGTAACCCCCTCTGTAGGGTATTTTCACAATAAAAAAACTTATTAAAAAAAGCATATTCCCAAATATGGCTATTGCTAACATCCTGAGAGCCATCTGTACCTTTAACAAAGAGTACCACATGCTTTTCTTAATTAAAAAAATACAAGCCCAGTGCCAGCGGCTCATACCTGTAATCCTAGCTACTGAGATCTGAGGATTGCAGCTCAAAGCCAGTTCATCTGTGAGAATCTTATCTCCAATTATTACCAAAAGAAGTCGCAAGTAGAACTGTTGCTCAAGTGGTAAAGGACTAGCCTTGAAAAAAAAACCCTCAGGGACAGTGCCTAAGCCCTCAAGTTCAAGCCCCAGAACAGGCACAAAAAAACAAATAGTAATTATACTCAATGTAAAAATACATAAAAATTCAACTGTGTAACTTGAGGGGTAGGCATGGAGGGGGGAAATGGAGGAGAATAATAGAAGGGGTGATACTGATCAAGATGCACTGAACTCATAACCTGTGCTTTGGAACTGTAACCTCTTTGTACAGCTCCTTAATAATGAAGTTTTAAAAAACTGGGTATAAGGCAAAAAGGCTATCATCCTCTAAGTTCATCTGGCTGGATCTAATTTAGTGCTTACTTGACAGAAAGCTTTCCCTGCCAGACCCTATAACATGCTTACACACTTACACTTCTGGTCAGGGTATAATGTCTGAGACAATTCTGGAGTACTTCATAGGCTGCTGGAACATACAAAGCACTGGAGAGAGTGGAGTAAGATGAAGCCTCTATTCTTGGTAGGTAAAAGCAGGAATGAGAAACAGGTGTACTAGTAAATAATGCAAATACAATAGATATGAACTGTGGAAAGCAAACAAGCCTATTTGCTTTGACTGAAAGAACTGGGATTCTCAGAGGTGAAATTTGAACTAAACCAGTAGAGAAATTTACCATAAAGGGAGAGAGGGAAGGACACTGCAGAGAACTACTTATTTTGTTACCAAACACCAGTCAGCACAGAATTCGTTATGAGCCACCCTACACAAGGAATTACATTATGAAGCATGAGATACCTGAAAACAGGCAAGTCATCATGAAGACATGATGGACCGTATGTCCAAATCCTCAGAGTCAAAATAACCTCCTTTGATTCATTTAAAATTAGATCATTTCAGCCTTCTCTAGTAAACATTTCATTGATAAACACTTACTCGATTTTTGAATGTGACTTCAGACCTAGGCAAAAAGTATTATGGAAGGTCTTTAAAAACACCATTAAAATGCCTATATGCTTTATGGGAGAAGATTCAGTGATATAAAATTGTCCACCTTAGTGATAAACATAATAGAAAAAAACTGAATGCACTGGAAGTGAGGACTCTGCAGTTAGGCTCATTTGGAAAGGAAGCTCATTTGCATTACTGTTGTTTAACTATTCCAATGAAAGGAAGGTTGGATCTATTATAATGGCTTAAAAGATATTTACTTAGAAATGATCAAATTGGTTCTAAACTCTTCCTATGAAAATACATAGTTTCTATCCACATCTAAAAACTTAATAATAAAGGCTAATAGTTAATGAGACCTTACTGCACACACATGCCAGACACATGTCCATGTATCTGTCACTCATCCTCTGTTCATCCTCTGTCACTCATCCAAGTCTAACCTCAAATTCTCCTGGTTTGGCTTGCTTATTAAATGGGCTGGGAAGGTGGCTCAGTGGTAGAGTGTTTGCCTTGCATGCATGAGGCCCTGAGTTCGATTCCTTAGCACCACATAAGCAAAAAAAAAAAAAAAAAAAAGCTGGAAGTGGCGCTGTGGCTCAAGTGGTAGAGCGCTAGCCTGGAGCTGAAGAGCTGAGGGACAGTACCCAGGCCCAGAGGCCCCACGACCGGACCCAAAAAAAAAAAAATTACTGCCCAGGGGCCCACTTTGAACTGACTCTAAACAAAATGATTTCCCTGCCCCTCGCAGAGCTGACATTACACCTCCTGGTCATTACTGGTTAAATAACCTCTCTATTGGCTTACTGGCCCTTGTGTTTTTACCCTTTCTTTAGCATTTTCCTTGTCAGACTATTGATCATGGCTGATCATTTCAATAGCAGAGATCTCCCTGAATTTATATTATTCTATCCCTAACTCTATACCAAATAAAAACATTTGTATTTTTCCGTGTCTTCACACACAGAACCACATGAAGCTGAAGAAGTGCCCATAAGAATTCGTAATTAGTTAATGAGATGCACAAGACACTATGTTGAAAATGAACTTTACAACTTTGGGTGAGGGGGCGGGAGGAGTTGGAGGTCGGTGGGGAGGGAGGGGATGGCAGGGGAAAAACAAAGGAGGGGGTAACAATGCTTGAGAGGAAATGTACTCATTACCTTACCATGTAACTGTAACCCCTCTGTACAGTATCTTTACAATTATATAAAGAATTCATAATTACTGTTAAGTGTGGCAATGCATCCCTGTAATCCTAGCACTTGGGAGGATGAGGAAGAGGGGTGTTGAGTCCAGCTTGAGCTGTATACAGTAAGACCCTGCCTCAAAAAAAATGCATTACCACTCTCAAATGGACCCTCAACAAACCTAACATTTTTGGTATCTGGTTGTTACTTGTCCATAGGACTAACTAATCATTCTACCTAAACATGATTTCAGCTCTTTATTTTCTTCAAAGTTCCAATGCTCCATCTTCCTGAACTTGAATTCCAGGTTTATAGAAAAGGTCAAAGACAGCACCAGCAAACTTTGTTGGCTTCTCTTTGTTTCAACCTCCTCTCTTGCCCTTTGTCTATAAAATTTTAGATCATGAAATCTGTTCTCCCTCTCCCTTACTTTCCATTCTTGGAGTAAACATCTATTTTTTTTTGTTTTTGGGTCTGGTCGTGGGGCCTGAACTCTGGGCCTGGGCACTGTCCCTCAGCCCTTCAGCTCAAGGCTAGTGCTCTACCACTTGAGCCACAGCGCCACTCCAGTTTTTTTCTTTTTGTTTATGTGGCGCTGAGGAATTGAACACAGGGCCTCATGCATGCAAGGCAAGCACTCTACCACTGAGCCACCTTCCCAGCCCCATAAACATCTATTTTTGGATAATCATTGTCAGTGGTTTGACAAATGAGTACAGGTTAGGCTGTAAGGACAGGGCTATAAACGCTCAGTGACCCAAAAGCAGGCAAAGAAACAGCTGCTCATGGTAAAGGGTGGGCAGAGAAGAGACAAAGTAGGGGGAGGGAGGAGAGAAGGAAACAGAAAGACAGAGGGTGTGGAAAGAGGAAAGGGAAGGGAGAAGGAAGGAGGAAAGGAGAGAGAGGAAAAGAAGAGGGAAGAGAGTCAAAAAGAAGGGAGAAGAAAAGGATAAGGAGAGGAAAAATGAGAAAGGAAAATGGGGAGAAAAGTGAGATGAAGGGAGGGAGAATAGGAGAAATTATTCAGAATACTGACTGATAATTGCAGAAAGTGTGATATATTTACTTAGTCCCCCTCTAACACATTTAAGAGTTACCTTTAGTTTTACAAAGGAGTTTCAATTCAGCATATCAGTTTATAAATAGAAAACAGCTTGATTAAAGTCACCCCTTCCCTCATTTTCCTCCGTTTCTCCCAGCCCCACCCATCCCCCTCAAGCTACCTGGTTACATTTTCACATATGTACATTGAATTTTATGACTGTATTCACCCTTGGTTCCTACAGAGCGTGGTTCATGTATTGCCACAGAAACACATAAGCCACCCATCCTAACATCGAGTTACAATGACAAGCTGACTTCCTTTAAGGACAGTTTTTCTATTTGGGCCTCGTTTCCATTCCATCTTAGACTTGTGCCATTTTTTTGCCTTATTTTTCTCTTATATATCCAGTGTCTCCAGGTAGGTTAAATCACTGGCTAATCTTTTTTTGTTGTTGTTGTTGTTGTTTTGTTTTGTTTGGGTCCAGTCGTGGGGCCTGAACTCTGGGTCTGGGCGCTGTCCCTCAGCTCTTCAGCTCAGGGCTAGAGCTCTACCACTTGAGCCACAGCGCCACTTTTGGCTTTTTTCTGTTTGCTTATGTGGTGCTGAGGAATTGAACCCAGGACCTTATGCATGCAAGGCAAGAGCTCTACCACTGAGCACCTTCCCAGCCCATGCTAATCTTTTTATTTTTGCCATTCCTGGGGCTGAAACTCAGGGACCAGGCACTGTCCCTGAGCTTTTTGCTCAAGGCTAGCACTCTACCACTTGAGCCATAGTACTACTTCTGGCTTTTTCTGTTTATATGGTACTGAGGAATCGAATCCAGGGCTTTATGCACCACTAAGCCACATTCCCAGCCCTGATCTTCTTTTGAAATGTAATGCTAAAAAGCTATGTATTTGCCTTTAGGAACTTCTTTGTCTGTATCCTGTATCTGCATGCTATGTCTTTATCTACATCTTGTATCTTCAAGCCTCAAAATATTCCCCCCCCCCCACACACACCTTTTTTTGCCAGTCTTGGGGCTTGAACTCTAGGCCTGGGCACTGTCCCTAGCTTCTTTGATCAAGGCTTCTTTGATCAAGTACTCTACCACTTGAGCCACAGTGCCACTTCCAGCTTTTTCTACATATATGGTACTGAGGAATTGAACCCAGGGCTTCATGCATGAGAGGCAAGCACTCTACCACTAAGCTACATTCCCAGCCCTCTTTTTTAAAAATATATTTTTTATTGTTATTGTAAAGGTGATGTACAGCATGGTTATAGTTACGTAAGTCAGGTAATGAGTACATTTCTTTTTGAACAGTGTCACCTCTTCCCTTGTTTTCTCTCATGTTTTCTCTCCTGATCCCCCTACCCTACAAATTATATAGTTCATTTTCAACGTAGTGTCTAGTGAGTATCACTGATACATTTGTTCAACCTTTGTCCCTCCATTTCCATGCTGCCCCTTAACCTGCGCAAAATAGATAAACTTACATACAAAAGGTACAGGAATCAAAAACAGAGACACAGGAGAAAACAAACAAAAAAACAAAAAGCAAAGTAACAAAAACCCTCATTTCCAATTCTTGGAGTTTATTTTGATAAACATCATTTTATATGATCATATGCACGTAACTATTAAGCCTTTGTGATCCTCTCCTAAGCATATCCTTTGGTCTCACTGAATGTTTAGAGTCCGGTATAATTGATCATATCCAAGTGTAATTTTTTTACTTTTACCATCTAGTGTATTTCCTTATGGATTTATAGGCACATTCTAGCTCCCACAAATGAGAGAAACCACCCAATCTATGTTTCTTTGGGTGTGGCTGGCTTCACTTAATATAATTTTTTCCAAGTCTTTCATTTCCTTACAAATAGTGCAATATCATTCGTTCTGATGGAAGTGTAGAATTCCATTGTGTATATATACCACATTTTCTTGATCCATTCATCCACTGAGGGGCATCTGGGTTGATTGTATATCTTGGCAAGGGTAAGCAATGCTGCAATGAACACTTTAAAGTATTTTCTCAAAGTATCCACTCATCTCAAAGTATTTTCGAATTGCTCCCATTTCTTCTTTGACTTGTTGGCCATTTAGGAGTATGTCATTTTCACTTATTTGTGATTTCCCCAAATTTCTGTTAGTAATATCTAATTTTACTCTATTGTGATGTAAGAATCTAGTAAGCTTGCCTTATTCTGTATATCTATTAACAAAAAAATAGAATATCTAAAACAAACCTTTTAAATACCTGAGCCTGCATTATGAAACCCTCAATCAGTCCTACCTTATCATTATTTGTGTTCAAATCATTCTGTGATCTGCTATTTCCTTGGTCTTAAGAAAGTGGTGCCCAAGGGCTGGGAAGGTGGCTCAGTGATAGAGCGTGCTTGCCTTGCATGCCTGAGGCCCTGGGTTCGATTCCTCAGCACCACATAAGCAAAAAGAAAAAAGCCAGAAGTGGTGCTGTGGCTCAAGTGGTAGAGCGCTAGCCTTGAGCTGAAGAGCTGAGGGACAGCGCCCAGGCCCCGAGTTCAGGCCCCACGACCGGACTCCAAAAAAAAAAAAAAAGTGATGCCCCCAAATCAAGGTACATATTATGTGCACTTTGAATTGGGAAGGTAATCCATAATGTGCTCAATGTGTGATAAAATGGAAATTTTAGATTTGTTGACAAGTGACATATCTTTAGCATAAGTCAGGTAGCATTATGGGGAAAAATGAATCAAGCATCCTCAGTATTTGAGATGAAAACCATAAGTATCTAGTTTTGTGGACAATATTAAGGTATACAACAGTAAATTTTGTGACAGTAATATACTTATAGTTCCAAGTTATAGATGATCAGAGCTACTGTATGCACACTATAGGCAAAGTTAATAATTGCACAGTTCTGAACTCTATGCTTCCTGAGCATGTGGGGATTTTCCTTACTGGTGATATCTCCTTTGAACCAAATATCCACTCATTGCAAGGATCTACTGTGGTATGTTTCTTGTTTTAAATTCTTTTACATTTACTGTAAAAGGTTTGGCTATGGCTTAGTACATGCTTTGTCCTTCAGTGTTTCTTGTGTGCTTGAGGAGGATGTATATTTTGCTGTTGTCAGGTGGAATGCTCTACAGATTTCTACTAGATCAACATGGTTTTGCAGTCAGTATACAATGTTAAGGCAACTTAGCCTCTTAGTATTTATTTTTGGTGTATGTGTGTGTATGGAGATTAAATTCAAACCAGTCCTCATATGTGCTAGACAATTGCTACCACTTGAGCCAATCCCCAGCTCTTCTGATTTGTATTTTGTGTTAGGGGTAGAGTTTTATTAACTTTGCTTGGATTGGCTTGGACTCATGATCTTCCTGTCAGTGGGATTATGTTGACTCTGTATTCACTACTATATATCTATATCTATATATCAAACTATATATATATATATATATATATATATATATATATATATATAGTTTGCAAGAGACTAGTAATAGTAGACTAGTTTGTAAGAGACTTAATCTTAGCTTAACTTCATCTACATACTGTAAACTGTAATAATCTGTAACAAGGATTTGCAAACTTCAGCTTTTGAGAAGAAAAAAACCACACTATGATTTTTGTAGATAATGTTTATAGAATATACTGTGCCACTTTGTTTACTTTTGTCTATGACTAGTTTTATGGCTCAAAGGAATAAGTACTGTAATAGAAAACATGACCTGCAAACCTAAAGATGTTTACTAGTTGGCCCTTCATAAAAAAAAGTTTGCTAATCTGGATCTAGAACACATGTGCAGAGTTTTTACTCCTTATTTTTAAATTCCCTTATTGTTTACTCTGAGAATAACTCTCGACTACTTTATAGAGACCTTCAATGTTCCTTTTCTGTCTAACACTCTCAATGCTCCTTTCTCTCTGAAACTTTTATAATACATTCCTTTATGGATTCCAGATCCTTTCTGTCTAAGTTTTAGGTTTCTAACAACCCTCCCGCTTTTTTCTTTTTTTTTTGCTGGTATTACGGCTCGAACAGGCCTTCTGCTCTTTTGTTGTTGTTGTTGTTGAAGGCTGATGTTCTACCATTTGAGCTACAGCTCCACTTCTGGTTTTTAACTGGTCTCTCAGATTGTCTAGGCTGGCCTTGAACCTCAATCCTCCTATCTCAGCCTGTAGAGTAGCTAGGACTGTAGGTATTTTGCCACCAAAGCTTGGCTTTATTTAGATTCTTCCATTAGAGTCATTGTATACAACTTTTTTTTTTTTTGGTCGGCCCTGGGGCTTGAACTCTGGGCTTGGGTGCTGTCCGTGTGTTCTTCAGCTCAAGGTGAGCGCTCTACTGCTTGAGCCACAGCACCACTTCCAGTTTTCTAGTGGTTTATTGGAGATAAAGAGTTTCCTGCCCAGGCTGGCTTTGAACCGTGATCCTCAGATCTCAGCCTCCTGAGTAGCTAGGATTACAGGTGTGAGCCACCAGCGCCCGGCTTTGTATACAACTTTATGTTTGGCAATTTCCAATCACACTGTGCTGTTAGTAACACAAACAGAAATATTGATTGAAAAATCAACAACTGGGGATATAAGTCAGTGATAGAGTACTTGCCTAGCATGTAGAGGATTTGCATGAGGTATATTCTGGAGAAGGTTTGCAAGTATAAAGAGAAGGAAATAATCCATGGGACAAAGTATTAGTCCTGGTGATAGCCGGTGGGCATGAATAGCTCCAGTTTCAGGAGAACTTAAACTCCTTTTTTTTCTGAAGAAAAAGAAATAAAAACAATAGAGCTTTGTTTCTGACAGGTTAAAGATGGTAGGTGTGTGTGTGTGTGTGTGTGTGTGTGTGTGTCGCGAGGTGTGTGTGTGTGTGTGTGTGTGTGTGTGCATGCGCCAGCCCTGGGGCTTGAATTCAGGGGCCTGGGTGCTGTCTTTAAGCTCTTTTGCACAAGGCTAGTGCTACCACTTGAGCCACAGCTCCACTACCAGCCTTTTGGGGATTAGTTGCAGGTAAGAGTGTAATGGATTTTCCTGCTGGAGCTGGCTTTGAACCACAACGCAGCCTTCTGAGTAGCTAGGGTTACAGGTGTGAAGCACCAATGCCCAGTAAGTTTATTCCTTAATACCTTCTGTTTTCACTATAAAGGAAAGTATAGGGGGGAAAAGAAATAATATTTCCTGACATCCTGTAACAAAATTGTTTAGCAAGAGAACCAAGATAAAGTGATTAACCTAAAGGTTTACATGACATGGGAACATTCAGAAATGAAAATTTAGGAGAACTAATCACAAAGGCATGGCTGCAGAGCAAATGGGTATAATGTCACGGGAATGAACTTGAGGGAACTCTGAAAGACCTGTGTATGCTGCTTCTTGGCCTTCTAATCTAGGATATGACTCCTCTGAAATGAGTTCTATGACCTACAGAAGTAGAGATGCTCTTTATTATTACTGTTACGAAAACCATACTTCATGGTAGAAAAACTAAAGAAAAAGGTCAAAGTGTGACATTCAACATGCCATACCTGGAGGTGGGGTGTGTTCTAAGCAATGTGCAAAGGAGTAAGGAATTGAAGAGCTATGGGTTTGGGGATATTGGTAGTGTGAGTGGGAATAGTTACAGATTAGGAATAGTTAAAAATTCACAGGTAGCCAGATACTGGTGGCTCAAGCCTGTATCCCTCTGCAGGCTGAGAATGGAAGCCAGCCTGGGCAGAAAAGTCTGAGAGCCCAGAATCTTTCAATTAATCAGCAAAAAGCCAGGCTACAGGTGTGATTCAGCCAGGAGAAAGAAAACCCACTGAGAGCTTAAGTCCCTGAATTCAAGCCCTTGAGCTAGTATTTCATTTATTTATTTTTGGGCAGTGCTGGGGAGGGAACTCAGAGACCTGGCATGTAGAGGGCCATGTTCAATTTCTTTGTCATCCCTTCTCTGGAATTAGAGTTTTCAGGCAAGACAAGACTTCCTATCACTCCCTCATCTGCAGCCTGGACATTTTTTTTTCACCATATATTCCAATTTATAGAAAAAAGCGTCCAAATATAACAACATGACTTAACTTCAACTTGACATTTTGAAGGTATCACAAAACTTTAAATCTCCTCTAGAACTTCTAATTGACCTTTTACAGAGAGTATATATCATAACTGTGGCTCTTACGAATGGCATTTTCAAAAAAGAGCAACTTTTCAAGTAGCCAACTATTTTTCACTGTAGATTTCAATTTGCTCCTTAAGACTTTCTAAAATATAACTTGATGAATTTACCTTACAGAATTTTTAAAAAGCTGACTATATATATATATATGGTACAAAATCAATGCCTGCAAAAATATAAGTACAGGTTATTAGATTCATTCTTTCTTTGTGAAAAGCAGATATTAGGTTTATTTTCCACTTTCACAATGATTTGGGGAAAATTGTAAATTCTAGACTTCAAGTTTTCTAGCTGGCTTAGATCTAGATCTGAGAACCCACAGAATTTCACAAGTCTACATGAAAAAAAAACAAACCATAACCTAACCCTAAATGCCCCAACTTTAACAATGTAGAAACATATCAGAGTACAGTAAAATCTCAAAAAAAATTATATACTGATTTGAAGAGAAAAAAAATGTATAGTTGTGCCCTACTTTAAGAAATTTTAAGCCAGGCACTGTGGATCCTACTTTTCGGGGGACTGAGATCAAGAGAATTGTGGTACAAGGTCATTCCAGTTGAAAAGATTTTTAGATCCCATTACAACAAATAAAAAGCTGGGTGTGGTGCTATAGCTCCATGGGATGGAGTCCAGGTTAGTCTGGGAAAAAAATTAGACCTTGTTCAATAAGTAACAGAGGAGCTGTGCACCAGTGGCTCATACTTGTAATCCGAGCTACTCAGGAGGCTGAGATGTAAGGATGATGGTTCCAAACCAGCTAGGGATGAAAAATCCGAGACTTTTAATTAATCATCAAAAAGCTGGAAGTGGCACTGTGGCCCAAGTGGTAGAACACTAGCCCTGAGCATAAGAAGCTCAGGCATAATGCCCAGGCTCTGAGTTTATAAGCCTCAGGATGGACACACACACACACACACACACACACACACACACACACACACATAGCCTCAGGATGGACACACACACACACACACACACACACACACACACACACACACACACACACACACACACACACACACACACACACACACACACACACACACACCTGTGTCCCCCACCCCCAGATCTGAAACAGAAGTCAAAAGACTTGGAAAAAATTATATTAAGTGAAGTAAGCTAAGCCCAAAGAAACATAGGTCCCATGGTTTCCCTTATTTGCAATATCTAGTATATGTATGAGTTAAGCAGAAAAGGTCAGATAAGGTGATGTTAGGAAAATGAACCCTTAGATATGTATTTAAATCTTTTTTTTTCTGTCATGCATTTGTTTCTAACGCATTTATAAGATTATTTCTTTATTGCTTTGTATGTCCCTCCCCCACAGTATAACCCCTGCTTTCACGGTACTTGATGTCGGTATAATTTGTGGAAGGGAAGGGGAAAAACAAGTCGTTTAAATAAGGATACAGGTGGACCCGTTGCAACAATGAGAAGTACAAGTTGTCATGTGGAAAACAAACTTTACAACTTTGGTGTGGGGGGGGGGGGGGAGAGGATTGGGTGGGGGGTTGGGGGAGGCTGGGAAGGGATGTGAAGGGTAAACAAAGGAGGAGGCTACAATGCTTGATAAGAAATGTACCCATTATCTTGCCCATGTAATTGTAACCCCTCTGTACAGTATGTTCACAATAAAAAATAAAAAAATAAAAAAAAGAGCTAAAGGTATGGCTTAAGTGGTACAGGCTCTGCCTAGCAAATTAAAGCCTGAGTTCAAACCCCATTACCACCAAAAAAAATTACATTTTTCAAGAGGAATGTATTTATTATGTATGGTTTATAAAATGAATTGTTAAAGGAAAGAAATGTGGATTTCTTCCTACAGAGATTAAGTATTTGGAACTTGAGACAAATATAAATGTAGTAGTTAGGCTCTGTTTTCCTCTACAGCTACCTACTGTGGAACTTGTGATGCTCTTTATGCTCTGGCTTACAAAATAGACTGTGCAGGGAAACCTGCCCATGAGATCCTGCTTCCCACCTCTGGCTTTGCAGAGCAGGAGCCATCCCAATACATGCTTCCTGGGTGAGGTACCACACAAACACCTCATAAATCAAGGAATTTTGAGCTTCTTTCTGTCTATTTGTGAAAATAATCTTGGGGGAGATGGCTGGAGGTAAATAATTCCATTATTTTAGGAAGGAAGGCAGGAAGGCAGAAAGGCAGGCAGGCAGGCAGGGAGGGAGGGAGGGAGGGAGGGATAAAAGGAAGGAGGGAGGGAAAATAGGAGGAAGGGAGAGCAGGGACAGAAAAGTAAAATTCATTGTCCACGGTACTGCCAAATTGAGCTTGTTTTTAAATTGCCACAGGCAAAAGCTGCCATTTGCAAACATTCAATCAATAGCCAAAATGGAAAAGGTTAGTATTATTGATAATTTACTTCAGAAAGATAAACTAACAGCAAAGGCCAATTTCCTCAGGGCCCACAGGAACCTACAAAAATTTAGAGTAAAAGGCCATTGCAACATATAGAGAGACTCTGTGGTTGTGAACGTGAGGTGGTGAACAGCCAATGAAGCTGTTCTCATGCTGGGGAAAAGTGCTTCAGAGTTTTCAGCAACTAGCAGATTGGAAATCAAACAATCCAGAGACAATAATCACAGCAGAAAGCCAAACTGCTTGGTTCTTCTTGTTGGTTTAGGGAAGGGATTTACCTTTTCTATCTCTGACCTTTCTTTTTAGAAACCAGGACAAGTATTCATATATTTAGAACAAAATTGCTTTTAAAACTTTAATGCCTCCCATTCAAGTCAAGGAGAGCAGAACAAAAGGCATCTTGTGTTCAAGGGAGATAAAAGGTGGCCTATTTTCATTCAATAATCATTCACATGATACCCAGGGTCTTAACTGAATGTGCCCTCTTCTCAGAAAAATCTTTGTAACATTGATTTAATTTAGAGTACTTTTAGTGTCTACTCTGTGAAGTCAAGCGTGAACTCAGCCTTATAGAAAATGGCCCATTTGCTTTTAATTATGTGATAATTGAGCTCAATGAGATGGGGCCTCAAGACCAGTACCTTGTCTTAAAATGCTTGCCTACGCTATGGTCTACATTTCAGAAGATTTATGATGGCACACAATAGACATTAGGGTCCAAGGCCACAGGTCTGATCTTATTCCTGGGGCAATAATTTCTGCACCCTCACCTTGCCTCTAACAGCTATCTCAAACCATCCCTGCTTTTGTTGGTATCTCTCCTCATATCCCTACTGCCCTAAGCAGGTGACACAGCATCTGAGAACACTTTCCTCCTAGAGGGTATATCAGGATATTTCCTCCTCCCACTTGAACTCAATAAGAAGAAGAACTTTTTCCTTTTAACAAAATAAAAATTAAGGTAGATGTTACAGCCTCCCATCTGTAATCCTAGCTACTCAAGAAGCTGAGACCTGGAGGATTATAGTTTGAAGCCAACCCTAGAAGAAAAATCTGGCAGACTCCATCTCCAATTAACTAACAGCTGGGCTGGAGATGTGGCTCCAGTGGTAAAGTGCCAATCTGGAAAACATTTATTAAGAAGGAAATACTTAGCTCTTAAGCAGTTAGTTTTTCTTAAAGTATTATGGAGATTATTTACCCTTTTCCAAAATATGCTTTAGAAACACTCCTCAGATCAACTAACAAAATACTCCAGAGTTTTTTATTTATTTATTTTTGTCGGTCTTGGAGCTTGAACTCCGGGCCTGGGCACTGTCCCTCAGCTCTTCAGCTCAAGGCGAGCGCTCTACCACTTGAGCCACAGCGCCACTTCCGGTTTTCTGGTGGTTTATTGGAGATAGGAGTCTCACGGTCTCTCCTGCCCGGGCTGGCTTTGAACCGCGATCCTCAGATCCTCAGATCTGAGTAGCTAGGATTACAGGCGTGAGCCACCAGCGCCTGGCTTCCAGAGTTTTTAATATAAATTCTTGACTTTTAAAATTCAAATAGGAAAAATAAAATACACCTAATAAGTAATTAAAATTGACTCATATATTGTACATTTAGAAATGGGAGTTAGTTTTATTCAGAAACAATCTGTGGCATGTCATACAGTGAAATCTGATCTAGTATCAGCATTCTTTGAGAATGGACAGTATCACTCTCTCTCTTTTTTTTTAATTATTATTTTATTTTTTGTCACGGGACTTGAACTCTGGGCCTAGGCATTGTCCCTCAGCTCTTCAGGTCAAGGCGAACACTCTACCACTTGAGCCACAGCGCCACTTCTGGTTTTCTAGTGGTTTATTGGAGATAGGAGTCTCATGGTCTTTCCTGCCCGGGCTGGCTTTGAACCGCGATCCTCAGGTCTCAGCCTCCTGAGTAGCTAGGATTACAGGCGTGAGCCACCAGCGCCCGGCTCACTCTCTCTTTAATAGATTTACTTTGTCAATGTAAAAAAGAAGGTTCATTTAAATAAAGTGAGCATTCTATATTTTTTAAACCTATCTCAGTAAACAGTTCTTAAAACTGTTTCTCTTCTGGGGATATATTTTTATTAGTTTCTTTCAGTAACAGATGGTTCTACAGTTAGGTGCTCCACAAGAATCTCTCTATACACCAAGAAAATATCTTCATGACCAAATCTTTTAAATCAAACACTATAATACCAGACACTAGGCCTATCATGTATGAGTGCTTCACTGAGAGTCAACAAAATCACAAGGACAATGAGATGTACAAGTCCTTATGTCAAAAAACGAACTTTACAACTTTGGTGGTGGGGGGGGGGGGAGGATTGGGTAGGAGGTGCAGGGGCGGAGGGAGGGTTATGGGAAGGGATGGGAAGGGGAAACAAAGGAGGAGGAAACAATGCTTGATAAGAAATGTACTCGTTATCTTGTCCATGTAATTGTAACCTCTCTCTACGGTATTTTCACAGTAATAAAAAAAAATCACAAGGACAAAAATATATGGCTTTGATTCTGCTCTGTTTACCATTCTTCCACAGAGGCTTGGAAGGCTTTCTGAATTTCACAGAAAATGAGGTTTGGCAGTGAATGACAAAGTGAATTTTGCTTGGGAGGTGAGAAAAAGACAACAGTCAGCCCTGGAGCTCTAAACTGATGTTTGGTTGGGACACTTTATCACGTGATGGCGATGAAATGAAGTAGTCATGCCCCTGGACATTCAGCATGTCCTATGATGCCAGTCACTCCATTTAGTCCAATCATCATGTGCTCTGAAGTAGAGACGCTGCCACTCTGACATAACCTCCCCAAACTGAGGGAAGTCTAGGTGAATGAAGCTTGTTAAAATCAGAAAAGTGGTGCTATGGGTAAGTCGAAATACTTATATCAGCTCATCTCATTCAGATGTTCAGGTGCACATGTATAATTCATCACTCTAACTAG
This sequence comes from Dipodomys spectabilis, assembly GCF_019054845.1. NCBI lineage: Eukaryota > Metazoa > Chordata > Mammalia > Rodentia > Heteromyidae > Dipodomys > Dipodomys spectabilis. Next base: position 8,588,812 of record NW_024870716.1, on the reverse strand, counting down.
AGGAAGAAGCTTAGAAGAGAACAGATTTTATGGTCTTCATTTTCAGTTCTAACTTTACAGATACAGTCTAATTTGCCTAAACAGCATTGGTAAGTGGATCTCACTGATATGAGCTTCTTATCTTATATGACTATGTTTCCTATTCATCTCCCTGTGTAACAGAGGCCTTAAAACAACTACCTCAAACAAACAAAGCATAGTAATACAAACAATTCAAGTTTATATTGAAAGCCATGTGGATCAGATCACTCTACTCTCAGGCAAACTCAAGGAGGAGAATATTCTAAATTCTAAGATGACTTTAGAATAATTTTACTTTAGCTTAGGCAATACTTTTTAATTAAAAATGTCCTCATCATGATCCTTACAACAGAGGAAAAAGAATGTTCTGAAATGAATATAGGCAAATGAAAATAGATAAACAAAATTAACAGAACTCCCAACTTCAAGCCTCATATTGATCATGTCACATACACACAAAAATCTGAGAAAAAGAATTTCAAGTTCAATGAATGAATGAAATATCAAAGTAGGTATCTGTAGACCCACTGGCCCTTGATTGTACAGATTTACTGTCTCCCATGACAGCTCTCCTGACAGTAGGAGAATCACTGGATGAGTAGTATCATTTAAGAACAGGGAAGACACGTGCTGGTGGCTCATGCCTGTACTCATCAATACTCAAGAGGCTGAGATCTGAGCATCATGGTTTGAAGCCACAGTGAGCTGCAAAGTCCCTGTGAAACTGATCTCCAATTAACCTCCAGAAAACCATAAGTGGCACTGGCTAAAGTGGTAGAGCACTAACCTTGAGCAGAGGAGTTTAGGGACAGAGCCCAGGGCCTGAGCTCAAGCCCCACGAATGACAAAGAGGGAGAGAGAAAGAGACAGAGACAGACAGACAGAGAGACAGAGATAGAGACAGACAGAGATAGACAGACAGACAGAGAGTGAGACAGAGAGAGAATAGGGGGACTCCTCTTTAGGCCCCTGTCTGGATAGATGGAGTCTCCAATCTTCCTACTTTCACACCTTTTCTTTCATTTTCAAATAGACTTACTCTGTCTAGGCACTGGTGGCTTACATCCTAGCTACTCAGGAGGCTGAGAGCTGAGGATAGCGGTTAGAAGCCAGCCTGAGCAGAAAACTCTGTGAGACTCTTATCTCCAATTAACTATCAGAAAACTGGAAGTGGCGCTGTGGCTCAAAGTAGTAGAGCACTAGTCCTGAGTAAAAAAGCTCAGGGACAGTGCCCAGGCCCTGAGTTTAAGCCCCAACAACAGCAACAACAAAATAGAGCTGGGTTTTGGAGAACGACAGATGAATCAGTTACAGCTCAGTTCTCAAATAGGCCAGTGCAAGTACGATAAATTCAGTGAGCTTCTTTAGACCCTGAAGTCATTTTGTTGTATATATATCTGTATGAATTTATTTATTTAGTTCAAGTTCCTTAGCTTTTTTGTTCAAGGCTGTTTTACTACTTAAACCATATGTACTTCTACTTCTGGCATTTTACAGATTAACTGGAGAGTCTCATAGACTTGTCTGTCCATACTGGCTGGCTTTGAACCATGATCTTCAGATCTAAGCTTCTTGAGTAGCTAGGATGTCAGACATGAGCCACTAGCACCTGGCTTCTGGAGTCATTTGTACAGTGAGGGAAGTGAGAGAATCTACCTCAGTCTTGATAAAAGACTAAAAAGAGACTTTAAGTTCAGTAAAGTGACTGGCACGGTGTAATCTCCATATCAAGTAGTAGCTGCCCTGACTGTTCTTTTGAAGAACTGAGCAAATGATTCACTCATTCCTTCCAATCACCTATTTGGAAAATCACAATGAAGGGCAGCTATTTTCATTGGTTTTAAATGATGAGGCAATAGGGCAAATGAGAGATTTTAATGCTTCTCCCCTACCAAGCTGGAGGTAAAGTATTTTAGGCAGCCACATTTCTTGCCACCTGCAAAGTTGACCTTAGACTTCTAACAACAATGAAGTGAACCAAACCATGAAAGCAGGTGGAGTGCTAATGGGGAAACTGATTTGTTTCTCCTCTTGTTAAGTAGAATCACAAATAACGATCCTGTAAAATTAATCGATTTTTTCTCCCTATAGGAATTCTTTTTCTTTCTCTTTTGTAAAAGAGAATTCTAATTCTTAGTTGGATTCATTGTGGGCCCACCTCCCACTCCTCAAAAAAAGAACATATTGTCCGGACCCCACATATGGCTCTGTGAGCAGCACTCTCTGGGACCTGACTCTGTTGGGAAGTGCTGCTCTTTCTATATTCTCTCCCAGCTTGCTTCTCAGACATGATGGTGGAACTCTTGTGGCCATCCTGGACCGTGTGTTAAATTCATGAAGGGCATTTGTATGGAGACAGAAAGATAGAAGCCTGAATCACTGATGACACTATGTGTGGCACAGTGGTCTCAAATGTCTTCAAATTTATTGTACATGAAGAGAGGGAAACCTTTTTTGTCATTTAAGCCAATGTTATTTTAATTATTTCTCATATTAATTTTACAAAATGCCTTTTCTTGTGGGTTCTGGTACTGGGGCTGGAATTTAGTATCTTGTTTAGCTTTCTCTTTCATTCTGGCACTCTACACTGGAGCCATATCTCCACTTCTGGCATTTCCCTGGTTAACTGGAGATAAGGGTTCATGGATTTATCTGTCCAGACTGGCTTCAAATTATGATCCTCAAATCCCAGTTTCCTGAGTAGTTAGGATTGCATGAGTGAGCTACCATCTCCTGGCTAATTTTATAAATGCTTAAAAATATTTTTCATTTTTAACTATACTCTCAAATATGAAGTTCTACTAAAATATCAACATCTCTCTAAAGAGATGAGGCTTATGTATGGGTTCAAAATGCAAATAAAACGCGGATACAATATATTACCTACTTCTCATGAGAGGTGTTTTTACATGCCTTGGGTTCTTGAGAGCTGACATGTGTTCTTTAATGTGTGATCAATAAAAGAACAAAATGGGGAAAGAGTCCCTAATGGCCTCTGTGTTCATCTGACTGAAAATTGGCAATGCTAATTCTCCAATGAGTCCCAATGTTCAGTGGTGAAAAAAGCATTTAGCAAGCATGCTGGCTCCTTCAAGTTAGTTGGACATCAGCACAGGTGTCAGAGTATCAGAGTTATAGTCTTATTCCATTCATCTTACCCACTGGAGAACTTCTGGACTTCCATGCCCAGAGCCTACCTCTCATTTGTGCAATGAAAGCTCAGGACTGACAGGGCCAATGACTGCTCCAGCCTATCAGAGTTATGTGCATTGTGAGTTTTTCTGAGGTGCTCCAGACTGTATCTATCAATATAGAACATCTCTGAGGGACTGAATTGATCCTTTGTGACTCTTCCTTGTAGATAAGAGCAGATAAGCTTCTTTTTTTTTAAGAGCTACCATTTCTTTTACTCTGATTTTTCTCTGACAAGATCAACTACTAAGTTGTCTCTCTTAGAGGCTCAGAGATTCTTGTTCATTGAGTTTCATTTTATGTGTAAATTTCATAGACTTTTCTAGTATTTGTTCAATTTGTAGCTTTTGTCCTTTAATATTATAAAACCAGCAAAAGTCCTGCAGAGAATAGTTGAATTTTAGAAGTATATGACTACTTCTCTCTTCCCTTAACTCCCCTATGAGATGTCAAAGCCCTATTGATATTTTAAGAATATTATCCCAGGTTTGCACTATTTTTTCTTCAGTTCTGGTTAGTACTGTATAGTATATTACTTTAACCTTGAAGATTAAGATCTTTGGGTTCCTGTGTCTTTCTACATTTTCCTTGAAAATATACAAAAAACTTAATAAGATTCCTTATAATTAGTAATTTTACAAATGTGTAGAACTATATTTTTTGCTTTCTAACTATATTCTGAAATACTTCTCTTCTAATCCCAATATGTCTCTAAAAACATGAGACTTATATATGGATCCAAAATACAAATAAAAGACTTCTAAAGATTTTGCCTATTTCTGACAAGAGCTAAGCTCACAGACATTATATTCATGCTTTGGCCTTGCCAATGAACTTGATGTTCAGCTTGGGGTAGCTTCTAGAATAGTCCAGGAGTCAATAGACTGATCAATAAGTTAATTATGGTCATCAAAAAGAAATTACTTTTAATATATAATTATATGAATGTTTTTTGAAATAGCAATTTCCTCTACTGCATTTTTATATTACTTAGTAATCCAAGCATCCTCTAGAGATTAAATTTTCAAAAAAACCACAGCAATTTTTGCAATTTTTTAAAAGTTGAACTGAGTTATGACCCTGTCAGTTCACATACAAAGGAAAGACCATGTTGATTGCCCTGGAGTTTCAAATACTAAGAGCAAACGTAACATGCAACTATAACATGAAAAGAGACAAAAAGTTAACAATTAATTATACCTTTGCCAACATAAGTACATGCTAACTTAAAAGAACTTAAAAGCTGGATATTAAAAACAAAAAGAATTTACAAACCTGGGCCCTGGTGGCTCAGGCCTGTAAGCAAGGATCCCGTTTCAAAGCCAGGCTGGGCAGGAAAGTCCATGAGACTCATCTCTAATTAACCACCAGAATACAGGAAGTGGAGATGTGATCAAAGTGGTTGAGCACTAGCCTTGAGCAAAAGAATGCTGGGACAGCACCCAGACCCTGAGTTCAATCCCCACAACCGACAACAACAACAAAAAAGAATTTACAGAATCATTTGTTTGTCCCTAGTATCACATGAAAATATGTAACATATATGAATGATTTCTGTCTATCTTGATCACAAACATCAGGATATGTTTTTGGGGAGGCAAGTAGCCATCTTACTGCCATAAATAATACGTTGATCTCAGAATGATAAAATCAGCTAAATATTTAAGCCCCTACCAAGTTAAATGTTTATACAAATACCAATTAAATATGAAAAGCAAATAATCTATTTGGTTCCACAATGGATGGGGGAGAAAATGTTACAAAGTTCTCTCTAGAAAATAACTTTTATTTTTGCTTTTTAGAAAATTAATTAGCATGGATTTATGCTATTGAAAAATCAGAATAGGCTAAAAAAACTGAGAATATAAAAACAAGTTGTCTCAACTCAGCTACTGGCCATAATTTTATTTATAGTGTTGATAATAACAAAAATTAGCAGTGTTCTTTTTGTCAAAAAGGTCAGATATAGTATAAATATATCTTCAGGCTGGCCCTTGTGTTCAGAATCATTTCGAAGAAATCTGTTCTAAGATGATATTTCTACATAATAGGTTTAATCATAAATAGCTGGTTTTTAGGATGACTGTTAACGCCAAAGTACAGGTGCACCTGTAGAAAACCACCAGTCACACCAGGTGTGTTAAGTGAAAAGCAGGGAAGGAAGCTGGATTTGTGTCATTAGCTACCATAATATGGAATATTTAAGGTATGATAAGCTTTGAATCACTAATCAAGCACTCCTACAGACTTTAAAATCAGTTTTCAAAACTTATGACAGCAAAAGCTGGTTAAAAGTGGAGTTGTAGCTCAAGTGGTAGAGAGCCAAGCCTTGAGTGAAAAAAGCCATGGGAGGATGAGAAGCCCTGAGTTCAAGCAGTAGTACCAACACACACACACACACACACATACAACACAGGTGCGTATAGAATAAAGAATATTTGTTAATCTTATGTAAATATAGATTTCATTACAAAATGTAATGAAAAGACTATTTACATGTGATATTCCTACTGACTGCATATATTTTCACATGTATGTGTATGTAGAAACTAAAGTATCACTGAGACTGGATTCTAAGATGAATGTGTAGCTCAGTGGTAAGGCACAGATTCAGCATGGAATTACTTTAATCTAATCAATGCAGAATAAAGAAAAATTTAAAAGGTGAGCATTATCATTCAAGTTTGGTCCTACAACAGACAGACAGACAGACAGATTGATTGCAGGCAACTGTACAAACTGAAATTTCCCTGAAGATAAGACCAAGGTCTTACATATCTCTATTGCAGTCATCCCTTACCTATGGGGGATTGGAAAACATTATGAATCAGTTTTCAGTATAACAGGAAGCATGATTTAGAAAGGACTACAATGGTGTATGAATTTGAGGCATCCAATACTTCTGGCTACCAAGCTGGTGTGAATTGATATTCCTAAGAGTAGAGTCTGGGTCACACGTATTCAGTCACAGGAACTGGCATTTTAATGGTGAGTAACTGAGTCCATAGAGAAAAAATAAAAATGACTATTTTCTGGTATTATTGTGGGAGTCTCTGGCTAAATTATGGGTTAACTCTTTATGGGTTAAAATTACCACACAGAGATATGTGACTATAATCTATTTGCAAATCTGACTGAAATCTACATGTGCTATCAAATAAAACATAAAATGGTTATTAAATTCTTGTGAAAAATCTGTGTCAAGAATTTGCTGGCTTATTCAAAATGTTAGTGCTGCTTTAGAGAATATAGGGACTTGTGTATAAGATGTTGTTCAAAATGTGTGACCACTGCTGTTAACAAGTGATCTTTTTTAGGAGGAAAGAAAAAGTGTCAGAATGCTTTGCTCATTGAAGCACCTGCCTATGTGTGCTTACATTGACTGACCTGTGATGAGTCACAGGAAACACCCACTGGGTCTACTGTACTTTGGCTGAGGGTTCTGGACAGGACAAACAGTTTAGAAAATAAACACCGCCAGCCTTACCAGCAGAAAGCTAAACTAGTGTGGCATCTATGTCTTGAAACCTATAACATTTCCATTTAAAAAAGGATCAAAGTAATGCAGGGAAAATAAAGGCAGTTATCTTTTAAACAGTATAAACACAGGGAATTCTAAACCTGATCAATTTCTTTCATTAGTGGTTCTCCTAGAAATTTCTAAGAGCTCTGTAGGGAATGTTCATCCCGTAAAATCATTTGGTACATAACAGACAGGTACATGTCTCCTCAGCTGACTATGTCCAACTGTCTATATTGATAATTTTGCAGGTCTACGAATGATGTTATAAATACCCATAATAGGGCCGTTGGAAGAAAAAAGGTTCTAATGGTATTTAATAAAGGTATCTCCCATTTTGCCAGAATTTAATTTACTCAGAAAGTAAAGTGATTGGAAGTAATTTTAAAGGGTTTTATCTTTAAAGGATAAAAGGGTATCTAGTTATGAATCTGTGTACAAGCACAGAACTGGCTATAGAAAATTCTGAAACAGTTCTAATGTTAGTTTAATTAAATGGCATGCTGCAGGCAGATCATTACAAAATCTCTAGTTCCAGTGATTTTCATCATTTGGTGCTTAATTTTCGGGGGAGAGTTTCATTAAAATAAAAATGTAATGCTTAAGTGCCTAGCACTTCAAGATGTAGAACTTAAATCAAAACAAAACAAAACTTCTCTTTTTGCTTCTTGGGCAACTGATATAGCCATCTCTTTATAATCCTTGTAGAATCAGGGTATCCCTGACAAATTCAGAGAAAAGCTGTTAGCTTTACTAAAGGAGGGAAGTGGACAGGTGAATTATAGTAGCATTATATGAGTTATATATGACTAGACAAGTTATATAAATGCACATTCTTCCCCATAAAATTGGATTAGTGCTTTCCTTCTAAGAAGATTTAAAGGCAATGAAAAAGGACCAAAAATGTTAAGGGATGCCTTTGTGTATGAATTACCAAGAACCATTGATTGTGTATGATTACCAAGAATCACTACTATTTAATGCATGCTCAGTATTATGCTTACTCGATCCTTTTAGGAGTATCAGCATAGATCGTGTAACCCAATGGGTATCTGTGAAACTGAACTGGCTGAATACCCTCTCTCCAAATTTTTGTCTTTGGTCTTAGAGTAAGTACAGACTCATTTGCAATCCATACTCCAGCATCATGTAGGAAACCCTTTCTAAAGCTCCAATATTACTGTTGAATCATTTATCTGTCCCACCCAAGTCCTAATCTAGTAGCCAAGTCTTGTCTTTACTTCTGCCTCATCCCCTGACTTGTCCTCATCCCTTAGCAGCACCAAACTGCACTTAAAAAAATTATTTCATTGTAAAGATGGCTGTACAGAGGGGTTACATTTACATGAGTAATTAGTACATGTCTTGTTGAGCATTATTACCCCCTCCTTTCTGTTTTCCCACTATCCCTTCCCTCCCCCACCTCTCTCACTCTCCTCCCTTAGCCCCCACCTCCCCAAATTGTAAAGTTCATTTCCAATATACTGTCTTGTGAATATCATTGTTGCAAAGGGTCATTTTGTGTCCTTGTTTCAGCATTTTGTTATTCCCCGTCCCCTCCCCAAATTAGACAAATGTATGTACAAGATGAAGGGTACTGAAATCAAGTACAGTGACAACAGGGGATACACCATAGGGGGAAGAACATACAAAAGAAACAAAAAAAAATCACATAGCAATTTCAGAGAGCATAGGTGCTCTGCCTTTGCTTGGAGTACTTTCATGCCCTGGGGCTTTTTCCCTTGTCAGTTTCAGAAACTCCTATCCAGGAAGATTACATCAAGCTCACTCCTGTGAGAGTACTTGAACATGGAACCCACAAACTGAAGAACAAAAATAACATGTATATTTCACTAACTTTTAAATTAAGCATTTCCTTCAGTAATGAAATTAGAAAATAAACTAGTAGAAACAATAGAAATAATGAAACTTGTAGAACTCTTCAGCTAGCATTTATATTTACAATGGGTATTTCTATTCTAAGTGTGTGTGTGTGTGTGTGTGTGTGTGTGTGTGTGTGTGTGTACACACACATGTGCACTGGTCCTGAGGCTTGAACTCAGGGCCTGGAAAGGGACAGCAGTCCAGCTTTTTATTCTCAAGGCTAGTACTTTACTGCTTGAGTAACAGGTACACTTTCAGCTTTGTTGGTGGTTCATCAGCAATAAGAGAATCAGGGAATTTACTGCCCAGGCTGGCTTTGATCCTCAGCTGTCAGTCTCCTGCGTAGCTAGATAACAGGTGTGAACCACTGGCACCAGGCTTCTATTCTATTTTTGCTGGTACAAGTGAACTCCTGCTTGCTAAGTGGGCACTCTAATACCTGAGCCATGACTCCACTCCTTTTATGTGTGGGTTATTTTAGAGGGAGGGTCTCTTTATGCCTGGGCAAGCCTGTGCTGTGATCATACTACTTGTGTTTTCCTGTGTCTCTGGTGATGACAGGTCCACCTCACTGCATCCAGCCACTATATTTCCCCTGTAGCTACATAACAGGTGTGTACCAGCCATAAACTGAGATACAGTCTCATGAACTTTTATGGCTGGACTGCTCTTGATGTAAGATTCCTTTATTTCTTTCTCTAGTAGCGGGGTTACAGGCTTGCGTCTATATGCAATGATTTTTTTTTTTTGTCGGTCGTGGGGCTTGAACTCTGAGCCTGGGCACTGTCCCTCAGCTCTTCAGCTTAAGGCGAGTGCTCTACCACTTGAGCTACAGCGCCACTTCCGGTTTTCTGGTGGTTTATTGGAGATAGGAGTCTCATGGTCTCTCCTGCCCGGGCTGGCTTTGAACCGCGATCCTCAGATCTCAGCCTCCTGAGTAGCTAGGATTACAGGCGTGAGCCACCAGCGCCTGGCTTGTATGCAATGATTTTTAAAACTATGGTATCAGACTTTCAGCTAGATCTGTTATATGATATTTTAATAACAAAGTAAATACATTTAGATATAATTTGTTTTTTAAAGTATTTTAAAACAGCTGCATGTTTTCCCTCATATGTAGAAGCTAGAATTAGTTTATAAACAGTTAAGTGAATCCATGCAAGTATAAGCTAATGTATTAACTGAAATGTGGTAGATTTAAGGGAGAACTCAAATAGTGTAATTCCTTAGAAAGGCAAAGTCAAAGTTCAACAAAATAAACACACAAGAAAACTGCACTTTGAAAGGGGGGATGGGGAGGAGTCGGTGGTGAGAGGTAGATGAAGAGGAGAATGGATGGAAAATGCAATCAAGAATACAACGTACATCCTACAAAATTAATAGAATTGAGGGAAAAGGTGGATTGGGAGGGATGGGTGAGAATGGAGAAAGGGGTGTCATTGGTCAAGATGTAGTGTATGTATACACTGCTTTGTTAAATGGCAACTCCTTTACACAACTACTTAAAGATGAACTTTACAAAATAGTATTTTTAACCAGCTGTGGTGACACATGCTTATAATCTCAGCCACTCCAGATGTGAGGAAGAAAGACAGTAAGACTGCAGCAAGCCTGGTCAACTAGCAAGACACTCAGCATGAAATAATAGGGGGGAAAAAGGCTGATGAGGTAGCTCAGTGGCAGAACACTTGGCTAGCATGGCTGAGGCCCCGGCTTCCACCTGTAGCATCTCAAAACTCATGTTTTAACATAATTTTCCCTATATTGCTATTCATTTCTCTTATACAATTTAAAACATCAGCCTCTAAAGAGGATTAGCATCATGTGGATGTTCCAAACCCTCCTGTGGGTGATGGCTACAGTAGTAGTAAACCGTACCAGGCCATGCTCTCATAACCCTTTTGGCAATTATTACCTTGCTTTCCAATGATTTATTTGCATTTTTCTTCCTTGTAGGTGTGAGCTTCTTGAAGATTCAGGCTTAAAAACAATTCTCAATATACCCTGACTTATGACAACTATCAAAAATGTTTTTATTGGGGCTGGGAAGGTGGCTCACTGGTAGAGTGCTTGCCTTCCATGCATGAGGCCCTGGGTTCGATTCCTCAGCACCACATAAGCAGAAAAAGCTGGAAGTGGTGCTGTAGCTCAAGTGGTAGAGTGCTAGCCTTGAGCTAAAGAGCTGAGGGACAGCACCCAGGCTCAGAGATAAAAAAAAGTTTTTATTATAAAAATAGACTATATGTGTTTTCAAAACTAGGTTCTTTCTTCTTCTTTTTTTTAACACATATTAACTGTACAAGGGGATTTCATTGTGATATTTCCACATGTGCATATAATATATTTTGACCAATTTTCCCCTCTATACTTTGATCATATACACCCTCTCATCACCTTGACCCTCCTTCACTGTCAAACAGTCCCTTGATTTATACTTGTGTCATTCTTTTCTAGGCATAGATTCCAAATATGAAAAGAGTATGTAATATTTGTCTTAGTTCAGGTTATTTTGCTTAACGTGATGATCTCTGGTCCTAGGACATAGGATATAATTTCAGTCTTCTTTACGACTAAATAATACGTGTGTGTGTGTGTGTGTGTGTGTGTGTGTGACATTTTTTACCTATTCATCTGTTGATAAACACCTAGACTGATTCCATAGCTTAGCTATTGTGAATGGTGTTGCTATAAACATGAGTGTGCTGTTTGTTGTTTCTATATATAATGACCTACATTCCTTGGGTTATATGTCCAAGGGAAAATATTATTAGGTATTTAAGGAACGTCCATACTGACTTACACACTAGCTGGACTAATTTACATTCCTACCAACAGTGTATAAAGGTTCTGTTTTCCTCACATCCTTCCTAACATTTGTTGGTTGTTTTCTTGATGACAGCTATTTTGAGATGGAATCTCGATTTAGGTTTATGTTTTTTTTTTTCTGTTTTTGTTTTTGACAACACCAGGGTTCAAACTCAAGTTATGAGATTGCTTTCTTGTAGTGCTGCTACTTGAGCCACAACTCCAGTCCTCTCCTTTAAATGTTATTGTAGAGATGGAATTTCAAGGACTTTTCTGCTGGTGATGGCTTCAAATCACAGTCCTCCAGATTTTCAGCCTCTTGAATAGTTAAGATTACATGCTTGAGCCAGTGGTACTTTTTTCTCACTGTTGGAACTCCACCACACAAGTTATACCTCTACTTCTGTCTTTTTGAGGGTTAATTGGAGATAGGTGCCTTTGGATTTGTCAGTCCAATCTGGGTTTGAACTTTACTCTTTAAATCTCAGCTGCCTGAATAGGACTGTAGGTGTGACACACCAGCACTTGCTTCATTTAGTAAGTTTTTTTTGGTCGATCAGGAGACTTGAACTCAGGGCCTGGGTGTTCTTTTGCTTAAGCCTAGTGCTCTACCACTTTGAGCCATAGCTCCACTTCCAGTTTTCTGGTGGCTAAATGGAGATAGAGTTTTATGGACTTTCCTGCCTGGGCTGGCACTGTGATCTTCAGATCTCAGCTTCCTGAGTAGCTAGGATTACAGGCCTGAGTCACCAGAGCCTGGCTTCATTTAGTGTTGATGTTTGTTTTCTTTATGGCTTTATCAAATGAAGATCTGGCAAAGATTTTCTCCCATTCTGTAGGCTGCCTCTTGATTCTGGTGATTGTTTCCTTTGCTGCACAGAAGCCTTTTAATTTGACACAATTCTGTTTCTTAATCCTTGCTCTTATTTTCTGAGCAATTAAGAGTCCTATTCTGCAAGGCATCACCTATGAGTGTACCTTAAATGATCTTCCCTGGGTTACACATTCCTTGCATGGTCTTCAGTTCCAGGCCTTAAGTTTAGAACCTGGTCCATTCTGACTTACTTGTAGAGTGGAGGGCAGGGCTTTACGTATCAGTCTTACACAAAGGTATACACTTTTCCCAATGAGTTCCTGAAGAGGCAGTCATTTCTCCAATGTGCCATTTTTGGGCTCTGTGTTTATCCAGAACAAAATGGGGTTGCTATTTTAAGTGGATTTATTTGCAGTGACATGGTCAGAACTTACTGCTATAATAACCACAGTTCCAGAATGGCACATAAAGGTTTGATTATCTGAAATATATTTTATTTTAACCTTTTTGTGTTACTTCAGACATAACAGAGCCAGTTGAGAAGACCTTTGGCTCAAATGTCTTTTGAGTTCAAAAAAATGAAAATGACATTTCAAGTAAAAATATGTGACAGAAAATACAGAATCATTTAACTGGAAAGCATCGTAACTGGACTTCAGATTTATATCCCTGAAATCATGTTTCTAAGAAATGGACTATAGCGAGATTTCACATCCAAGAATCCTCTCACCCCAAGGACTGTCTTCTCTACAAAGCATCTGTTCTTGTCTGTCACCCAACCAATCACATGGTCCTGATATCTCTTTTAAACTATCTCTTGAGTTTCTGTCCCTTGCTATAAGCAGGATTGCAATGCACCTTCCTTTTTTTTTTTTTTTTATTGTTGGTGTGCCTATATTGAGGCTCTAACTTAAGGTCTTGCACACTTGTACAGCTTTTTATCTCAGTGCTGGAAGGCTACTACTTGAGCCATACCTCCACTCTCATTTTTTTTTTTTTTTTTTGGTAGTTGACTGGAGATATGAGTCTCTCAGACTTTACTGTCTGGGCTGGCTTCAATCCTCGAGCCTCAGATCTCAGCCTCCTGAGTAGCCAGATTACAGGTGTGAACCACTGGTATCCGCCTGTTAGGTTCTTTATCTCCCTTCCTTACTCATTGCCCTTTTCTAATCAACTCCCCACTCTGTAGCTTGTCATTTTCTAAAAACATAAACTTACGGGGCTTGGGGTGTGCTTAAGTTGTAGAATGCTTGCCTAGCAGGCAGGAAGACCAATCTCTAGAACTTCCAGAAAAAAAAAAAAAACCTCATAACTTTAGTTATGTCATTTTCATCCTATTAAGTTTTGAAGGCTTTGTTAGTCTAAGATGACATTCAAAATTCTCATGGTTTATGAGGGTATAGTGTGTTCTGTTGTGGGTCTGCTCTCCAGCCTAACTTGGAGCTATTCTCTCACTATGTTTATATACATATATACACATATATGTGCTCAAACATAGACATACATATGTACATGTGTTTGTGTCTATATAATACTTATTTGAAGATAATGCCACTCAGAAAGATTATGTTTCCTTTCTGCTTCAATTTTCATTTTCCTTCTCAAGTAATTTATATATCTCTGTCTTTATCTCAAGTGGGTTTATGGATAGTAGTTAACACATACTTTTTGTTGTTGTTGTTAGTCATGGGGCCTGAACTCTGGGCCTGGGTGCTGTCCCTCAGCTCTTCAGCTCAAGGAGATCACTCTACCACTTGAGCCACAGTGCCACTTCTGGCTTTTTCTACTTATGTGGTGCTGAGGAATTGAACCCAAGGCCTCATGCATGCAAGGCAAGCACTCTACCACTGAGCCACCTTCCCAGCCTCAACACATACTTTTAATGTCATTTTTATGAGCAATAACTTGAAAGCATATTAATTGGTATCTGCAGGTTTAAAAATTAAAATTGGGTGATTTTAACGAGTATTAGTAAGCAATATATAACAGACAATGATGTAAAAATTTAATTCAAAGTAAAATATTATATTTGTCAAGTTAACAATTATTAGAAGTAACACATTATCACTACCTATCAAAATTGCCAAAATATAAGGGCTAAAAGGATTTTTGCACATTTCTTTTTTTTTGTTTTCATGGGCCTGAACTCTGGGCCTGGGCACTGTCCCTCAGATCTTCAGCTCAAGGCTAGTGCTCTACCACTTGAGCCACAGTGCCACTTCTGGCTTTTTCTGCTTTGATGGTGTTGAGGAATTGAACCCAGGGCCTCATGCATGCAAGGCAAGCACTCTACCACTGAGCCACCCTCCCAGCCCTGATTTTTACACATTTCTATACTACATAAAAGTTTTATGTTTGTATAGTTGCACATCAAAGATATGTGATAAATCACAGCTGGGAAAGTATACTAAATGAAAATCCATTATTCTGTGTGTGTGTGTGTGTGTGTGTGTGTGTGTATGTGTGTGCACACGTCAGCGTGCACACATGCTCACACAAGCCAGTATGAGGTTTGAATTCAGGGGCCTATTGCTCTTGCTTAGCTTTCCACTCAAGGCTAACTTTTCTTTCTTTCTTTCTTTCTTTTTTTTTTTTTTTTTTTGGATAGAGATGTGCATTTATTCACTTTACAAAGAGAATGGTATTAAATTATCTCCAAGGCTACCATTTGAGTCAAGTTTTCACTTCATTGGAGCTATGAGCCTCTTGGAGTTGTCTGCCTGGGCTGCCTTCAAACCCTGATCCTTTGATCTCAGTTTCCTAAATAGAATTATAGTGAGCCACTGGTAACTAGCTATTATTGTTTTTTTGTTTTTTTTTTTGTAAACCAATCCAGAAAGGACTAATAAATGGAGATCAAGCTATTTCCCCAAACTGGTATTATCACCATAGGGAGGTATACAGATGAATGTAGTTTGTTAGTTTGGATGATTAGAACTACATTTACAGAGGAAAGAAGAAAATATCACTATATAGAAAAAGAGCCACATTGAATATCTTCATCTTGGTTTCTCAATGTTAAAGAAAGAAAGACAGAAGGAATAAAAGGAAGTTTTCAGTTAAGAAGGATGCCTGAAGCATTATGGAGAGGGCTTTCATGAACTAGTACCTACTGTTCTAAAAAATAGACATGGAAAGAAAGAAGGAAAAAATGAAGAAAGGAAGGAAGGAAGGAAGGAAAGAAGGAAGGAAGGAATAGGGCGCATTTAAATACTTCCACTACTGATTCTGGATAAGATTCTTGAAAATTATTAAAAGGGAAAAGTACATAAATTAGAGGTAAATTTCCTTTTTTGGGGGCGGGGTGTCAATCGTGCTTGAACACAGGGCTGTGGCTCTGTCCCTGAGCTATTTTGCTCAGGCTCTATCACTTTGAGCCATAATGCCACTTCTGGTTTTCTGGTAGTTAACTGGAGAGAAAAGAATCTCACAGACTTTGAACCTGGATCCTCAGAGCTCAGCATTCTGAATAGGTAAGATTAGAGGTATGAGCCACCAGTGCCTGGCTTAGAGTTAAACTTTCTAGGGAAAGTTTTTACTCAAAAAGGGCTTAAATGGTACTCATTAGACACTATGTTGAAAATGAACTATCCAAATTATGGGTGGGGATGGGAGGGAAAAACTGAGAGAGAGGAAGGGAAGGGGTGACATTGTCTGAAAAGAAATATACACTTTACCTGACTTATAGAACTGTAACTTATATACATTACCCTTATAATAACAACAAGAATACTGAGGACAAAACATATTGTGCTCCTTCTTACCCTTTTTTTTCAGTTATGGGGACTGAACCAGGACCTTGTTCATGCTACTGCTTGAGCTACACTGAGCTTTTTTGTTTTCACTTTGGTTTTTGAGATAGTGTCACAACCTTTGTGTACCAGGCTGATCCCCCTACCTTTGCCTCTCAAGTAGCTGGGATTACAGGCATGTACCACTGCACTAGGTTCTAGCCATTATTAAATTAGTAAAACTACCTTCCTAGTCCTCTTAGTTGTTGCTAGTCCTCTTAACTAGCAAACTGCCTCCCTGGTCATAGGCAAGTGCAGGGTCTGAAAGGATCTGAAAGGAAGAGAAAGAAAAGGTGCTGTGAGTTTGGTTTTATATTAAAAAGTCGTGCAGAAGTTGTGTGAGCTTAGAGAGGATGCATAATGTGAGAATAGAGAAGAGAAGCCTGGAGAGTAAGCACTCAGCCAGTGTGCCCTAAGAAAAGCTTATCTGGACTTCTGATTCTTTAACTGTAGGATCAATAGCTTCATTTATTCTATATTAAACATCTTCCATCATGAATAGTGCATCTGATTAATGAACTACTGGTGGAATTACAAAGATAGACAGTCTTGGTAAGGATCTTAGTATGAACTGTGCCCACAGCTTTTATTTTCTACTCCAGAACTCTCCTTCAATTACAGGTAAGAATTCCCAAGTCTCTAGGATGCAACATCTCCACCCAAGATGTTTCGTGGACATGTAAGATTCAACATGTCCACAACTGCTTATAGCCTTGACTGATACAATTGCCCCATTTCATTTCCATGCTATAGGTTACCTAGTTCCTCATCCAAACTCTCTTTATTTTGCCCACAGTTAATCACCTGGGCTGTATTTTTCTCTCCTCAGTGTAGAGCCATGTTACTTTTGCTCATAGCTAGCATTCTACCAACTGAGCTATAGCTCTACTTCCAGAATTTTGGTAGTTAATTAGAGATAAAGAGTCTTGGAGACTTTCTTGCCTGGGCTGAGTTCAAACCACATTCCTCAGATCTCAGCCTCCTGAGTATCTAGGATTACAGGTATGATCAATGGGCATCCAACGCTGAAGTTTATTTGTTTATTAATTTTTGTCGGTCATGGGGCTTGAACAGTGGACCTGGGCACTGTCCCTCAGCTCTTCAGCGTAAGGCAAGCACTCTACCACTTGAGCCACAGCGCCACTTCCTCTCCTTAATTTCTTATGTCCTTTTTATCTTATTTTAGTTTTCATTATCTTCAAATAGTTATACAAAGTCCATTTATGTGTAAAATGTATCTTGATCGATGCCATCATATACTTCCTATCTATCCCTATTTCCAGCCATGGCCTCAAGTTTCCTAGTTCTATTTTCACATATATACATTGAGTATTATGACTATATTCACCAACCTCCATTCCTCTGCTTGTCTGCTCTTTTCTCCTTAAACCCATGAACTTAGATAAAATATGTTTCAGCTTTATAAATTCATTTTGTTAAACTGTCTGATAATTTTTCAATGTTGTGTGTACATAAATGTGTGCATGTATGTATATATGGTATAATATGATAAAAGCTTTGGAGAAGGCTAGGAATAGGAAATAAATAGCTAGGCTATATATAAGAAACTTATGTCCAACATCTTGCTAAATGGAAAACTGAAACCATTTCCTCTAAAATCAGGAATGAATCAAGTGTTCACTCTCTCCATTCTTATTCAGTCTTGTACTGGAATTCCTAGTCTATCTCAAAACTCCTAGAGCTGATAAGCAACTTCAACAAGTAGCAGGAAATATATTTAAAAACAAACAAACAAACAAAACAACTTCCACAAACCTCAGCTCTGCTATATAGCAACAAGGAAAAAATGAAGGGTGAAATTAGGAGAACAATTCCATATACAATATAAAATATGGAGAAATAAAATATGCAGAAATAAATTGAACCAAAGAGATGAAGGATCATACAATGAAAATGATAAAACTTTGCAAAAAGACATTGAAGAAGACACAGGAAGTAGAAAGAACTCTCATGTTTATGGATTGGCAGGATCAGTCATGAAAGTAGCCACAGATGATTTACAAATTCAACGCAAACTACCTATGAAAATCCCAGTATCATTTTTACATCATTAGTGATGTTTCCCTTTTCCTATTGGTCTCTCTCCAACCCACTAACCTTTTACATTTCATTTCCTTCCAACCTAAGCCTAGATAGTTAGCAAGCTCCTACTTATTTCTTAAATTTTTACAAAAGTTAAAGCAAATCAAAAAGTATCAGAAATAGGTTAAGGAAAGAGAACAAACATAAGAAATCTCACCTGTATCTTGTACAAGAAGAATTTTGACCTGATGGAACTGTAGGTTTGAAAGTGACTCGAGGAGAAATCTGGGCCGAGAGCAGAAATCCCAAGGCAAGAATAATGAGTGCTACAAAAGTACCTAAAAGGAAATAAGAAGTTTTGTATCAGAGTAGTTCTATTTTTTCAAAATAGAAGGGTTTTGATTGAAATATTTTTGTATTACTATGCAATGTAAAATATTATTGTTAGAGCCAAATGGCCAGGTGTCCATCTTGAGGCCCCAGACCACCATGCTTTGATTATTAATACGCTTGCTTTACCCTCTTTCTATGACCAGATGAATTAATTTGGCTGGCACCAGACCAAAAATTTATTCCAATAGGGCCTTGTGCCTGGCTTCCTCCTTACCTCCAGCTGTGATCCTCTGATGTTACTTATGACTCACCATTAGTTACTTCTGTACCAGCCCCAACCTGACAACTCTAGCATTCCTTTAGACCCACTATAGATACCCAAGCATGTGAACAAGGAGTGAGTCTGTAGCACTAGCTGGAGAGTCTCTCTCCACAGTTTTTCTCCCCAATAAACCTGTGCTGGTGTTGAACAGTCTGTCTATGCTCTTGGCTCTTTTTGTACCTAACCAATTATAATTATCCTTAGAAGTAGTAGCAATAACAGCAGTTACAATAGTAGGAAAAAAGTAAAGGAAAGCGAGGCTTAAATGGAAGTCTCAAAGTCTATCTTTTGCAAAACTGGGTCATTACGGCCTTACATCAAAATTGCTTGTTTTCCTGTGTAGAATGCTAGATACTCTGTTGGCTTAAAATTCAAACCACCACTACAAATACTTTAAGTCCTTACTGTTCCCAAAAGGCAACTAGGCCTAGAATTGAGAAACAAAAGGGAGATGGTAACTATGTATAAGAAATAAACTCTCTCCTCAAATAAAGGAAAATAAACTATGACTGTCAATGCTAATTGAAGAGTCTGAGTCCCTAATTATTTTCCCAAATTACTTCTACAGGATATTGTTGGGGAGCAGGTAAGTTTTGTAAAGTAGGATGATAAGGCTCCTCTTTCCTAATACTTACTAAGTAATCTCTGTGATAAATGAACTTTAAAGATAGTAAGCCCTAGCACAGGGTAATGTCATGGCATAAGTAGCCTATTTGGAAAGTTCTGTAATATGTAATATGTATCATGAACCTGTCTCTAAACAATCCAAACAACCTGCAAACTATGGGGCATGGATTATTATATAAAACTGTTACAATGTTAAGAGTTCATCTTTCTGGCCATGTTAACTTTCACTTTTTATTTAACTACTTTGGTAGTGTGTGGTTTGAACTTATGGCCTCATATTTGCTCCATTTGAGCTGTCCCACCTAATGCAAGCCTACAGTGCTGCTTTTTGATGATTATTTAAAGGGGTTAAGGTCTCACAGGCTGTTCTGTCAGGACTGGCCTTGAAACTCAATCTTCCAGATCAGCCACTCAAACAGTTGGAATTACAGGCACAAGCCAACAGTAACTGCCTCACATTTGTTTTTACTCTCTTCCACTTTGGATGGAAGAATTTTAAAAAGCTAGCATTATACCTTTTTCTTTATTGTCACTTTTCCTGATGGAATTAGACAGACTGTGTGGAGTATAACCTGTTTAACTAAGAATCTGCAGAGATGTCAACTTCAGGTGAGTGTGATGCCTGGACAGGTACAAATCCCCTTAGGACAAAATACTATCCTGGAAAAGGAAAAGTTTGCCTTAAATGACTTCACTTATGAAGTAAGTTTTAAAATGATCACCTGGTCCTTTCTTCTACATGCATGTGCAAAGCAGGAGCTTACTTAAATTTCTTTTCCTTCCATTTAACGAGCTACAGATGTTTTATGAATCACTTGTTAATATTCAAAATTTGTTAAGGCTTTTGCCAACTGACTAATTACTGTCACCTAGATCTAAGTATCATAGAGGACTGCTTGAATGAAATAATTTTCTTCAGTTGTAGCACTGTTCAGTTTGGACACTTTTTTTTTTTTTTGATCATGGGTCTTGAACTCTGGGCCTGGGTGCTGTCCCTGAACTCTTCAGCTGAAGGCTAGCACTCTACCACTTGAGCCACAGTCCCACTCCCAGTTTTCTGGTGGTTAAGACTCCCACGGTTATTCCTGTCCGGGCAGACTTTGTTCCAGATTTCATCCTCAGAGATTTAAAAAAAAATTTTTTTTATTGTAAAAATACTGTACAGAGGGGTTACAATTACATGGACAAGATAATGAGTACATTTCTTAGCAAGCATTGTAGCCTCCTCCTTTGTTTCCCTTTCCCATCCTCCCCCGCCCCCCCCCCCCACCCAATACTCCCTGCTCTCCTCCTCCCCCCCCACCAGAGTTGTAAAGTTCGTTTTTGACATAACAACTTGTACATCTCATTGTTGCAATAGGTCCAACTGTATCCCTATTTAAACGATTTGTTTTTCCCCTTTCCCTACACAAATTATACTGACATCAAATACAGTGAAAGCAGGGGTTATACCGTGGGGGAGGGACATACAAAGCAACAAAGAAATAATCTTATAAATGTGTTAGAAACAATTGCAAGAAAGAAAAAAACATTTGAGTACATATCTTAGGGTTCATTTCCCTAACATCAACTTATCTGATATTTTCTGCTTGACTCAGACATATACTAGATATTGCAAATAAGGGAAAACATGGGACCTATATTTCTTTGGGTCTTACTTCACTTAATATAATTTTTTCCAAGTCTTTCTATTTCCTAACTAATGGGGCAATGTCATTCTTTCTGATGGAGGCATAGAATTCCATTGTGTATAAATAACACATTTTCTTGATCCATTCATCTACTGAGGGGCATCTGGGTTGGTTCCATATCTT
Organism: Dipodomys spectabilis; assembly: GCF_019054845.1. Lineage (NCBI taxonomy): Eukaryota > Metazoa > Chordata > Mammalia > Rodentia > Heteromyidae > Dipodomys > Dipodomys spectabilis. The sequence continues at coordinate 8,567,646 of NW_024870716.1, read as the reverse complement.
AGCTATGGTAAATAATGCTGCAATAAACATAGTGGTGCTGGTAGCTTTAGTGTGGTCTTGTTTGTAAACATTTGGGTAAATGCCCAAAAGTGGGATTGCTGGGTCATAGGGGAGCTCTATGTGAAGTCTTTTGAGGAATCTCCATACTGCTTTCCAAAGTGGTTGAACAAGTTTACATTCCCACCAACAATGAAGTAAAGTTCCCTTCTGTCCACATCCCCTCCAGCATCTGTTGTTAGAGTTCTTGATTATAGCCATTCTAACTGGGGTGAGGTGGTATCTCAATGTTTTTTTGATTTGCATTTCTTTTATGGCTAGGGAGTTGAGCATTTCTTCATTAACATAATTTTTTAAGCCCACCCATTTCTTTGTAAATGATATCATTATTCCGAAAAGATGAGTAAAATACTATTGTTACTTAGTAGAGTTCAGACAGGATCCACAAATCCACATTTTAACATAAGTAGCCTTGAAAATTCTGAGCAAAAACATGAGTATTATTTTAAAATTATTCCACTAACAAAATACATCACGGAAAAAGACATGTATTTCTGTCTGGCTTTGTAAGACTTATGAACATTACAGCCATAAACTATAAACTTCTTACTATTTAAAGAACAAGATTGGGTTATTAAACTTGTAAACAAATAGTTGATTAAGATATATTGTGCTCATAAGCCAGGTGCCAGTGGCTCATGCCTATAATCTTAGCTACTCAGGAGGCTGAGATCTGAGGACTATGGTTCAAAGCTAGCCTAGGCAGAAAAGTCTGTGAAACTCTTATCTTGAATAAACCACTAGAAAACTGGAAGTGGAGTTGTGGCTCAAGTGGTAGAGTGCTAGCCTTGAGCTGAAGAGCTGAGGGACAGCACCCAGGCCCAGAGTTCAAGCCCCACAATTGACCTCCCTCCCCCACAAAAAAGTTTACTTTGCAGTAAACTTTTACATTGCAGTATTTGTTTGCTCCCCTCCCCCAATACTGAGTTTGAACTAAGGGCTTGTAACTTGCTAGACCAGTGAGTACCTGTCTACTACAGCTGAGCTATACTTTCAGCCTTTTTTATTTTACAATTGTCATTTTGTTTATTGTCCCAATAGCTGGGATGAAAGGCATTGGCCACAATGACTAGCTTTCCTCTGATGACATGGAGTCTTGCAAGTGTTTCTAGACCTAGAACTACAATCCTCCTGATCTCAGCCTCCTGCATAGCTACGATAACAGGCAAGAACCATCATACCAAACTATTGGCTGTAAAGGGGTACCTTAACTTTCCTGCATGGATTGGCCTTGAAGCACAATCCTCTCAATCTGAGCTTCAAAGTGGCTAGGATTACAGGCATGAGACCCTGGCTCCTGACTTTGCAACAATTTTTAAAGGATAAATAACTATTAAAATTATTTTGAGGGGAGGGAGGATTGAGTTGCGGGACAGGGGGAGGATGGGAAGGGATGGGAAGGGGAAACAAAGGAGGAGGCTACAATGCTTGATAAGAAATGTATTTGTTATCTGGTCCATGTAATTGTAACCCCTTTGTACAGTATTTTCACAATTAAAAAAATTATTTTGCTGTAAGACTCTTCATAAGTAAGGAATAATATTGAATCATATTTATTGATTCAATAAATTATTAAAAATTTTAAAAAATTTAAATTTAAATTAAAAATTTAAATTATTAAAAAATTAATTTTTTGATAGAACAGTATTCGAAAATCAAATATAAGCCAAGCACTGGTGGCTTGGCCTGCAATCCTAGTTACTCAGGAGGCTGATTTATATAGAGGATCAAGGTTCAAAGCCATCCCCCTCAAAAAAGCCCTTGCAACTTTTATCTCAAAAATAATAGCCAAAAGCCAAGCTGAAGGCTTGTTTCATGGAGTTAAGCACCAACCATGAGAAAAGCAAGTGTAGTGAGTATAAGGTCCTGAGTTCAAACCCAAGTACTGCTCAACCCTGCATAAAAAAATCAATATATATGTGTATATACATATATTATTTACATATATTTATGTGTATATTATATATTTATACATTATATTATTTATATACCCATATTTTACATATATAATATTTATATTTATATACATGCAGAGATGAGTTTAACAACAAAATCATTAAAGTAAGAATACACTGAATCAACTGGTATTGAAGTATGGAAGACCCATATATTTTGCGGGTCACACTGGAGTGACAGGAACATACTAAATAAGGATATTTAGCCATAGGTCTTATTCAGAAGGTATTGCTTCCACTGGTTACTGTTTTCTGAAAGACTTGTATATATAATTACAACTGAGACCTGCAGAAACAGCACTCCTTGCATCTACATGTGCAGATAAAAGAGGAAAGCCTTTGACAAGAAACCAAGCTTTCCACCTCCAAAATGACCATATGTACTCTACCAGTTCAACTGCTATATCACACCAAGGAATCTGATACTCTCTTTATGGAAGATCCCATGAGAGGGATCACTTCAAAATATTTGTAGTTGGCGGAGCTGAGGTGGTAGTGGGTGTGACTGAAGAAAAAAAGGTAGGGGGAAAAAGTGACTGCTTATGAGGAGCCCGGGAAGTCTGCTGGTGTTTTCCTCTAAAGTATTGTCATACTACTTCCTTTTCATGGTCAGGGTAGATGTCCTCTTGGCACAGAAGAGCTACATGGAGGTGAAACAAAACCTCACAAGAGTGCTGGTGAGTTCTTATGATAGAGGCTGAATGCAATGTGGTTAACACAGGAAGTCAAGTCCTTCCAACAGAAATGCTGTGGCAGCTAGAATGTTTTGAGTTCTTTACAATCTGTGCTGTGCAGTATTTTAAATGTTAGACATAAATGCGTTAAATCCTTATCACAAGTCTATAAAATATGAACGATAATTAATCCCTGCACAGATGGGGAAATAGGACTTTGCCTCTAGTTACAACAATTCAAACCCAAACAGTGTGGATCTTTGTGAAGAATGCCTCAGAAATTCTGCAGGACTGATAAGAAAGCAAGCATCTTTCTGGACTACAACAGATGAAGGCAGAGGCTGCTTAAAAAAAAGTAAAATCTACACAGCACTTTCTCCAAATCTCAAAAGCCAAACCTCAAACTTCAGCACTTCAGTTCTATTTAAAATCAGACCCTCTGAGAAAGCAATATGCTAGGATCCCATCAGAAAAGAATGTCCATTCCAAAAAAATCTGAAAGCAGCTGTTATCTCTGAGCTATTGACCTCAGAGGTCAGCCAACCCACAGAATTATGGCTGCCATTCTCCTTTTGGTTACCATCCTAATGAAAGAGCCCAGTTCAATGGTAGATGGCTCTGATTATTAGCAATATATTTTTTATATTGTAAAAATGTATGTTGTCGCAGTGGATGCTGTCTGTTGGACTGAAATACCTATTAGACTTCTTGAGCCTTTTCTCCAGGCTAAACACTTTTGCTTTCTGTAGCTGGTTTATAAATGCCTAGTCTTCACACCTTTATGCAGCCCTTAACAAAAATTCATCCCTTTCCCTTGACCTTTCCTACATGCCCTGGTTATGGCAACTTCCTTAGCCTTTGATCCTTCTTCCTTTGCCTCCATGCTAATTCTTCAATGTGCTCCTACTACCAGCTGCAGGGGCTTCCACTACTTGGAGAGAGCAGATGGTTGGAGCATCCCTCTAATTCCTTTGTAGGAGGAGTATATCTTCCTGAACTAAGAATGAAATTTCTCATCAAAATCTGGGACAAGTAAGCCAGATGCTGGTGCTCATGGCTATAATCCTAGGTACTCAGGAGATTGAGATCCAATCAATCAAGAATTGAAGCAACCCTGGCAGAAAAGTCTGTGAGAATCCTTATCCACTTAGCCAGCAAAAAGATGGGTTGGAGTTATGCTTCAAGTAGTAGAAAACCAGCAAAGCAAACAAGCCCAACAAGCACCAAGCAGGTCCTGAGCTCAAACACTGCTATCAGCCACTTTGGAACAAATGCCACCCATAGTCTGTTTTAGGTTTAATTTGACTAACATAAAATTTAGTTAATACTGCCCTAGAAAATTTCTCTGAATGGGAACAATTTTTACAAATAATAATATGCACTATTTACGCATAATAAAATAATACTATTAGATTACAGTTAATTACCAAGTAGGAATGTGCTTCTACATTTGAAATAAAAACCAGAAAATTGTATTAGGCTGTCACATGAAGAGAATGCAAAGATGGGTCCATCTTGTCAATGGTGGGGCCCATCTAGCCTGAAGGCCAAAGAAATCACTTGGTACATGATAGGACAGACATATATGACTATGGTTAGCTGTTACTTCCTGTACTAATAAATTTGTTGGCCTGTGAATGTTGTTATACATATCCAAATGGCCCTTGTCAGAAAAAGGTTCCCCAACCAAGCTAGAGAAATAACAAATAAAATGGGAAGAATTTAAACACAAAAGGCTACATGTCAGTAAGAAAGATTTTGCCTTACTTAGCTATCTTAGAAAAGACACTTAACCAATCAGATCACCTCACTCTACTATTGAGGGTCAGTTTCAAACCCAAAGACTCTTAAGAAATTATATGTTTTTGCCAAAGTTTTGAATCAGTTTGAGTAATTTAGGAGGGGAGTCCATGGGATTCTTTAAATACAAGATCATGTCATCTGCAAAGAGGGAGAGTTTACTTCATCTTTCCCAATTTGGATCCCCTTTACGTGCCAGGCGCTGGTGGCTCACGCCTGTAATCCTAGTTACTTAGGAGGTTGAGATCTGAGGATCACGGTTCAAAGCCAGCCTGGGCAGGAAAGTCTGTGAGACTCTTATCTCCAATAAACCACTGAAAAACCGGAAGTGGTGCGGTGGCTCAAGAGGTAGAGCGTTGGCCTTGAGCTGAATTGCTCAGGGACAGTGCCCAAGCCCAGAGGTCAAGCTCCACAACCGACAAAAAAAAAAAAAAAAAAAAAAAAAAAATTATGTTTCTAGCAGCCCACTATTCAGTTTTGAAAAACCTCCCTGAATTCCTTTCCATACTATTCTAAACATAAAATCTCACAATGTAAGTAGTTTATGAAGTTTTTCAAACCAAGATAGAACCAAAAAATTATTCTTTTTTACTTTTGTGTCTTTGAGACATGCTCCAAATAACAGAAAAAAACATAGATCCAAGTTATTCTTGCAATTCATTTCTACTCATAAACTAGGTTCTAGGAGCATATAGATATGACTAAAAGTTCTTAGTATATACATTTAAGTGGGTATTGTTTTGTCTGTTACTCTAATTGTATATTGTTTAGCTAAGAAGTTATCTTCAAAATGATTCTCAGTGTTGGCCTTGTTGTCATTCAAACTGAATTCTGCACCTTGGCACTTACCTGTTAAACTACCAAAGGTAAGCTTTCTGCGACCCACTTTCTCAACGAGCCAGACTCCTACCAGTGTGAAAATGAAATTGGTGAAAGCTGTAACTGAAGCCAACCATATTGCGAGTCTGTCATCTTCCACACCAGACATCTGTAGGATGGTGGCGCTGTAATACCTGCAAGGCAAAGAATGCAGTGGTTGTTATCCGTATGTATCAAAGGGACAAAAAGATAAGACCCCCCTTAAACATACAAATCATGGCTAATAATGGACTACCACACAAACTGTTTAAAGGAAAATACAGAAATTCTAGTCAAATATATTTACTTTCTGCTTTTTTTCTTAATCATCAGAAATACATTCATTTTATTTTGTATTATCTTCCAATAGTTGTACAAAGGGCTTTCAATTCAACATGTTAATTTATTAGTATTGATAAATGTCACACCTTCCATCATTCTACCTCCATCTCTCCCAACCCTACCTATCCCTTCAAGTTACCTGGCTCCATTTTGTTTTTTTTTTTTGGGTCCGGTCGTTGGGCCTGAACTCTGGGCCTGGGCGCTGTCCCTCAGCTCTTCAGCTCAAGGCTACGCTCTACCACTTAAGCCACAGTGCCACTTCTAGCTTTTTTCTTTTTGCTTATGTAGTGCTGAGGAATCGAACCCAGGGCCTCATGCATGCAAGGCAAACGCTCTACCACTGAGCCACCTTCCCAGCCCCCTGGCTCCATTTTCACATACGTACTTTGAATATTTTAATTGTATTCGCCCACTGTCTATTTGTATGCCCCCCACTCCCTCCCTCTGACAACATATATTCCAGTTTTCTGGTATTCATTTTGTTAAACCGTTATTCAAAGCAATGATACCACTGGAATCCTCCCTCCAATATTTGTTAGTCAATTTGCTCAAGTCTATACATGTTTCTCTATATATTTATAATTTAGACCTAATTTCTATGTATGAGAGACAATATGTCTCTCTGAGTCCACAATGTCTCCAAACAATCCAACTTATAAACTCAATAAATGGGCAAAAGAGCTAAAGTCTTCTCAGAAGAATTAAAAAATGACCAGTAAATACATGAAGAAATTTTCAACATCCCTGGACACAAGGAAAATGCAAATCAAAACAACACTGACATTCCATCTAACTCCAGTGAGAATGGCCATCACCAAGAATACAAACCACAAGTGCAGGAGGTATGGGGCGGGGAGGGGTAGGGGGTGCGGGGAGGAGCCTTATTTCACTGTTGGTGGAACTAAGTGCCCCACTATAGAAAGCAGTTTGGGGATTCCTTTAAAAAAAAAACCTAAAGATTCTTTAAAAACAAAACATTCCTCAAACAAAACTCTCTGATTTATTAATATCACTCCAGGACATTTATTCAAAAGATTACAAATTAGGATACAGTAAAGACACTTACACACCCATGTTCACTGTTGTATTATTCATCATAGCCAAGTTGTGGAAATAGCTAGATGTCATATATTTGATAAGAACAAGATAATGGTGTCTGTGTGTATGTATGTACATATATAGCAATTTTATTCATCCATCAGGAATAAAATATATGTCATTTGCAGATGAGACAGAGGGAACTGGAACGAATTGTTTGTGTACTGTGTATAATACAAAAAGATCCCCAATTAAAGAAGATTGAGGACTGGAACCTTCCAATGCAAAACATATCTCACCTCTGGAGACAGAGACAGTTGGTATTTTTCACTAAAGCCATCAAGTCCCAAGTCTATGGTATGAATAAGAAGTCATCATACACTGTGAACTAATGTCCTTGGAAGAATAAAGTGACTAACTGATACTATTGGAAAACTCAATACAATGGTGGAAATGGAACAAATGAATAATCTCTTTAGAGTTGCATGCCAGCCAGCTGCATCTACCTGTACTCCTAGACATTCAGGAGCCTGAGATCTAATGATCTCAGTTCAAATCCAGCTCAGGCAGAAAAGTCCAAAAGACTTAATCTCCAATTAATTTGCAAAAAGAGTCGGGCTGGATAATGGCTCAGGTGGTAAGAGTGCCAGCTGACCAAGAGTAAGGCCTTGATTTCAAATCGAAGTAGAAAACCAAACAAAAACTCTCCAGAAAAGAGTCAGGATGCAGATCGCATTGTATAAGCACATGGGAAACAGACATTTGTACATAAGAATGGTTTTTACTCATCCAGCACATGCTGCAGAATCAGGTTCCACATTTTGTGCTAAATAGGTTCACTGGAGACTCAATCTTTTTTTTTTTTTAATTTAATTTTATTTGTGAACATACTGTACAGAGGGGTTACAATTACATGGGCAGGATAATGCGTACATTTCTTACCAAACATTGCAGCCTCCTCCTTTGGTTTACCCTTCACATCCCTTCCCAGCCTCCCCCCCCATCCCAATTCTTCTCCTTCCCCCCCTTTTCCCCCCCGGCCCCCGCACTGACTTTGTAAAGCTCGTTTTGGACATGACAACTTGTACTTCTCATTGTTGCAACAGGTCCACCTGTATCCTTAAACAACTGGTTTTTCCCCATCTCCTCCACAAATTATACTGACATCAAATATAGTGAAAGCAGGGGTTATACTGTGGGGGAGGGACTCAATCTTAAAGACCCTAAAGCCTGTTTGCAGATACACAATGTAAGAATTCCTGGCACAGTTAAGGATACACACAACACTTCTACTCTGGTGGATATATTAGTATCTTTGTTAGCTCACTGCTTTAAAGTTGACCTGAAAGAAAGCAAATGATCCATGATATAGATGATAGTAACCAATTCTTAAAGGTTTGGCTTGGCCTAGAGTTCCATCAATTCTAAAGCTGGGTATTTCCACAGTTAAAAATCTACAGTTTTCCCAGATATTTATCAATACTTTCATGCAGTTAAAAAACAAAATCTATTTTCAGTATGCTTATGTCTCATTGATTAATCAATGACTTGTTTACTACTTTTTAAATTCATGATGGATATCATGTAAAATATTAATGTCATGGATCCATTCATCTTGATAAAAAAAGTGCTCCTTTATCTTAAAGCAGTAAACTAAATTTATAAATTACTATGCAGCATGAAGAATGTATTTGACAGACTAAATATCACACTAAATATGTTTTGGGATTTTTTTTTTTCTGATTGTACTGGGGTTTGAATGCAGGGTACTTTTGGTAGGCAGGTATCTAACAGGTAAGCTATGCCCCATCCCTATTTCAATTATTTTTCAGATAGGATCTCAGTTTTCTGCTCTGCTCTGGCCTCAAAATTTATTCTCCTATCTATGCCTCCCCCATCCAAGTTGGGATGACAGGCATCTATTACCATGTTCAGCTTGTCGACTGAAAAGCATTTCACTAACTTTTTGCCTGGGCAGGCTGTCAACCAGATCTTTTTCATCTCTGCTTCCTGAGTAGCTTGAATTAAAGGTGGGCACCACTACACTTGGCTAAGAATGAACTCTGATAACAATTGAAAAGGGAGAAATTCTCAGTGTAGTTACTGTAGTATACTCCTATCCCAATAAAATTGTAAAATTTTGTAGTCAGAATATAAATTGATGATAAAATTACGATAACAATCCATCCCATCTTAATTTTGCTTTACAATTTTCAAGTTCTGCTTATATTTTCATAAATATCTATCCAGAAAAGTCAAACTTACATGTAAACAGTAAATAACATAAATATATACTCGAAAAAGGCAAAATAGAAACATTGAGAAAAAAATCCAAATATTTAAAGACAAAAAAGACTCGATACTTGCCATGTTACTAAATTTCAGAGTCTTCTAAATGTTTTACCTACAGGACCAGATATATTGCACAGAAGAAAAAAGAACCATGAAACCAGGTACCAGTAGCTCATGTCTATAGTCCTAGCTACTCAGGTGGCTGGCTGAGATCTGAGGATCGAGGTTCAAAACTAGTTCAGACCGAAGAGTCTATGAGACTCTTTTATCCAATTAACCAGCAAAAATCCCATATGGAGCAGTGGTTCAGGTGACAAAGCACCTAAAATAGTCAAGTGAGAATGTGAGGCTCTGAGGAAAGCCCCAGCACTAGTGTGCATGCACACAGACACATGCATACACACACACCCCTCAAGTAATTTTATATTTCTAAGTTGTGATACAATAATATCATGAATTTCTAAGTGTGAGATAGACAATATGAAGGTAATTGTATCAAACTAAGTTGTTTGCATTTTATTCAAATAAAAAATTATGCAAGTATGAAATGTTATTTTATGAGCACAAATGTTTTCAAGGCAGAGTATAGTGAAACACTATCTTGGGATAGGAAATGTGAATTCTAAAGACATGTCTTTGGTGAGTTATATTACATTTATTGAGTGCCTGCTATATAAGAAGCCATGAGTTACTAAGGGCTCATAAATGTTATTAGATGCTGCTGCCTTTGAGAGATTCACAGTTAAGTATTAAGAGAATGAAATGGAAATGAATCACTTTAGTATCGCATACTAAGACATACAAGTTACTGTATGCTAATTAGATTTGACATTTGACATGGAAGGCTACTTGATTATAGTTTATGTTGAGTCCTGAAAACCCACATGGGGTTGGCAGGAGCTAGGACAATCTGGAATAGTGGCAGAGGTGGATGATGTAACACAGACAAAGCATAAAAATCCGAAATAGCATGCTGGGCTCAGAAAACCCATACATTTCAGCTGAACATAAGGTACATATGAAAGCAGAAGTGGGACCTGAGGCTGGAGCAGAGCTTCTGTGCTGGATGGGCTGTAGGTGAGGTGTTGTAAACTTGGGCTTCATTTTGTCACAGACAGAGTCATGAAATGAATTTTGGAGTCTAGTAACATGAAGAAATCTGTCCTAGAAAGAAGATGGCTCTGATGACAAAGCTGAGTTGCTACATTCAAGGAAAACTGTACTAATACCAAATGTCTATCCAAGCCATTTCCATAGCAATAAGACAGCTGTGGCTTATCTGTGCATGGACAGTGAGCAAGAGTTGAAATTCACTGATGGGCTGGCAAGAGTTGTCACCCTCAATGAATCTTTTCCTGAGTGGTCTGAGTTTCAGGTTCATTTTGATTTCTCTGACATTGAGAACAGTATTCATCTTTTACTGCTACCAAAACAAATCACCACAAACTTAGTGATCTAAAATAATCAGATTTAGCTGAGTAATACCAGTTAGGAGACAGGAGAATCATCAGTTGGAGAGCACTGTTTCAAAACCAAAAGTGCTGAGGGCATGGCACAAATGATAAGGTAGTTTCTAGTATGGATGGAGCCCTGGGTTAAAATACCAGTACTGCAAAACAAAGTAAAACAAAACAAAAAAAAAACAGCACCAACAATAACAAAAAGCCAATCAAACATACAAAATACCCAGAGACATGTTCCTTGTCTGAAACTCAGCTGTTACAGTTTTCCTAAACTCCCAGGCCCTCATTTTTGTGCCTTCTATCTGATCTCTCTTTTTGCCCCCTTTTTCTTCTATGTTTAAGGACCACTCACTCTGAGTAATCAGCAGATGTGATTCAGTCTGTAACCTTAATTTTCCTTTGTCCAGTACTAGGGTATTCACAACTTCTACACATTAGGATGTGTATGTCTTCTTTGGGAGGGTAATTATTCTGCTATCACAATAAAGGTTCCAGGAAGCAGTAGAATAAGCAAAAGGTCAAGGAGAAGATGAGTAATGAAAGATAAGGCATCCACTTGAAGGGTAAACCATTCCAGGAAAATTCATGGAATAACAGTATTTTCTTTCATAGGGCAAGGGAGGACTTATCAAATTCAGAATACTTCACAAACCTGATTTTTGAAAAGTCAGATCCTGGAGTAGAATAGACTTACATTATAGTTTAATATGGGTAAATTCCAATGTTTTTTGTAAATTTTATCAGCCTACTTTTAGGGGATGAGCTGGGCTTAAATTGAGGACCTCCACTCTTGCTTAGCTTTTTCAATGAAGGGGTAGTCCTATACCACTTGAGTCATGCCTCTACTTCTGTATTTTGCTGTTCATTGGAGATTAGATTTGTTTGCTGGCTGGCTCTGAACTGTGCTCCTCAGATCTCAGCCTCTTGAGGAGCTAGGATGACAGGCATAAGCCATTAACACCCAGCTCAGTCAATTTTTTTTCATGTATTTACAACCTTCTAACCCTTTAATATAATTTTCAAGTGTTGGGAAAAGCCTAAGAAAACCTTCTTTATATAGAACAACATGAACAACAAAAAGGCTTTCTTTCCCTGTTAGATTCAAAGCAGAAATGCATTCTCTCTTCAAGGTCATTTCACAATATGGATCAATGTTCTTTAATGATTCTCTGGGCAATTATGGTCATCTGTCCTCTGAGCAAAGTTGAAAGCCCCAGGACCGGGATATTCTCATGGAAAACCCATAGCTCTGTGCAGAGGCTAGAGAACAGAGAAAGTTAGGGTCATAGTTGAACATGCACTGCTTTCTTTGAAAGGCTGTGGCACGTAGCTCCCAGCTCTGAATATAAAATCTCAAACAAAATAGTTCTAAAATCATGTGCACTTTGGAATGCGAATCTGCCTAATGATCACTTTTGAAAAAGTAATGAAAAAATACACACATGCACTCTAGATGCTTAGTGAATATATCCATTAAATTCATGCTTTGAACAATTTCCTGGGGAAAGCTCTCTCTCTCTCTCTCTCTCTCTCTCTCTCTCTCTCTGTCTCTCTCTCTCTTTTTCATATCTTGAGGTCACAACTAGTCTTTTTCACTACTGCCAAAATTATGGAGGCAACAAGTAGACTTGCTATAACACATACTAAAGACTGGTGAGACAGACAGAAGACGATGATGATTATGGAAAACATTAGTGGGAGAAAGGGTGGTCAAATAAAGTCATAATACTCAATGTACACATATGAAAGTAGAACCAGATAACCTGAGGGGATGAGTAGGTGGTTGATGAGTGGTTGATGATGGGGAAGAATGATGACATTGATCAAGATGACATTCATCAAGGCACACTGTACTGAACTGAAACACTGGCATGAATTAAAACACTGGCATGAACTGAAACCCCTTTGTAAAACTACTTACAGGTATTTTTTTAAGAGAGAAAACATTAGCTGCACAACCATTCCAAGTTAGCTCTAAATTTCCTGCCGACGGGAAGCAGAAAATGATATCTTTAACTGTCTTAAAAAAGAAAAGACAATGAGAACTTACAGGCATAGGCAGAAGCTTTTTGAAAAGAGTCCTAGAGGCACAGCAGATACTTGACAAATGAGATTACATCAAAATAAAAAATTACTGCACAGCAAAGGACATAGTTACTAAACTAGAAAGACAGCCAACAGACTGGGAAAAGATCTTTACCAGAAATATATCTGACAAAGGTCTAGTATCTAAAATATACCAGAAGCTCAAGAAGCTAACTCCCCATCACACCCCAAAGCTAACCACTAAATGGACAAAGGAACTAAGGAATGACTTCTCAGGAGAGTTATGAATGGCAAAGAAGCATATGAGGAAATGCTCATCATTCCTGGTCATAAAGGAAATGCAAATCAAAAGAACTCTGAGATTCTATCTTACCCCAGTAAGATTGGCCAACACTGTGAAATCAAAGAACAACAAATGCTGGCAGAGATTTGGGGAAATGGAACACTATTGCATTGTTGGTGGGAACGTAAGCTAGTATAACCACTCTAGATAGTAGCCTGGAGGTTCCTCAGAAAACTAAACATATATCTATCTTCCCTATGATCTAGCCATACCACTCTTGGGCATCTACCCAGAACATTATAAGACAAGCTACCTTAAAGACACTTGTACATCCATGTTCACTGCTGCACAATTAACAATAGTCAAGTTGTATAATTATCCCAGATACTCTATGATGGGTGTGTATATCAAAAAATGCAGTACCTGTACACAATGAATTTTACACAGTCATTATAAAGACCAATACCATGTCATTTGCAGAGAAATGGATGGACCTAGAACAAGTCATGTCAGAGAGATAAACAATGCATATTTTCTCTCATATGCAAAAATTAGAACTAAAATACACTGGGACAAGCAAATTATACAGGACTCTAGATACTCACATACAGTGAGACCAAAGGATGATATTCTTAGGGGAGAAATAACCTCTGTGCCTTTGATCATATATTGAAATAAATCGAGGAAATGGAAACAAAGATTGTTTTTTTTGTTGCTGTTTTTTTTTTCTTTTTGTCATGTTTATATGTCTTTGAGCGGGCAAGAAGGGGCACAGAAATGGAGGGACAAAGATGAACAAGTGCGCAGTGGTGTTTACTAGACACTATGTGGAAAATGAACTATACAACGCGTGGGTAGGGACAGTGGAGACAAACTGGGAGTGAGGGAAGGGGTGACACTGTCCAAAAAGAAATGCATTCTTTACCTGACTTATATAACTGTAATCATTATTTATAATAACTAAAAAATACGTACAAAAGATAAAGTTCCTAATCTTTCCACACCCAATATAAGAAAGTTAAAAAAGGAGCTGGGAAGGTAGTTCAGTGGTAGAGCGCTTGCCTTGCATGCCTGAGGCCCTGGGTTCGATTCCTCAGCACCACATAAGCAAAAAGAAAAAAGCCGGAAGTGGTGCTGTGGCTCAAGTGGTAGAGCGCTAGCCTTGAGCTGAAGAGCTGAGGGACAGCGCTCAAGTCCAGAGTTTAGGCCCATGACCGGACCCCCCCCCCCCCCAAAAAAAGTAAATAACAAAGTTGGCTTTTGTAGTGACTGACCAATAAAGGACAGAAATACTCATCTGAGGAAAAAGAGAGAGAGAGAGCGAGAGAGAGAGAAAAAAAAAAGACGGCCTGGCCAGGCACTGGTGGTTTACATAGGTGGTGGCAATACTAGCTATTCAGGGGGCTGAGATTTGAGAAATGAGATTCAAAGCTAGCCTGGGAAGAAAAGTCCATGAGATTTTTTTTTCCTTCCAATTAACCACCCCAAAAAGCCCTAAGTGGAGTTGTAGCTGAAGTTGTATAGTGCTAGACTTGAGCAAAAAGGCTCAGAGACAGTGCCCAGGCCCTGAGTTTAAACCCCAGGAATAACAGAAAACAAACAAATAAATAAAATAGAAGACTTTTTTTAGTGGCATCAAACTCTAAAGATGATACTGTCATGAATAACAGGAACACAGAACACATTCTTTTTGTCGCTGATGGCCAGCATAAATGGTTCATGTGAATTCTGGAAACGGAGTCACATTTTGATTGGAATGATACAACAAAGTGAGGTCCTAACATTACTGCAGACAATCATCTGTGAACCTGGCTTACTCAACAGTCCTCGCGGTCAAGTTACATTGAACATCAATTACTAAGTGAGAAGGTTGGGTTTTAGGGAGTAGCTGACAACTGTTAACCCAGAACAATTCCCATTGTCTGAGTTTTCTTGATTCTTTTATTAGTTCCTAGCATTATACATATAATTTATACCATATGCCACAGTATGTTGGCTACAGAATTTAAAATGCCACCCTAATAAAAGATTCTTTTCTCTGAATTATACTTTTCTGTTGAGAAAACATGGTAACTATGGAAAATCAGTAGCTTGAAGAGATATTAATCAAAATACAATGTTTTTAAAAAAGTAAAACTTTCAAGAACACTTTAATATATTTTGTACACTGAAAATATCTTTTCATACTATAAGATGGAAGACATGAAGCCCAAAATAGAAATTAGGACTGCACATATATCAGAGTTGGGGTTTGAGCTAACATGCCAGTGAACTGTATCAATTATTAAATTAACCAAAAACCATAGTAACCTTTAGAACACATAGTGGTTATTCACACTAAATATATTATAAACATTTAAAATATAAATGGCTTTTCTTGTCTTTTGGGAAGACCAATAAAAAAAGACCAATAAAGAAATAAAGACCAAAAAAGACCAATAAAATTGCACTAGACAACTTCTGGAAGATTTCTACCCATCTCCACCCTCACCAGTCTGACTTCTCTCTGATCAAGAAACCATTACCCACAAGACAGTGTACTGGAAATAAACTTTACAACTTTGGGTTGGGGGGAGGAGTAAGAGAAGTGGTGGAAGGAAGGATAGTGGGAGAAGAACAAGGGAGGAGGTAACAATGCTTGACAAGAAATGTACTCATTGCCTTAATCATGTAACTGTAACCCCTCTGTACAGCATCTCTACAATAAAATAATTTTTTTTAAAGAAATCATTTCCCTTCCTTTAGCTTAATACATCTGGAGACACAGGGAAGAGCACTTACTGCTTTCAACAGTTCCAGCAGATTACTGATCTTCCTCTAAGTATCACTGACAACAATGAGAGAAGCTCTCTAATGTGCTCTTCAATTCATCCATTTGCCAGATTAGCCTATTCATTCTTTCCATAACATATACTTCCACTGGACACTGGACACTTGGGACTCAATTTGGCTCCTTCCTCTAAGCTCATATCTCTTGAATGTTGAACTTCATGGATATCAAGTGAAGTGTGACTATTTCTAAACTTGTTTATACCTGTTACTGTAATTATGTAATTTAATCATGTGGTTCATTCATGAACCACACAGCATAAATGCAAAGGAGAGTTGTATTTCCAATGCTTTGAAAGGAGTCAATAACTGTAAACAACTATACAGTATAATCATAAGAAATTACATGAGAAAATCTAAGTCTTGACAGATTCTGCCTTTAGATTTTCCCCCAAGTATCTTTCAGTTCTTATTCTATTTGAAAAGAAAACAATGTTGGATGTCACAGATGAATACATGAATTATGTAAAAAAGCAGCTAAGAAATTAAACAAGTAGATAAAGTTTTTTGTTTTTTTTTTTTGTCTTGTGACAGTACTGGGGCTTGAATTTAGGGCCTGAGTGCTATCTCTTAGCTTTTTTGCTCAAGGCTAACACTTGAGTCACAGGCTCTACTTCTGGCTTTTTCATGGTTAATTGGAGATAAGAGTCTCATGGATTTTTCTGTTTGGTTTGGCTTTGAACTATAATCTTCAGATCTCTCCTGAGTAATTAGGATTACAGGTATGAGCCACTGGCACCTGGCAAAAACAAAGCACTCTCAAAATGAGTATAGAGGATTATGATCTTTGTATCTTAATAATTACAAACACTACATGCTTTTCTTTTACCATTTATTATCTCTTTCATTTCAGCTTGTATCCATCTAGACCTCACTAAAGCAAACAGGAAGGGAAAAGATGACAGTCTGTTTGAAATTCTTCTCCAGCGCCTTACCCAGGTGATGGGAAAAGAGCAGGTCATGACATTTGTCTAGGAAAAACACTGTTCACATCACTGACTATCAAAAAGGATTAAAACAGTATTTAATATTAAGCCATGATGACCTCAAAGATTTGTAAGAAAATTTGCCAAAGTTTTAATTCTATATAAAAGCATCACTTTAGAACATGGTCACAAAAATGTGATTATGCAAAGATATGAGGTTTTATGCACATTATTTTAACTCAGTGGAATCACACACTGAGAAAACAGATGAAGAACATTCAGAAGGAAGTGGAAAAAAATAACAAAGAAGTCCATGGAGGGTAGAATCCTACCCAATAAAGATAATACAAATGAACATATATCAGACATGCTACTTTTAGGTGGTACAGTTTAGGCATGTCTTTTCTTCATGCTTCCAGCTTTTCATAACAAGCACATAGTAGTGTTTTGTGTCAAATGTTAAAATATGTAGATTAGAATATGTCATATACTGTATATTCAGCCACCACTTGCCTCCAACTCTTAACTATATCTAATACAAATTTAAGTATAGTAAACATGATATGCTCCTGAGAGACTTGCATATCTGTTTGTCTTCAGAAGGAAAAAAGACTTTTTTTTTGGTAGTACTGGAGTTTGAAGGCAGGAATTCATACTTGCTCACCCACAGCTGGTCCTCTATGACATGAACCATACCTCCAGCCTGTTTTTTTGCTGGTCATTTTGGAGAAGAAATTTACAGGCTTTTCTGCCCAGGTTATCATTCTCAAACTGTAATCCTCCAGTTGTCAGCCTCCTGAATAGCTAGGATTCTGAACATGAGCCACTTATATTTTTCTTTGCCAAACTTCCTATTTTGAGAAATATTAAGATAACCCATGTCCTTTGTCACTCGGTGCCCATATACTAAAACTATGACAGTAATGATCTTAGCTGAACTGCTAACTTAAAAATACTTAGACATGATGGTCACAGACCTTTTTAGAAAGAAGTGATAATGACAAAGTGTCGGTATCAGATACAATTCAAATGGATTTATTTGGGCTATACTACACTGTGGCCACCATGGAAGACAGAGATTTTGTCCACCCTCAACCTCTCATTTGAGATGCTGATTTCATGTTAAGAAGTGGTACTGGAGGTCTGTGGCTCTTGCATGTAATCCTAGCTACTTAGTTAGGGGGTTGAAATTCTTGGGATCATAGTTTTGAGGCCAACCTTGGCAGAAAAACATTCACTAGACCCTTTCTCTAACGAAGAGCCAAACACAGTGGTACACATCTGTTACCCTAGTTACACAACAAGCTGGGTCAAAAATTGAGGTCTCTCTTGAAAATAATAAGCAAAACTCCGGGCTGGCTTAGCAGTAAAAGTATCTGCTTAGAAAGTCTTAGGTCTTGAGTTCAAATCCTAGTACTACCAAATATACAGTTAAAAAAACACAAAAATTCTATAACCAAATGAAAAAGGAAAGGCTTTGTGTCCTAGCATACCGACACTACAGCAAGTTTTGTTGTATAGAAATCACCTTCTGCTACTTTATTCTGTTTCTTACATCACTAATTTCAAAGTTTATTTGGCCTTATTACCTCTCTCTATATTTAACTAAGCTCTTTTAAACATCAACATAGGGAAGCAGGGAAGTGAATAAAGACTTTGAGTTAATATAGATAACTCTTATTTTTCCTTTTCCAAATATCAGAGAAAGAAAGCTGATCCATTTTTTAGTAGCAGAGGATCTAGCTGAGCCCTGGGGAAAGGAAAGGCTGACATACTGATGCATTATTAAAGAGTAAATTAGGCTGCTGGCTTGTTGTGGGAGTAGTGACAGTACTATACCCTTTGATGTTCCAATGCAAAGTCCCCAAACTGCACTTGATCCTCTTCTCACATCACATCCTCTTCTCACTATCAGCACATATTGCTCAATTATTAGCACAGGTGACAGAAAACAATACTAGATATATTAGCCAATGATGTGTAACATGAAGAAAAGCAGCGGTCAATAGCTTTCACTGAGGGAGCCCTATGTGGAGTGCATTCACTTTAAATCTCAGACTTTAAAAATTCAGGAGAATTAGGCAAACGCTTTTGAGTTAAGCATTTTCTTTTTTAATTTCTTTTTTATTTTCTTTACACGGTCATACAGTTTTCAATTCAACAAGTCAATTTATGAGTACAATGCATCTTGATCAAAGTGAAGTATTTTCTTATGTTTCAATTGACTCTATGTTCTTAGCTGTCTGTTTCTTTTATATACATATTATTCATTTTAGAGTCAACCTTTTAATTTCCTATTCCTTAAGTTTATGATATGACACGTTATTTTTATTAGAAAACAAAGCATACAGGCAGAAACAGAAGGACTAGCAAAGAGATAGAGA
Organism: Dipodomys spectabilis; assembly: GCF_019054845.1. Lineage (NCBI taxonomy): Eukaryota > Metazoa > Chordata > Mammalia > Rodentia > Heteromyidae > Dipodomys > Dipodomys spectabilis. The sequence continues at coordinate 8,548,699 of NW_024870716.1, read as the reverse complement.
CAAAAAACATCACCAGAAAAACCAATCTTCCCATCCAAACGCAGAAGAAAAACCCACTAAAAATAATGACTAACCCAATATTTACTGAATATCCTGAGTCCCTGAGACTTTTCCCTGGATAAGAGAAGAAACGGAGAAATAACATCTATAGTAGTATCTTACTGCATACCTATCAAATGCCAAGTTTTACATGTGTTCCAAATACCATTTAATCATTGGCCATACCTAAAGAAAATGCAGATTTGGTAATGAGACAATGCTAAGTCATGTGTGTGTGTGTGTGTGTGTGTGTGTGTGTGTGTGTGTGTATACATGTATGTGTGTGTCTGTGTGTATGTGTCTGCGCGCATGCATGCACACACCAGTACCTAGGCTTGAGCTTAGAACCTGACATTCTGACTGTGTTCTTTTTTTTCTCATGGCTGGTACCATACCAACTGAGCCACATCTCCTGTCCAGATTTTCTCTAGTTACTTTGTAGATGGAATCTCACAGAGACTTTTCTGAATTGACTAGCTTCAAACTGAGATCCTTTAGGTCTCAACTTCAGAATAGCTAGGATTATAAGCATGAGCCACTGGTAGCAGGCACAATGCTAAGCTTTCTAGGACATAATTAACTCAAAACTGTATATTCCATTCTCATACAGAAAGGATCCCTAAAACCTTATTCATACTTTCTATTAAACTTCTACATGAAAGGATTTCCATTTTCTATGGTTGAAGGCTTCTGTCAAGCTCATCACTTGCTATTAAGTTGTGATTAACAGTGAATATAATCAAGTATAGCAATCATAAAAGCAGTGAGTTAGAGACCTGTGGAAATGAACTGATGAATGGGTGTCACTCTGTTACCGGGGAAAGCATAGGAGTGCATTAGTGCTCAGGGGGACAGAAGAACCAGTTAGTCCTTGAGGCTCAAAGCCAGCTAAAACTCTTCTCCACTGGGAGTTTCAGAACCAGTGAAAATAAACCTTAAGAGCAGGGGAATTTAAATTTACAAATGGGCTGTAAAAAAACCAGGCACTAATAGTAATACAAATCTGAATTACAAATACAAATCTGGTTTTAAATTGAACAATTACTGGGAATTAAATATAGAATTATATGTAATGGAATAAATAGCACAGGGAAAAGCTGGCCATCTGTTTAACTTAAAGAAATAATGATACCCACAAGACAGTATTTTGGAAATGAACTTTACAACTTTGGGTGCTGGGGGTGGGGGAGGAGTAAGGGAGGTAGGAGAGGGAAAGGATAGTGGAAGAACAACAAGAGAAGAAGTAATAATGCTTGACAAGAAATATACTCATTTCCTTACTCATGTAACTGTAACCCCTCTGTACAGCATCTTTACAATAAAATAAAATTTAAAAAAAGATGCAATTAGGATCCATGAATGTAGAAGGTAGAATGTAGAATGTAGACGATTAGAGCATCATCATTATTGTATAGTATTATTTACGGACTATTGTGGCAGCTCTTCTCCCACCTATTTCTATGTTCCATTAAATATGTAATATGTTAGTTTGCATGTAAAATGAAAATTAAGGTTATAGATAGAATTAAGGTTGATGATCAGTTGATTTCCCTGAGATAGGAATACAATTTTGAATTATTTAGGTATCCCAGAGGTCTTACAAGCTTAAGAGCTAGGCAGAAGACAGTCAGATGGCACATTCCTATGAAGATGATGATCAGAGTGAGTGGAGTTGCAGACCTTCTACCCCTATCACTTTGATGAAGACAGGAACAAGGAGGCATGAGCCAAGCTTGGGCAGTGGGAGGCCTTCACTAGATAGAAAAGGCCAGGAACTAGATTTTCCCTTAAGAGGCCAGAGTTTTCCTCACATACAGTAACAAGGATATTTTGTTACCTCTTACTGATTGCAGGAACTTTCTAAGTAATCTGTGTAAGAAACAGCTGGGATTACGAATCATTTAAATCATTTCTTCATACTTTAATGATACACCTAAATTACTGAAAATGCCTCAAATATTTAAATGTGCTTTTGAGATTGAATTTTCAGATATATTATCTGTTGGGAAACCATTGCCAACTATTCCCCAGATGCTGCTGCTGCTCTTTTGATTGTTATTATACAGGTGATATACGGAGGAGTTACAGCTACATAAGTCAGGTAAAGAGTACATTTCTTTTTGGGAAAGGTCATCCCTTCCCTCACTCGCTCCAGTGTTTCCCTCCTTTCTCCACCCACAAGTTGTACATTTCACTTCCAACATAGTGTTTAGTGAATACCACTGCTGCATTTGTTCACTCTTTGCCCTTCCATTTCTGTCCTGTTGTCATTTTCATCAGGATGCTACTCTCCAACAGTGCTTGTGATAACCACAAGTACGTGTTTGTGCTGCATGGGAGAGGAGTGGGAAGGCTTTTCCTTAATTTTCCACTGCACATTCCCAGTCTTTCACAGAAGGGATAAAACTAGTCTTCAATTCTTGGCTCAAAAGTATCACTAGCTTAGGCCAAAGAAGATGGGAATTTGTAACTTATTTTGAGAAAACATATGAACATCTCTAATTTGCTGCTCAACACTGTGGCTTCTTCAGTTAATGAACTATTTAGAGCCCTGAAAATATGTTGTTTTCAGAGTTCTGTAATAAAGACTAAACAGAAACTTGGAAATAATAGATATCATTTTCTGTAGGCCTATTATTGCTGCTAAGCCTGAAGGTAAGCATCATTATTTCAATTTTACATGTTAGAATCCTGCAGGCTGAAGAAGATTAGAGATCTGTAAAGGTTAGAGCTTGGGATGGGCTAAGATCATGGTTTATTCCCCCCCAGATCTTACTGCTGCTAAAATCTATACAGGCTCAACATTTATCCACAACCTTTTCTAGACATTTAGCTAATAACAGCTTTCTTCTTTACTATAAAATTATAGTGGTTGTAAGTGCTTTGATCCCTATTATAGCTATCTGTGGTTCAATATTTTTCAAATATTACAATTTGTAGATACTATAGAAGAAGAAGAATTTTATCTTAGTAAGTTCTCCGAGTATGGGTTTGTTGGCAGGTCAAGTCTGTTAATTCATATATCAATTCTACTTCCCTAAGGACATGAGAACTATCATGTAATTCTGGCTTCAGAAGTCTGTAAATCACTGGGTGAAAGATTCTCATGCAATCCTAGCTACTCAGGAGGCTGAGATATGAGGAGCACAGCTCAAAGCCAATGTGGGCAGGAAAGGTCATGAGACTATTATCTCCAACTGACTGCCAATAATCCACAAATGAGGCCGTGGTAGAGTGGGAAGCTTGAGTGAAAAAGCTCAGGGATAATGTCCAGGCCCTGAGTTCAAGCCCCAGGATTGGTGCATACATGTGCATGTGTACATACATGCACGTACACACACCTACAAGTCTCCCAAGAACATGTGCTCTACATAGTGAGCATGCATCAGTTTACACCTGCACTGTCAGCTAAAAGTGCTAAAAAGAACTGAGATGAGGGAAAGCCATAGCCACATTCCTGTAATTAATAAGATTGTCAGTTAGCCTGTCAGCCTCATTAATCTACATGTCTTGGAGCAGATTGGCAAGGCCACTTTCCTCACCCTTTCTACTTGTTCAGATCTCAGCGATGGAGGAGATGATGTGGCATGTGTTTATTTCTCCCCAAGGAGACCCATGGAACAGAGTCTGTTCCAGCCACAGGACCACTGTGCCCCTATACTGTTTATGGTTTCATCATTTATCTGGATAAGTGTTGAGGCTTAAAGAAAGTTTATTGAGAAGCATAGTACTTTGTCTAACTACAATCCTAATTTCTACTTTCATTGCTTTTTAAACTGATAAACTGAATGATAAACTCATCCTTTGGACAGATTCTTATGAATATATGACAGATCATAGAAAATAGTAAATAATAAATAATATACATAACAGCCTGGGCAATTAATGAAGCTACTCAATTCTTTTATAACAAACAAAAAGTATCATATTTGTCCTGAAATGGTAACAGAAAAGCCCTGTTCACTATGTGTGGTGGTACAAATCTGAAGTTTCAGCACTTGGCAGGCTGAGGCAGGAGAATCATGAGCTCTAGGCCAATTTAGGCTACGTATGCAGGGTCTGGACTCTGCATTAATGTCCTTCCCTTCTTCTCTCCACCCCCCAAGAAAGAAAAAAAGAAGTATATTTTCTACATCAGAGGAGATAAAAATATCTTTCAGATCTGAGGAACTTCATAGAAGATGAATAGAAAAAGTACAAAATCAACCACAATCTCATTAATCTTTGTTTATAAACCAGTTATAGGGTGATACTATCATGCAAAGAAAAAAAGGAATGTAAAACCTGACATTCATATCAATAATCTAGTAAAATACACCATAAGGAAAAAATTCAAAATTAGCTATCTAACTTTGGATATAATAATCTGATTTAAACTATTCTAAATTAAGGAATGTTCTCATTATTGAAATGAAGGTTATAATAAATCTAATTTTTGCTTATTCTCCACTGGGAAGACAATATTGAGAGAAACAAGAATGAGCAAGAATAAGAAAAAAATCACCATAGTCAATCATTTAAAATATTAAGTCACTCAAAATTGCCTAGAAAGAAAATGCTTAGCAATGTTCTAATTGTTAGGTTGGGATTGCCCAATAACATCTTTGTCCATGTCTGTTTTGTAGAAGTAAAACATTTAAAAATTTAGAATTCATCTCTAATAAAATCCACATTTTATTAAAACTATGAACAAAGTCACACTCTAACTAGAAAAATCTTATCTTTTGCAATAAACATTACATAAGTGTTTGGAGAGAGAAAGAGAAAGGTAGGTGGTATGGGGGAATACATAGGACCTCCTTGTAATTTCCAAGTTACTTATTAACTTGACTTAAAAGGCATGTTTACTATAATTTATTCTAACGCAAAACACCTTTAAATTCTATTAAGAACTACAAACTTAAGAATTTCCATCCTGAATCGACAACACAGATTAATAAAAGCAACAATAAATTAACTGGTATAACTAAACAATGTTAGTAACAAATGCTGAAAAACTGGTGAGAGACAATATTTCAAAAAGATAATACTGCTTTTAAACATGTTAGTATATTCTGTAATGGAGCAGAACATCATAGATGTTTGGCACATTTTAGTAAATCTTTTTGAAAGTATTTTAGTAAAGATGGCCACAGCAGCCTTCTGTTAGCTGTAGTATTACATCACAAAACTCAATAAACTAAACTGAAAATAGATTCTGAAAGTCTTAAACTATGTTCATGTCAAAAAAGAAAACATAGCAATCTTAAAATGCAATTTAAATTTCATTTTGTATAATTTAAATGCACAGAATAGTGGTTATCTCCATGATTAATTTGACGAATAGATCATTCACAAATATAATGAATAAAAATAGACAATATTATTTCCCTTGAACAATTTTTGTGATCACAGACATTGGTTTTAGTTAATGATACCAAGTATTATTAATCCCTGAATAGTACACAGTATGAAAGAGACATGATTAAACAATTATCACTTCTACAGATGTAGATTTTTTTCTTCTGATATAAAGCTCTGAAGTACATATTGGTATATGTGTTCTATTTATAGGAAAATTCTATTTGGATCAATTTGTAGAAGTGGCTGTGACTGATGGGTCAAATGTTTTCATTTTTATAGACTATAGAGGTTTCCTGTTATCAAATTACCACACAGAAAAGAACCAAGAAAAATTAAAACTTTCAAAAATACCAGAAAAGATTTGCAAACCTAAATATACAAATCATTAGGTTAAAGAGATGATGGTGATGTATACCACACAGTGGAGATGTTTGGGTTCTGAAAATCTCATAGTTTAGAAAACTCTAAGCTTTACTGTGAATAACAATAAATGGTAGTTGCATGTCCCTGGGGACACACCATGCTTCCAGCTCCCTAGCTTCATAGTTAACTACCTTTTTCCCTTCCTCACAGAACACATTACTATTTCTTCAGATCAACAACAGGCAAAAATAGCTGGCTTGTCTTTGGGGCCGGTTTATCTGCAATGTGTGTTTTTCAATTGAGGAGTCACTGTCAAATCAGGATGAAACTCAGACTACAGAGACATACAGGGAATGGGAGCAAACCACAGGTTGCAAATTCCCATCTCACTGCTCAATCTGAGGCATATGCTCATGGAAGGGAACCAGAGCCACCCACGCTGTTTGTATCTCTCTTGATTATTCTCTCAGCGGGAACAAATTAAATGTGCAAATGGGGTGAGATTATCCATTTAAGCTATTTAAGTAGGATACTGAACATGTTCTTTATCTTTGTATATAAAATGAAAGATGAAAGGAAGGAAGGAGAGGAATACAGAGTGAAAATATGTGCATTCCAAGAAAACAGAACTATTTTTACACCTGAAATGCATTCTCTTTTCTTCTGGTATTATTTCAATGCACATATTGTTCATATTGCTTGTAATAAATTAAACAGTGGGCTACCTCCAGTATATGCCACAAAACATCTCAACTTGTTTTTAAGTTCTGCCAGGTGCATTTAAAATCACAAGAGTAAAGGACTATTCTTTCACTCACTAAAATGAAATCTAAGGAAAAAAAGTGTCTAATGTAGATTTAATGTTTTCTCACACATTCCAAACAGATAGCATATAAAAGGATTAATACAATTTTGTAAGTACCTAGCTCATAGTTTTAGCTATTTACAGGAGGTTAATGTTCAAATTCAGTAACTTGGAAATGCATTCTTTTATAAGATCAGTGCTTTTATAGACTGAACCTTATTCCTAATTGAGTTGCGCATAAAAGATTGGTCACTCCAGGATATATTTGTTCATCAAAAGTTCATTTCCTTTCTTTAATTTGTGAAGGGGAAGGGGAAAAACAAATCGTTTAAATAGGGATACAGGTGGACCCATTGCAACAATGAGATGTACAAGTCGTTATGTTGAAAATGAAGTTTACAACTTTGGTGGGGGGGAGGGGGGGAAGGATGGGAAGGAAAAACAAAGGAGGAGGCTACAATGCTTGATAAGAAATGTACTCATTATCTTGCCCATGTAATTGTAACCCCTCTGGTACAGTATTTTCACAATTAAAAAAAAGTATTAAAAAAAACAAAAAAATTGATAGAAAGTTAAATAATTTTGCTTAGGTGATGAGTACTAAGGGGAAAAGGGAGAATTAAAAGGCCATAGGAATAAAGCAATAGCTTCAGTTCAATTAACAAGTTTGGATAGAAAAGAAGGCTAAAACCTAAATTGATCTAAGAGGTCTAACTTGATCTCATTTACTTACAAAATGTCTGAAAAAGATTCTGAACTGGGGGTTACAGGTGTGGCTCAGGTAGTGAAATGTAAGATAGTGAGTTCAAGATTCTGAACTGGAATATGGCATCTCTCATTCATTTATGTATATGTCTGAACAGGAATACAAGAAGAATATTCTGAAGCTGGGCACTGGTGACTTACAACTGTAATTCTGGCTACTCAGAAGGCTGAGATATGAGGATTGAGGTTCAAGGCCAGCCCAGGCAGAAAAGTCTGAGAGCCCATTATCTCCAAGTAACCAGCAAAAAACCAGAAGTGGATGTGTGACTCAAGTGGTAGAGTTCCATCCTTAAGCAGAAAAAGTCAAGTGAGAGCTCACGGCCTTAAGTTCAAGTCCCAGTATCATGACAAACAAGCAGACAAATAAATAAATAAAGGATTAAAAGGAGGTGGAGGTAGTGGTAGTAGAGTGGTGTTGTAGAGAGATTAGCTGCCTCAGGACTGACTTTGCCAAAAGTTACACAGACATTAAAGACACAGATTGGAAATTTAACAGGTGGGCTGGTGGTTCTGAAGTGGTCAAGGTAATGGGAATAATAAACATCTGTTGTGATTTGGTCTTCCAGATGCTCCTCAACCTACTTGTGAAATCCAGGGGGGCTTCCACAAGTGATTCACAGTGAAAATAACAATCATGAGCTCAATTTACAACTATGGTTTCTCCCTGTTGGAGGGGAAAATGTGAGCTTACAACTTGCACAGCTGTTTTAGGAGAACAAGAATATGTAAATATATGCAAAACCTAAAAAGCAGCAGTAGAACCCAGAAATGAGACATCCATCTGAGCTGTGGGTGGAACTAAAGCAAGCTCTACTCCTAAATAATATGAGAATCAATAAATTCCCATTGAGTTTCAGTTTTCCATCACCCATTATCACTAGTGGGTAGTGTTAGCATTGCCCTTACCTCCGGTCCTTGGCTTCACCCAAATCTGAGCTCCTCCCTGTCCTAGAGTTCCAGCCATATAGCTGGCCCCTCCCTCTCTCTTCCCAGACCTACCTGCACAGTACCTTGTAACTAGCCCCAGAGATACCCACCTGGAGAGGGGCAGATGCTATACTGCTCCTTCTCCCGGAGGAGATATGGCCCTCTAATAAACTTTATAGTAATCTTTCTCCTGTGCGTGCCTGCCTCTGTGTGGTCCCCTGGGATGGCCAGGGATCCTAACAGGTAGGAAGTTAAGGGAGTAAACTGCATTCTCATGCTAAGCTGGACCAGTCTCTCCTATAGTCTCATTTTTGGACTGAAGAATAACAAACAATATGTTGCTAGCTTTCAGATCTTCTGTTTCTACCTCCCAGTTTAAAATCTGGTTTCTGCCTGCATTGAGAGTCCCCAGATCATTGTTTTCTTAGAATTGGATAAACACACGACTGTTTTGAATACAGGAAAAAGACAAAGGGTCTTCAGTTCTATTCCATTGGTCCTCAGGTCTGTTCTTGTGCCAGTACCAAGCTGTTTTGATTACTATGGCTTTGTAGTAGAATTTGAAATTTGGTATTGATATTCCTCCGGCACTGTTCTTTCTGTTAAGGATTGTTTTGGCTATTCGGGGTCTTTTATTGTTCCATAAGAATTTTTGGATTGTTTCTTCTATTTCCTTGAAGAATGAGGTTGGAATATTGATAGGTATCACATTGAGTTTGTAGACAGCCTTTGGAAGCATTGCCATTTTCACGATGTTGATCCTTCCAGTCCAGGAGTATGGGACATTTTTCCACTTCCTAGGTTCTGCTTTGATTTCCTTTTTCAAGTTTTTAAAGTTTTCATCATAGAGGTCCTTCAATTCTTTAGTTAACTCCTAGATATTTTATTTTTTGTGGGAAGTTGCTTTCCTGATTTCAGCCGTGCTCTTGTCATTGTTGGCATAAAGAAAATCCATTGATTTTTGAGGGTTAATTTTATACCCTGCTACTTTGCCAAAGTTTCGAATCAGCTCGAGTAATTTGTGAGTGGAGTCCATGGGATTCTTTAAATAAAGATCATGTCATCTGCAAAGATGGAGAGTTTTACTTCCTCTTTCCCTATTTGGATCCCCTTTAAATGTGATATACACACACACACACACACACACACACAAAATGGAATTCTATGCCTCCATCAGAAAGAATGACATCACCCCATTTGTTAGAAAATGGAAAGACTTGGAGAAAATTATACTAAGTGAAGTAAGCCAGGCCCAAAGAAACATAGGTCCCATGGTTTCCCTTATTTGCAATAACTAGTACATGTGTAGGACAATAGAAAAGGTCAAAAGCTATGCACATATAGCCATATAAGATGGTGTTAAGCGAAATGAATCCCAAGATAGGGGCACAATTTTTTTTCTTTCTTGCTATTGTTTCTAACATTTATAATGTATCTTTTTGTTTGTTTGTTTCTTTGTATGTTCCTCCCCCATGGTATAACCCCTTTTTTCACTGTGTTTGATGTCGAGGCCCTGCATCTTGTATATACACTTCTCTAATTTCAGGGAAGGGAGGGGAAAAAACAAAATGCTTAAATAGGGATACAGGTTGACCCATTGTAACAATGAGGTGTACAAGACACTATGTCGAAAATGAACTTTACAACTTTGGAGGAAGGGAGGTAGGGGGGTGGGGGGGTGTAGTTGTGGAGGTGGGAGGGAAGGGATGGTAGGGGAAAAACAAGCGAGGAGGCAACAATGCTCCATAGGAAATGTACTCATTACCTTGCTCATGTAACTGTAACCCCTCTGTACAGTATTTTCACAATAAGAAAGGTACAAAAAAAGACAAAAGGTAGAAAGAAAAGTCTAATAGATTGATATCTGAAGGAAGCCAGTCCCAAGCTTCTTAGCATCTTCTACCACTGGGCTACACAAAGAATACACTTGTGACAATACTGTGAACTGTCTACTAGGGAAGTCATTAAGGATTTCATGCCTAATTCTAGACTCTCAGAAGGAAAGTAGGAGGAGTCACAAAAAACACAGAGTGGTTTGGATACAGTGGCCATTCTTGCCATTTGTGGAAGACTCTTCAGCAGTGTAGACAACTGCTGTTCTCATTCATCTGTGTTGATCACTCAAGTTCTCAACCACCAGCCAAAGGCCAGGCTTGTAAACAGCACCCCTGAGGACAGCAACCTCCCTCCTGTGGTGTTTGTTAACTTGGAGATTTCAAAGAAGGATGCCCTCTTTTTCACATGCCAATCACCACCTGCCACATTCAATGGAAAAGAGCCCTTGTTTACTAGATGTCCTGCCATCTGCCTCTTCTGATAGGACACACACACACACACACACACACACACACACACACACACACACACACACACACACGAATATGATGGTACTAGGGTTTCACTCAGGGCCTCATGCATCAGAGGCAGGGGCTATACCTCCTGAGCAGCATCCCTAGCCCTTACTGCTTCAGTTCATTTTTGGATAGCATCACTCTACTCCCAGTAATTGGTTGAGTTGATGTCTTGCAAATGTTTTGCCCAGGATGACTTCAAAGGATGATCTTCACTCTCCTGATCTCTACCTCCCAAGTAGCTAGGATTAGAAGTACTACTACACCCAGCCCTTGTTTTGTGATTTTTGTTTTTGTGTTTTGTTTTTTTTTAAATACACTGAACACTGTACTGAAGAAAAGAGAGGCAGTTTCATGGTTAGAAAACCCTGTGCACTCAGCATCTCTGTCTTGCTGTTCTGGCTGTTCTCCACAGATCCCAGATGTAATCTGCTCATAAGCAGCCTGTGCCATGGCTCGTCCAAGTTGCACAGTGTGCTGTGAGCCTGGCAGCCCCCTCTGTGGGAAGCATGGCTGCAGATGACTAGCTGAAAATAAAACTAAACTCCAGGCTGAATGTATCATCATGATTTTAATTAAGTTTCAGGAAGATGGGCCTCATTTGGTGGAGTTTCTTTTTCCCCCTCTCATTTATGGATATGGTTTAAGAATACAATCTGTATGGCATTTTAAGTCAAAGTAGAGTGAATGTGAATCAGTGAATTTCCTTTAGTATTACTCTTACAAATGCTGCTGATTTTAAGATATGAGACCACCCTTTAAGACATCTAAGTTCTGGGAGTATTAATATTCTAAAACATGCTTTGCAATCATAGAGCTAGAGAAACCTCAGGAAGCAATCATGTCTATCTTTCTAAGCTAAAAAAACAATCCTGATAAGATGTAAAACAGTTGTTTATATGGTATCAGGCCTTTATTAAGATGATTTCTATGTTGCTTTGTATGTCCCTCCCCCACGGTATAACCCCTGCTTTCACTGTATTTGATGTTGGTATAATTTGTGGAGGGAAAGGGCAAAAACAAATCGTTTAACTAGGGATACAGGTGGACCCATTGCAAGAATGAGATGTACAAGTGATTATGTCGAAAAACGAACTATAAAACTTTAGTGGGGGCGGGAGGGAAGGATCCGGTGGGGGGAGGTGAGGGGAGTATGGGAAGGGATGGGAAGGGGAAACAACGAGGAGGCAACAATGCTTGATAAAAAATGTACTCGTTATCTTGCTCATGTAATTGTAACTCCTCTGTACAGTATTCTCACAATAAAAAATAAAATAAATAAAAAAAGAAGACAATCTAAAAAATAAATAAAAATAAAATGCTCATAAATTTTGTCTATCATTCCATGGGTAACTTATTTCTCTGTACCTCACAGATGAACTCTCCTTTACACTTTTTCATCAATGTCTCTGGTTTTGGCTAATAAAAATTCCTCTTGTGCCAGGCGCCAGTGCCTCATGCCTGTAATCCTAGCTACTTAGGAGGCTGCAGTCTGAGGATCTCGGTTCAAAGCAGGAAAGTCCATGAGATTCTTATCTCCAATAAAACCACCAGAAAAGGAGAAGTGGTGCTGTGGCTCAAGTGGTAGAGCCCTAGCCTTGAGCTGAAGAGCTTAGGAACAGTGCCCAGGCCCAGAGTTCAGGGTCCACAACCAACCAAAAATAACTTTTTTTCCTCTTAGGTTAAAATGTATAAAAACACTATACTTCTGATTTTATTTTATTTTTTTTAATTTAATTTAATTTTTTTTTTTGTGAACATACTGTACAGAGGGGTTACAATTACATGGGCAGGATAATGCATACATTTCTTATCAAGCATTGCAGCCTCCTCCTTTGTTTACCCTTCAAATCCCTTCCCTACCTCCCCCCTCCCCACCACCCAATCCTCCCCCCCCCCACCAACGTTGTAAAGCTCGTTTTCCACGTGACCTTGTACTTCTCATTGTTGCAACAGGTCCACCTGTATCCTTAAACGACTTGTTTTTCCCCATCTCCTCCACAAGTTATACTGACATCAAATATAGTGAAAGCAGGGGTTATACTGTGGGGGAGGGACATACAAAGCAACAAAGAGATAATCTTATAAATGCGTTAGAAACAAATGCATCAAATAAAAAAGCATTAAAATACATATCTAAGGGTTCATTTTCCTAACATCACATTATCTGACCTTTTCCGCTTGACTCATACATATACTAGATATTGCAAATAAGGGAAACCATGGGACCTATGTTTCTTTGGGCCTTGCTTACTTCACTTAATATAATTTTTTCCAAGTTTTTCCATTTCCTAACAAATGGGGCAGTGTCATTCTTTCTGATGGAGGCACTGATTTTATTTTTTTAAGTGAAATTAAACAGCTGGTAATGAGGAGTCTTGCAATTTGTAAAATATCCTACATTCTAAAAACACTACAATATAATCTGTTTGTGATAAAAAAGAAATTCAGTGCCTATGACTCATGACTGTAATCCAAGCGACTCAAAAGGCTGAGATCTGAGGATTGCGGTCTGAAGCCAGCCTGGGCAGGAAAGTCTATGAGACTCATCTCCAATTAACCACTAAAGAGCCAGAACTAGAGCTGTGGCTCAAGTGGTAGAGTACTAGCCTTGAAACACTCAAGGACAGCACCCAGGCCCTGGGTGCAAGCCTCAGAACACACACACACACACACACACACACACACACACACCCCAATATACAAGGCAAGCACTCTACCACTGAGCCACCTTCCCAGCCATACACACCAATATGATGTCAGTAACTCTTCTGCTCATTTCCTATCTTACATGAGAAATTAAGGTTATAGGCAAATATGAATTCCAACTAAATCTGAGTAACTATCTTGTTAACTGAATTTTCTTATATTCCATAACTATCAGTATAGCTACTATTTATGGTTATATATACCTCTATGTACATGCAAATGTATGCACTTTAGATACACATAAGAGGGTAATTTCCTCAGGGTTTTTATCTTAACTGAAAGAAATAGTTTCAAAATACTTTCATCTTATCTGCATCTATGATAGTTGAACCTATTTTTCTGTCCTGCTGAGTCTAGTCTGCTCTTTGTTGCTGGGCAACCAAAAGGATGAGGATAGAATGGAGGCAGAAAGTCTCAGTTGCATTATTTGGGCCAAGTGAATATTAAATAAATTACTAAAATGTATGTTAAAGTGAGAGGTGCTTAAATGAAGGGGATTCACGTATCTTCAGAGATGGTTTTAAATTAAAGGCTGATAAAGTGGAGATAATGGCAGAACTATGATAAAACTTGTCTTGCAATATGCATTAGTAAGTAAAATGTATACTTAGTCTTTTTTTTTTGTCAGTCCTGGGGCTTGAACTCTGGACCTGGGCACTGTCCCTCAGCTCTTCAGCTCAAGGTAAGCACTCTACCATTTAAGCCACAGTGCCACTTCTGATTTTCTGGTAGTTTATTGGAGATAAGCGTTTCCGGACTTTCAGGGCTGGGAAGGTGGCTCAGTGGTAGAGTGCTTGCCTTGCATGCCTGAGGCCCTGGGTTCGATTCCTCAGCACCACATAAGCAAAAAGCCGTGGCGCTGTGGCTCAAGTGGTGGAGTGCTAGCCTTGAGCTGAAGAGCTGAGGGACAGCGCCCAGGCCCAGAGTTCAGGCCCCACGACCGGACTCAAAAAAAAAAAAAAAAAAGAATTTTCGGACTATCCTGCTCAGGCTGGCTTTAAACCACGATTCTCAGATCTCAGCCTCCTTAATAGCTAGGACTATAGGCATGAGCCACCAGTGTCTGGGTTTACTTTATTCTTTTTATAAATTGTTTCCATTTGTCTTAGATTTCCTTCATTGTATCTAAGTAGCTCTTTTTTAGAAGTCACGCAAACAAACCCACAAATCAAATATATAAGTAGAAGTGTGACTATATATAGTATCATTAAATGCTAAATTAGTTGGAGCTACTACATTTTAATAATCTTTTAGATTATTAAATTTCAAATAACACATTTCAAATAACACATAAGTCTTCAAAACAAGAAAAATCACTCTATTTTAGTGCATTTTATAAGAATAGGTATGTATTTACATATTTATAAATATTTACAAAGTCATAGAAGAACATCAAGTTATAAAATAATGAAACATATTATTTATGTATTATTTATTTACTATGTATTATTTATGGAAAGAGCAAGAAGTTTGTCCCTATGATGCTTTTCTTTGTTCAATTTTTTTCAGTTGAGAAATAATATAATTTAGTTTAGAACCTAATTGATTTCAAAACGTGTAAGATTTCAAAAATGATTTGTATTGCATCTGTGATGACTCTCTCTTTAGAATTGTGGACATTAGAAGCTCAGGGATGCTGAACCCATAACGTAGTTGATAGATACTACTGGCAGGATATAGAACCTGCCCTCAATATAAAGTGTGGGTAGGAAAATGTGTTGACCCAGTTTTGAGTGTTAAGATTGTATATCCCTAAACATACCACAGAGATGGCTTAAGACATGTTTCACTACCTACCGTCCTCTTGCAGAAGCCCCTGATCCACAAAACAGAAAGCTGTAAGCAGCTATGAAGTAAATAGACGAGACTAGACAATTGTCCTGGCTTAAATTCTCTTTTATTAGTCTACCTGAGTCCTTCTCTACTTCTTTGTTTTCCTGGGTACTAGAACAATGTCAGAGACAGTATGCTAATCACTCCTCTTCTTCCCGGCTCATTCCACCACATAACTGTACCTTCATAAATTTTGGTGTAGGAGTCATGGTAGGAGGTCACATGGGAGCCACCCAGGGAGGAAGGAGATGAATCATGAATCATGATTCAGAACTAGAACAACTAGAATGTACTGCAGAGACTAGAGATATAGGTATCTCCTTTTCCCTAAATTTTACTTTATACCCTTAATTGCTGACAACATGAGGAGAAAGAGAAAGTTGCATGATGATAATACAGAATAAAATGTCCATCTATGGAAATAAGAAGGACCACCTGAGCCCACAAGTTTGTAAAAAGGGGAATACATCATAAAATGGGAATGCTTTCTTCCTGTTTATATTCAATCATTACTTCATGATATTTGTGTGGGGGGGGTGCGTATGCACGTATGCGCGTGTGCCAGTGTGTGCCAGTGCTGTCCCTGAGCTTCTTTTTTACTCAAGGCTAATGCTCTGCCACTTGAGCTACAGCTCCATTTCTGTCTTTTCTGGAAGTTTAGTGGAGATAACAGTCTCACCAAGATGCACTGTATACATAAACTGCTTTGTTAAATGGCAAAAACCTGGAAGGAGGGGTTTGGGCGAAAGTAGGAGAAAAATTGAGGGAAGAGGTTTGACAAGAAATATACTTATTACCTTACTTATGTAACTGTATCCTTTCTGTATATCTCCTTGAAAGTAAAAAAAAAAAAATCCAACGCACATCCTAAAACATTAAGTAAATGAGGAAAGGGGTGGGTTGGGAGTATTGGGGTGACTAAGAATGTTTAAAGGGGTGACATTAATCAAGACGAATCATATTCACAAACTGCTTTGTTGAATGGCAACTCCTTTGTACAACTACCTTAACAGATAATAAAGATATTTTACACACCAAAAAAAAAAAGGAAAAGAAAAGAATCTGACAAACTTTCCTGCCCAGGCTGGCTGGCTTCAAACCATGATCTTTAGAGTTCAGCCTCCTGAGTAGCTAGGGTTACAAGTGTGAGCCACTGGTACCTGGCTCCTTCATGATTTTAATAACAAAAATCTGCAAACATCCACAGTGATCTGTTTGTTTTGCAGAAAACTGTATGTGGTTATCTTTTATTCCTTAATTCCTGAGGAGCAAGATAAGGAAATAGCAGAAAGGAGGTAACAAGGGGGTAAGGCCAGGATATATAGGACTGAGGATAAATCAGAGATGCAAAAATACTAGCACATGGTGCTAGATATGGTGCTAGGTAGGTATTTACTTTTAATGAGTATTGGTATCAATACTTCCTCCACCACAGCGACAGTCAGGCCTTGACCACAGGGGTAAGGAAAAACCCATTTGGTATTTATCCAGGAGGACTACAAGGAGACCCACAATAACAGATCTTGAACCAAAATATGAGGTTGCTGGAAGGAAATTTTTGGGGCATTTTAGAACAGGTACTTAGCTGGTGATAAGACCTGAACAGATATTTATATATACAGGATACAGATTAGTCAGGGATGGGCTATCTCAAAAAGTTTTTTATTTTGTGATTATATTAGGGTTTGAATGAGGGCTATCCCTTGGCTTTTGCTCTCAAGGCTGAACATTCCACCTGAGCTGTGCCTCCACTTTCATCTTCTTACTAGCTGACTGGAGATAAATCTCTGTCAGATTTGTCTGTCTGGGATAGCTTAGAACTGCCATCCTCAGATCTCAGACTCTTCAGTAGCTAAAATATAGACAGGAGCTACCAGTGCCAGGCAAGTAAGGTTTTTTAAAGATATTAATCATATTAAAGATATTAATCATAATATATTGGGGAAGAGTGATGAAAGGAGTGTTATCAATTAAGATTCATTGAACTTACAAACTGATGTGTTGAATGGCAAACCCTTTGTACAAGTACCTAAATACAACTAATTAAAGTAATTCATGAGGCAAGCTGTATATATAGTGATATATAGTGATAGACCCATGGGTATTCTGTACATTCTTCAGAAAACAATAAGAAGAAAATTTGTACTTTACCATCATGTATTTCCAAATAAACATGAAAAGATTATACAAAAATATTTATATAAGGCTCTCAGGTATAACTATATAATATTTCCTAGTCATACACATCTTTTTGAAAGTCTTTTCTCCTTATTTTGAAATTCTGTTTCAGATATGCTTTTCTGAACTCAGCTATATAGAGTGAAAATGTTAGCATTTACAATAGGACTAACAAATTCATCCAATAAGAAAAAAAACAAACATCTTTTTGTTAAGAATGTGATGGTTTTAAAAAGCTTTTCAATTTTCCTGGGCTGGATGTTTTGTTTTGCCTAACATGCATATTTCAGAATGTATTCATTTTTAATGCACTGCTATATAATTTTGGAAACTGACATATAGACAGACAAGGTATGATCAGTCCAAGGAAACAAATCAAAACACCATGCCAAGTCATGAATACACGTAGGTCTTTAGGTAGAAATGAAGATTTTGAAGACAGAAATCAGGTAAATTTGTAACAGCTTTGACTATGAAAGCAGGGGAGCCAAGGAACATGATCTTGAATTCAGCCTCATGTTTAGCTGTGCTGTGCTAGACAACTTATTTTAAATCTATGTTATTTACATAATGCTAATGCTTATGTGATTTCGCTGAGAATTAAATGAGAAAATATGTATTATTTGCACAGTATAGGAGCTTAATGACTATCAGTTTTCTTATTTCTCTTCTTTCAGGTTTGTTTTTCAATTTTGAGGGAGATGAATTACAAACAAGGAAACTGGGAAATGTGTGGTTCTATCTTCTCTCATGTCCCCATGGTCAGTATTCAACAAATCATAGTTATTAGAGAGAGAGATAAGACGTGGGTTTTAAAAAGCTCTGGTATTTTACCATGAGGAAAGAGATGAAAGAGCTCTGGCTTCTCATTTTACCTGGGAGTTATCAGGTATATTTCTTATTCTTTAAGAAAGGGAATAACTAATGCATTAACTATTCAATTATCTCAAGGACCCTGGGAAACTCATCTGTGACCCTGTCACCTGCTCCCTGTGCAGTGCTCACCATGGTGTTCCAAGCAAACAATTTCTTCCTAAGTAACAAGTTGAAGCAAAAATAAATGGCAGCAATAATAGAATAGCAATACTAGAAGTGGCAGTATTTACACTATATGTATAGGTCAACTTTTCAAAATTACTGTCTTAATACATGCATCTATTTTTATAACAACAATTTCTTTGAAATGAAAGGTTATTTCACCTATACTTAATGGGCAATAAACTCTGTATTTATGATCTAACACCTATGTAGTATAGCTAACACTTGGAAAAAAACCTCAAGTGCGTTTTTCCATTTGTTTATTTTTAATCACTGTCAAGCTGCCTCTGTGTTACGGATGATATATTGGTAGGTCTACCGTAACTTTTCAGACCCAACCAGCCTCTGAGAATACAGTTGGAACACTATGCCTGCCTCCTGTTAGATATTCTCTTCTGCTCTTTTGCACTCCATCTGTTATAACAGAGGAAATCAACAGCCCTAGGAAGCTACAGAACACATCTGACAGCTGCAGGACTCCGAGTCCAACTTCAAGAAATTATGACTCACTGGCTCTAAGAGGAAACACACACTCTACTACAACCTGGAGGAGGCCGTACGTGTGAGTGTCAGAATGGCTTACTTTGGCTAGAAGAGGAAGAACATGCACAACAGCTTTTATTTTAATCAGAAGTGGTATTCCATTCATCTGTTTTGAGCTGAATATTATACTCTATTATGTGTTCCTGTTGAACATATGTAGTCCATGATAGAGTAAATATGCAAAGGTTGTCCTTGGCAAGAACATGGCTGTATTTAGATTAAAATAATAATAATACAAGTTTGCTTTTCTTTAACACCTGTCTTTTATTTAACTGGGCTCTCTTTGGAACATTACCACTGTCCTGATATGTTTTTTAATTTAGTAAGATTAAGTTAATTTAGTAAGATTAAGTTTAATTATTTGTTGTTTGGCACTAAACATTAGTTTTGTTTTAGGCCTGCATGCTATTTTATTATTGTTTTAGAACACTGTGACCTTGCCCTGTTGTCTATCTTTGTGATAACTGTATTTCATACAGGTTCGGGAACACAAAATGGTCCAAGAAGAATTACACAAGGAGGGATTTTATATGACCCATACACTTCCTTGGCTTTTGTTCTAGAGTCAACTAGCACTGATTTTTTAAAATCTAAGAGTAGTAACCTGTTTTTTCTTTTTTTCTTTTTTTGCTGGCTACTTCTATAAAGTTCATTTCTACTGCCTTCTGAAATGTTGATGCTCTTTCCCTGAAACAAGGTCTGAGACATTACTTAGGACAAACATAAAATTAAAAAATAATGTTCTTTAGTTAATAATGCAAAGCTTCAAGGATAGCAAAGGTATTTTATGGAACATACGTAAGGCGGAAAACCAGCACCAAAGAAGGTGAATTCACATGCACTTGTCAGGATGCTGAAAGAGGGACAGCACAGTTGGCATATGCACGGATGATCATAAGAGCTCCTGCTTGCTTCTCCAGCACTGCTCATAACACTTGGAAGAGGAAACTCCCTTCCTCCTCAATGCTAAGATGAGATGGAACTAGGATCTGAGCCAGCTTACCAGACTCCTTCAACTACTGATACAGACAATGCCATCCAGGTCTATTATGGATGTGCTAGAGAATGAATGTGGGCTGCTAGATATCTTCCTAAGACAAATCTCAGAGATATTACAAATAAGTTGGGCCTTGGATATTTTCAGAATCCTATTTTGAAAATAGAAGCCACACTGCAAGAACCACCCAACCTTAGAGGAAGCTGGAAAAAGATGTCCTAATATGAAAAAGTTATATAATATGGGAATGTTTTAGTCTACAGAGGAAGAGTCTATGGCCATCAACTAAGAATGGACTGGGAAGAGCTCTCTTATAGACATTTTGTCCAGAAATGACAGAATGATGAGACACGAAGACAGTACTCGCAGTTTAGTAATATCCAGAAACCACTGAATAACAACCAACCACTCCAGAGCCCCACAGGAGGGTGGAGCCTGCTGACTTGGCCCCAAGTCTTCTCCACCATTCCCTCATACAGCTTGTTTCAACTTCAAAGGATAGAGATTTTTGTTGGTTTTGTTGCCTTTTTTAGTCAAAAAGGGTCCTTTGTTAGTAAGAAATAATTACTGAAGAGCTGTAGAATGACTGAATAAATGCTTCAAAAGTGCTTAGGAAGAAGTACATATATTACATAAAATATATCATACAACAGATCATCTTTGAAAGATCTTAATAGATGTGTTCACACAAGATAAAAAGTGAACTTAAAAGGACATTAAGTGTTGGGTGCTGGTGGCTTATTATGTAATCCTAGCTACTCAGGAGGCTGAAATCTGAGGATCACAGCTCCAAAGCCAGCTCTGGCAGTAGAGTTCCACAAGACTCATCTCTAATTAACTATGAAAAAGCCAGATGTGGAACTGTGGTTCGAGTGTTTGAGCACTAGCCTTGAGCAAAAAAGCTCAGGGACAGTGCTCAGGCCCTGAGTTCAACCCTAGTATTTGCACAAAAGAAAAAAAAATAAAGAAAACCCTGACCACAAAGCATTTAAGAACGCTTTGGGCCTGGCTTACTTCACTTAATATATTTTTTCCAAGTTTTTCCATTATATTAAGTGAAGAAAGCCAGGGCCACAGAAACATAGGTTCCATTGTTTCCCTTATTTGCAATAACTAATATACGTCTAAGATAATCTTATCAGACAAGTAGAAAAAGTCAAAAGCTATGCACATATGATCATACAAGATGATGCTAAGTGAAATGAACTCCAAGATAGGGATACAAGAGGTTTTATCTTTGTTGTTGTTGTTTTTTATGTACTTATAATGTACTGCATGATTTTTTTTTGTTTCTTTTGTTTGTTCTCCCCCATGGTATAACCCCTGTTTTCACTGTATTTGATTCCGGTACCCTGCATCTTGTGTACACATTTTTCTAATTTGGGGAGGGGAAGGGAATAACAAAATGCTGAAACAAGGATCCAGGTTGACCCATTGTAACAATGAGATGTACAAGATAATATGCTGAAAATGAACTTTACAACTTGGGGGGGGGGGAGGGAGGAAGTGGGGAAGGAATGGATAGTAAGGGAAAAACAAAGGAAGGAGTAATAATGCTTGATAGGAAATGTACTCATTACCTTACTCATGTAACTGTAACCCCTCTGTACACTATCTTTCCAATAAAGGGGAAAAATGGAACTACCCTATACCACAAGTATATGCACTTGTAAAAAGTGAAAAGTGATACACTTATATCCTCATGTGTACTTAAAACTGGTGACATTTATTCTAAAGTTCAAACTCTTCCAAATGCTATTATTAACAGAAACAAAACCCAACACTTTGAAGAGTCTTACAAAGTAAGTGAATCTCTGGTAACAATGATTTTAAAAGAGAGAATATAAACTAACTACAATTGGAAGGAAAAGTAGCTGCTGTCATGAACTAGTGCAGATTAAGCAACATGCAGATGAATGAATACTATGAAGAGCTACAAGCTAATGATTTCAATACCTTAATGTAATAGATTCATTCTAAAGAAAAATATTCCAAATTGCATCAATTAGAAATGGAAAATATGAAGAGATCTGTAATTATTTAAGCATTTGAAATAGTTAACAAATACCTACATGCCCAAAATATCAACAAAAAAGGCTGTTTCAATTTAAAACTACCTAGTAAATGTGATTACTGAATACCTAAATAGAGTAAAAAATGCAGAGAACTAGATATCAAAGAGAACTTCTCTAACTACTACTAAACTCATAGCAAATGTTATACTCATTGAAGTTACTCAAGATGTTGCCATTAGTGACAGGACAAGGAGGTTGCTTTTCTCCTTTCGTTATTATAGTCCTGACTAAACAAACCCAGAATGTAAGTTTTAGTAACATTCCTTTTCACCAACAAAAACCAAGCTGAACATGTGCTATAACATAGTATCTACAGTAACAAGAAAAAGTTAAAGTATTTAGGGAATAGAACTTTCTATAGAAGTTTGGATGACTCTATTAATGAAATAAAGAATAAAGTACTAAGTTATCCTAATCTACATAAACACAAGTAGTATAAATCAGATATCACAATAAGCCAGTGGGAAATGAGAGAGAGGTAAGAGAAAACAAAACACTCCTACAGAACCAGATTCCCTACTTTATGTCAGAGAAAAAAAATTCAAAAGAAAGCATAGGAAAATGTGTGCTTGAAACACAAAAAAGAAATGTGATATTGAAAATATATACAGCGTCATATGCATGTACACGCAAACAAATTGACTCAAGCATGGGACCTGCAGGGGAGGAGTCCAAAGGTATATAAATTCCTTTGCCCTAACGTGACAGTTTAACCAAAAGAATACCAGGAAGCTGAAATGTTGGGATGGGGGAGGTCAAAGAGAAATGAGGGTAGACGAATAAAGGAGGATAGGCAAATATAGCCATTACTTCCACGTACACATGTGACAATGACATTTATTGGAAGTTGAATGTCTACCTCTAGGTAACTTGAAGGGTTGAATGGAGCTGGGAGAGATGGAGAACAATGAAAGTAGTGACACTGAGCATGATGTATTGTACTCATAAAGTAACATGTTGAATTGAAACCCCTTTGTAACTAAAAAAAAAGTTAAAAAGAAAGAAATGAAAGAAAATATCTTTATCACTTTAGTAAAAAGCAGATTTTTAAGACCAAAAATACACAAAGGGTAAAAGGAAACTTTTTTTAAAACTGTACAAATAGAAGACAACTCAAAGTCAAGAGAGGCAGTGATACTTTCAAGAATTAAAGTCTATGAGGGATTAATATTCATATAAGGTGCACTGTTAAGAACAGTCCATGAACAACAACTGAGAAATGAGAAAAATCAGTGGGTGGTCAGAAGAGAAATTTTTGACAGCCAATAATTTTAATAAATAGAGAAATTCAAACCTAAAATATAGATTAAAAGATATATTCACAAAATTGCTCAAATATATAAAGTTTATTAATATAATTAGGATAGGTTAGAATGGGAAATGGAAACTCAGAAACCCTGATGACCAGACTGAGTTGTGACCTTGTTTCACGTTAAAACTAATATTCTATACCACAGAAATTATACTCAGGTATATATGACAAAGAATTGTACACTGAGGTTTATTAAAAGATATGTAAGAGGATATTCACTGTAAGATTGTTTATCAAAGAATTGCAGACACCAAGACCCTCAATTAGTAAGAAAATGGACAAGTTAATTGTATTATATAAATATAATACAATGAAATATGGTAATCAAAACAATTAAAATTCTATATGGAAACCTAACATTAGGGAAAAAGCGAACAAGATTTCTAGGACAATAATAACAAAATAAATTAAACAAAATAAGCATTTTCAAAATGTGAGTATATACTCAATACAATGAGTATTAAATGCAAAGGTATATTCAATGTAATCTTCAAGTAAGAAGAAGATTGGAAAAAATCAAATTAATGAAAAAGAAGGCTTATACACGGAATGGCAATGATCATGTGCAAACATAAGCACATACTTTTATTGTGTTTCTTAGCAGCATAACAAGGAATCAGAACAAACATCAAATTCTCAGTAAAGTTGATCATTTTCCTTAAGTGAATTAAAAGCAAAAATATCATGGAATGTCATGAGGAATGAAACAGCCTTATGAATATTCTTGGGAACAAGTCGACTCCTCCTAGGTAAGAGATCATGTTTACTCACAGAGATCAATCATGGTTGAGAAGTTCAATATACAGATACCTTCCATAGTAAAAAAAAATTTTCATGGAAATAAAGCTTTGAAATATTAAGTAAGTACAGGGGTTTGAACTCTGGGCCTTACATTCACTCAGCTTACTTGAGTCATGCCCCTAGTACTTCTTTTTGCTGCTTATTTTGAAGATGGAGTCTCTAGGACTTTTCTAAGGTGACTTCAAAGCACAATCCTCTAGATCTTACCCTCCTAAGTAGCTAGAATTACGAGCATGAGCCCCCATTACCTAGCTACAAGTCCACCAATTTGACTTGATTCTTATTGTCATTATTCACAGGAAGCTTAAAAATAGCCAGTGATAAAGTAGAAGTTTTGAGTACTACAAAGAAGAAATGCACAAAAGCTTAAGGTTATAAATATCAAGACCAAGTTGGTTCATCACAGCTGAGGGCTTTGCTGGTTTAAAAATAACCAGGTAATGCTGCGTTTCACAAGCCCTGCATTAATCACAGCCATTGTAAATAAAAATGTAAACTCAAGAGTATATGTGTCATGAAGAACTCAGTGACAAACTCCATCCTGACAAATCTCTGATTCACTGTACCTTGTCCATAAAAAAAATAAACCAAAGAGGCTTACCTACTTAAATTAAAAGACAAATAATATCTTTGAAAGGTCTTTTATTCCTGCCTATTCCTAAGAATCTAATCACCAAAGGATAAGGATATACTACTGAGAATATTCAAAAGAACTTGCATTATGAGTTGAAAAACAAATAACATTAAACCAGCTTTGTCAGCATGATCTAGACAGCTAAGATAAATAGCATCCTCTGAATTTTACAAGCAAATACTGAAGAATGGTTTTTAAATTCTATGATGTCATGGATATGCCTCAAGTGGACCAGTGCATAATAACGAACATCACTGAACACAATCAGGTACCAAATTAATCTACCACATCTTCTCCTGGCTTTCAGATGTCAAGAGGGAATTTTCTGAGAAATTAAGGCTAACGGTACTTCCACTTACAACATGAGAAACCTATCTAGCTCCCTGTTCACTGACTGCTAAGGAAAGAGAAGGTAAGAGTCAAAATGATTTTCTTTCTGCAACTGTGAAAACATTAATCTGAATATGAAGGCCTCAGGTGCTAGATTATTTATAGATACATGTATCCCAGTATCACATACAATGGCATTCAAAGCCAAATGGTAGTAACAATAAATGTTCATTATTTTCTTTCATTATGCCAAGATAAATTAATAAAATCAATCTTAATCTCCATAAATGTTCCCTGGGAACACAAAACTACTATATTACCAGCCGGGTCAGCTTTGGCTCTACTATTATATATTAAAAACATCTATCAACAGTACACACGGCAACAACCTGGCTTTGATATGAATTTAAGTTTTTGTGTTTAAGAAATAAACTTAGCATCTCTTGCCTCTCAGTTCCGTTGCCATGGTCCTAGGGGAGGAGTACAATTTAAATAAACAAAGTGGAAATACAAGACAGTTTGTTCTTCTCACTGTGGTATGCAAAAGTATTATCAAGTATATCAACCAGCATGCAAGGCAAAGAAAATACAGATCATCCCTTCTCCACCTTAGATGAACTCGAGAAAGAGAATATACTTCCCTAATTATACCAGGCCTTTATTACACACATCACACATGGCTATGCTAATCCACTATGCTGTAGTCAGACCAAATAAGGTCCCTGACCTGTGAGAGTTTCTAGTCCAACACAGAATACAGGTGCCAGTCATAATTATACAAATAAATCTAACATGAAATTGTCAGGACTGCAGGGAAGCTTTGAGTCTCATCAGGGTAATCAGAAAGCTTCTCCACGAAGAAAGGATGACTAAAGAGTTTTTAAGCATGTGTTAAGAAAGTGCATTTAGAACTAAGGTAAAAAGGTGAAAGTGAGCCTGGAAAGCAAGACAGTCTTCATGATGGTTCCTCTCATTGTCATGTATCAATCTGAGTAGTCCAATGAGGATCTAGAATCAACAGCATGTCTGGATTTGCCTGTGAGTGACAGGGTGAATTGGTGGAGTAAATGAAATAAACCACCCTCTCCAATGTGGCCAGGCAGCATCTAGTCCTTTGAGGACTTAAGCAGAACCAAAGCAGGAAAAAGGATTTTATTCTTTCTTGCACTGGTTGAGCTGGGACATTTGATCTTATTTCAGTCTTCTGCCCTTGGGTTAGAATTTACATCATTGTCTTGTCTTAGCAAGTTCCTAAGTTTTTGGCCTCACACTGAATTCTGCCAGCTGCTTTCTGCGTCTGGGACACAGCAGACTATGAGCATTCTCAGCCTTCATAATTTTGAAAGTCATTTCAGAATTATATACTACTTGTTTATTTTTCTGGAGCTCCCTGACTACTATGGTCTCTGCTCCTTTCCCTTCTCATCCTCTTTTGCTCCATTTTTCTTCTTGCTAATCTGTTTGCCATTTCTGAATTATTGAAAAGACTGAAAAAATAGCAGATATGGTAAAATAAAAACACCTTAAGTGACAGTGAAGAAATCTACTCGAATACTCAGAGTACTTTGAGTGCAAAGTTCTTGGGGTTCACAAACATAGTCATTATTCTTATGTATCTAAAAAGACCAACCTTAAGTTTCTATAGACCAACCTTGCAGCTATTCTTGGTAGCTCTCACATCTACTTATCATGGCTATGCTTATAAGGTCCCTAACTGTTGGTTGTCTATCCCCAGGGTGACAACCTTATATTAGATAGTTTAAAAGCCCAAGAAATAATATGATTAAGATTCCATTTGACTTATTTTTGAGGACATGAGTGACTCAGAATAAATATCAACCTACAACAGAATGGAATATAATGTTTTTGTGTGTATGTATGGTATGATGCAAGTATCTTTATGGAAAATCATTTAGGCAAAAATCTACTGTACTATTATAGACACTTTTATGTTACCACTTCCCTGTAAAAATGTGAAAAGATCTCCTTGACACATTGAGAAAAAAACAAAACACACTGCATACTGAAAAGGAGAAAATTATGTATCTGTGAGGCAAACCTATTCCGAATCAATCCACCTTCTGTGTAAGTGCATAATCTTACTTCCTGTTTAAGGTCTGTGCTTTCTACTCTCCCATGATCAGTATTCACACATTCATTTCAATCTCTTTCTGTAGAGAAGGCAGAAAATGAAAAAGTGAGAGGGAAAAGACCTTGGTAGCTTCGATGACAAGGGAAGTAGCTCCATTCTGATAACAAGTCCTAGCACCTACCTAGACAAGCTATGCAGCATTTCCACTGCCTTGCAAACAAATTGACTGAGGTCTGGTATATGCAGGGGAGGATTCCAGTAGTGGGGTTCCTTTGAAGAACTATCAGAAATGTGTATTGTTAGAAGGGTAGGAAGGAGGCAGACAAATGAAGAGAGGATAGGTAAATACAGTTACAATATTCAACATACATATGTAAAAAGGGGTATGGGTGGGATTAGGAGAGAATGATGGAGAGGTTGATATTTGATTAAGATACATTTTATTTGTAAAGTGACATGTTGAAATGAAACCTCTTTATACTATTTAAAGATAATTAAAAAAATTAAAGCAATAAATACAGGGTGAGAGGAGAGGTGATATTGTCCAAAAATAAATGCACTTATTACCTGTATTTCCTTTGTATATCACCTTTATAACAATAAAAATTAAAAAGTAACAAAAGCAATAAAAGCAATACAGTAGAGACCAGAATTCAAATTAATAATTTAAAAGAACCAAGACATATATTAATAGAGAGATCATCAGAGAAGACTATGATAGAAACTACTAACTAGACTAGGTCAATGCTACTGATATAATGATTATTTACAGAATATTTCTTACTCTTCCTTAAATCAAAATATAAATACAATATTAAGCAAGTAATTTTTTTGTTATTGCTTGTACTGGGGTTGGATCTCAGGGCCTCATGTTCTCCATTAGCTTTTTATAATCAATGCTGATACTCAACCATTTGTGACATTGTTACTTGGACTGCTATTCTATATTGCAAACAATCTTTAGGACTAATTCTTCATTTGTCAAGTACTGGACTACAATATTCATGGGTCTCAAGTTTATTCTTACCAATCTGTCCGTGTATTTCCAGATATTGTCTTTTTTGGGGGAGAATGAAGTATTTAATATTTTCTTTCCATTTGTGTGAACCTTACCATTTTCTTGCAGTTCAAAGTTCCATTTACAATGTGCCTCTCCTTTGTGCCTTCATCTACAACTTCTTCACAGTCCTATTTTCCTTGTCCATTGGAGCTACAGCCCTTGCTCAAAGAAGTCTTTTGTCAATTTCTTCCTCACCAACTATTAACATGCTCCCATCACTTGAGCAACAAAATTTAGTTCACTTCAATCTATTTTGATATATTCTCATATTGACTTTCTGGTCTTGACTAATCAACACTTCAGGCATTTTTCCTTAGGGCCTCTACATCCTCTCTCGATGACGAATGATCTTGGTCAGGATAAGAAATATTTCTACTCAGACACTCTACTACTCAAGAGGATCACTCCAGCACTTATTTCCTCTGAATCATTTGTTTTGCTATGGTACATTCCACTGAAAAATAAAGCATTTATACACTCACATAAATATGCCTACATACATGCATATGCCTACCTTGGTTTCAATTTTCTTTCAAAAAATAATCAGGTCAAAGACTTGATTGGATTCATTTCTGGTTCTTCTTATCCTCTCTAGTTAGTGTCTCCACCCCCACTCCTAGTGCTGAGAACTGAACCTGGTTCTCCTGTATTCTAGGCTACCTACATCCCCAGCACTCTAGTTAGGGATCTTGTTGCACCATTACAACTCAATATTCCACTGCCCACGCTGCTAAATGTGATAGTCAGCTCTTAGTCCTCTTAGTCTTTCTGTCAATGACCTAGCAGCAACTCTTCCTTAAAGCGAGCTTTCTTCCCAGTTGACTTGATTGACATAGCACTTTCTAAATTTTTAGAATTACTTCTTGGATGGATTCATCTCAGCCATCAGACTGATATCAGAACTTTATGCTTTCTAGGTGGGTGCTCAACCATTTGAACCATACTCACATCCCTTTTGCTTTTACTTCTTTATCCCATTTCTTTTTCATGTTATTATAAAGGTAATGTACAGAGGGGATACCATTTCATAAGTCAGATAATGAGTAAATTTCTTTTTGGACTATGCTACCTCTTCCTTTTCTCTCTCCCAATCTTTTCCTCCTGTCCTCACACATAGATTATATAGCTCATTTTCAACCTAATGTCTAGTGAGTACCACTACTATATTAGTTAACCCTTTGTCCCTCCATTTCTGCATCCCTTCTTGCCCTCCAAATGCTTTTACTTTTAAGAACAGAGTATCATTCTTTCACCCAAACCATGCCAATACCACAAATCTCTGTGTGTACACTGAGTATACCACTGTGATCCATCTCATGATTTTAAATACAATAAATACTATTGTTCATCTCTTCATATTCTGTGTAGACAGTTTCCCTTAACTTCCTTACTTTGTTCTTCATCTTTGCTAGTTTAGATAATTACATATAGGCAACTGAAAATTTACATGTGAAAAACTGATTTCCTAAAACACATTCCAGCTCCCTAAAACACATTCCAGCAAGTCTTGCATATTTTAGCTTTGTATACTCCAACTCCTTTACCTTGGCTGACCTCATCTCCCATTTGTTCATGCATCAACTGGACTTACTGACCTTGGTCTACACTCCAGGCTTTTCTCTTTAGAGCCTCTACATTCTCTCTCCGTGAAGAATGCTCTTCCACTACACAAACTAATAACTGATTCTCTCAATTCTTTTAAGACTTCCTTCAAATGTCATCTTAAGATCTCCCATGCACTGTTAATTCAACTTCCTCCCCATTCTACCTCTTCATCATTTTATTTTCTCTACAATACTTCTCGCCTTATGAGAGATAGTGCCTGACTTCCTAGAAAATGTCTACTTAATCCCAGAATAGACATGAATATTACTCTCTTTAAAAGTCTAGCTTTCTTCATTATAACTCCTATAACTCCTGAAACTACCTGAGTTTGAGATGCTGATTTATGAGTGACATTCCCTCTTGTCCATTCTTTTTTTTAAATGATTTATTTTTTAAATGATTTTTTATTGTGAAAATACTGTACAGAGGGGTTACAGTTAGATGAGCAAGGTAATAAGTACATTTCTTATCAAACATTGTTGCCTCCTCCTTTGTTTTTCCCCTACCATCCCTTCCCTCCTACCTCCTCAACTACATTCCTCCCTCCCCATTGCCCCTTTTTGTTACTTTGTATGTCCCTCCCCCAGGGTATAACACCTGTTTTCACTGTATTTGATGTTGATATAATTTGGAGGGGAAGGGGAAAAAACAAATTGTTTAAATAGGGGTACAGGCAACAATGAGATGTACAAATCACTATGTCTGAAAAATGAACTCTTGTCCATTCTTTACCAATGAATAAAGCATTTCTTTTCCCCCAACAGTTCTCTCAGACATTCGTTTTCTATGAGTTGCTGGATTTGTTGTGTTTCTGGGTCTCTATTAAAAAAATTTCGGGGACTGGGAAGGTGGCTCAGTGGTAGAACGCTTGCTTTACATACATGAAGCTCTGGATTCGATTCCTCAGCACCACATAAGCAGAAAAAAAAAGGCGAAGTGGCCATGTGGCCCAAAAGTAGTAGAGTGCTAGCCTTGAGCTGAATTGCTGCGGGACAGCACTCAGGCCCAGAGTTCAGGCCCCACGACCTCAATCAAAAAAAGAAAAAGAAAAAAAAGAAAATTTCGGCCTGTGCAAAGGAGACCTATTCTCCTATTACATCCTGTAATATTTACAGTGTCTGCTTTGACTCTGAGGACTTTGATCCATTTGGAGTTGATTCTGGTACAGGGTGATATATAAGGATCTAGCTTTAGTTTTCTACAAATGATTAACCAATTTTGCCAGCACCATGTACTGAAGAGGCTGTCTTTCTTCCATTCCATTTTTTTAGCTCACTTATCGAAGATTAGATGACTACAGGTCTGTGGGTTCATTTCGGGTTTTCAATTCTATTCCATTGGTCCTGAGGTCTGTTCTTGTGCCAGTACCAAGCTGTTTTGATTATTATGGCTTTGTAGTAGAGTTGGAAATTTGGTATTGATATTCCTTCAGCACTGATCTTTCTGTTGAGGAGCATTTTTGCTACTCAGGGTTTTTTATTGTTCCACATGAATTTTTGGATTGCCTCTTCTATTTCCTTGAAGAATGAGGTTGGAATATTGATAGGTATTGTGTTGAATTTGTAGATAGCCTTGGGAAGTATTACCATTTTCATGATATTGATCTTTCCAATGCAGGAACATGGGAGTTTTTGCCACTTTCTAAGTTCTGTTTTGATTTCCTTTTTCAGGTTTTTAAAGTTTTCATCATAGAGGTCCTTCACTTCTTTGGTTAATTCCTAGGTATTTTATTTTTTGTGGGGCTATTACGAATGGAGTTGCTTTCCTGATTTCAGCCACACTTTTCTCATTGTTGGCATACAGAAAAGCCATCGATTTTTGAGGGTTAATTTTATACCCTGCTACTTTGCCAAAGTTTTGAATCAGCTTGAGTAATTTGGGAGTGGAGTCTGTGGGATTCTTTAAATACAAAATCATGTCATCTGCAAAGAGGGAGAGTTTTACTTCTTCTTTCCCTATTTGGATTCCTTTTATGTTTGCATCTTGTTTTATTGCTGTAGCTAGGCATTCTAATACTAAATTGAAGAGAAGTGGAGAGAGTGGCCATCCTTGTCTTGTTTCTGAGTTAAGAGGAAATGGCTTTAGTTTTTTACCATTAAGTATAATGTGCTGTAGGTTTGTCATTTACAGCCTTTATTGTATAGAGGAATGTTTCCTGGATTCCTAGTTTTTCCAGAAGCTTCATCATAAAGGGGTGTTGGATCTTGTCAAATGCTTTTTCTGCATCTATTGAGATAACCATGTGGTTCTTATCCTTGCTCTTGTTGATGTCTGTGGTTCTTATCCTTATTCTTGTTGATGTGATGAATTATATTAATTGATTTGTGTATATTGAACCAGCTTTGCATCCTTGAAATGAATCCTGTTTGATCGTGGTGTATGATTTTTTGGATGAATTGTTGAAGTTGATTGGCCAAAATTTTGTTGAGAAGTTTGGCATCAATATTCATCAAAGAAATTGGTCTATAGTTGCCTTTCTTTGATGAGTCCCTGCCTGGTTTGGGGATGAGGGTTATGATGGCTTCATAGAAAGAGTTTGGAAGTGAACTTTCGCTTTCAATTTCATTTTAGAGTTGAAGGAGTATTGGTGTGAGCTCTGCTTTGAGTGCCTTGTGGAATTCCGCTGTAAATCCATCTGGTCTTGGACTTTTCTTAGATGGGAGGTCCCTTATTGCTGTTTCTATTTCAATGTTTGATATGGTGAAGATGTTTGATATGAGAAGATGGTTTAACTCATCTTGGTTTAGTTTTGGCATGTTGATATTTGCTAGGAAAAGGTCCATTTCTGTCAAGCTCTCAAACTTATTAGCATAAAGGTTTGAAAAGTATTCCCTTATAACGTTCTGAATCTTGGTTGTTTCTGTGGTGATGTTTCCATTCTCATCTTCGAGTTTATTTATTTGGGTGTGTTCTCTTCTTTTTCTGATAAGATTTGCTAAGGGTCTGTCAATTTTGTTAATTTTTTCCAAGCAACAACTCTTGGTTTTGTTGGTTCTTTCTATGATTTTTTGGATTGTATTTCATTTAATTCTGATTTAATTTTAATTATTTCTTTCCATCTACTGGATTGGGGTTTATCTTGCTGCTCTTTTTCAAGTTGGTTCAGATGTCTCATTAAATTGTTGGTTTCAGATCTCTCCAATTTGTTAATGTAGGAACTCAAAGCTATAAACTTGCCTCTGAGTATTGCCTTTGCTGTGTCCCAGAGGAGCTGGTAATTTGTGTGCTCATTTTTGTTGAATATCATGAACATTTGAATTTCCTTTCTAATCTCTTCCATGCAGAGGAGCTGGTAATTTATGTGCTCATTTTTGTTGAATATCAAGAACATTTGAATTTCCTTTCTAATCTCTTCCATGACCCCCTCGTGATTCAGCAGTGTGTTGTTCAGCCTCCGTGTGTTACAGGACTTTCTTTGGTGGCTTTTGGTGTTGAGTTCTAATTTTATTCCCTTGTGGTCTGAGAGAATGCAAGGTATAACTTCAATGTTTCTGAATTTGGATGTTTGCTTTGTGGCCTAAAAAATGGTCTATTTTGGAAAATGTTCTGTGTGCTGCTGAGAAAAAACATGTATTGTGATGCTGCCGTGCGAAATATTCGGTAGATGTCTGTTAAATCTAGTTGATCTATGCAGTTGTTTAGAGCTGCACATTTCTCTGTTGAGTTTTAGCCGAGTTGATCTATCTAGTGGGGAGAGTGGTTGTTAAAGTCTCCAATAATTAATGTCTTTGGATCTATGTGAGATTTGAGGGAAAGTAGTGTTTCTTGGATAAATATGGGTGCTCCGTTGTTTGGCAAATAGATATTTAGAATTGTAAAATCTGCCTGAAGGAGAGATCCTTTAATTAGTATATAGACCTTCTTTATCTCTTCTTGCTAATTTTAATTGGAAGTCTATTTTATCTGATATTAGGATTGCAACTCTCACCTGTTTATGCGGGCCGTTTGCTTGGTAGATTGTATTCCAGCGTTTCACTTTCAAAATGTGTTTGTTTTTATGGTCAAGTTGTGACTCATGAAGGCAGTAGATAGAAGGATCTTGCTTTTTAATCCAACTACAGTCTGTGTCGCTTAATTAGAGAGTTAAGTCTGTTAATGTTAAGAGTTAGGAATGAGGTGTTTGGGAGTTCCTGCCATGTTACCCACTTTCTTGGAAGCTGCAAAAACTGGGTTCTTCCTATGGTTCTTGGATTCTCAGTTTGCATGCAGTTTCTTGGCCTTTATTGTGGTTTTGTTGGTTTTCTATGTGTAGGACATTTTTAAGTATCTTTTGTAGGGCTAGTTTGGTGGAGATATATTGATTGTTTTTCTTTGCTATGGAAGGTTTTTATTTGACCTTCGGTTATGAAGGAGAGTTTAGCTTGGTACATTATTCTTAATTGATAGTTTTTTGTCTTTAGGGCATGGCATACATCATTCCAGGCTCTTCTTGCTTTAATTGTCTCTGCTGAGAAATCTGAGGTGATTCTAATTGTTTTCCCTTTATATGTGATTGATCTTTTCTCCTTGATAGCTTTAAGGATCTTTTCCTTGGTCTGAATTGAACCTGTGTGGATTACAATGTGACGGTGGGATGTCCTGTTCTGGTCTGGTCTATTTGGGGTTCTAAAAGCTTCTTGTATCTGAATAGGCCTATTTTCACATGTTTGGGAAGTTTCTGCTACGATCCTGTTAAACAAATTTCCTAGACCATTAACTTTTGTCTCTAGGTGCTCCTCTACACCCATTATCCTCAGATTAGGCCTTCTGATGGTGTCTTCCAAATGTTGAATAGATCTATCGTATTTCTTGGATTTATCTTGGATAGTTATATGTTCTTTCGCTATAATATCTAGGCTGTCTTCAATCTCTTAGATTCGATCTTCTGCATGGTCTAACCTACTGTCAAGACTTTCTACTTTCTTTCTTTTCCTTCTAATTGGTCGGCTTTATTGGCTTCAAATTCTTTGTTGGAGCTTTGTTTTAGATCTTTTATGAACTTCTTTACTTCCTTAATTTGGTGTTCAGTGTTTATTCTCAAATCACTTTGTTGATTGGTTATGGTTTCCTTGGACTCCCATTCCTTCTGTCGGGCTCCATTCAGCATTCCATTTGTGGTCTCCCTGACTTCTTTTAGCTGTCTGTTTATGGATTCCATGAATGCCTTTAGTGATCTTTCTGTATTCTCATCCCACTCTCACAATTCCTTTTGATTAGCTTCCTCATGTTCAAGCAATTCCTGTAGTTCTCTTTGACTGTTCAAAGCCTGCTCACACCATTCCTGTCTCTCTTTGACAGTTCTCAGCCTGCTCACACAATTCCTTTATTTCTCTTTGACTGTTCTCAACCTGCTCACACAAGTCCTGTATCAATCTTTGAGTAGCTTCCTTACACTCATGAGATTCCTGTATTAATCTTTAGTTTGCCTCCTCTGCAGGTTTTCAATCTTTTCATTCACCATGTTTACCAGTAGTGAAGAAACCAGTGTTTTAAAGGTAATAAGACATCTACACCATGTCCAATGCTCTTTTTAATTTGTAAAGATTTGAATTTTTAACTGGCATAATTTCCCATCATCTAAAAGAATTCTTATGCTATAGTATAAGACTGGTGGTGCAAATTCTCTTTTTCTTATATAAATGTCTTAAATGCATTGTAGAAAGTTATTTTTACTGACTTCGGGTTGGCTTTTTTATTATCTTTAAGTGGCTGAATAAAGTTCAAGTTAATGTGTCAGTTTATGAGTATAATGCATCTTGACCAATGTCTCTCCTTCCATAATTTTCCCCATCTCTCCCATCCTCATTCATCCACTCAGGTACACTGAATATCATGATGGTTTTTCCCCACCCTTCCTTTCTCCCATTGTATGCTTTCCTCTCCTTCATGACTATCAGGAAGTTGTAACAACTGGAAGTTATTCAAAGGTGTTATGCTATTAGAATCCTCCCTGCATATATAATACTTTGGTCCATGTGTGTATATCTGTATATTGTTCTGTATAAAGTTTCATATAAATTGATAATTTCTTCATTTTCCTTCTCCGTTTTCTACCTTACCTGGGAATTCATTTACCTATGTGTTGGTACTCCTGAAAGTTTTCATGTTTTTAGAGGCCCTAAAATTAATTTAAAATCTTTTTCTCTCTTCTTCAAATTGAATTTTTTTTTTCTTTTTGGTACTGGCACGTGAAGTCAGGTCCTTGAGCTTTCTGGACAAGCACTCTACCACTTAAGCTAGCTCCCTGCTTTTAGTTTTTTGTTTGTTTTGTCGGTTGTGGGGTGCTCCAGGCCTGGGCCCTGTCCCTCAGCTCTTCAGCTCAGAGCAAGCACTCTACCACTTAAGCCACAGTGCCACTTCCAGTTTTCTGGTGGTTAACTGGAGATAAGAGTCTCATGGACTTTCCTGCCTCAGCTGGCTTTGAACCACAATCCACAGATCTTAGCCTCCTGAGTATCTAGGATTATAGGCATGAGCCACCAGTGCCTGGCCTCTGATTTTAGTTTTATGTTTTAGGAGGGGTCTCAAACTTTTGCCCTAGTCAGCCTTGAACCATGACCCTACTATTGTCACCTCCTGAGTCAAAGTGAATAATTTCTATTATTTTCATTCTGCTTGCTATTTAGTACAAATTTCTAGTTCTAACACTTCATTTTTCTATTTATTAAGTTTGCATTGGGTTCTTCTTCAAGGTTTCTA
The DNA here is from genome assembly GCF_019054845.1 of Dipodomys spectabilis. Classification (NCBI taxonomy): domain Eukaryota; kingdom Metazoa; phylum Chordata; class Mammalia; order Rodentia; family Heteromyidae; genus Dipodomys; species Dipodomys spectabilis. The sequence continues at coordinate 8,512,221 of NW_024870716.1, read as the reverse complement.
TTCCTCTAAGGAAGAATAAACATATTACCTTATATCTCTTTAAATAAAATTATAGTATTTTTAAATAATTAAAATAGTAGTAATAGTAATAATCACTAAAACAACTTGGTCATGCTGGATTTTCTACACAACATCAATTTTTTTATTATTAATAAGTTTTTCTATTGTGAAAACACCATACAGAGGGGTTACAATTACATGAGCAAGGTAATGAGTATATTTCCTATCAAGCATTGTTGCCTCCTCCTTTGTTTCCCCTACCATACCTGCCCTCTCATCTTCCCCCCCACCCCCACACTCAAGCACACCCCCACTCCCTGGCCAAAGTTGTAAAGTTCATTTTTCAACATAACATCTTGTACATCTCATTGCTGCAATGGGTCCATCTGTATCCCTATTTAAAAAAATTGTTTTTTCCCTTCCCCTCCACAAATTATACCAACATCAAATACAATGAAAACAGGGGTTATAACAATATTTCTATCAATTATTTAACTTACTTAAAACAAAAATAATCATAGAGTCTGCCATGACTTTTAGATAGTTATTTCCCCATTATATACATATATATTCCTCAGCACCACAGAAGCAGAAAAAGCCAGAAGTGGTACTGTGGCTCAGGTGGTAAAGTGATAGCCTTGAGCTGAAGAGCTAAGGGACAGCACCCAGGCCCAGAGTTCAGGCCCCACCCACAACTGACCCCCCCCAAAAATTCAATCATACATATATAATATATATCCTATATATAATCTATTTACATATTATAAATGTAATAAATTTATTTATTTAGTAGTCCTAACTCAGATGCTAGTATATCCTCTGTAGACATTTAGAAGTAAGATAGAATGCAAATAATGAATAAGGATCATTTTCTTTCTGGGATATAGATTTGCTGAACTCTATTTGCTTAACAGCATAGTCATAGTACTGAAGCAAAGGTTATTTGGAATTTTATGAAGAGAACTCAATGTTCATAACAGTAAAGCAGAGTGGAAGACTGTCCTTCATAACAAAAGGTATTATTGAATTATTAAAAATATGCAAAAAGAATATCCACTGGCATTTAAATCATTCTTTTCACTCAAAGACAGATGGAGGAAAAGTGGAAATTGTTCTTACAAAGTGACTATGGTCCCTTCTGTGATTTTTTTATTTTACATATAAATTTCAAGTCTAGAGGTTCAGAAAGACCCAAAGAACGTGTAATAGCATGTGTCATCAAGGAGGTTGAACAAATTTTCATTATAAACTTTTAAAATTTAAATGGGATTTATATATGATTCTGATATTTATAAAAAGGAGAGCAGAGATATAAATATAAGTTTCAATGTTAGACACAAAACAGTGTTTTGTAAATTGTAATAGTATTTGGCATACTTCCTATTGATAACTGCTAATAGGTATTAACTAAGATGGCATGGCAGCAAAATTTTCTTTACCACCTCAACATGAATAGAGTTCTAACTTGCTAGAAGTTTCATTTATGCAGACAAAATTTCTTCCTGCTGCTATTTGATTGAGGAAAGGTTCCCAGCTGGTAAAGTAAGCCATCAAGGTATCTGTACTTTTTTTTTTCCCCTTGAACTCAGGGCCTGTGCACTGTGCCTGAGCTTCTTTTGCTCAAGGCTAGTACTCTACCACTTGAACCATAGCACCATTTCCAGCTTTTTCTGTTTATGTGGTACTGAGGAATCAAACCCAGGGCTTCATGAATGGTCAGCAAGTACTCTACCACTAAGCCACATTTCTAGCCCCTACACATAATTCATAGGACCTTCAGAACGAAATCATTTACTTTGTTCACATATAAATAGGATGGTAACAGGCTTTTCACTAGGGCATTTTAAACAGGTAAGAATTCTGTTGCTCACATTTATAGTTCATGAATCATAATGAACTGCACCCTAAGGTTTCCCTCCCATTCCCTATGAAATAACTCTATCGTATTTTGTGCATTTTGTAAACATTTTTGAAACCTTAGCTCTGTAATTTGACATCTACCTAACATTAAACTACTTGAAAAGCTTAAGAATGTTTTTCCTGTACAAAATAGTCATTGAAGTTCAAAGTAAACTAAATTGAAATGTAGTCGTACAAGGGAAAATGTTTCCTGGAAATATAAACTAATCAAAGCATATCCTTGGCATTTTGCTGAAATTTCTCAAAAAACATAAAACCCTAAATGTAACAATACAGTTACTAAAGGATTTTCTGGTCTATTGAAGGTAATAAAAGCTTAATATTCCAAATTACATATTTGTTATAGGTGGCCTAATTTAAGCAAGGTTTTATCTTTTTTTTCAAAAATAGTGAATAAGAAAATAAATTTTTTGGGAGGGGGAAACAGGGTTCTGAAGTCAGGGCCTCCTAGTTGCTAAGCAGGTACTCTACCACTTAAGCCATGCTCCCAGCCCATTTTGGCTTTATTTTTCAGGTAGACCCTCAAGGTTTTGCCTTTGGCCAGTCTCAGATTGTGATCCTCCTACAGATGGACTCCCTGTAGCCAGGATCACAGTTAAGTGCCACAGCATCCAGCTTATTGGCTGACATTGAGTCTTACTAACTTTTTTTCCTGGGAAAGTCTTGAACTATAATCCTTATGAGCTCTGCCTAACCAGGCACCTAGTCCCAGGTTATTTCATTTACAATTGATATACTCAAATTTTTTTTTAAACCAAGAAGTGTTTGTATGACGCTATGTACGTTGGTTAAGTCTGGTTTCTTTAAAATTCAAAGATGTTTCTGTTTTGTAGACACCCAGGAAAATTAAAGGATATACTTTAATTTGCCAAATATATTAAGCACTATGCTCAAAGTAACTATGTACAATATACAAAACATGATTGTTTTATTCTCATATTGATGGAGCTGCCATGGAATTGCAAAGCAATAAAAAAGAAGTGCAGTGACGCTGCTGGAAAACAAATAATTAAATTAACCAAAATGCTAGACATTGTATACCCCAGGGAAGAAAAAAACTTAAGGTTAAGAAACATTGATATTAGTTATGCTTTGCACCAATCATTGCTTAGGTTAGTTGACTAATCTCATTCATATGAGAAGAGTCTACGAAATTTATAGACCCACGCTACTTCTAATATGCAAATTACTTGTTTGAGAGTCTGTCAGCCTTCCAATCAGGCCCTGATTGTACTTTTGTGTGAGTGGAGACCAAGAGCCCTTCTCTTCCTACATAAAGAACAGAGGATAGTGAAGGGAAAATGTTACATTCTCTGTTGCACAGATAATTGCTTATAAATAAAAATCTCAAAAACTTTCAAAGACATTAAATGCAGAACTTCTTAAAAAACTTTTTTTTTTTTTATTTCAGAGGGCACTTCATTTATGAGCATGCCTATGTCTTGTATTCTTATTATTTTAAAATGATTTATGAAAGATGTCTAGTTCAAACCAGAAGGCTTATTCCATCTATCCCCTAAAATAATGTAAAGTAATAAAGGTTTCAGAAATTATGTAAGGATAAAAAAATTAGACTAGAAGATTTGGACAACAGAACAAAGATGGAGCAGTGGTAAATAACAACACAGTAGAACTAAAATCTAATTATAACAAGGGAAAGCTATTGAAAACAAAGAGAATTTGTATGTCTGGAAAAGTTCAAGACTAAGAGGTCCCAATTATCTCAGACAGTATATACAAAAACAACCAATGGAGTTGAATCCAGTGTTTCATGCCTTGTGATCCTGAAATTGAGATCTGAAGTATCATAGTTCAAAGCAGGTTTAGAACAATCTATCTCTAACTAGAAAAAGCCAGGCTGAGAGTGTGGCTCAAGTGCTAAAGCACCAGCCATGAGCTGAGCCACAGTACAAGGCCGTAAGTTCAAACCTTAGTACTACACTAGGGGAGGAAAAGCCATTGGCTGACAATCTGCACAATGATCAGTTAGTCATCTACCCTTCCTCTGGAGACGTTCCCTCAGCCCCAGGTCTCTCATCCTTTTCCACATGCCTGGTGACAGAACTCTTAAGACTTAAAACAAGATGGTAGGCATGGTCAGCACAATGCCACAGAACAAAAATGAAACTTTATGGCGTAAAGAATTTTGAGACAAATTAAAAATCAAGTCTGAGGTATTATAAGGCTTATAATAACATACAGGTTATTTTTCTTCCCATTGAGCTTTTTTATAAGAAACTACTACAATAAAAATAAATTCGGGGTCTTTTATTGTTCCATATGAATTTTTGGATTGCCTCTTCTATTTCCTTGAAGAATGTTGTTGGAATATTGATAGATATCACATTGAATTTGTAGATAGCCTTGGGAAGCCATTTTCACGATGTTGATCCTTCCAATCCAGGAGCATGGGAGATTTTTCCATTTTCTAAGTTCTGCTTTGAATTCCTTTTTAAAGGAAAAGGTTTTTTTTAAAAGTTTTCATCATAGAGGTCCTTCACTTCTTCGGTTAATTCCTATGTATTTTATTTTTTGTGGGGCTATTAGAAAGAATGGCATTACCCCATTTGTTAGGAAATGGAAAGACTTGGAAAAAATAATATTAAGTGAAGTAAACCAGGCCCAAAGAAACACAGGTCCCATGGTTTCCCTTATTTGCAATAACTAGTATATGTCTGGGACAAGCAGAAAAGGTCACATAAGATGATGTTAAGTGAAATGAACCCCAAGATAGGGACACAATATTTTTTTCTTTCTTGATATTGTTTCTAATGTATTTATAAGGTACCATGTAATTTTTTTGTTGCTTTGTGTGTCCCTCCCCCAGTGTATAATCCCTGTTTTCACTGTATTTGATGTTGATATAATTTGTAGAGGGGAAGGGAAACAACAAATTGTTTAAATAGGTTGCCCCATTGCAACAATGAGATGTACAAGATGCTATGTTGAAAAATGAACTTTACAATGTAGGCGGGGGGGGGGTGTTGGGGGGAGAGGGGAGAATGTAGTTGAGATTGGAGGGAAGGGATGGTAGAGGAAAAACAAAGGAGGAGGCAACAATGCTTGATAAAAAAAGTACTCATTACCTTGCTCATGTAACTGTAACCCTCTGTACAGTATTTTCACAATAAAAAACTTGTTAAAAAATTAAAACACCCAAAAGAAGAAATAAGGCTAAAAAGAAGACATAGGGTTTCAGAAACTGGGACTCCAACAGGATAGATTCTGCTATCTGCAGAGTGGAGGGCAGGAACCAGATCACAGGAGAGAGCAGGAGGAAAATCTGAAGTGGGATTTTCTAAGGTTCCCTATTAGGTTTAACAATAGAGAAGTTAGGGAGGAACACAAAGGAGTAGTGTCTATGTGCCTCTGATCCTATAAAATTATATTTATTGAAATGAACTTCAGGTAATAGAAACAAGATTTTTTTTCCTTTGGTGCTATTTCTGTTTTTTTTTGTTTTTTTTTTTTTTTTGGTCTTGTTTCTTTATCTGTCTTTGGGAAGGGGAGAGGGGGCAGAGAAATGGAGGGACAAAGGGTGAATGCAGCAGTGGTATTCACTAGATACTCACTAGATACTATGTTGAAAATGAACTATACAACCTGTAGTTGAGGATGGGAAGGAAAAATTGGGAGAATGCAAGGAAGGGGTGACGTTGTCCAAAAAGAAATGTACTCTTTATGTGACTTACGTAACTGCAACTTCTCTGTACATCACCTTTAAAATAATAAAGAAAAATTTAAAAAGAAATGTTAAACCACTGAAACATTGAAACCATTAAACATTAAACAACTGAAAGGGTTAGCAAGGGGCATTCTGCTATACACTTGCACTGCTGGTGAGCACCTAATATTGGCAGATTTCTTTCAGCCAATGACCTGGGCAGATAGGAAGTGGAGTGGAGTAGGAGAGAGGCTCTTGTAGCAGCAAACAAAAGACATGTAGTACCACAAGGAAGGAACAACACATAATAAGTAAGTTCCTTACTGGAAAATATTATTTTTGTAGTCACAATGATGAGCAGGACTAAACCAGAAGCTTGAGATAGAATTATACTGGGGGCAGGAATGACAGGTGAACATTGACATGTTGATGGGGAGGAGAGGGTTTCATAAGACAAAGTCATCTATAATTGAATGTCAATTCAGAATTTCAACGATTGAAACTATATAAGCCTTTGACTTACATTTATAGGTGTTAATGGTGAAAGAAATGTCTACCAGAAATCAAATTAACTGCAAAACTTGAAGGAGAAAGAAGGGTCAGGGAGAATGCTTTCCCAACAAAACTTATAGTATCTTTTTTTTTTTTTGTCGGTCGTGGGGCTTGAACTCTGGGCCTGAGTGCTGTCCCTCAGCTCTTCAGCTCAAGGTTAGTGCTCTACCACTTGAGCTACAGCGCCACTTCCACTTACAGTATCTTGACATCGGCAAATGGAATACTGTGGTAAAAATTAAAGGCCAACTAAAAACATGGGAGATATCAAAACAAGTATGTGACCGACCACATGAACTATTATTATTATTATTGAGAAAGCATTAAAATCAGCAAAATAGGCACATTTGTGTCCATGTGTTTTAATAGAGTTATCTTCAAATTCATCAGGCCATCTGATTCAATCTCTACAACTGAAGAGTAGCTAGCCAATATTTTCCATCTGGTTGTTGATGCATTATACACATGCAACTAGAGTTAGCAGCACAATTTTAATAACCAAATTAATTCACAAATTGCCCTTCTAATGAATATGTATTAACAAACACTGTATTTCTGTAGAATTCATGCTGAGAAGTCCCATGTCAGCTTTTCTGATTTTGGAAATCACTTGGCTTCCTGATATATTCATATTACAGGTAATCATTTATGTATAAACAAGAAACTTACTAATAAGTTACACATAGAACCATCTTTCTGCTGTCAGAATTTCTGTAAGCACTATTTCTTCCTCCTCTACATCCTACTAACCAACCTTATATTCATCGTGAGAGCTTCTGAAGCCATTATCTGTTCCTATGCCATTCACCTGCCATTGAGGGTTGGGGGAAGAAGACAGCCTACACTAGTATCTAGGGAAGTGTGAGCCTCCTGGGCATTTGGGTCTTTTATTCTACTCTCATCTGAATCCAGTGCTTCAGATAGAGCTGGAGAACATATACTGTGAATCCTGAATTCCAAGGTGGCAAGTTCTCCTGTAATATGGTTTTTCTGGATTGGTGTGCCAGGATCCACACAGTTTTTATTTGAAAATGGCTCTCAATTTCTAACTGAACTTTAAGCCTGATCCTTTAAACCAACTAGAACATAGAGATTTAGTAAATTAGAGAAAAGACTCTATATGAACTATGGGTAGAGAAGAATAACTTCCCATAAAAACTACCAGAATATAAACACAGGTAAGTTTACTTGTTTGGATTTCAGACGAATTACGAAAATATTATTACAGCTTGTGTTATCTCTAAAATATAATTACCAAAATAACATATTTAAAATTCATTCTCTATAAAAAGTACTAGCAATTTTATTGAGGTTTATGCATTGAAATGTTATTGTTACTTATGTATTTTTTTCCCTCCTTCATTGATAGCTACAAAATTCCATTTCCCGGAACTGAAAACAGACCTTGAACTATAACTTGACAATCTGGTTCATCCTTTTCTGGTACAAGGTTAAAAAATAAACCCAATAGCACTTTTTAACACCTTTTTTTCTATGCTGTCTTCAGGTTTGTGTTTCAACAGAATGAGTGGTGAACAGGAGTGATTCAGATTTTATACCATATTACTCAAGTGGGAAATCGAAGAGGAACTTTTTGTATTTTTTTATTGTAAAGATACTGTACAGAGGGGTTACAGTTACATGTGTAATGAGTACATTTCCTATGAAGCATTGTTACCTCCTCATCTTTTATCCCCTCCTATTCCTTCTCTCCCCACCTCCCAACGTTTCCCTCCCCCCTCATCAGAAAGAATGACACCGCCCCATTTGTTAGGAAATGAAAGACTTGGAAAAATTATATTAAGTGAAGCAAGCCAGGCCCAAAGAAACATAGGTCCCATGGTTTTCCTTACTTGCAATAACTAGTACATGTCTCAGACAAGCCAAAAAGCTCAAAAGCCATGTATATATAACCATGTATATATAAGATGACGCTAAGCCAAATGATCCCCACAATAGGAACACAAGTGGTTTTATCTTTCTTGCTGTTGTCTTTAATGTATTTATAATGTACTATGTGATTTTTTTTTTGTTTCTTTTGTCTGTTCTTCCCCCACGGTATAACTCCTATTTTCACTGTATTTGATTCTGGTGCCCTGCAACTTGTATATACATTTTTCTAATTTGGGGAGGGGAAGGGAAATAACAAAATGCTTAAATAAGGATACAGGTTGTGACCCATTGTAACAATGAGATGTACAAGACACTATGTTAGAAAAGGGACTTTTTCTTTCACTTATTTAATCAGGTGACTGAAGACCTGGAAGAAACAAATACTTCAAATGAAAGAAGAGTACAATATCACTCCACTTCTTTTTTTGACTATCAAAGCAAAGTGAACCTCCCATTTAGTCCCATCTTCTAAAATTTCATCATGACTTACTTTGCTATTTAAAAAGTAAGAAAGTGGGGTGGGGAATGTGGCTCAGTGGTAGAGTGCTTGCCTAGCATGCATGAAGCCCTGGATTTGATTTCTCAGTAATAAATAAACAGAAAAAGCTGGAAGTGGCACTGTGGCTCAAGTGGTAGAGCACTAGCTTTGAGCACAGAGAAGCTCAAGAACAGAGCCAAGGCCCGGAGTTCAAGCGTCAGAACCGGGGGAGGGGGGGGGAATAAGAAAGAGAGCATGTTCCACAATGACACATTTATTAAAAAAAAAACAGATTTAACATTCCCCTCAATTTCTCATATAATTGATATTTCTGAATGCTTACTGTGTGTTGGACAAAAGTCAAAGGTGAACAAAAAAGACAGTTCTACACACATAATACATAAGCAAACAAAGAGGGTATGTCTTATGAAGAAAATAACCATTTCACATAATGTCAAGGCTTTATTTGAGCTGGCAACATTTAAATTCAGGCCAGCTACAGGGATAATACAGAAGTAACACTTCCTAGGCAGGAAGAAAAGCAATGGCAAGGTGTCCAAAGAAAGAAAAGACTTAGAGGAGAAAAGAAATGCAAGAAAGAAGCCAGAGTGGTTAAGCCTTAATAAATGGGGGTAGAGGAGGAGTGGAAGAGGTGAGGATGATAGAGAAGAAGGGGCCAGGGAAGTGGGAGAGTCTGTGGACTATGTGAAGAGATGAGCTGACTTAGAGTATGACAGAAGGCTATCACAAGTTTGTCCTGTTGCCAGTACTGAGGCTTGAACTCAGGGCCTCCCACTCTCATCTGGCCTTTTCACTTTAAGGTTAGAGAACCAGCCTTGGGTGAACCTCTTGAGCTAAATCTCCGTTTCCAGTGTTTTGCTAGTTAATTAGATAAAAGTCTCACAGATAGGTCTACCCTGGCTGGCTTTAAACCTCAATCCTCAGATCTTAGCTTCCTGAGTAGCTAGACTTACAAGCACCAAACTCACAAGGTTTTGAATAATGGAACTTTATGGCCTTATTTAACTCTGTTCTGGTTGTTCTGTGGAGAATAATTTATGGAGGACAGGTATCAAAACAAGACTAACAAGAGGCTGGCACTGCAGAGAAAGCAGGAGATTATGGTTTTGGTAGGTGGTATTTCCCCTGTGAAGGTAGACCTGCACCTCAGTACTGTCTGGGAGACAATTTCAGAGCTAAGACGTGGAAAACTCCATGTAGGAAATAAGTAATTCATGGATTTGGGAACTCTGTAACAAGATGGACAGAAGACTCAATCAATGAGAAGGTATGGATGAGAAAGAAACAAAACCACTCTCTCTGAAGGCAAGTTTCATCATCATACCTACCCTTAGGAAAACTGAGGCTTAAGAATGCCTACATTAGTCACTTCAGGTAATGTATCTGGCCAGGAAACTAGATGAAAGGTGAGTTCAGGTTTCTGATGCCAGATAAAATAACAGCGTATTAAGCTGCTATGAGACAGTCACATCAGAGTACATTAACTTATCTCAGGTAATTCTAATATATTACTATATTAGATAGGATTATCTGATTCCACAGTTTGCTACAACTTTGTTCTCCTTAGCTCCTTTTTGCAAGGTGGTGGAAAACGACAACATCATCTTCTTAGCCTCAAAGATTAGATAAGCTGTACAGACAGATGGCATTATGATTGAACTTAGGACCTCACACACTCAACTAGCACTCACTCTAAAATATGAATCATGCTTTCATCCCATCTTTTTATTAATTATTTTGAAGATAAGAGTCTCACAGACTTTTCTACTTAGGCCAGCCTCAAATCATGCTCCTTTGGACCCTAACCTCCTGAGTAGGTAGGCTTGTAGGCATGAACCACAGGTGTCCAATTTTATTTTTCAATATGAAACTCAGTAATTTATGACCAAGGCTGTTGTTGTAGCCACTAGACTACAGACCCATTCTTAAACTCAGATCAACATAATTGTCAACTCTTATTTCAAATCTGGCCATTTGCAGGACATGTATATAGCAGCTTCTAAGGAGAATGTTCATTTCTTGGGGTAGGTGGCACAAGCTTTTAAGCTGAGAGAAGTAGCAAAAACTGTGGGAACTAGAGAATGGAGTCAACTCCAAGAAGCAATATGGACCCTTGAAATCTAGACACTGCTGGAGAATTTTTAAAACTCTGCCCACTCTAAAGGCAATGTGCCCAGGAGCAGAATTTGGTCCATGCAAAAAATCTTAGCTAACTGATTAATTCCTCAAACATACTTGGGATAAGCAGCTGAAGGAAGAGTGTAAGGGAAGTTAAAAGAAATCATCATAGCAATCCAGGAGGCTGTAAATTCTATGCAGGAAAGTTTAAACTGCATACTTAACTCTCCTTTATATATTTTCAATTTTCTGGCAGTTTTTCTCAAGGAATGGAAATAGGAAGGAGCCTCATATATTTAGTTCTCTACATTTTAATATACCCATAACAATAAGCTCACCAAAATAAATGAGGATGTTCTAGCAAAAAAGACATGAATAACATGTCATCAGACTATTTGTCTCAGCATGCAGTGCCTTAATAACATTTGAAATCCTAAAATTCTATCAGGCACAGGAAACATAGTCACAAACTTGGACAGAACATAGTTCTTTGGTTGTCTCAAGAAAGACAGAACCAAGAGATCTGACTTGAAGAGTCTCTCTCCCTCTCTCTCTCTTTCTTTCTCTCTCTCTCTCCCTCGCTGTCTCCCCCCCCTCTCTCCCTCTTTTCCTCCCTACCACCCCCTCTTTCTCCTTCTCTCTCCCTCTCCCTCTCTAATGCCAGTCCTGGCTTGGGTGCTGTCCCGGAGCATATGTGCTCTAGGCTAGCACTCTATCACTTGAGCCACAGCTCTACCTTCAGAGAGGAGATAAAAGTCTGAGACTCCTACCCAGTGTGGTTTCAAACCACAATCCTTAAATCTCAGCCTCCTGAGTAGCTAGAGGATTACAGGCATGAGCCCATGAGTCACCAGTGCCTGACATGGCTTACATTTTTTTAAAGAATATTTCTTTTATTGTGAAAATACTGTACAGAGGGGTTACAATTACATGGGCAAAACGACAAATGCTGGAGGGGATGTGGAGAAAGAGGAACCCTATTACACTGCTGGTGGGAATGTACACTTATACAACCACTTTGAAAAGCAGTCTGGAGGGTCCTTAAAAAGCTAAAGATTGACCTCCCTTACGACCCAGTCATACCACTTCTAAGCATTTACCCTGAACAACAGGAACCAATATACAAGGACACCTGCACCTCCATGTTTATTGCAGCACTGTTCACAATAGCTAGGATATGGAAACAACCCAGATGCCCCACCACAGATGAATGGATCCAAAAACTGTGGTATCTATACACAATGGAATATTATGCAGCCATTAGAAATGACAAAATAATGACATTTGCAGGGAAATGGATGGAGCTAGAAGGAATCATGTTGAGCGAGGTAAGCCAAGAGCAAAGAGACAAATGGTATATGGTCTCCTTGATAAGTGGATGCTAAATCCAAAATGTTAGGTGATACGACAAAATTAACAGGACTTAAGAAACAAAGGACTTCCACTCATCTTGTCGAACCACTGCTAAACATCCCCATGCTGCTGATCACATGTATGGTGTGTATGTGTATACCGTTAAATGTTAAAGACTGTGACAGAAAATTTGCTCCAGGAAAGTTAGAATGAACTTGTGATTTTAAATGAGCATCATTATTCCATAATACTGTGAAATTTGGGAAATTATGTAATCACTTAATCACAATTAAAAAAAAAAAGAACCTCGGGGAAGGTAGGGAGAGAAGGGATGGTAGGGGGAAAACAATGGAGGGGGTAACAATGCTCAATAGGAAGTGTACTCATTACCTTGTTCATGTAACTGTAACCCTCTGTATAGTATCTTTACAATAAAAAATAAAAAAAAAACAATTACATGGGCAAGATAATGAGTACATTTCTTATCAAGCATTGTAGCCTCCTCCTTTATTTCTCCTTCCTATCCCTTCCCATCCTCCCCCCACCCTACCAAAGTTGTAAAGTTCGTTTTTGACATAATGACTTGTACATCTCATTGTTGCAATGGGTCCACCTGTATCCATAGTTAAACGATTTGTTTTTTCCCTTCCCCTCCACAAATTATACCTACATCAAATACAGTGAAAGTGGGGGTTATACTGTGGGAGAGGGACATGCAAAGCAACAAAGAAATAATCTTATAAATGTGTTAGAAACAATCACATGAAAGAAAAAAACATTTGAATACATATCTTAGGGTTCATTTCCCTAACATCAACTTACCTGACCTTTTCTGTTTGACTCAGAAATTTACTAGTTATTGCAAATAAGGGAAACCATGAGACCTATGTTTCTTTGGGACTGGCTTATTTCACTTAATCTAATTTTTTCCAAGTCTTTCCATTTCCTAACAAATGGGGCAATGTCATTCTTTCTGATGGAGGCATAGAATTCCATTGTGTATATATACCACATTTTCTTGATCCATTTGTCTACTAGGGGCATCTGGGTTGGTTCTATATCTTAGCTATAGTAAACAATGCTGCAATAAACATAGTCGTGCTGGTAGCTTTAGTGTGGTTTTGTTTGTGAACATTTGGGTAAATGCCCAAAAGTGGGATTGCTGGGTCATAGGGGAGCTCTATGTGAAGTCTTTTGAGGAACCTCCATACTGCTTTCCAAAGTGGCTAAACAAGTTTATACTCCCACCAACAATGCAGTAAGGTTCCCTTCTGTCCACATCCCCTCCAGCATCTTTTGTTATTAGAGTTCTTGATTATAGCCATTCTAACTGGGGTAAGGTGGAATCTCAATGTTGTTTTGATTTGCATTTTTTTTATGGCTAGGGAGGTTGAGCATTTCTTCATGTGTCTATTGGCCATCTTCTTTCCTCTTCAGAGAAGTTTCTCTTTAAGTCTTTAGCCCACTTATTTATTGGGCAGTTGCTTCTTTAAGGATTTGTTGTTGGGGGATTTAATTTTTTGAGTTCCAGGTATATTTTAGATATGAGACCCTTGTCTGTTGTATGGCTAGTGAAGATCTTCTCTCAATCCGTGGGCTTTCTATTGATCTTGCTAACTATGTCCTTTGCCATGCAGAAGCTCTGCAATTTCATGCAATCCCATTTGTCCATCCTTTCTTTGATTTGTTGTGTTTCTGGGTCTCTATTAAAATTTCGGCCTGTGCCAAGGAGACCTAGGCTTTCTCCTATTCCATCCTGTAATGTTTCAGATCACTTACATTTTTAATGGAAATCTTTGGGGTTGAAACCCAAACAAAACTCATGATGGCTATTTCAGTACTAGCAATTATACAATGGCTTGCTGCAGTTTGAATGTTGAATGTCCTCTGAGTTACCCATGAAAGGATTAAATTCTGCTGAAAGCAGTGAGAACCATTCAGTTATTTTAGTCAAAATGACACATGAAGGACAAACAGAGGGAGGTGAGTTACAGGAGAAAAGTCTACCATTTACAGTATTACCCAACCCCTTTTCCTTGCCTGCTTCAGCTAAGAAATATTTGTCGTGCTTATTCTCTTGGGAATTGGGACAATTCCAGTCAATCTATTATAGGTTTTGGGCTTAAAAGTATATCCAAGGTTATGGGTAATAATAAAGGAAAAATCTCTGAAAAAAAGAATGCATGCTTTCAGAGAGCAGGAAGGAAAAGATGTAATATGGATATCGAGATTGGGTATTAAGTGACTCTCTAGTTTCCCCCTTTGGCCAGGACAAGTTGTATTTCCACTTTTGAGTGTATGGTCAACTGATCTCTTTTTGAAGTGTGAGTGGGATTTTGTTAGTTGTCAGCACAGAGATCCCTCACTAAAGCAGAGCCTGAGAGATCATTAGAATGAAGAAAGCAGGAATGGCATAAGGTTATTAAGGAAGTAAATATGAAAGAAGTTAAACTGACAGTGTTGGGGTGTGTTGGCTCCCAAGCTAGTCTTGGATACCAATTGGCCATTCCTCACATTGACTAGGGAATACAGGGTAAAGGGAAGAACTGATGGGAGTAACCAGGATTCAGGCTTGTACATGGTGATTAGTGGGATATATCCAAGCAGAAATGTGCCAGGACTGAATATAGTTGTGTATCTGTAGGGTTCCCTAGTTATCCCCCTCCCCCCACATCTTGACCACTCTAAGAGCCAATCAGCTGCATGGTTTTTCTATAAGCTTGAGTCCAAGCCAGTATCCCAAGAAGGTATGGAGATTGCTGATCAAAAGGAACTGACTCTGAGTCCCAATACTCAAAGGAACTGACCCTTACCCCTTACCTTCCTATGAACTCTTTTCTTAACATCCTTGGTGGGGACATACCTAAGTAGAACAGATTCTGTCTTCAGGATACACTGTGTCATTCTTTAAGTTCCCTAAATAAATGCTATGTACTGACTGATCATCCTGGAATTCAGGACTTCTCTCTGTGGAAACTCAACAGACCTTGACCCAGGACTGCTTGGATCCCTCCCTTGTGAGGACACCCACTCCCTATAAACTTGTCAAGGGCAATTTTAGTTACATAAAAGCATCGAAAAGGGGTTTTCTGCTCTGTAGTGTGGACTGGGTTATCTTCAACATGGAGAGAGATGATCACTGAAACCATGGGAATATAAGATTATAAAACAATGCCTGGAGAAATCCATCTATGCTGCAAATAGAGTGGGAAAAGGTATGAAGCTGACTCAGGATGCAATACTCTGAGGGGGGAAACATTTAAAAACAAAAACAAAAATCACTATGGCCAAGTGTTTACAGCCTGGACAGCTGACTCACATAGAGGATGATGACTGTGGATGTGGGAAGAGGAAAACAGAACTCCCAACCTTCTTTAAGCACCTCTTATGTGGCTGGTACTTGGGTAACTTGTTTCATCTTCAAAACAGGTCTGTTGAAAGAGTGATTCCAGACGTAAGCAATTTGACCAGGTTATAATAGTCCACTTGAAATCACCCAGCATGGTGCTACTCTCAAATTCACATTTGATTTCAGGGACAAAGTTCTGCTTTATTGAAACAGCAAGTCTATTTCCTGGGGTACATTCCTAGATTTCATGCTGTTTCAACGCATTAGCATCACCTTCCTTTATTCTCCCTGAATTTCAGTAAAACCAGGAGCCAGATGAAAGGGTAGGCAAGGAAATTATGTCTTCCTGTTCCCAAAAATTATCCTGGAAATGACAAAACCTGAGTTGCTAACATTTTATGAACCATGGAGATGAACTGCCATTAATTATCACCAAGGCCCTAAAATTCATATGTTTTGGAATACATGCCAAAAGGATTTGACCATTTTTTTTTGACAAACTTTTGATGGAAGGTGCAAGTCAAGCCAACTGGGATACACTTAGCTACAGATCCCCCACCACTTAATGTAGCAGCACTAGCTTTAATGTTCTAAGGTCAATGGGGCCTTTTCTCACTGAATTAAAT
Source organism: Dipodomys spectabilis (assembly GCF_019054845.1). NCBI lineage: Eukaryota > Metazoa > Chordata > Mammalia > Rodentia > Heteromyidae > Dipodomys > Dipodomys spectabilis. The sequence continues at coordinate 8,496,247 of NW_024870716.1, read as the reverse complement.
CTAAGATAAAAAGAACTTGCCTACTCCTAGTAGAGACAATGCTATTCCAACATCTACATATTAGAAGAAAAATACTGCCATGACTCTTTCCTATGAAAATAGACACAAAAGTAGGGCAACTGAGTATCTACAAGGGATACTTCAAATCCTGAACTGACTGAGTAAAGATCGAAGTGGACAGATTAATGGTTTCTGCCTTCCACAAATGCCCAAGAATGTCTAATATTCAAAACACATTGAGCAGAAGGGTAGTTTACAAGGATTTGGCCCTCCCATGGCCCTGAATCAGGTATGCTATCTTGCTGAATCATGCTAAGTACCTGACAATTACAGGTTTCTCCATCACTCAGGCCCTGATAAGTCCCATAGCTGTGGAGTTTGCACCTCCAGCATATATGAATGGGTTTGCATTCACATCCAGAACAAATACCAAAAGTGACATTAGTATTTCACGTACACTTATGCCCACAAAACAGATACAGATAAAGAAAAATTTTAGAATGTAACAAAAATTATTTGTATGCCCTGCTCTTTACCTACCTGTATTCCTCCAGCATATTAACTAGGATTTTGTAAGGTGACAGAATTATTTGTGTGTCTGTCCCCTTAGGTAGAATAAAGACTTCTCAATAACAAAAATTATACCATATGAATCTTTGAATACAGTAACAATGGGGTAAATTTTTTAATATGTATTTTTTATTGTAAAGATACTGTAGAGAGGGGTTACAGTTACATGAGCAAGGTAATGAGTCCATTTCCCTATAGAACATAGTTACACCCTCCTTTATATTTTCCCTACTATCACTTTCCTCCCCACCTCCCCAACTCCTCCATCTCTTCTCTCCATCTCCCCGCAAAGTTGTAAAGTTAGTTTTCAAAATAGTGTCTTGTACATCTCCTTATTACACTGGGTCATCCTGTACCTTATTTCAGCATTTTCTTATTTCCCTTCCCCTCCCCAAATTAGAAAAATGTATATACAAGATGCAGGGAACTAGAATCAAATACAGTGACAACAGGGGTTGTACCATGGGGGAAGGATAAATAAAAGAAACAAAAAAAAAATCACATAGTATATTATAAGTACATTAAGAAGAACAGCAACAAAGATAAAAACCTCCTGTCCCTATCTTGGGGTTCATTTTGCTTAGCATCAGATTATATGGACATATATACATAGCTTTTGAGCTTTTTTGCTTGTCCTAGACATATACTAGTTATTGCAGATAAGGGCAACCATGAGACCTATATTTCTTTTGAGTCTGGCTTACTTCACTTAATATATTTTTTCCAAGTCTTTCCATTTCCTAACAAATGGGGCAGGGTCATTCTTTCTGATGGAGGCATAGAATTCATCTATCTATCTATCTATCAATCGATCGATTGATCGATCGATCTCACATTTTCTTGATCCATTCATCTACTGAAGTGCATCTGGGTTGGTTCCATATCTTACCTATGGTAAATAATGCTGCAATAGTATGGCCTTGATTGTGATCATTTGGGAAAATGCCTAAAAGTGGGATTCCTGGGTCATAGGAGAGCTCTATTTGGAGTCTTTTGAGGAACCTCCATACTGCTTTCCAAAGTGGTTGAACAAGTTTACATTCCTACCAACAATGCAGTAGGGTTTCCTTCTGTCCACATGCCCTCCAGTATCTGTTGTTAATAGGTTTCTTGATTATAGCCATTCTAACTGGGGTGAGGTGGAATCTCAATGTTGTTTTGATTTGCATTTCTTTTATGGCTAGAGGAGTATTTCTGCATGTGTCTATTGTTCATTCTTATTTCCTCTTCAGAGAAGTCTCTCTTTAAGTCTTTAGCTCATTTATTAATCAGGCAGTTGTTTCTTTGAGGATTTGTTGTTGGGGGATTTAATTTCTTGAGTTCTAAGTATATTTGAGATATGAGACCCTTGTCTGTTGTATGGCTAGGGAAGATCTTCTCCCAATCTGTGGGCTTTCTATTGATCTTGCTAGCTATGTCCTTTGCATTGCAGAAGCTCTGCAATTTCATGCAGTCCCATTTGTCCAACGTTTCTTTTATTTGTTGTGTTTCTGGGTCTCTATTAAGATGTCGGTATAATTTGTGGAGGGGAAGGGGAAAAACAAATCGTTTAAATAGGGATACAGGTGGACCCATTGCAACAATGAGATGTACAAGTCATTATGTTGAAAATGAACTTTACAACTTTTGTGTGTGGGGGGGAGCGGGGAAGATTGGGCGGGGGGGGGGCGGGGGGAGGATGGGAAGGGATGGGAAGGGGAAACAAAGGAGGAGGCTGCAATGCTTGATAAGAAATGTACTCATTATCTTGTCCATGTAATTATAACCCCTCTGTATAGTATTTTCACAATGAAAAAAAATGTAAAAAAAAAAAAATTAAAAAAAAAAGAAAATTTCGGCCGGCACCAAGGAGACCTAGGGTTTCTCCTATTTCATCCTGTAATGATTTCAGAGTGTCTGCTTTGACTCTGAGGTCTTTGATCTATTTGGAGTTGATTCTAGTGCAGGGTGATATATAAGGATCTAGCTTTAGTTTTCTACATGTAGTTAACCAATTTTGCCAGCACCATTTACTGAAAAGGCTGTCTTTCTTCCATTCTATTTTTTTAGCTCCCTTATCGAAGATTAGATGGCTATAGGTCTGTAGGTTCATTTCTGGGTTTTCAATTCTATTCCATTGGTCCTGAGGTCTGTTTTGGTGCCAGTACCAAGCTGTTTTGATTACTATGGCTTTGTAGTAGTGTTTGAAATTTGGTATTGATATTCTTCCAGCACTTTATTTCTATTGAGGATTGTTTTTTGCTATTCGGGGTCTTGTATTATTCCATATGAATTTTTGGATTGCCTCTTCTATTTCCTTGAAGAATGAGGTTGGAATATTGATCAGTATCGCATTGAATTTGTAGATAGCCTTGGGAAGTATTGCCATTTTCACAATGTTGATCTTTCCAATCCAGGAGAATGGGAGTTTTTGCCACTTTCTAAGTTCTGTTATGATTTCCTTTTTCAAGTTTTTAAAGTTTTCATCATAGAGGTCCTTCACTTCTTTGGTTAAGTTACTTCCTAGGTATTTTATTTTTTGAGGGGCTATTATGACCTGACATGTATTTTTAAGATTCTTGTGCCAAGAAAAATTATATGTGTATTACACAAAGAAAATCAATGACAATATTCAAGAAAATATACTCTCACCTTTTTCTTAATCATACATCTCATCTTATTGTTTAGTCCCCACAATCACTGATTTTTTTTCACTGAACTGAATTTGCTACAACTATGAAATGCAGTAAGGAAGTGAATCCCTGTCTGTGTTAACTTAATTCTGAACACATGGATTTTTTTTTCTTTTTTGAGATGGCGCAATACTAGTATTTGGTCTAAGGCTTTAGTCTTGCTAGACAAGTGGACTATTACTTGAGCTACTCCCAGCTCTATTTTGCCTCAATTATTTTTTAGATAGGACCTTTGTTGTTGCGGCCAACCAGACCATGATGATCCTCTGACTGATGGCCTCCTAGATTGCTGAGATGACATGCTCAAGTTATTAAATGATATGGGGTCTTATTAACATCTTTCCAGGGTGGCCTCAAAATGTCATCCTCCCCAAATTTGCTTTCCAAGAATTTGAGATAAGAGGCATAAGCTAGCATGCCTAACTGAAGACCTTAAAGTTTCACCAATCTTAAGGCCCTGCCACATATGCTCTTAGTTCCTTTCTTAGTTTGCGCTGCAGTGAAAATTTACGACAGAATTCAACAGTTTCTAGTTCAACTTCCCTTGACCCTCTATTTATCTGCTTGAGAACACTGTAAGTATGAGAGTTTGCTCAAGGAATCCTGGAACACTTGGCAGCACTTAAGTTACTTACTGAGATAATCTGGTAACCAAAGGATACTTTATTCCCTTTTCTTCCTTCCCTATCCTACATTTCTTAGTCCCTTCCTGGTGTTTCTTGGTATTACTCCAAAACACTCAGACCAAGTGCTCAGACCTGTTTTAGATTCTGCTTTTGAAGGAACCTAAACTGAGTGCACAACATGTGCATAGGGAAATAAAAAGTGACTGGGAACATTCTAATGGTTCCATTACAAAGTCATTCTTTTCAGGGTCTTGATGTGAAGTTCACAGGGCTGAGTCCATCTTCAACACTATGGAAACCAAGGAAAGTTTAATCACCTCAGGTGAAAGGTCCTAGAATATTTGGATGAAGAGGCATTATGAACCATAAGTAGTCTTGGGAAATAAATATCTGGTCTAAATATATGTGAAACTAAGGATCTAGGACAATGACCATTGTGCTGTAACCATTCAATAAATTGCAAATTACAATGAATAAAAACCACTTCTTTTAAGATGAGAATGAATTATCTGCAATATTGCAATTTTGCATCAAAGAAAGGTTGAAAGTATTACTATTTCAAGTGTTTTGGCTTTGACTTGGAACTCATTTATTTTTCTCATTCAAACATACATTAAAATTTCATATACTTTACTCTGTAGGTCATTTGACTAAAGTCAATTAACTGCATGTCCAAAGTTCCATGCTGGAGACAGACTTGAAAGCAATCTTCCTGACTGTTAGAGGTTAACGTTCATCAAATTATATTATACTAATCTTTCAAAAGAGTGAATCCTAACATATTCCCACTTACACAAAAACTTTCATCCAATGAACACAGGATAAAAATACTCATCTTGAAATAATCAAGCAAGCTACGAATTTTGTCTTTCAATAAATTCTTTGACTAGAGTCCTACTAAGGAGCTCAAGAGAGGAATGCAGCACTGTAGTGAGGTGCTGGGGTCCACTGACAACACCTGATGAGAATCACAGAGGGATCACAACTTCAGGCCCAGTTCAAACTTGAGAACTTTTAAACTCACTCTTTTTTCTTATTTCCTGTCACTATTATTTTTCTCTACAATTCCTGCCATCTGGCCATGACTGCAAGTGCCTTGCTTCCTGATTGTGTGGTAATTTCTTTTTGTACTAAGAGAAATTGTTGATGATAAAATAAGCGAATGGAACAGATCCAGAAATACTGTACTTAGAAAATTAAATTAATTAAATAGGATTAACAACATAAATGACTCATTCAAATACCAGACTGGCTTGGCTAGGAAGTCTAGATCAAGGTTATTTAAAAAACGACTTGTAGCTGGGTGCTAGTGGCTGAAGCCTATAATCTTAGCTACTCAATAGGCTCAGATCTAAGGTTAGCAGTTTGAAGCCAGCCTGGGCAGGAATATCCATGAGATTCTTATCTCCGATAAAAACTACCAAATTGCTAGAAGTGGAACTTTGGCTCAAAGTGGTAAAGCACTAGCCTTGAGCAAAAGAAGCTCAGGGTTGTTCCCAGGCCCTGAGCTCCAGTCCCAAGACCATCACACATGTGCATGTACACACACACACACACACACACACACACACACACACACACACACACACACACACACAGAGGCTCAACTAGGTATGAGAATACTTAAGAATTTGATGAACTTTATAATTCTTAAGAAGGATGCTGTGTGTGTGTGTGTGTGTGTGTGTGTACTGAGGCTGGAACTCAAGATCTCACCCTTTCTCACTCACAGCTGGCATTCTGTCATTTAAACACAATTTCATTTCTGGCTTTTTGCTGGCTAACTGGAGATAAGAGTTTTCCCAGGCTGGTCTCTAAGGTTGTTCCTCTAATCTCAGCCTCCTGAATAGTTAGGATTACTGACAAGAGCCCAGCAAGCTACACTTCTCTTACTTAAAAAAACTTTAAAAAACTACAATGACTTGCTCCAAAATCAGAAACTTTCTGAGGGCCAACATGTCACCACAAATAGAAAACTCTACACCTGATCTCATGTGCCAGGTAGCAGTCAAAACACAGATGCACTAAAAAATTGTACACAATTAGCTGTAGACTATGTCTCAAGTATATATAGAACTATGAATTTCATGCTTGATTTAAAGTACCATCTCTAACACATCTCATATTATATATGTAAGTATATACTTAAAAATCATGACAGCATATATTTACATATGTGAAGCAGAAAAATATTGGTTATGATATAACAAGCATACAGTTGAGAGCATTGCTGTTTTCTCCTACTTTATCTGTGCAAATTTATTAATACATAAACAAGAGTAGCATCATTTATTCATCCATTTATTGAAGGCAGGGTCTTCTTGCTAGAATTCACATATAGTGAATTCTTTATTTTAAATTGTATTTTATTGTAAAGATGTAGAGAGGGATTACAGTTACATGAGTAAGGTAATGAGTACATTTCTTGTCGAGTGTTGTTACCCCTTCCTTTGTTGTTCTCACATAGTGAATTCTTTATGTAGCCAAGCTGCCTCTGCTTGTCAAGTGCCAGCAACTGGTATTGAATGCTCAATAAATATTGCTATAATATCGCTATTTATAAGAGGTATTTTCTAGGTGCCTTTGCTCTCTCTTGTAGATTTAAAGAAAGAAATTTCCTGTATGCAAGTGGGCAGCTGTGGAGACAATGATCTGTGTGCATACTATCACAGCCACTGTCTGTTCTCCATTCCTACTTTGACTTAATTTCTTTTTTTAAAGATGTGGGGGAGGGGAGGGAGGAAATGGTAAGAAGAGATGAAGCTGGCATCATTACTCTGAAAGAAGAGTGACTTAAAAGAAGAAGACTGAGCCCAGCTATAACTAGCTGCCTAGGTTGGACTTTGTCTACCTAGGTATGTGTTACACTTCTGGGAGAACAGTAGCCAGTAGCTGGTTGGCATTCTAGGCCTGGTTCATGAAAACTCTGTTGTTAACTATACCAGGATGTCAGCACAGGTGAAGAAAAACAAAGTAGAAGACTGAGTGCCTAGAGCAAGAGTATTCTTTCACAGGCTTCTTTGAAGCAGATTCAAAGCATAAAATTCTGGATCACCCTCTCTTTACTGTTTTGTTCTTGTGTGGCCTTAGAGAAATTCATTTAACTACTTTGTCTTTTTAATGTAATTTAATTATTAAGGTGTTGTACAGAGTAGTAATCATTTCCTAAGTCAGGTAATAAGTACATTTCTTTTTAGACAATGTTACTTACCCCTTCCTTCATTTTTCCCCAGTTTCCCCCTTCTGTCCCTACCTACAACTTGCATAGTTCATTTTCCACAGTATCTGCTGAATACCATCACTACATTTGTTCACCCTTCCTCCCTCCATTTTTTTTGTGCCTTCCTTTGCTGCTCCCTAAAAGACAGATAAAAGAACAAAACAAAACAAACACCACCACCACCAATAAAAACCATGTTTCCTCTTCCTAGAATTCATTTTGATAAATAGTATTTTAAATGTTCAGAGATGTTATGCCCTCGGGTTCTACTCCTAAGTGTATTCTCCTTTAGTCATAACTACTTAATATTTCCAGGCAAAACAACCCTATTTTCCACCTTTCCAAGATGGATTCATTATATATTTATTAGAACATGTGTGTGTGTGTTGTGTGTATGTGTGTGTGTGTGTGTGTGTGTGTGTGTGTGTGTGTATTTTAAAGGAAGCAAGACACTAGGGATGCATCTAGTGGTATACAACCGTGACCCCAGGGTAGGAGAGACATGGGTAGGAGAATCTTGATCTGAAGTTGGCTGGGGCAAAAATGTAAGACTCTACCTGAATAAATAACTAAAGCAAAAAAGAGTTAAAGGCATGGGTAATGCCTTTATAATGCTTGCATAGCAAGTGTAATATTCTGAGTTCAAACCCTGGTATCACACATGTGTACAAACCAAGATACCAAGATGCTAATAAATCCACATAGGGCTGGAGATATCACCTCTTTTCCATCTTGTCTTATTTCTCTCTCTCACACACACTCACACATGAACTTATACATATTGGTCATGGTTAGGACAAAGTAGGAAACCTCCATTTACTGCAATCATAGATAAATTTTCTTACACAGAAAATTACTACTACTATAACTAGATTTCAGAATAGGCCACAGTAAGAGTTCCTTGGGAGTTTTCATTACATTAAACATCATCTCAGCATTCCTCCCTTTACTCTGACATGTGACAGTTATTAGTGCAGCCACACCTGATCTTTTATAGTTGGAGAGCTGGTATTCCATCTGATTTACTCCTCTGTGACCAGAGGAGAATAATCTTTAATCTATTCAGCCGCATACTTGAAGTTACTAAGCAATCACAGAGGTATTAGAAAACTGGTTCTCCTCAAAGTTAAATGTAGCTTCTGTATATGTTTTATTCAGTGCAAAGGACTAAGCCCATGGCCTTGTGTATACTAAGCAACTTTTCTAACTGATCACTTGAGTTACGACCCTTAAATCTTTTGGATTTTATTTTTTGAGATAGCATTTTGCCACCACCTTCTGCTTATGTAATGCTCTACCTGCCTCTACCTCCCAAGTAGCTGAGATTATAGGTATAAACCACTATTCCTGGCACAGTATGTAATTTTTGTTAGAATTTAGAAATTCTCTGTTCAAAATGCAGATGAGAAAAGTCTAGGTTGAGATATCAAGAATTAAGTTACTCAGAAGATATTTAAACTAACATACAGATACATGCAGACAAACACAAAGAGTGCCGAAACAGGAAACTTATTTCAAAAAGGTATCTAATTCCTTGATTTTGATAGGATATTAAATAGGTTATTAGGATATATATATAACTGTGAGGGTGACTTATCTAATATTTTCCATATGATCGTTTTATGAACTTTTTGGGGGAGAAATAGAATTTAAATATTATTTTAATATTAATATTTTAAATACTAAGATGTAATAGTAATAAAATTATTTTTAAATTATTTCAGTACAAAGACTTTAGAGTGAAATTTGTATATTTCAACTTATAAAGAGGACAATCTACTTGATTTCAGATTAAAAAGGAAAAAGCTAGAACATTTTATAGTATTATAATGATGAAATAAGCATAAAAATAGAATCATAAATTAACAAAACTATACTCTTAAAATTAAGAAAAACAGTAACATTTCCAACTACAACCTATAAAATTTAAGATCTAATACAGAGATTAGTTTAAACTAGAAATAAAATTTCTGATAGTGTATACTAAATTCTAAGCATAAATGAGCAAAAAGCACACATAGAGACTAGAGCAAGAGGGACAAGATATGTACCATATGAAAGTCCCATACGATTCATTTCCTGTCTTATCATAAGCAGTAGTATGATCTCTCATGATGATATTGAGGTTTTATATTCTGTTTGAAATTATGTACTCTGAATCACCCACAGGTTTTTTTTTTTTTTTTGGCCCAGTAATCATACTATTTGCATTTCTAACTCCCTAACTTCTGGACACTATCATCACATCAAATAACATATTCAGGTGACTGACCTGATATTTGCATCCCATACACAGTGTATGCTCAACCATCATTTATTTTATTATTTCTATTTTACAGCATTAAAACTCAGTAGCAAGCAAACACTCTATCACAATATTACAAATAACACATGAAGCTTAGGAGGAACAAAGCTTATTACTGGCTACCACAAATCTTAAGGAATATTAGGATTCTTGAATCCCTTGATCTCTGTGAAAAGTTTCTAGATTTAGAGAAATTTGTTAACTACTAGTATTTAGTGAGTATCATTAAATACTGAAAAACCTCTTATCATAATTTATACTGGATATCACAAATTGACTATGGTGATAATTTCAACTTGGAACATAGTAGCAACAAGATTTAGCTCTGTTTGTGATCCCTATTTAGGAAGATTATGAAATTCTTCATTCCTATCTGTTGTAGGGACAGTACTGGTGCTTGAACTTGGGGCTTCAAGCTTACTAGACAGAAGCTCTACAACTTGACCACATCCTTAGCCCCTTTCTATGCTTACATGTTTAAAAACTTGTAAGTTTTAAGTAGTTCAACTTGGAAATGCTTCAACTGTCTATACTCAAATAAAAAGGGTAGAACAATTATGTCTAAGTACTTACAGAAATAGAACACATATCAGGCTGATCAGCTGGAATATTGATACTAGGTTATGACTGCATAGAATCATTTGAAAAGTCAGTACTGGGTCTGCTATATATCTATATTGTTACTACAGTGAGGGAGGGTGTGACATCTCAGAACAGAACCTGATATGTCGCACTAAGAAAACAAAACAACATGCCTGGCATTATGCCAGAAGTTGGGACGTCATATAACTCAGAAAGGCAAGGAAAAAAGTAGTAACAGAAGCAGGGGGAGGGAAAAATATTAAAAAATACAGTCTAGGAAATTATGGTCTGACATTCTTGTTAAAGCCTTAATAAATCTTGACATAATCTAATGGGACATTGGATTCTAATCTTTATTTTGTAATAAATATTTCCACCAATTATTATTCTCAAATGATCACTACTTAACGATATAGAGTTATTTTGGAAGGAAAACGTCAGAAATCCCAAATACAAATGGCTTGCCAGAAAAATTTTAACTTTATATACTTTCTATTGTTCTTATGAGTAATTTTAAACAACAAGTAGGCTTTGCTTTTCATCCAGGGAGAGGGATGACACTGATCTAGATGTACTGTAATCATAGTTATGTTGAATAGAAACCCATTTGTATAACTAAAGATAATAAAGTAAAATTTTAAATTAAAGTATCAGTGGAGAAAATAAAATGAAATAAAATAACAATGAAATCCGGCAACTCTCTTCTGGTTACAGAGGCAGAGGAGGAAAAAACAATAACTTGAGGAGAGGAAAAAAAAGGAAAGAAAACAAAATCTAATAACCTCTACTCTGCCTTCTTTTATCTAGGATCTTAAATCTACTCTGTAGGGATACAGAGATCCTGTAGACTGATCTCACAATTTTAAATTCTATATTTAACTGAGTTTATATAATGTGTTTCCTCCCAGGACCTACAGATGTTAAGACCAGAGACCAGGTCTACATTCTATCCTAGTAATTGTGTATCTAGTACAAAATAGGCTTACTTTAAGTGAACAAAGCACGATTATACTCTACCCTCATTACAGACAAAACTTTCATGGTTACTCTGGAAACTAGGAAGTACCAGACTATTTTTGTCTTCTCCATCCCTTCTACCAGATTGCCATAATTTCTGACAATGCCCAATGACTTCCTTCTAACCACTACTGAGAGATGGTTCATAAAAATGACATATTAGTTCATAATATACAGAAGTACTGGATGAAATAAGACAAATTATTTCAAACAAAACCAACAATCTAACCAATGCAATAAATTACTCTTCCTCAGTTACAAACAATAGGATTGTAAACATCCTGGGGTATATCACCGAAGAAGACTTCTAATCATTCAACAATAACAAATCACTAAGATTCCTATTGTTTTCTCCATGTAAATTAATCCTTTTACAATATTTTTGATAAAAGGCCAGAAAGAAATACATACATGATGGTGTTAATGCCTGAGAGCTGTTGGAACATTTGAAGGCCACAACCCACAATTAAAGCTCGGCGAGTTGGGGGATAGCTCAGCATTCTGCAGATCACAGGTCCAGCTTTTTTAAAAGAAAGAAAAAAAAAGACATCTATTATTTTTTAGCTTTCATAGTAATTATTCCCATTAGGATAAATTTCCCCAAGTCTGTGAAATCAACCTTACTGAGCATTTTAAAATAGAACAATATACTTTTTATTGAAACCTAGGTACAATGTATATTTTCTAAAACAGACTTTTTTTTGTTGTTGTTTAAAACGCTGTAATAGCAACTTGAGAGAATTCAAGTTAAAATAGTTTATGGGTACAAGGAAGACCTACCTAGCCGAAACTTAAAAATCGTTCTTCCTTAAATCCCTTCTAGCTTCATTTATTAATTATTCCTTTCATTCTTCCTCTGTGTTGGCAATTACATATTATTTCAAATCTATCTATGTGGGACCACTTAGAAAACCATTGGCAGAATTGCTTCAATCAACCAGAAGATTAGCATGCACTACAAACAGGAAATAAAATTCATTCCATTCTATTTAATTAACGTTAAGGAATTTGGACTCAATATTAGCTATCATTATAATCATGCTGGTTATTATTTGTAAAAGTTACAAAGATGAAGTAATAAGAAAAAATAATATTTATTTTGTGTCTACATACACATATGGACATGTTTAGATTTTGAATACTTCCCTAAGAGGCATTCAGTGATCATTTTAAAGTACCCATGGTTTTCAAAATGGCACAGATCTCTTGGTCATTATGTCAGACTGGATCTGAAATGCTGTGAGTTTGGATCCATTCTGGAGCAGTGTGGGTCTGGGTCTGTTCTGGAATACTGATGGTGATATTTCACTCTGGTGTATTATGAATCTGAAGCAGTTTTGGAGAGCTGTGGATCTGGAGCACTTCTGGAGAGTTACGGATCTGTAGCAATTCTAGTGTGCTATACATTTGTATCACCAACACTTCCAATAGGATGACTAATCTAGCTAATGCCCACTGTAGAAGCATAGTTATTTAAGTGGCCCTTGTATTCTTAGAAGGGTCCACATACAGTGCCTGTTTAGATCTAATAACATTTTATCTGGTGTCTCTGTGGGGCTGTGGTCCACTACTAGAATCTAAAGTATCTCTGTTATTAGGGAAAATGGCCCATGATCACCACAATGCCAATTGATAAGATGCATTTTTTTCCTGGAGACAGTGCATTGTTTCTCCAACCTAAGTCAAAAAAATTGCAATTCAAAAAAGTTACACTATTTCAGAAATTTTTCTGCACATCTAATATTGTGGTTCACAAAAATGTAATAGAATAGATTGTTGTCTCAGCGAAAAATGTTACTACTGAATGTCAAGCCTGAGAATTCATTAGAACTGAACATTATAAAACTGAGAATATTGTCTCTCCATGGTTGTTACTACAATCACAAGCTTGACTTATTGCAAATATTTTCATCTCCAAATGGCAAGACAGACCACAAGTTAGAGAATCATTTTTGGCCATTCAAAACTAAGTAAAATGACAACAGAATCAGAAAGAAGGTTTAGAGTACCATAAGTATTAAATTGCCCTAGATTCATGTACGCCCCATAAAGGCAAATAATCAGAAAGGTTGTATGAGACAGGAATAAGCTGATGGCTTTCCTATAACAATGCTTAACTGTAACAGAAACAGTTGCCTGAAAGAGCAGGCTCATGTACGAATCCAGGTACTTCCTAATAAGCCACATTAGAAGGAATGCACACAGAATCATGCAAACTTCTGCCTGATCCCAGAAACCAAAACTTTCAAATAAAAATACTGCTGGGAGCTAGTGGATCAAGCTTATAATAAAAGTTACTCAAAAGACTGGGATCTAGAGGATTATAGTTCACAGACAGCCTGGGCAGAAAAGTGCTCAAGATTCCACCTCCAGTTAACTAGCAACATGTTGGACTGGAGGCAAAAACTCAAGTAGTAGGGTACCAGCTGTAAGCAAGAAATTTTGCAAGAGCACCAAGCTGAGTTCAAAGCCTGGTATGTATGTACACACACACACACACACACACACACTTAGTTTTAGATAGATGGATACATAGATAGAGATAAGATAGAAAATCTTTTACCTTGTGTACCATGGAAGGTATTTTTAAATGATAACTAAACCAACAACTAATAACCTCTATAGATGAGAAACTGGCCTTTTCATTCTGCAAGAAATTTATTATAATCTTTAGAGAGCTGCATCTACTTTCACCATTGAATTGTTTCATCAGATAATTAAAAGATAAAGTCATAGGGATTTTGGAGGGCAGAAAAACAAAGATAAAATTATGACAAATTAGGTTCAAAATCTGAGTTGCTTTATTATGAAGAACTATTGCATATCTACTTTCTAATTTTTTTAAACCCTGGATTTTTTTCTTTTGGTTTGGACTAATTTATAATAGTAAACAATGTGACTTATTTTAATAGACTAGAATTTTAAAGGAAAATTTCATTCAAAGCAGTTGCACATCTGATTATGTATAAACATTTTTTAAATTCTTTTCCTTAAAGTCATAAGCCTTGCTTAATAAGACAGGAAGGTTGACTTAAAAATAAAAACTATCATTAATCTTTATATCACAGATGCTAAAAGGAACAAGGAAAAATCAGATGTATTAATTGTCTGAATGTTAATTTGTAAGGAAAAAATTTAAATGTCAAGCTCTACTTAGTTTCTTTTGCTGTTGCAATTTAAAATCGTTTATATATATATATATATATATATATGAAAACTTCACCTTAAATTTTCTTTAAAACATCTGTGTCTTTGAAACATAGGAAGTTTTGTCCACACAATAAAAAACCAAACTCTCCAACCAACCTAAATTAGAAGTTAAACATCCCAAATGTCACCTACAGTAAAGCAATGGAATCAGAACATCAGTGTGGAGTCCTTCCCTTCATTCTCAACACCCTGTGCTACTCAGTCATTTAGTCACTTTCTTGGCGGGGGAAGGAGGAGAGGGTCCTACAGGCACTCTTTCAGGGCTAATGTGAGCTGGCTTCCCAAAGGCTCTTCAAGAAGACTCTTAAAATGCACTAGAAGCCAGGCTCTGATGCTTATGCCAGTAAATCACGAGGCTGAAGATCTAAGGATCATGACTCAAAGCCGGCCCAGTCAGGAAAGATTGTGAGACACATATGCCCAATTAATGGGCAAAAAGCCAGAAGTGGAGATGCAGCTCAAGTGGTAGAGGGGTAGGCTTGAGCAAAAAAGCCAAACCCCAGTACCCTCAACAAGAAAAACAGAAAAATTATGTGAAACAATACTTCTTATTAGTCTAGATAACAAGCATGAGCAGTGACCCTTGAGATGCAAGAAACACATTAAAAAATTTATTCTAATGGTGATGTACAGAGGGATTACAGTTACATAAGAAGGTAATGAGTACATTTCCTTTTGAATGGTATTACTCCCTCTCTCATTTTCTCCCACGTCACTGCTAAGAAACAGATTTAGTTTAATAAAAAAGAGATTCTAGGCTGCAGACAAGGAAGAGAGGTAGACTGACCTGATCTAGTAGTCTTGAGTTGGAAAGGTACAGCTAAGATTGGACACAGAAAGAGGAATAAGGAAAACTGAGATTCAGAGAGAGAGACTGGGACTCTTCAGAAAAGAGATTCCTTTGAGTATTCTCATGAGCACTACTCAGTGGAATCTACCCAAACAGTGGAGAGAGAGCCACAGAACAGAGCTAGGAAAACCATTCTAGGAATTTACCCAGGGCTGAGACAGTGCCTGTTGCACCACCAAAGTGAAAACCTGGGAGCATAAAGAAAGAGTATTCAGAAGGAATTTACCTTAGCAATCATGCAGATTTAGTTGTAGATTAAACACTGTTTAGGCAGTGTTGAAAATAACTAGAAAGCAAGCCTCACCTGCTTCCAAGTGACTGAGATACATGCCAGAACAAAGCTTAATAATAAGATAAAATGTGTAACATCCAACATACACTGAAATATTGTCAGGCTTGAAAAAGGGAATAACACAATTTGTAATGATAATCAGTTCTTCAAGAGAACATGACAATCCTGTTTATGTGCATATTAAGATTTTGAAAATACTTAAGCCCAGACAAAATTCCTAGGGGAAACAGAAAGACCCACAATTATACCCTGCTGTTTCATCACCCAACAATTGATAGTACAAATAGTCCAGAAACTGACATGGATCAGAAACTTCAACAACAGTGTCAACAACTGTGGCCGGGTAATTGACTTCTAAACTGTACTGCACTAGAAAAGTATTGGATGCACATTCTTCAAGAATAAATGTACAATCAATGTCTTAGAATATTTACCGAAGCTAAATATAGTCAAGGATCAGTTTAAAAGAATTAACAAACACACAGACAACATTTTCCCTTTCTGGGCTTGGTAGTGCATGCCTGCAATTGGGAATTCCAGCACACAAGAGGCTGAGGCAGGATCAGCCTGGACTACGTGAGTAGTAAGTACAGGACTCAAAAAGAAACAATGACATTTACACTGGAACCAATAACTAAAAAATAACTCCAAAATGCCTAGACTGGAATCAAATAGAACACTTCTAAGGATCTAAGAAATAATGGAAATTAGAAAAAAATAAGAGAATAAATGGAAATATAGCATGTAAAATTTATGAAATGGAGGTAAAAGTACAACAGAGTAAATTTTATAATAATAACCTCAACACTAATCTAAAACAAAACAACAACAACAACAAAAACATGTGACAGGCTAAGCCTATAATCTCATCTACACTGCAGGGAAAAACTGGGAGGATTGTTGTTTAAGGCCAGCCAGGGGAAAAGTTAGGGAAACCTCATCTTTATAAATTAGCTTCTTCTCCCTCTTCCCCCTTCTCTTTCTTTCTCTCTCTCTCTCACACACATACACACACAATGCAAAAAATAAAATAAGAACATTTTGTGATTAATAAATTAGAAAGTGAAAACTGCAGAATTTGCAGAGTAAATTCTTCCTTACAAGTATAGATATCTTCATTACAAGTATAGATTTCCCCAGCAGAAAAGCAAGTGTCTTCTTGGGAACCTGTAATCACTGCTCAGCTTCAAACATTATTCTCCCCACTCTCCAATTTAGAGCCCTTAGACTGGACTGCAATAAAGCTCAGCAAGGTTTCTTCAACATCATGATCCCTTTGGAAGGCAGCTAATAGAGGCCATTCTCACATCCTGTAGGCCTTCAGAAACACAGAAGGCAAGGACACAGTGACATCAAAACATCAATAGGCTTTACAAAGATTAAAAACATGAGTTCTCAAAAAATGCTAGAGGGTTGAAGGAACTCTTACTACACTGTTGATAGGAATGTAAACTGTAAATATGTTCAACCTCTATGGTAAGCAGTATGGAGGCTCCTCAAAAGACATTATCCAATAGGCCACAAACAAAGCCACACTGTATAGCTACCAGCACATGTTCATTGCAGCATTGTAGACCATAGCTAAGATATGGAGCCAACACAGATGCCCCTCAGTAGATGAATGGATCAAGAAAATGTGGTATATATACACAATAGAATTCTATGCATCATCAGAAAACATAACATTGCTCCATTTATAAGGAAACAGAAAGACTTGGAAAAAATCATATTAAGTGAAGCCAGACCCAAAAAAACATAGACTCCATACTTTCCTTCTTTTGTAATAATTAGCTAGCCTATGTCTAGGATAGTCCTTGCAGAGGATCACAATAGCTCAAGAGCTATGTACATATGACCATATAAAATGATGCTCATCAAAATGAACTCCAAGATGGAAACAAGGTTTTTTTAAATGTACTTTGTAAAATTATTTTTTTCTTTCACGTTTTCCCCCTCTTTGGTTTATCCCCTGCTGTCACTGTTTTTATATTTTGGTACCCTGTGTCTTATATATACATTTATCTGATTTGAGGAAGGAAAGAGGAGAAACAAAATAGTAAGAAAATGCACAAATGAATATAACAGTGATACTCACAAGACACTATGTTGGAAATGAACTTTACAACTTGGGGTAGGTATAGTAGGGGGAGGGAAAGTGGAAGAAAACAAGGGAGAGGGTAACAACATTTGACAAGAAATGTACTCATTACCTTACTTATGTAACTGTTAATCGCTCTGTAGATCACCCTTACAATTAAATTAAAAAAGAAAATGCATTATATATACACAATGGAATTCTACATATCCATCAAAAAGAATGATATTGTATCATTTGTCAGGAAATGGAAAGACTTGGAAATATATATATTGAGCAAAGTAAGCCAGATCCAAAGAAACACAGGCTGCATGGTTTCCCTCATTTGTAGTTAACTAGAATGTTAACACACTGGGTGGTTAAAAAAAGAAAAAGAAAAATACACTGGGATATAATAAGTTATACATGTCTCTAGGCATTCACACAGAGACCAAAGGAAGGTATTCTTAGAAGAAGATCACTAAAGCACAAGAGCTAAGTACATCTGACCATATAAAATAATATTCACTGAAATAAACTCCAGGAAATGGAAACAAGTGGGACTTTTTCCTTTGTTTCTGTTTCTGTTTTCATTTCCTTTTGCCTTATTTATTTCTTTGGGAGAGTATGGGGGGCACAGAAATGGTGGGACAAAGGGTAAACAAATGCAGCAGTGATACTAGACACTACATTGAAAATGAGCTATATAACTTGTGGGTGGGGATGAGAGGGAAAAACTGGGTGACAGTGAGGGAAGGAGTGACATTGTTAAAAAAAGAAATGTACTCTGTACATCACTGTTACAATAAACACATTTTAAAAGATAGATAGAAGGGTAGGTGCCTTTGGGTCTATATTTTGCAGGGATCAAAGTAGAAGAGGCTGGCACTGTGAGTTTTTGGATAGTCTCTTTAAATATAAAAAAAAAAATAATTTTTTTTCTGTCGGTCATGGGGGCTAAACTCTGGGCCTGGGCGCTGTCCCCCAGTGCTTCAGCCACTTCTAGCTTTTTCTGCTTATGTGGTGCTGAGGAATCGAATCTAGGGCCTCATGCATGCAAGGCAAGCACTCTACCACTGAGCCACCTTCCCAGCCCCATAAATAAAAACTTTAAAAAGAATCAATAGGCACATGACAGTCTTCCTTTTAAATCCTGGTATCCAGCTACTACTCAGCATATTTTTAAATTACCTTATCATTATAGCTGCGTATTAAACATCTATTCAAATCTTAGAGGATTATCTAACATCTCAATAGCTCATCAGCTCTCTGAACCTTTTTTTATTTGTTATTCTAAGTCTTACCATGTAAGACTGCATATGTATTGTTTTTCCTTCCTTGCTTCCTTCCTTGCTTGCTTCCTTCCTTCCTTGCTTGCTTGCTTCCTTCTTTCCTTCCTTCTTCTTTTTTTTTTTTTTGTTGGTTGTGGGGCTCAAACTCTGCTTGGGCACTGTCCCTGAGCTCTTCAGCTCAAGGCCAGTGCTCTACCACTTGAGCCATAGCAACACTTCTTGTTTTTTAGTTTCATCCTTTTATTAAATTTGCCTTTTTAAAATCTGTTTTAATTTTTATGATCTTTAAGTAGTTAGACAAACGGATTTCAATCCAACATGTAAGTTTATGATAACAATGCATTTTGATCAATATCACTCCTTCCATTGTTCTCACCCATCTCTTCCAATCCCATCCATCCCCTAGTTCCACGTTCACATATGTACATTGAATATTAAGATTATATTTTCCAACTCTTCCTCCCTTCAGTCTGTCCTCCTGACCTTGAGCCTCACCTCCCTCTGACAAAACATGTTTAACCTTCCTGAATTCATTTTGTTAAACAATATGTTACTTGTTCAAAAAAGAGCTACACTATTGACTTGTCCCCTGGATTATCATACTTTATTCAATTTGTCACACATTCCTTGAGCTTCCATTCTTTTCTAACATTTTTCCTGCCTCTCTGAGTATTCCTTATCCCGTGTACTATACCTGAAAAACCTACCTTAAGTCTACTCCTTTAAGTCTACTTCACAGAAACAAGGACAGGTGGGCCTGTCCTTGAGGAGCTAGTAATATTGAAAATGAGGAAGATAAAACAAGCTGTATTGCCATGGCTTCATTGCTCTCAGAGCTATGTGTGTATTATCACGGCATTAAGGCTCTGGGAGAACCCACAAGGGCCCCAGACCAAATACACACAAAATGAAAGCTATCACTCTCACCTCAGACTTCTTCTTATCCTGCATTATCAAATCTCAAAAGTAACTCAATTGTAGCTTTTGACTCTTTTCTTTTCCTACTTTCCTGTACCTAATAAATCGTGACGTTTTAATTAGAACTAATGTGTGTGTCTAATTTCTTCCCCAAAATGTCAAAAGGTGCTCTGCACCTGCACTCTTTCAGCCTCCCAGCTCTCTGCTGCTGAGGCTGGGAGCTTGTCTATCTCCACAGTAAACAGTACACAGGAGAGGAAGGAAGCATTCATAGACAGTGCTCATTCTAACCCCTTTATGCTCCACCTCCATTTCAGTAAAAAGGAGTTAGTGCTAATGCTGCCCACTATGAGGGTTAGAGATGATGATGATCCTGATTTACTATCTATTCAATAATAAGCTTCATATATGATCCCTACATCTCTGATCACTGCTCTGCATCTCTCCATATTGCTATCACCCTATCTTATGAACACCTAACACTAACTACTTCTCTTATCTGCTCTTAATCAGACCTTGATAAGACTATTTCATGAGGGACACCCTGTTGCCCCAGGCTATCTTTCAAAATTTATTTCACACTATTTCCCTGAATCAAGCAATGCTACATTCATCATTGGATGATGTGTTTTTCCCAAAGAAGTGCCATATGTTTTACAACTCTGTCTTTTCTCAAGTTCCTTCTGCCTGGTATTCTATTCTTCAGGTTTTAGGTGGGTGGACATTTCCTATATTCTTACTCCTAGTTTGTTTTGGTGACTATGTACCTGATCTCTCCTCTATATTGAATTTTGTTGGTGTCCTTTTCTTCCCTTCATTTTATTCAATCCAAGATCATGCAAATAGAAGGCATTAAATAAATATTGGCTCAATGAATATAAGGAATATAAGGGAGGAAAAGAGGGAGGGAGGGAGGGAGGAAGACATACCAGAGCAAATCTGGTGGTGGAGAACTCATGGATGAAGTCATCTGAGTGCACTCCAAGTTGCTAAACAATGTTGTGATTAATTATAAACCACGACTAAGATCCTGAACACACCCATGCTGTTTTCCTCTTCAATATGCAGCAGATGATGTTTGTGATTACAAGCTGGTGCTTGGCACATGTGCTGTTTGGAAGAATGGACTGCTGCTATTGATAAATTCAACCCCATGTGGTCCAATCATTCCTTCACAGTCTGGCATACCAATACATTCTGAAATCCTCCAAGACAATCAATTTGCCAAGATGCTGTGATGGGCTAGCTGTCTACAGATGTGTGGTTCTGAGCTGATCATGGTACATTAGGGCTTGTGTACAAGGACTATGTTAATGTAGTCATTATTCTTGCAAGTTGTTAATATGAAGATCATTTTTTTTTCTGTTTATAAGGATAGATGATGACAGGTCTCAATACTATTGTAATAATGTTTTCAAAAACATTATTGTTACTGCCCAAAGCTCCTAAATTTGAAGTTATTTATTTTGCCAAAGGTATTTGCATAAATGAAGCAGTCATAAAACTCCTCCAATCAGCTGAGCAAGTTTTAAATAAGAAAATCCCAAATTTCATTAGATCATAGGTAGAGGGAGGCGTGAAGAGGGATGGTGTGTTCCTAAGGAGGAGGAGTATACACTCTCCCCACACAAAATTACTGCTCAGAAAATCTTTTTGAAGAAATTCAAGAATCCTTTTCTTTTCTTTTCTTTTTTTTTTGATTGCAGTCATGGGGCCTGAACTCTGGGCCTGGGCGCTGTCCCTCAGCTCTTCAGCCAGGCTAGCGCTCTACCACTTGAGCCACAGCGCCACTTCTGGCGTTTTTTTCTTTTTGCTTATGTGGTGCTGAGGAATGGAACCCAAGGCCTCATGCATGCAAGGCAAGCGCTCTACCACTGAGCCACCTTCCCAGCCTGAAGAATCCTTTTCTTAAATAACTATATTTTGAACATTTTCTGTGGACAAGGTGATTTGTAAGTGAAACGCTAGGTGCTCTCTGCTTGCTAATACTCTGGCATTATGTTGTCATTCTCAATATTTTATGAAACCTGAATAGGTAACAACACCCACCCAATGGATATTACATGTTAGGAAAAATATGTATGACTTGCATCTACTAAAGGCTACATGATAAGCAATGTGGAATGATATGATTTCTCCCAATCAGAGAGACCTAAGATTGAATTCAAGTTAGCTACTTTGTGTCTATCTGAGAGAAACCAAGACACAGCAAGCAAGCAAGACACTTATGATAAATTATAGTTCATAGGAACATGCATGTTGCTGGCAAAAGCCATAATGCATGTTAAAAATATCCCAATAAAACACTGAAGTTATTATTTGATTGTCAGCTGTCTAGTAAAATGTCTTCAAAGGTGGCTACAAAATAGTTTTATAAAAGAAATCTTCAATTAATCACAGAGGTTAAACTCGGCATGGTGGGATATGTACTGAGAACCTGTCTCAAAAAATTACATAGGCCAAGGCTGGGAATATGGCTTAATGGTAGAGTGCTTGCCTAACATGCATGAAGCCCTGGGTTCGATTCCTCAGTACCATATAAACAGAAAAAGCCGGGAGTGGCACTGTGGCTCAAGTGGTAGAGTGCTAGCCTAAAACAAAAGAGCTCAGGGACAGTGCCCAGGCCCTGAGTTCAGGCCCCAGGACTGGCAAAAACAAAACAAAACAAAACAAAAAAACATAGGTTTCCTTCTCTGCAAGCTGATAAACAGCCTTTCATTTTTAAGATTCCTCAAACAATTTTCAAATAGCTTCATTAACGGGAAAAATAACTAGATTTGGAACTTATCTCACTATTTCTTTCACTTTTAGTGAACAGAATGTTCTTGCCCCAATTACTACAAAGCACTGGGTGAATAAATCAATAAGACCTGTACTACAGGCTCTCTAATTAATCACAATTCCAGCCAATATGCCACCAGACAATTCCTATAACCACTATAAACCAGAATTGTTCCCTTGCTTTCATTTTAATCACATGTAAACTCCCAAGAAATTGAGTAGTCATATATCTATCTCTATTAGATCACAATATTGTTGAGATATACCAATTATGCTTCTAAACATAATTAGTAGCTCAGTTAAAAAACTATATGGATATCTGAATTTTGTGTGACTATTTGAACAATATTCTATTACCAAGCATATCCCCCCCCTGTTTTTTTTTAACCTTATGGCATTTAACAAACACTATTGAGAATTAAAGTAAAAACTTAATCATGATAATACTTTATTTGGCTTTACATGTGATTGGTACCAGGGATAAAACTACCAAAAGTAAAAATCATAGTAAATATAATTAAAAAATACAATAAAGTTAGGTGCTAGTGGCTCATGCCTATAATTCTAGCTACTTAGGAGGCTGAAATCTGATGATAACAGTTCAACGCCAGCCCAGACAGGAAAGTCCACGAGAAGTAGAGCTGTGGCTAAATCAGCAGAGTGTTAGCCTTGAACAAAAAAGCTGAAGGACATTGCCCAGGTCCTGAGTTCAAGTCCTGGGGCTGGTACAAAAAATCAACTAGCATAAATAGAATGTACTATTATCTTTTAGTGGGGTCAAATATGCAAATATTTCTGTCGCCCAGATTCCACAAGTCATTCTGCTATAAATATATGAATTGTTTCAAAAAGTTACACTTTGAAGAAGAATTTTGTTTCTGATAGCAAGGTCCTCAGAAAAATCTATTTTTCAAAAAATATGCAGAAACAAGATATAAAAAAAAGCATCAGATACTAGGTCATAAATGTATTCTTCACTTATAAAACAGTTCTTTTCCCAACTCAATTCTCATCTCCTATTCTTCTAATGACTTCCAACACAAGAAAGAAAAAAGAACACAAAAAGTATGGTTTGGGGCTTGAAGTGCAGCTCACTGCTAAAGTGCCTTTGCTGTGTGATGCTCTGTATCAGATCACCAGCTCCATCACAGCAGCAGGAATAAGAACAGCATCATCTACATGTTAGAATGTATCATTGCTAGTCATTAAATACAGTGTAAGAAGTAATGAGGTAATAATAATTCTAAGTAATAATTCTAAGAGGAATTATGCTAAGTCCTTCACGATATGGGAGTAGAGTATTGAGTTCATGGATACCAAAGTACATGACGAATATGTCTTTGATATGATCATGTTTGTCTGATACATTCATTTTTCCCTTAGAAAAACATTAAATTCAAAAATAAGAAGGGTAAGAAGTTGAGACACTTATGGTAGAATACAAACACTGTTGGAAAAGGAAGAATACAATAGCCATATCTTCCATTTGTTTAGCTACACTATGCCCCAAGAATAAGTATGGGACAGGCAGTCTACAAGAGCGATCCATTAAGTATACTTGGCTACTAAGCAAGAAGATTGGTGCAGATGATTATGGCATCACAAGATAAAGGGTGGATTTTGATCCATCTTTCTTACATGATGAACTAAAAATATCCTGTAGCATACCCAATTAAATAAATAAACCTTTTCAGGAGGGAGGGAGATCTGTCATGATACACTGGCTTTCATGGAAAAAGCTCTTTCTACTGAAGCTGTGAGTGGGTACTGAACTTGCTATCCATTAGTAAAGGATGCCTCTTTCCTCTGCAGACTTTGAGCTACATAGCAAGTATGACTCAAAATCCAGATCGGGTGAGAGGGGATGGTAAGAGAAAACTATACAAAATAAGCCCTTTAGTTTTCTTGTCTTAGAAATTTTCAGAAAACAATCACCAATAACAAAATGTGATCATAGTATTCCTAACATTCAATGAAACTTACATAGCAGGAAGATTTCATTTAACTGGCATAAGCACAACTTCACTTATTCAGAAGGATGGTAATAATGACTGGATATCAGGTCAATCGCTGTCATTTTTCTTTACCCTAAAAAAATTTTATGGCTGAAACCCTTGATTAACTAAACTCTCCCTCATGAAATAAATATCTAATATAAATCAACACTGAAAATCAAGTTAACTAATAAATTAGTCTATTTGTTTTCATTTAGAATGCCACTAGATTTCCATAAAGAGTTGGCTAAGCCGGGCACCTGTGGCTCATGGTTGCAATCCTAGCTACACAAGAGGCTGAGATCTGAGGACTGTGGTTCACAGCCAGCCTGGGCAGGAAAGACAGTGAGACTTTTTTTTTTTTTTTTGTCGGTTGTGGGGCTTGAACTCTGGGCCTGGGTGCTGTCCCTCAGCTCTTCAGCTCAAGGCAAGCGCTCTACCACTTGAGCCACAGTACTACTTCTGGTATTCTGAGTGGTTTATTGGAGATAAGAGTCTCACAGACTTTCCTGCTTGGGCTGGCTTTGAAACGTAATCCTCAGATCTCAGCCTCCTGAGTAGCTAGGATTACAGGCTTGAGCCACCAGCACTCAGCTTCTGTGAGACTCTTATCTCTAATTAACCACTAGAAAACCGGAAATGGTGCTGTGGCTCACATGGTAGGCCCCTTGCCTTGAGCTGAGGAGCTCAGGGACAGGGCTCAGGCCAATAGTTCAAGTCCCAAGTCTGACCAAAAAAAAAAAAAAAAAGAGCTGGCCAATGTTATTGAAACAAACTTTTAAGCATTTCTGTTAAAGGCTTATTTTATTAAGTTACATGAGTAAGGTAATGAGTATTTTTCCTTAAGCAGTGCTACCCCTTCCTTTGTTTTTCCCCTACCATCCCTTCCCTCCCCACCTCCTCCCCCACCCAAGCTGTAAACTTCATTTTCAACACAGTGTCTTGTACATCTCATTGTTACAATGGGTCAACCTGGATCCTTGTTTCAGCATTTTGTTATTTCCCTCCCCTGTCCAAATTAGAAAAATGTATATACAAGACTCAGGGCACTAGAATCAAATACAGTGAAAACAGAGGTTATATCATGGAGGAGGAACATACAAAAGAAACAAAAAAAATCACATAGTACATTGTAAGTACATTAAAAATAACAACATAGAAAAAACCTTTTGTGTCCCTATTTTGGGA
The DNA here is from genome assembly GCF_019054845.1 of Dipodomys spectabilis. Classification (NCBI taxonomy): domain Eukaryota; kingdom Metazoa; phylum Chordata; class Mammalia; order Rodentia; family Heteromyidae; genus Dipodomys; species Dipodomys spectabilis. The sequence goes on along the minus strand of NW_024870716.1, from coordinate 8,470,656 downwards.
CACAAATTCATTTTGCTTAGCACCATCTTATATGGTCATATGTACATAGCTTTTGAACTTTTCTACTTGTCTGGTAAGATTATCCTAGACATATACTAGTTATTGCAAATAAGGGAAACCATGGGACCTATGTTTCTTTGGGCCTGGCTCACTTTACTTAGTATAATTTTTTCTAAGTCTCCATTTCCTAACAAATGGGTGGTACCATTCTTTCCGATGGAGGCACAGAATTCTATTGTATATACAAGATCAGTAGAAAGCCCAAGGATTGGGTGAAGATCTATACTAGCCATACAACGGACAAGGGCCTCATATCTAAAATATACTTAGAACTCAAAAAGCTAACTCCCCCAACAACAAATCCTCAAAGAAAAAAAAAAACTGCCTGATTAATAAGTGGGCTAAAGACTTAGAGAGAGACTTCTCTGAAGAGGAAATAAGAATTGCCAATAGATACATGAAGAAATGCCCAACTTCTCTGGCCATAAAAGAAATGCAAAGTATAAATTAAGATAACTTGGGAAGGTAGAGGGAGAGGAGATAACTCTACATAGATTCAAATTACCTTTTAGAATGACCAGTATAGGGGAGAATGATAAAAGGTATCACTGATCATGATGCATTGCAGTTATACACAGCTTTGTTGAATGGCAACTCCTTTGTACAACTGCAAGATATTAAAATATGTATATATTAAAACTACAATAAACCTAATTTAGAACAGTTATTTTATGATATATTCACTAAGAAACAAATATATGATTTCAGAAATAAATTTTGACAAACTTTGACTTTATATATCCTGTGATACATGTTAGTGAAAGGCCATGCTTTGTAAAGAACAAGTTCAGGGTTATAGGTGACCTTATAAAAAACAGTTCTCATGGGGTTGGGAAGGTAGCTCAGTGATAGAGTGCTTGCCTTGCATGCATGAGGCCCTGGGTTCAATTCCTCAGCACCACATAAGCAGAAAGAGCCAGGGCATGGTGGCTCAAGTGGTAGAGCATTAGCCTTGAGCTGAAGAGCTCAGGGACAGCTCCCAGGCCCAGAGTTCAGGTCCCATGACTGACAAAAAAAAAAAAAAAGTTCACAATTTCAGTGACCTTTTGCAGGAGAGTGCAATTTCAGAGTTCGAAGCAGAAGAGAATCATTTCCTTCGGGATCACAACTGTATTTGATCTGAAGACAAACCTATAATATATCACTGCACTTGAAACACAAACTAATCAGGGAACAAAATCCCAAAAAAATACTACCTCAAAAGGTAAACAAAGGAAAATTGAAGCTCTCAAAGAACTTTTAGAAGTGATTAATTAATGAAAACCAAACTTGGACATAAAAACCTAGAACAAAACACCTATGAGAAGTAGGACTTGCCTGCCCATAATGCTGATGTTAAAAATCTTTTTTATTAAAATCAAATGTGTATATGTATGCACACACATACATGAGTGTGTATATACATATACACACAAATATAGTTATACATATACAGATACATGTACATATTACACACAGGGGTATTCACAAAACAATGCCTAAATACACTTTCTGATCTCTTCACCTGGGTAAGGAAATAGAGGTATCCTTGAGCATACGAACACATGTAGAACAAATGTGTCTTTATTTAATTCAGAGACACGTGCCTACAAATCTAAATGATCTAGAAATTGGTAGATTTCAATTGAGAATGATTAAAACAGGAAACAGGAGTTCTGAGAAGAAATCGGAATTACACATGTCCTACTCTAGATAATGTAAATACAAATAAAAATAGTAATAGTGAGATTGTACTTAGCACATCTAGCAGACAGCAAATATTTGCATTCAGTGGCTGCTAGTCTGAGAAGAGATGGATACACATGCCAAGCCCTCTTATAGATCATCTTTTAAGTGTTTTCCCTAAATCCATTCTAATGACCATCGAATAGAACATTTAACACTCTTTTGGTATTCCTACAGTACAAAGAACTGAGCAAGAGGAATTTAAAAATCCTTCCAGATGACTTTGCCTTTAAATGTCTGTGGGCCTCTAACCCTATTTCATTGGCAATTTTTATTTGAACAACTTTTGATTGTTTTTCATTAGGCAGATTCTTCTAATCGTCCCACATGACACAAATCAAAATTTTACTTGATATGGTTTGCAATGCTCTTCTAGATAAATACAGATCTCTTGGGATGAGGTCAGTATTTAAAAATCCACATATGGCAGTTTTATTTTGAGACCTGTCTTCAGTTACCATATGGTCAATGGCAATCTGTGATAGGAGTCAGGATGTGTCTATTTAAAATACTGGCTGAAATTTGAGTTTCCACTTAGAAATGCTTTGATCCAGCTTTTTCTGAAAGCTAAATCTTACGTTTTCTTTGAAAAATGCTTTCTGGGCACTATCCTCCAAATCAATTGCAAAATATATTTAGATTTTTGTATTTCCACTGGCTGTTTCTTAGTTATTCATAGAGCTAATTAAAGTATAAAACTATATTCATTATTGGAGATTAAGAAATGATTCTGACTTTGCTATTCAACTTGTTCTTAGGTTATATAATTTATATTCTAATCTTATACATTATTTTACTTCTCATGACCATTTGAATGTATAGTTTAGACCGACAACAATTCCCTGGATGGGAAGTTCTAGAACATCCTGTCTCTCAAGGCCCTTAAAACACCAAGAATTCTGTGACTCCACTGAATGAAATTCTTTTAGCAACAGCTCCCTGTGTGAAATATAGCCATGATGTAACAAGGATGTAGGAGCATAAACAAGTGTTTTATTGGAGTTGAAGCCATGTTATAAATTATAAATTTATAAATTATTTCCATTCATTATTCATCAAGTTACTATAAATGTTTTAGGAAAATAGTGAAGAGTCATTTTCTAGTACTTTTCTAAAAAGTACTATTCATAAATATTCCATTTAGCCTACTGATACAAAGTCCTTTCTCTGTATTGTTATAAATCCATTTAGTCTTTTAATGAAAAGAGGAGAGAAGAGAGAAAATTTGTATCTGTGGGAGTTGAATGATTTTAAAAGGTCAAGGAAGCTAAATCACTTCTAATAAATAAAACAGAACATATTTAAGACAAAAAAGGCATCCACATTACCTTTAAAGTATTCTATACATGTTATTTTGACCGAAAGATCATGGCCTAAATAGATTCCTATTCACATACAATTTCACTTCACTTTGCATTTGAACTCATTTTAACTCTTGAACACGTTTGAATTCATATCAGGAATGTTCCTGTATCTTCCCTCCCTTTCAGCATGAATTTCGCAGCATCTTTATCTGACTTTCTCTTCTAGCTCAATGCAAGGAGATTTCTTTCCTCTCCAACCCTTCATTTGTATTGTCTATAACACTGTCTTACTTTACTCCTCTGAGATTCATGAAAATTCTTTCTTCCCTTCCAATTAATCTTTCCATCCTAGTTCTACTACAGTTTTACCACCTACACAGACTCTCTTGCTACCAACTTACTTTCAAAGCTGTTCTCACTCCACCTATCCTAACAAAACTACTCTTAAAAGATGATTAATAAAATTTAAATCGATAATAACACTAATGAAGAAATCATTCTCCTTGATCTTTACATTTCATTCCACAGACCAGTTCTTTTTGGAAGCTCACTCATACCTTATCTTCCTCTGACATTACAGAATTTTGTCCCTCTAATTTGTTAAATTTCAGTGATTCTTGCTGGATTCTATTCTTTGAACTCTGGGCTTGGGCGCTATCCCTGCGCTCTTCAGCTCAAGGTGAGCACTCTACCGCTTGAGCCACAGCGCCACTTCTGCCCGGGCTGGCTTCGAACCGTGATCCTTAGATCTCAGCCTCCTGAGTAGCTAGGATTACAGGCGTGAGCCACTGGTGCCCCGCTGTATTCTATTCTTGAGACGCTTAACATAAGCCTTCTCCAAGACTTTACCCCCAAGTCCCTGTAGCAGCTCATATGACCTGCACTCCAACTGTTTTAAGTTTAACCAATTCAACTATGGATCTGTCTCTCTGTGCCTGTGGAAAACATTGCTCCTGTAACAATCATCTATCCATGCATGTCTCTATCCAATGTCAGCTTCCCTTATCTACTAGAACTTTCCTATTAGTATCTAGTTTTGATTAAGTCAATCACTATAAAACAAAAGTCAAACATCCTGATTTGTACCTAATTTTCCTGTCTAGTTTATAGAAAATCCATTTAGATTATAGATTAAAAATAAATAAAATAAATCAATTTAAATGCATTTCCCTTACCTTTTGAATTCTCCTCAACCCATTTTAAACAGTTTCTCATCTCTACAAGTCCATTAAAAATATCCTCAGCCAGGTATCCATGGCTCATGCCTGTAATCCTAGCTACTCAAGAGGCTGAGATCTAAGGATCACGGTTTAAAGCCCACCAAGGCAGGAGATTATTACCTCCAATTAGCTACCAAAAAAGCTAGAAGTGGAGCTGTGGCTCAAAGTAGTAGAGGGCTAGCCTTGACCAAAAAAAACCTCAGGGACATGGTATAGGCCCTGAGTTTAAGCCCTAGGACTGGCACGCGTGCACATGAGCACGCACGCACCCCCCCCCCCCCCCCCCCGTCCACACACACACAATTAAAACCTCTACCCATTTCTGCTTCCACTAACTTCCAAGAGCTACTTTCTCTAGATTTTCCATTTGTATCACTGAATGTCCTTCTCCATTACCCTAGACATTTCAGAATGCCACAGGGCCTAGAAAGCCTTCTCTTCTACTAGGATAGGATAACAGACCCTGAGGAATCCTCCAACTTCATGACTCCCAAATCTACACACTCATATCAGCCTCTCCTCAAGCTACTCACCGTTGCCTTCTTATACCACATCTGCATTTACAAACATGAACCATCCTATTAAATCCACATTCCCTTTTTTATTCCACTTTTCATTAAATCAAGCCCTTCAATCCACTTGGATGCTTAAAGAACTAGACTCATCCTTTCCTCACATAGGTCAATGAAGTCTATCCAGGAGATTAGCTTTTATTTATTTACCTCCTCCATTAGACTCTAATATCCTCTCACCTTGGGTCTTCCATTCTACTTTCTATGTGTAACTTATTTGCTGAATGAATTTTCTCCTGCAAAAACCACAAGAGTTTGGATGCAAGGGACATTTCTAGAATGTTTGGTATGATCTCTGGAAAACACCACACAGTGCTGTGAAATTATACTTGCTCTTAACCCTACCACCACAACCAGAAACATCAACAACATTTACCCAGCACTCATATCCAGAAGCCAGGCTAACCTCTTTAAATACATCATTTAACTGTCACAGCTGAGGCTGGTATTACCATTCCTATTTTACAGATCACAGAACTGCTAACTGCAAGCTCTAGAACTTAGGTAAAAATCATACTCCAATGCCATTCTTCAACTAATTCTCCTGCAATCACAGTTCAATAAGTTGTACAACATTGCTCACAGTGCAAAGCCTCAGGCAAAATTCATTTCTGATGCAAAATTTTTCCTGAATTTTCAATTAATTAAATGTTTTACATGGAGGTATTTTATGCACTATAACTGCATTATATCACTCAATTTCACTCTACTATTCAAAAATTTTAAAGTTCATAATAGCATCCAAAAGCATGAATTCTTTCTCTCCAATATTTTGCTTTTAAAGAACATGGCCAAATCTTTTTGCTATGCCAGGAAAGAGCTCAATTGCTAATCACTATGGTGATTCTTTTTTGAAACGCTTCCAGTTTACAAAGACTAGCACACAGCATATAAACTTGGATGGCCAATGTTATTGGGCAAATTTTTGGGTAAATTATAATTTAAAAAATTCACCCTTGGGGCTGGGAAGGTGGCTCAGTGGTAGAGCGCTTGCCTTGCATGCATGAGGCCCTGGGTTCGATTCCTCAGAACCACATAAGCAAAAAGAAAAAAGCCGGAAGTGGCGCTGTGGCTCAAGTGGTAGAGCACTAGCCTTGAGCTGATGAGCTGAGGGACAGCACCCAGACCCAGAGTTCAGGCCCCATGACCAGACACCCCCCCCCAAAAAAAAAATTCACCCTTGCCACTTTACATTTCGTTTCACTTCTACTATGAAGTAGAAAGCAAAAATAATACCCAAGGAGGGAAAAAATTCTATTCCATAATAGTACATCAACAAATTATTTTAGTTCCATGTATCCTTAAAAGACAATCTATTTATACTCTAATTTTCCATATAAAAGTATGTCCATGTTCTTATCTCAAAGAAGCAGATGAACAGAGAAAGGAATGGTGTGAATACGGTCATAATACTTAATGAACATATGTGAAAATGAAACTTAGCAATTTGAAGGGATGAGGGAAAGAAAGCATTGGAAGAGGTGACAATGATCTAAATACATTGTGCTCATAAACTAAACTGTTGAACTAAAACTCCTCTGTGAAACTATTTAAAGAATAATAAGTAAAGAGCATGTCCATGTCACAAGCTTTATTCAAGTTACTACTGGGAAAATGCCTACATTTTTTACTACTAAAAGGTAGTGGCTATTTTCAAATAGGATGGGTCCTATCAATTCTAATTGAAGCTGCCCATACCAAGCTTAATCTTTGGCAGACAAAACAGGTTAGAGATTGTAGCCAATTGTGAGACTTCCTAGAGGGAATCTGAAATAAGGTATAAGCATTTAAGTAAGCCTCCTGTTTGACAATTTATTTGATCAGGATATCTTTCCAAAATCAAACAAACAGCACAGAGCACATGTAGCACTTTAAATGCAACTGTTTTTATTTCACTTTCTATTAATAGACATCACAAATAGCTACAGAAACTCTAAAGAGCAGAAGGATATAAATGTTCAGTAATGCACACTTGCTGTTGTAAATAAACATTAGCTGTAAATCATATTCTTAAATTTGAACAGTAAATAGCTCCGTGTATGAACAACAGATTGGGGGTGCTCCCTTGAAAACTAAGGGTACAAATACAGTATCTCAGGTGTCTAAGCAGTGACAACAACATTTGGGATGTGAATCATAGAAAAAGCCCAATTGTCATAGGTGTCAGCTTTGCTGAAGAGCTCATTTTTTAAATCTTCTAATAGAGCTGAAAACAGACCTTAAAATAGCTGTTCTCTTTTTAAAAAAAAAAAAACAAAAAACCCAACTACCCATAATGACAGCATTGAACTAGTTCAGGGGCATAGCTACCTCCATAAAACACATCCATGATGTGGGAGAGAAGGCAAGTTACTCCATTTTTCTCTAAGCCACCAACTTCCAAGTACCAGCAATGAAACTTGATAGCATTGCCAGAATTCTGTATAAATTAGTGGGCTCAGAAAAATTACACATGGTACTTGCCCTCAAGAAACTTACACGGTAGATGGCACAGACTCAGAAAGACAGCAGTAAGCAACACTAGGGTGGATTCATGATCTCCAAGTTTAGAGTCTTATTCCAGATCAAGGGTACCATATGCAAACACATTTACTAGTTTCATGGTTTTGTGGCTCACTTCCAGCTACAAACACTGTATTTCTACTTATAATGTGTTTTTAACCCCTTTAGTCAGTCAGAAAGAGATCAAGTATTTTATGTAAGATCTCATTGTATACTTTCTATCTACCAAAGCTACCTTCTGAGGCACTTAGTTCTTGAGGCTTTCTGGCTTTATTGTTAAAGAATGAAATACACCTGAAAAGAAAAAAAAAGTGCTATCTTCCTCTACTATCATCATGTCATGCAATGAACTAACATGTTCACCTAAAAGTTAAAATTAAAAAGTCAAAAAAGAAAGCATGAAAAGAATGTAGATATTTTGAGCTAACTGGCTAGACTTCACAGGGTTTGGCAGATGTGATGAAAGGCTAGGATGAAGAAACTGGACAGAATGTTAAGCATGAGTTCCTATTTCTCCCACCCTACCAGATTCAAGCTCCATGTAAATTAATCTGCACTCCTCCCTAGGCATAGAAATCTCATTGGGCAGATTAGAAACCAAAGGCGTAAGAAGCTAAGTAATTTTTCAAAAACTGAAGAGTAGTAAGTCAAAGTAAATGCTTCCTTGACTTTAAGGCCCCAAAGTCCCTACTCTTTATACATATCATACTAATTACTTTCATTGAATGAACAAGGAACTGAGCCAGCAGAACCTGAGAGAACAGTACACCAGGCTACTCTCAAAAGGTGCAGCTTTTCTATTCTCATTATATTGGAAATACTTCTTAAACAAGGAGGCTAATTTTTGTAGAAATACATCAAGACTTATTAGCCTGTTTCCTCTCCTTGGGAGGGAGGGTGTAACATTATTAAAGCAATGTTTGTTCCATCTCAAATTGTTTCTGAAATTGTCTCACCACCATCTTCAGAGCCACTGGCATTGTCTAAGTTTCCTTAGTGGTTACCAGTCTTCCTTTTCAAGGGAATTTGATTCGGGGCAGTGGAGGCATCCAGAAGCAAATCTTATTTTAAAAGGGGCTTGTTTAGTTGAGCAAAATCATTTCAGATGAAACAGAAAGATGACTATAAATTGCTGAGCTGTAAGTTACTGCTTTTGCTACACATCCAAAAAAGCCTACCTTGTGCATCCTATCCTCTCCCAGATAAATTAGTATCCTTCATGAACATGTTTCTTGCCCTTAGCAGTCTTATGCCTACTGTAGGTATATTTTCATTAGTCTTCTCTCTCTCTCTCTCTCTCTCTCTCTCTCACACACACACACACACACACCACGCGCACACACACACACACACACACACACACAAATACTGCATTGTGAGATGTGAGTTCAGTAACCATATTGTTACTGTTACAACTATATGTATGAATTTTTTTGGGGGGGTTCGGTTGTGGGGCCTGAACTCTGGGCCTGGGCGCTGTCCCTCAGCTCTTCAGCTCAAGGCTAGTGCTCTACCACTTGAGCCACAGTGTCACTTCTGGCTTTTTTCTTTTTGCTTATGTGGTGTTGAGGAATCGAACCCAGGGCCTCATGCATGCAAGGCAAGCGTTCTACCACTGAGCCACCTTCCCAGCCCTATATGTATGAATTTTACACAGGACTGATATAAGCTATTGTCCAATTAATTTTTTGTTGAATGAAGAGTACATATTTTTTGGGACTCAAGAAATGGCTCTCAATAAGAGTCCTCCGAGCCACAAATGGCATCATCACCCAAGAACATTCCATTATCCCTTTCAAAGTTCCTGTTGGTTGGTTAGGAAACTAGTGCTTCCTAGATATGTGGGCTCAGGTCTGCAACCACAGCTACTCAGGAGGCTGAGATCTGGGAATTGTGGTTCAAAGGCAACCCAGACAGAAAAAAAAAGCTTATCTCTAATTAAGGAGGTGTGGCTCCAGTGAACCAGCTGTGGGGTGTGGGAGGGGGCTAGACAAGAGGGAGAGGCTCTGACTTCAAACCCTAGTACCAGCACCAAAGAAAGAAAAAAAACTAGTTCAACGATTTGTTTTTTTCCCTTCCCCTCCACAAATTATACCTACATCAAAAACAGTGAAAGTATGGGGGTGGGGAGGGACATACAAAGCAACATAGAAATCATCTTATAAATATGATAGAAACAATTACATGAAAGGAAAAAAAAACAAAACAACATTTGAATACTTATCTTGGGGTTCATTTTCCTAACATCAACTTACCTGACCTTTTCTGCTTGACTCAGACATATACTAGTTATTGCAAATAAGGGAAACCATGGGACCTATGTTTCTTTGGGCCTGGCTTACTTCACTTAATATAATTTTTTCCAAGTCTTTCCATTTCCTAACAAATGGGGCAATGTCATTCTTTCTGATGAAGGCATAGAATTCCATTGTGTATATATACCACATTTTCTTGATCCATTCATCTACTGAGGGGCATCTGGGTGGGTTCCGTATCTTAGCTGTGGTAAATAAGGCTGCAATAAACATAGTTGTGCTGGGAGCTTTAGTGTGGTCTTGTTTGTGATCATTTGGGTAAATGCCCAAAAGTATAATTTGTGGAGGGGAAGGGAAAAAAACAGATAGTTTAACTAGGGATACAGGTGGACCCATTGCAACAATGAGATGTACAAGTCCTTATGCTGAAAAACGAACTTAACAACTTTGGTGGGGAGTGGGGGGAGGATCGGGTGGGGGAAGGGGAGGAGTATGGGAAGGGATGGGAACGGGAAACAAAGAGGAGGCAACAATGCTTGATAAGAAATGTACTCGTTATCTTGCCCATGTAATTGTAACTCCTCTGTACAGTATTCTCACAATAAAAAAAGCTTACTTTTATATTTACATTATATCTCAATTTATAAATATGCAATAATGTTTGTAGAAAGTGACAAGAGGTTTAACAAAAAAGAATGATATACACATACACATATATAAATAAAAGTGGGTATTTTTGTTTTTATTTTACTTCATACCAGTTGTATGGAGGGGGTATTTCATTGTTTTATCTCCAAGAAATAAAGTGTTTCCAACTTACCTCTCAATTTCTTGTGCTAAAAATAGTATATTTGTATCATATTTTATGATACATATAAAAGCGAATTATTATTGAACCGTATCAATAACATTTTTATTAATACCATTCAGTGAATATACCCAACTTACTTCTTTTCCAACTTACTTTTAAAAGTGATTTTTAAAACTGAAACTATTCTCTTTCTTGATGATGTTACATAAAGACTGGCCAATGGTTTCAGATATCTTTAAAGAAGCTCATGTCCCCACTGACTAAAATTGAGGGCATTCAAAAGGATTCAGAAATTTTGTCAACATCTTTATGGCTTCCTAAGTAGCAAAACAAACAGCCTTAGACAGATAGGTTTTCACATGCTCATTAACTGGCAAGAAACTTGCTGTCATACATCTTTAAAAAGACGGAAGAATCAATCTGTTTGAGGGCACTGGGGAAATTAACAAGAGGCAAGAGTTTGGCAATCATTTTTAAGCAAGAGCACAGTAAGAAAAACATGTCTCCCAGTCTCGCAACTTGCTTCTATGACTTATCTTTGAGAGAAGGATATATGTAAAGAATTTGTATTATAGAAACATGAGGTAGTATTGATAAAAGAAATGATAAATGCAAAGTTCTATTCTGAAAAATGAGAAACTGAAGAGAAAATGACCATAAAACTCAGTTTTGAGGACTGCACTAAGACTGTGTCTTGTTTCTCTTCCTAGGTATGGTCTGTTTATATCACTCCTACTGCTATTTGTTTTATTATCAAATGTGCTGATAGAATTCCTGTATCCTTGCTTTACTTGTGTTTCTCACGTCTGCTCATTTTTTTTCCTGAAACTGTGAGGTTAGCAATTTGTAATGCAGATTAGTCCTACTTATTTAACAAACATGAAATAAAATTATTCATAGGAGGTAATAATGGCTAAGTATGAAATATCTGAGCAAAATAATAATTATTTCATGAAGTCTCCTGATAGCTTCTACTTGAAGTGTCAAATGATAAAGGGACAAAATAGTTTCAGAAGGTAAAAAGATTAAGTATTTGAGGAACTACAGACCTGAAGGTTGCTTTTAGGAAACCATAAAACAATGTACTAAACATGTGAAAACAAATCTCAAACTGATATGCTACAAGAAGTATTTAGTCTATGGTCACACTTCTTATCTATTTTGGTGGTGATCATACATGATATCCCTGAAGGATATGCTTCACATAACCCAGTAGATACCTCAAGTTTTATACCAAACCCTGTATTCTGTTTTTCCTCTACAAACTTATAATAAGATTTATTTATATATTAGGCACAGTAAGAGATAGAATAATTGTAATAATATTGACTAATGAGAAGACAAAACAATTACAACTATTGTAATAGATATATTAATGTTGTCTCTTTTTTCTCTCTAACTTCCATTTAATATTTTTGACCATAGGTAACTGAAATCTCAGAAAAGCAACATCTCAGGTAACAGGAGAATACTGTAAAGTCTACCCACCAAAATATCAGAATTAACAATATTGCCACCTTAGTCAACAAAATCTAAACAATGCTTTCAATCTTTCATTGTTACTTGTAGTGGGGCTGTTCTTTTTTTACTGGTTTTAACAGCATTTCTTCATCAATGGATCATTATATGAAAAATTTTTGGTTATACTCTAACAAACTATCCATAACCGGGTGACATACACACAACTAGTTATGTCTCACAGTTCTAAAGGCTGGGACTTCTAAGACATTTCTGGAAATCTGGTAGCCATTTCCTGGTTAACAGGCAGCAGCTTCTCACAATGTCTGGGAAGGGATGGTTCCTTTCTAGTCTCTTTTACAAAGATCATAACGACATTCATATGGGTTTACCCCCATAACCTAGTCACCTCCCAACAGCTCTATATCTATGGGAATTAGGACATAAACATTCAAATGATAGCAGTTTTTCATGGTATATGGGCATGGAGTGCTTATGTACTATGTTCACATCATACTATAACTTAACTGATTTTTATAGTAGTGATAGGCCTGCTGATAGAGTGATCAATACATGGTGTCCCAAATTATCTATTTTTAAAATTTCCAGTTTGTTGTAGATTGATGCTGTTAAACACAGTAAAATGAATTACTAGGAAAATAAAACTTTAAAAAGACAAAATAATTTTATTGAAGACAAATTGTGTTTGTGTGCATGCCTGCCTGTACTGGGGCTTGAAATCAGGGCCTGACTACTGCCCCTGAGCATTTATTTTTTTGCTCCAAACTAGTGCTCTAACACTTGAGCCATCATTCCACTTCCAGATTTTTGGGTAGTTAACTGGAGATCAGAGTCTCACAGGCTTTCCTGCCCAGGCTGGCTTTGAACATTGAACCTCAGATCTTAGCATCCTGAGTAGCTAGGATTATAGGCGTGAACCACTGGAACCAGGCAATAAATAAATCTTTAATTAAATAGGCAAAATTACTCTAACCTATTGCTATAGAAGTTTCTAAATAATTTCTGTCATCCATAGCAAACCATAAGAAGATGTATGGGATAGATACCTGTCTCTGGACTATAGTTGGGTCATAATGATCAAGCCAAGCAATTGCACCAAGAATAAAACTCACATACCTAAAACACATGCCATCAAGGTATATGTCTGAGTTTTTATAAATTGTATGTCCAGAAATAACCCCTTAACCCTAGTTATGTCTGCATCATGACTATGTATTGAGTTGGGCTATCAAAAAGCATGTATTTTCTAGAGACACAGGATAAAAGCTGTTAAGAGCAAGATTTAAATGCACAGAGATGATAAAATCTTAAGGTTTAGCCGGGCGCTGGTGGCTCACGCCTGTAATCCTAGCTACTCAGGAGGCTGAGATCTGAGGATCGCGGTTCAAAGCCAGCCCTGGCAGGAGAGACTGTGAGACTCCTATCTCCAATAAACCACCAGAAAACCGGAAGTGGTGCTGTAGCTCAAGTGGTAGAGCGCTTGCCTTGAGCTGAAGAGCTGAGGGACAGCTCCCAGGCCCAGAGTTCAAGCCCCACGACCAACAAAAAAAAAAAAAAATCTTAAGGTTTGTCCAAAAACTATATATTTTAAAACCTGGTTTCCTCTTTGACAATTTAAAATAGTAACCTTTTGGTTTTAAGAGAAATGGCTTTCCCAGGAAAAGCTACCAATTAAGCCCAGTTGCTTGTACACACACACACACGCACACACACACACACACACACACACACACACACACACACACACACACACACACACACACACACACACACACACACACACACACACACACCTTCAGCTTTACACCATGGCCAGGCTGCTATGAGCAAAGTATTAAAATGTCAAGGAAGATGTTGTCTTTGCCTCAAGGATCCTAATATAGATAGACAGATATGTCATCAAGCAATGACAAACTAATGAAGTAAGTGCTATAATTGAGACATTTATAAAGACCATCATTCATCTATAAACTATTGCTTGCTAAATTCCCATCTCCAAATTTGCCCTGACTACTGAACCGAAAATGTGTTCACCCAACTGTCTACTCAATCTCTTCACTTGGTGTGTGAAAGACTTCTCAAACAAATGTGTCAAATCCCAGCTTCTGATTCCCTTTCCTGAAATAATAGTAACAGCCTGATTCTCCCACAGTCTCAATGTCTACCCTATCCTACAGGCTCAACTCTAGAGTTTGGAAATCAACTATGTATAAATGGTCTTTGAGATTATTACCTTTGAACATCGTTTTTCTTGTGCTTCTTTCAAACTGAAAAAGACTGCACATAGAGTTCCCCTGTGACCCAGCAATCCCACTTCAGGGCATTTACCCCGATGATCACGAACAAGGCCATACTAAAGCTACCAGCGCAACTATGTTTATTGCAGCATTATTCACCATGGATAAGATATGGAACCAATCCAGCTGTCCCTCAGTAGATGAATAGATCAAGAAAATTATATATATATATATATATATATATATATGTGTGTGTGTGTGTGTGTATATATAATTACTTTAAACACTGTAAACCAAAGTTTGCTGTGTTAGTTCTCATCTCCTATAAACTTGCTTGCCTTGCCTTTCTTTCTCATTCTAGAATAAGCCAAATCCATACAGACTCTGTATACAATACTCTTCTGTCATTACATCCAGAAATTTTCTAGGTCATTGTGCTTTAGCTACACTAGTCCAGACAATTGCATGGCTACCCTTGAGATCTCTGACCTTTCCTGGACCAACCCCATAAATAAGTACAATTCTACTGCCCCATCATCACCCACCCTCTTTACCTGCTCATCAGGGTGGACTTTTTATGACTGTTGCTCATGAACTTTTATAACCACCTGTCACCACCTTTTCAGATAAAACTAGTGGGCTTCCTTTTGTTCACTGAGCCTTAGTGCTCAGAGCAGTGCTATTTGATAAGCATTCATTAAATATTTTTGAATGAGTAAATAATCAAAGAGGGATGCTTTGCTCAGGCTGGTTATAAAGAGTGTCAGGGAAGGATTTACACAAAACAGGCCACAGTGAAACTGGGTCTTCAAGGAAGATTAAGCTTGTCCCTACATGGAAAGGGCTGAAAATAACACTGCTATATGCATCAGTTTTTTCCACAAAATCCTGCATTGTAAGAATACATTGTGAGATAGATTATTATTGTTCTAGCTGAGAGAACCTCATGATCCAGAGGAAGATCAGGGTATGCAGAAAATAAGAAAATTGCCACCATTTGTCAGGAAGCTTTACAGATGAGAAATTACTGCAAAATATACCAAGCTCCCAAATAAGGTAAACATGCTGCCAGCATTCAGTTTCATTCTCCAGGAAAGTATCCTTGAGGGGAAGATAAATGTGACTTTTTTTTTTAATTTAATTTTATTTTATTTGTGAACATACTGTACAGAGGGGTTACAATTACATTGGCAGGATAATGCGTACATTTCTTATCAAGCATTGCAGCCTCCTCCTTTGTTTACCAAGTCAATAAGGAGAAAATAATATTCAAAAATCTAACTTGCTTGCACACATGCATTGATTATTATTTTTAGTGGAACTTGGCTTTGAACTAAGGGCCTTGAACTCACTCCTTTTGTACCTGTTGTTTTTCCAATAGGGCTTGCTTTTGGCACAAATTATCTTCCTATTTATGCTTCCCAAAGAGCTAGAATGAGAGGTATGTATCACTATTCCCAGTTGTTTATTGGTCAAGATGGACAGTCTCACAAACTTTTGGCCTGTGCTGTCCTCCAACTGTGATGCTCCCAATCTCCACCTCCAGAGTAGCTAGGATTACAAGGTAGAGCCCTCACAGCCAGGTGGATTTATTTCTATTACTATTTTAGCACATCTCCTCTAGTGACACTTATGGTTGTACATAAAATTTCACAAATATTCTCTTCACATTATGTGGAGTTTTTAAACATGTGTATGTATTTATTTCTTAGTAGCTTCCTATTAAAAAAGTGAGGATGTTCTACTAAAGTATAGACTTACCTATTTTCTCATAATATCCCTAGGGTCAGAAATGACAGCAGCAATTGGGAAACTTCAATATATTCAAAAACATGTTTAATTTACACATGTTCACAGCTGTAGAAACTTTAATCAATTTCACTGTCTCTCTAATGAAAGTTATCATAAGAGGCAAGATATTAGAGCTTTTTGAAACCTCCCAATGCTCGCAATCTCATGCTCAAGTCAGTCTCAGTTTTATTAGATTTGTAAAACTAAGCATCGGGGTGCAAGGTCTTTTTTTTTTTCACCCAAGTATCCCTTGATCTTTCAATCTTCTGTGCCATACCCTGAAAATCCACATTTGTGTATTTATACATTCATCTAGGTATTCATTTCATAAACAGTAATCAACATCATCCAAAGCATTTTTCTGTGCTTTTAACATTATGAAATAATGATTCATGGCTAATGAAAAAAATCTACACCTACCAATTTCACCAATTACACAGCAAGCAGTTATCAAGATTTTTCTGCTCTAGAGGTCCAATCAGAGGCCAAGCATCTCTTCTTCTCCCTTGGGCTTTGTCAACTTGCCACAAACTTTGGGAAACACCCCCTTCCACTACTGCTTTTACTCCACTTGCTGGCACATCAGTTAGCCTGGAACAAGGTGACACATACAGTATTACCATTGTACAGACAGTGTAGGCCAAACAAACCACAGACTAAGGAATTTTAGTAGGGGTCTATATTTTGAATAATGTTGTCATCTTTACCACAACTGTTATTTTTCTTTCCTTTCTTAATCAACATTGGGGTAACAGTAAAATGTGACTAACTCAAATTTTAAGTATAATCAAAGTCAAAAAAGAGAAGACAGCATGTCTGGAGAGGGCTGGGAAGGTGGCTCAGTGGTAGAGCACTTGCCTTGCATGCATGAGGCCCTGGGTTCGATTCCTCAGCACCACATAAGCAGAAAAAAAAAGCCGGAAGTGGTGTTATGGTTCAAGTGGTAGAGTGCTAGCCTTGAGCTGAAGAGCTGAGGGACAGTGCCCAGGCCCAGAGTTCAGGCCCCACGACTGGACCCCCCACGCCCAAAAAAGAATGTCTGGAGACTATTTTCCCTCAGCAAATTAGAATGAGAAATCTTGTAAATCCTTGTAGCTTTTAACTTTTTCTTCAGAAACAAAAATATGGCAACTACTATACTCTCTATCACAATTTCATTTTTCAAAGACAAAAATAAATTAGCATGCTGGGCTCCAGTTGCTCATGCCTGTAATCCTGCTACTCAGGAGGCTGAGATCGGAGGATCCTGGTTTAAAGTCAGCCCAGCAGGAAAGTCTGTGACAGTCCTATCTCCAATAAATTACCAAAAAAGCCAGAAGTAGAACTATGGCTCAAGCGGTAGAGTACTAGCCTTGAGCAAAAGCAGCTCAGGAATAATGACCAGGCCCTGAGTTTAAGCCTTAAGACCAGGAAAGAAAGAAAAAAAGAAAAAGAGAGAAAAAGAGGGAGGGAGGATAGGAAAGTATTACAGCATAAGAGAGCAGTTTCCAAGAAAGTACATCATATTACCTTAGACTGCTACAAATGAAAAAATCAGAGGTTCCTAGGAGAGACATCATCACCACCATTATTACTACTATATGCAGAGCTGGGGACTGAACCCAGGGGCCTCTCGCATGTTAAGCAAATACATTACCACTGAATCACAACCTACTTAGAAAGGGATGTCTTCCTTTTTTCACCTTGAATTAATGCCAGGAATAGGGTGCAAGCTGTACAAAGCAGGGGCAATTAAGTACACTACAGTGTAAAGAGAGCACCCATGTGAAAAAAGGAGCTGTCTCAGATCCCAAACCACCTAGTAAGAGACCAAGAAAATGACCTATGAAGATGGGAGGGGGTGTGTGCCTGAAGCACTGGAAAACCAGTACCTCCCAGCCTAACTGGACAGGCATTTATCATCTGTCTTCTGTGTCTTCTTGAGAAGGAAAGATGCCTGGAGAGTGGTGGTCAGGTGGGAGAGAGTAGAAGCAGAGAACAATGGAGTATTCTTCATCATCTTAACATCAAAGGGTCACCATGCCCCTCTGAACACATTTAAGATAAATAATTAGCTTTAACTCAAATAAAAACTGAAACTAAACGTTTAAAAAATAGACTTGTACCAAAAACAGAGCACAGAATTCTTTTAGTTTGCTACCTCTGAGGAATGGCAAGTGACCTTACAAAGGACTTCATGGTTCAGTGAGAAAAAAAATCATAGTTGAACTCCATGAATTTAAGACTACTCAATAACTTCAAGTAAAACAAAATAAATATTTAGTTTTCCAAATGGTTCAAGGCAAAACTTCACCACAGAACACAGAAGTGTACAGATGGGGTTTCAAAAAATTGTAAGGTAGGCTTTCATTTGACACACAAAAGAAACTGATGCTCAGCTCATACTTTAAGATTCAAATGCTCAGCTCATACTTTAAGATTCAAGTCCAGGCACCGGTGGTTCATGCCTGTAATCCTAGCTACTCAGGAGGCTGAGATCTAAGGATTGCAGAACAAAACCAGCCTGGGCATGAAAGCCCAGAAGACTCTTATCTCCAATTAAGCACATGCACAAGTGTGCCCATGCAAGCACCCTCCCTCCCCCCAGAACTGGGAGTGATGCTGGCTCAAGTGGTATTGCTCTATCCCTGAGCAAAAACTCTCAGGGATAGCACCCAGACCCTGAGTTCAAGTCCCAGGAATAGTATCCCCCCTCTTAAAAAAATCCAAAAAACAAACAAACAAAAAAATCTCAAGTGATTATGCCGTGGTTTCTACCTTTCCTCTGTTTTCACTCTGACTGGTTCATGGATAGCACCAATTCTCCCTTATGGGTAAGTGCTTAGCCTGATTAGCAGACTCACTCATGGGCAGGGGAAGAAGGAACGTTGTTTTTACTGTGGTAACAGGGAGAAAGATAAACCAGCCAGGCTAAACTCAACCCCTTTATCTTGTAATGGTTACAGTCAAATTCCTGTACTGTTTCTTCATCTTTCCTTACATTTTTTTTCTCTTTGGCTACTTAACTAAACTCCTTTTCTTCCTTTGCATCCTTTCTCCTAGGATCAACAATAGTATATGGAACACTGACAGTCAAGAATAGAATGCCATCTTTTCAAATGTTATCCAAACAGCTTAGAAAACCCATATCTTCTAATAGATATGTTGTTGTGGTAGTTAGTACTGGTGAGCATAGATAAATGCCACTGTATTTTACACATTTACATTTAAATTAAGTAGTATATTTAAATAAACATAAAAATAGAATACAAAAAGCACAAATCCAGACTTTCCATTAAAATATACTAATATTCACATCAAATTATTATTATAAAGAGAAATTGGGCCTAGATTGCCATTTTTCCTGCCATAAACATGAAATTGACCATTTAGCGCAGAAAGCATTTGTCATCTTTGTCAATCTAAAGGCTTAAAATGTTACAAATCCAAGTACAGCTAAATGTACACGAGTATACATACATTTAAGGTCCATTGCTATTCTTTAAGGAAAATATAAAGATGCATTTTATTTTGGTAATTATGAAATTCTTAAGCATCTAGGAAAATTCCCTTTTAATAATAAAATGCCTTAATTCTTAAATATAAGCCATTGCATCTTCTTTTCCCAGTAACTATCATTTCAAGATACCCATAAATAGCAATGACTATTCAGGAAATACTACCAGTAATAAAAATTTCACTTTAATATTTGACTTTAATATTTTATCACTACTACTCAATTTTTCATGCTAATCTTTTATAAACCTCTTCTTTTAGAAACTAATAAGCATAAAAGACAAGAGAAACATTGTGGTCTGAGTACCAATTTTCAGATGCTCTTTGAAAGATCCAGAACAAGTCCCTAATGGCTTTACTTCTACATCTTTCATGTGTCAGTCAGTTGCTAGGAAACACGAAAGGCAAGGTTTCAGTATTAGGTCTATGAAACAAAGAGCTTGTCTAATACTTATCTAAATAAACTGTTGTCTATCTTAGGAGGCTAAGGATTACATGTGATAGCTTTCTAGGGGAGATTTTGATGTAAAGTCTTATCTTTTAACTGTAATTAACAAATTCTGGTTTCCATTACATTAGGAACTGTAGTCACCTTAAAGCTGTTTTTTATTACTACAAGTAGTTAACCTATCTTGCTATCATACTTACAGATAATACAAACTAATCTCACTGCTTCTGGATATGTTTTGATATTGCTAGACCCATAAAAGCCAGAAAAAGACAAAATACACTTTATATATAATAAAATACTTGCTACATAATTACAAGGAAAAAAAGACTAGAAAGAAATTAAGAGAAACATACAATTTCTATCATGACACACATATGCATGAGTATATACACATATGCACGCACACACACACACACACACACACACACACACACATATCACTCTTCTACATCTTAGATACATTTCTCAGTCCTTGGTGTCTAGGCCTACCTGAGTTCTGGATGGGAAGTCAGAAAACACATCAATCCATCAATTCTCTATGTGACTCAGAATATCCCTAAGAATCACTTTCCTCATATGAAAATTAAAAGAGTAAGGCTAACTTCTGAAGACTAACAACCTAATGCTAACCTCCTCAGAGGATAGAATGAGATTATGCATGTACAAGCATTTAACATAGTATCATGCTAAATAAAATTAAAGTAGCATCAAATAAATGTGTATTTCCATGAACATGCATCCAAACAGGACTCTATTTGAAATTCAAGAGTAAACTGAAAAACGACAAAACATTCATACATAAATTAGCTCTATTGATATCATTAGGCAAACAACACTTGGTTTGAGACAATAAAGATGGACTTAAGCAACAAAAACTAACTAGAAGAATTTTTATCATGGAGGTCTCTTAAATTTTAGGCCAATTGTATTATTAATTTTCAGGATAAAAATAATCAAAGTTATAAAGGAAACATAATAAATGGTATCTCACATATTATCCTACTTGTCTTCCACACTTAAGTAATTTTGCAATCACATCTTCCTTCAAACAGACAAACTTGCAAGCTCTAAAATTTGTGAACTTGTTTAATATCCCTAAAATGGCCCAAGCTCTAACGATTGTGATGTCTGTTTTCCAGAGTTATAACAACCACCAGTCTAGACTGGATGCTTTAAACAACAGATGTTTACTTTCTCACAGGTCTGAAGGCCAGAAGTCTAAGACCGAAGTGAAGGCAGGTTTGGTTTCTCCAGAGGCCTTGGCTGCAGATGGTCAGCTTACTGCCTTGATACCACAAAGTCTTTTGTCTGTGCACATGAATCACAGATATGTCCTCTTCTGAGGCTACAAGTCACATTAGATTAGGACTCACAAAACACAATTGTAATAAACTCTTTAAAGGTCCCATTTCCAAAGAGTCATACTCTTAGGTACTTGGGGTTTAGGATTTGTAGGGTTAACAATTTAGTTCCTCAATTTCTACTGGCTAGTTGATCTCAGTGGAACATTAAGCTAAATTAAGTAAGCTACTAGTCTCACCCATAGGCGTTATGTATCTTATTTCCTAACATGTAAAAGCTCTCAGTCTTATCAAAGAAAAGAAACAGTAAGGAAGCATGGACACTGGGAGAAATGATGCCACTACACATAAATATCAACAGGCCCAAGAAAGCAGAGACTCTTGGACTCAAATAGAAAGACAAACATTGGTATGTTCATCTGTTCTCAGAACTTTTCCTCAACTCTATGAATTGGCATTTACTGAAACAGTGCTTCCCACAAAAAGAACTTCATTGTTAAAATTTGAATTGACAACAAACACTGGGGAGGATACAAATAATAGGCCTTTATGTGATGAATCTGAATTTTGTTTCAAAGGAAGCCAAAAAAATTTCACTGGAAATAAATTGATTTGGAATAAAAAGTGACATGTATTTTCACTGTGTTAGCCAACATCCCATGATCTTAACTAAAAATTGCCAAGTAGAAAATTAATATATTCCCCCATTCCCCATTCTCCTTTTATCCTACATGAGGTATAAAAGGCAGGTAAATGACTTGGTCAAGGTCATGAGCATAAGCAGAGGGAGAATCCACATCTTCTGACTTCTAAGTCAGCAATCCTCTTTCCTGAGATATAGTAACACTGAAGGCAATGAAACTACAGTCTTGCCAAATTTACTTCGCCCCTGAGATGGAAAAGTCTCCAATAACTCTAGACTCTGAAATTCTGTACATGATCATAGAGTGAATTTATATGAAAATGACAATTCTGACATTTATACTTAACATTTACAAGATATCATCTCAGTGAAAATTTTAGAGGAATTTTTTTAGGTAAAAGTTAATTTCATGAGGCTAATTAACTGTATAGACATAAGAAAATGTCAATGAAAGAAAGCAACTCCCATAAAGAATACGAAGTAATTTAATCCAGCAACCAGATGATCTTACTGATTACCACATGCATTTTCAATAGGTCCTAAACATTTCATCAGTAGCAACTGAAATTATAGGAAATTGTCCAGAACCAGTGGACAATAAGACTTTTGGCTAGCCAGATTAAGGAAAAAAAAATCTGTTTGAGTATCAACTATGATACTCAACCCTGCTGTACTGAGCACTCATGGGCAATTACATGCTCTACAGTCATGAAACCTACCCTACGAAGTAGTGCTTTTTCATCCTTGTTTTACACGAGACAAAAGCAAGTAACACACCCAATAACCCCCACTAAGTCCCAGAATCCAATCTTCTACTATTCTGCCTTGATTGTGAACCCAGAGAATGATGTGGTAACTGAAAACAGGCCAGGAAATGGGCCAATAAGTAGTATATAGCATATAGAAATGAACATGAGGTGGATTAATGCTATTACCTTAAGAAGAAGTTATCTCCATTGATTGATTGATTCATTCATTCATTCTCTTGTATACCATACTGTTGAAGATAGGTCAAGAACTACTTTGCAGAACTTAGGGCTACTCTGCAGCACTTAGAGCTCAAGATTAAAAAGGCACAGAATCAATGGCCTTGAAAAGTCAAGTTTTTGGAAGATGAATATGAAAAGAGATTTTAGCTGGGCCCCAGTGGTTCAAGCCTGTAATCCTAGCTACTCAGGAGGCTAGATCTGAGGAATGCTGTTCAAAGCCAGCCTGGACAGGAAAGTCTAAGAGACTTCTTTTATCTCCAGAAAAAGCCAGAAGTTGCACTGTGGCTCAAGTGGTAGAGAGGTATCCCTGAGCACAAAGAGGATCAGGGACAGTACCCAGGCCTGAGTTCAAACCCCAGGACCAGGAATGAGAGAGGGGGGAGGGGGGAGGAGGGGAGAGAGGGAGAGAGAGATTTTAAAAGGCGTTAATATGGGTAATACTGATTAGAGTTATAAAAACTTAGCATTTATGGAAACCTTGATTTATAAAATATTTCTAAGTACAAGGTACATGTCTCCATAAAATTAGAAGGCATTTTAAAAAGCTGTTTTTTTCACTCTCCTTGAAAGTTAGTAGCACAATGATAACTTTGTTAGCTGAAAAAGTCAAATCTCTGATGGCTCAGAACTACGTAGAACAAATACACTAACCCTGATAATAAGGTTTACTCCAAGAATAAAATTAACCCATTTATCCTAACTAGATGTTGGTTCACCTTCATTGTCAACTTGATTGGATTAAGAAATGCCTAGGATATTAGCAGAGCAGAACTTGAGTGTGTGAGGGTGTTTGCAGAGACAAGTAGATTATCAGGGTTCTGACTTTATGAACAGCTGAATCCACTGATGGATTTGAGATCTGAACAGACTATTTCGACCGAACTGTGGAATATGGGTTTAGGATGGAGGAAGTATCACTGGGGTGTGCCCTTGGGTGCTAGATCTGTCCTTTTACTGCTCTGGTCTATGTCCTGTTCATTATGAAGTGAGCTACTCCATCACATCCCTCTAAGGATGATGGACTGAAATCTCTGAATCCATAAGCAAAATAAATCTTTCCTCCTTCTATTGCTGATGTCAGATATTCTGTCACATTGATGAGAAAAACAACTAATACGTTAAAGAATGAAAGTAAACAATTATAATTTGACTCATAGTTTGATTTTTAAAAACTTAATGAGTAAATTGTATAATTCTCTGAAGTTTTCAAAAATAAACATAATTTTGAAACTAGACTTGAAAATAAAGAATGCAAGTTACATATCCAATAATCTGTTGACAAGCCAATTTCTATCTCACAACATCTCCACACAGAATGATAGGAAAATTGAATCTCAGGTTTCCCTATCAGGAAAAACCTAATTGCCCTCAAACTGGTAAACTTAAATCACATGAGAATGATAAATAAGATGATCATCCTTCCCTAATTTCTGGATGATCACATTTTGAGATAATTGAATTTTAATTTATTTGTATTTACCTTATATATGCACATAGGTACATGAATGATCATGTATACACACTCTGTAGAATGTAAAGAGGTTTTTAGAAATATAGTCTTGCATTACCACCAGAGATGTCCTAATATGGGTAACTAGGCAATTTTGTCACAGAAAATCACAGAGCATGCTTACAAATATACAATATAGCCAATATATACAATAGAGAACATGCTTACAAATATACAATATAACTTACTACATACCATCTATATGATATGCATGTGTGTGTACAGATGTTCTAGGGCCAAGAGGACAACATGAGCTTAAGTCAGGCACAGGACAAAATGATGCAAAAAAGAGAAGCAGTAAATTCAAGATATACAAGGTTGGTGCTATTATCAATGAGGTATGGTGTTCTATGGCAAGTATTTTCTTAACACACGTAGAAATACAGTTGAAAATAATGAGAGGAAAACAGTAAATACATAAGCAGTAATATAATTCTTTACAATCTTTATCACATGTAATGTCATGTCCATAATTATTCAAATACAACAGCATCACTTTGTATACAGAGTCAAGGTAGAGGAACTGATATGCATAACACATACTGTGTCAATCCAATGTCTTACAACAGACTTATCTCTAGGTAACAATTTGTCAGCTCCATTAATATCCATGAACATAAAAACTTGGGGTAAAGTTGGCATATCCAAGGTCTGTGTAGATCCAAGGTGACATTTCCTTTTGGCTCCTGACTACCTGCATATATACCCAAGTGCTTCCTGCTAGAATGTATACTTGATCTGCCCACCTATATGCTTAATTGTCTTCTGTTTTTATGTGGGCCACAGGTACTGATATACAGCAGGCAGATCCTTAGGGTTTTTTTTTTGTTTTTGGGTCCGGTTGTGGGGCCTGAACTCTGGGCCTGGGCGCTGTCCCTCAACTCTTCAGCTCAAGGCTAGCACTCTACCACTTGAGCCACAGTGCCACTTCCAGCTTTTTTCTTTTTCTGCTTCTGTGGTGCTAAGGAATCGAATCCAGAGCCTCATGTATGCAAGGCAAGCATTCTACCACTAAGCCACCTTCCCAGCCCTCAGATCCTTTAGTTTTTAACCATGACTTTCCCACTATCAGGGAAAACACAGAGCTTTACCAGCTTTTTATTCCTGTAGTGAGGTTTGAATTCAGGGCCTCATGCTTGCTAGGCTGATTCTGAGACTCCTTATGATTTATACCTAATTTTTGCTGATTATTTTTAGGATGGGGTTTCCCTTCCTGCCTAGACTGCAATATGCCTAACTTCAGGGTCTCACCTTTGCTGGTATCAAAGGTGCTTACCAACATGACCAGCTTCCTTCCTTCAAAGATTAGAGTTTCAGACTCTAATGTTAGCCTAGGCTAACATGGAACCACAATCTTCCAGATCGTAACCCTTTCATGTAGCTTGGAATAACAAGTACATGCCACTACACCCAGCAATGAGTTGAGAAAGGATGTCATGAAGTTTTCTGCATAAGCTGTTTATGTTCTCAGCTTCAAAAGTAGCGAGGATTGAAAAGACACCAAAATCTGTCTCAATGTCATGTTGTAAAAGAAAAACAAAAATCCAGACCAGGAATGTTATCTGGAAGGCAGAGGAAGAAGAATAATGGTCCAAAGCTGTTTGGGGTAATTTCTTAAGAGCTCATTTCAAAAATGAACTAAAATCAACAGAATTCAGGAGTGGATTGGAGCATGGCTCAAATGGTAGGGGACTTGCTTAGTGAGTGTAAGGCCCCAAATCCAACAATTTTATATGTAGCATTGATCTGTAAATATATATTTTAATAAAGATATGTTTCAATTATTATAGTTCATTAGAACACTCTTATTAAGGTAAAATGTTATGATTACATTATTTTGTAACAAGTTATTTGGAATAAAAATGAAACATATGTGTCTGCTTGTTTATCAACATTTTCAATTTCTTTTAAGAATATGGACAGAGGTGCACATTTATGAGTAGGATTTACATCATGAGTACTGCATTATGCAATGACATACTGCTCAAATATCTTTATTACACAGTTTGAATCCCAAATGCTCAATTAACAATACTTAAGAACAAGACAAACAAATGTTTTCTACATCCTTGAAATCATTTAGTTAGAAATCTTGTTCACATCTACTTACTCATGTCTATAGACTCATCTGCATTCTAACCAAAAGAAGCTATTTTCAGGGAGAAAACAATTCTGAACAATTTACACAGTGAAACACTTTCAGTAGGAAACACTATAGCACAATATCTACTTATTTGCCTTATTCCATGTCACCAACCAACACTCACAAATACCCATTTCATACTAAAGAAACTACTAGCTCATGGGCTAGGTTTTCTGTGCTAAGCTAGAACACTGTATACCACTGTTTAGCATAAATCATTGACATTTTTATAAGATCCTCAAACTTACAAATGACAGTATTCCTTGATCCAAACTTGCATCTTTAAAAGAAAAACCTATGATAGAAATTTCAGGTAGGCATCTTGCCTTATTGCTGTAGCTAGGCATTCTAATACTAGATTTGAGAGCAGTGGAGAGAGTGGACATCCTTGTCTCGTTCCTAAGTTTAGAGGAAATGGCTTTGGTTTTTCATCATTGAGTATAATGCTGGCTATAGGTTTGTCATATACAGCCTTTATTTTATTGGGGAATGTTCCATGGATTCCTAATATTTCCAGAACCTTCATCATAAAGGGGTGTTGGATCTCATCAAATGCTTTTTCTGCATCTATTGAGATAACCATGTGGTTCTTTTTTTAATTTATTTTTATTTGTGAAAATAATGTACTGAGGGGTTACAATTACATGGGCAAGATAATGAGTACATTTCTTATGGAGCATTGTAGCCTCCTCCTTTGTTTCGCCTTCCCATCCCAACCCCTGCCCCGGCTCCCCACACAACCCTCCTCCCCCACCCCCACCAAAGTTGTAAAGTTCCTTTTGGACTTAACGACTTGTACATCCTATTGTTACAATGGGTCCACCTGTATCCCTATTGAAACGATTTGTTTTTTCCCTTCCCCTTCACAAATTATACCAACATCAAATACAGTAAAAGCAGGGGTTATACCGTGGAGGAAGGACATACAAAGCAACAAAGAAATAATCCTATAAATGTGTTAGAAACAATCTCATGAAAGAAAAAAAAAGTTTGAATACATATCTTAGGATTCATTTCCCTAACATCAACTTATCTGACCTTTTCTGCTTGACTCAGACATATACTAGTTATTGCAAATAAGGGAAACCATGGCACCTATGTTTTTTTGGGCCTGGCTTACTTCACTTAATATAATTTTTTCCAAGTCTTTCCATTCCTAACAAATGGGGCAATGTTATTCTTTCTGATGGAGGCATAGAAGGAGATGTGGACTGCACTGCATTGTTGGTGGGAGTGTAAACTTGTTCAACCACTTTGGAAAGTAGTATGGAGGTTTCTCAACCATGTGGTTCTTATCCTTGTTCTTGTTGATGTGATGAATTATGCTAATTGATTTGTGTATATGATCTTGTATTTAAAGAATCCCATGGACTCCACTCCCAAAATACTCAAGGTGATTCAAAACTTTGGCAAAGTAGCAGGGTATAAAATTAACCCTCAAAAAATCAATAGCTTTTCTGTATGCCAACCATGAGAAAAGCGTGGCTGAAATTAGGAAAGCAACTCCATTCGTAATAGCCCCACAAAAAATAAAATACATAGGAATTAACTTAACCAAAGAAGTGAAGGACCTGAAAAAGGAAATCAAAACAGAACTTAGAAAGTGGCAAAAACTCCCATGCTCCTGGATTGGAAAGATCAAAATCGTAAAAATGGCAATACTTCCCAAGGCTATCTACAAATTCAATGTGATACCGATCAATATTCCAACCTCATTCTTCAAGGAAATAGAAGAGGCAATCCAAAAAAATCATATGGAACAAAAAAAGTCCCCGAATAGCAAAAATGATCCTCAACAGAAAGAACAGTGCTGGAGGAATATCAATACCAAATTTCAAACTCTACTATAAAGCCATAGTAATCAAAACAGCTTGGTACTGGCACAAGAAGAGACCTCAGGACCAATGGAATAGAATTGAAAACCCAGAAATGAACCTAAAGACCTATAGCTATCTAATCTTTGATAAGAGAACTGAAAAAATAGAATGGAAGAAAGACAGCCTCTTCAGTAAATGGTGCTGGCAAAATTGGTTAACTACTTGTAAAAACCTAAAGCTAGATCCCTATCTATCACCCTGCCAGAATCAACTCCAAATGGATCAAAGACCTCAGAGTCAAAGCAGACACTCTGAAAACATTACAGGATAGAATAGGAGAAACCCTAGGTCTCCTTGGCACAGGCCAAAATTTTCTTAATAGAGACCCAGAAACACAACAAATCAAAGAATGGTTGGACAAATGGGATTGCGTGAAATTGCAGAGCTTCTGCATGGCAAAGGACATAGCTAGCAAAATCAATAGAAAGCCCACGGATTGGGAGAAGATCTTCACTAGCCATACAACAGACAAGGGTCTCATATCTAAAATATACCTGAAACTCAAAAAATTAAATCCCCCAAAAACAATCTTCAAAGAAACAACTGCCCAATAAATAAGTGGGCTAAAGACTGAAAGAGAAACTTTTCTGAAGAGGAAAGAAGGATGGCCAACAGACACATGAAGAAATGCTCAACCTCCCTCGCCATAAAAGAAATGCAAATCGAAACAACATTGAGATACCACCTCACTCCTGTTAGAATGGCAAAAATCAAGAACTCTAATAACAACAGATGCTGGAGGGGATGTGGACAGAAGGGAACCTTACTACATTGTTGGTGGGAGTGTAAACTTGTTCAACCACTTTGGAAAGCAGTATGGAGGTTCCTCAAAAGACTCCACACATAGAGCTCCCCTATGACACAGCAATACCACTTTGGGGCATTTACCCAAATGATCACAAACAAGGCTATACTAAAGCTACCACTACAACTATGTTTATTGCAGCATTATTTACCATAGCTAAGATATGGAACCAACCCAGATGTCCCTAAGTAGATAAATGGATCAAGAAAATGTGGTATATATTCACAATGGAATTCTATGCCTCCCTCAGAAAGAATGACATTGCCCCATTTGTTAGGAAATGGAAAGGCTTGGAAAAAATTATATTAAGTGAAGTAAGCCAAGCCCAAAGAAACATAGGTCCCATGGTTTCCCTTATTTGCAATAACTAGTATATGTCTGAGACAAGCAGATAAGGTCAGATAAGTTGATGTTAGGAGAATGAACCCCAAGATAAGTATTCAAGTGTTTTTTTTTTCTTTCATGCAATTGTTTCTAACATATTTATAAGATGATTTCTAGGTTGCTTTGTATTTCCCTCCGCCACGGTATAACCCCTGCTTTTACTGTATTTGATGTTGGTATAATATGTGGAGGGGAATGGCAAAAACAAATCATTTAACTAGGGATAGATACAGGTGGACCCATTGCAACAAAGGGATATACAAGTTGTTATGCCGAAAAACAAACTTCACAACTTTGGTGGAGAGGGAAGGATCGGGTGGGGGAATGTGTGGGGAGTATGGGAAGGGAGGGGGAGGGGAAACAAAGAGGAAGCAACAATGCTTGATAAGAAATGTACTCATAATATTGCCCATGTAGTTGTAACTCCTCTGTATGGTATTCTCACAGTAAAAAATAAAAATAAAAAATAAAACAAAAGAAATTTCAGGTGGGATAGAAATTTCTGGAGAGTGGTTGTTGTTTTTGGCTATATATTTTGTTAAAAAAAAAAACCTGCCAAGCAACAAAGATAGATAGATTTTCTTTCTAGCAACAATCATGATTTGTTTTTGCTATTTATATAGCTTTATTCTAAAAAAGCTTTAAAAAAGTTAACATATTTATGACTTACAAATAGTAAGTATATGTTTATATCACTTTACATATACGTATATTTTTCTAATATATAAAATATATGTATATATAATTTTTGGTTTTGTGCGTGTATATGTGTGTGAAATGTCATCTTATCTGGAAATTTCACAGAAGGGTCATTACATTTTAAATGCAAACAAGTAATTTTACATTTTCATAACAGATGAATCTCTGATGGTAGTTCCAAAAACCTATTAACATCTTTTATTATTGGTCTACCTTGGAAGTTCTAATAGTACTTATTAAAATGGTATCTCCTTAGTCACCAACAGTAATCCATTGGCAAAATAAAATAAAGCATTGCTAATGAAATACAATTCCCAGAGCATACTGTTTCAGACTCTTAATGATAAAGTCACTATTAACAATACATAAAAATAGCCCCATAATATTATGCTTTACAATTATCAATTTCAGGTTATAATAATAGAGTAGAAGAGAAAAAGGCTTTGTGTAGTATAGACAGAAGTTAGAAATATTTCTGCCATTCAAAGCTAATTATGGGAAATCTAGAATTTTTTTCAAAACTGTTCATCTGACATGACACAAGCTAAAAATAACTCATTCATGCTGCAATTTCTCACATCAGTATTTATCTATTTCCTGGTCTCTGAGGGCTGCAGTAACCAAGAAAAACATAAAACTAACTTTGCAGAAGTGACTGTCTTCCAAAAAATTGCATACTTCAAAATAAATTTAATCAAACTGAAAGTTGTTGATATGTTGGAATTTTTACAAATCCACACAATAATTTAATGCAGAAAAAAACAAGTCATTCTTCTATTCAAGAACTGGTCAGGGCAAAAAATAATATACCACATGAGATTCTGATCTTCATATTAATATTCAGAATTCAAACTAGGTGTGTGATGTGTAAGGGTTGCTCACTGTGGTAGGAATGGTCATAGGCCCACTACCCTGCTCCATGTCCTATCTCACTGTCTTTCCAAGAATAAGAAAGAGAATGGCTAAGCAAGAGCTCAGTGTCCAGAGTTCAAGTCCCACTGTGATCTGTCATTTCCAGCCTCCCCAAACTCACACTTGTAAACCTAGCTTTTCAAAGGGCTGAGATCTATCATTTGAAGCTATCCAGAGCAGACAAATCAGAGGTTCTTATCTCCAAAAAAGCCAGAAATGGCAGTGTGGCAGAAATGGTACAGCACCAGCCTTGAGTGAAAAAGTCAACAAGAACACAAAGCCCAGTACTAGATCAGACAGAGACAGAGAGAGGGAGGGAAAGAAAATGGAGGGAGAAAGAGAAATGTTTACCTTTGCTTTTTAGAACCAGGGATATTACTAAAAAATAAAAAAGCACTACCTATAGAGAAGGAACTAATAATTATGCTAGCTTCAACTTTTGCTTCAAACAAAATAGTATTAGGAGTTACTCTATTTTACAACTAGAACTTAATATCGTTTTAATATAATCCCGGCATCTTTCAGCAATGGCTATCTCCAAGCACCAATGAAGAGGAAAGACAGAAATAACAGTTAACCAAACACTGAGTAGGAGCTGATAGTAACAGGAAACGTTACAGTCAGAGTTGACTCACCGAAAAATACATACAAAGGTTTGTAAATCTATATCCAAGCCTTGGGAATACTGTGTGGCAGGGTAGCTAAATCTGAACTTCAAAATCAAACTAGATTACTGAAGTGGCTAATGACATTCCAGGTTCCAATTATGCTTTACCTTTTTCTTTTAACCTTTTTTTTTTTTTTTAAAGCAACTCTTTTCCAAAAAGGCATCAAGAAATACGCCAAATCTATAATTTCAGATTTTAGAGAGCAGTGGAAACTTTTTTCTTATTTCATATAAAACCACATACAAAAATTCTATTAAAGGCAAACAATTATTATTCCTTTCACAGATAAATACATAGAACAGAAAATTTGAGTGACTTGGGATGGAACCTTTAAGAGGTCAACCCTAGAGAGGGGATTTCTACTCAGTGGCCATGTGCCCTTAATCCTTCCCCTTTCTTGTCTGCTTTTTTGCTTCTCTGTCATGAGGTAAGTGGTCCACACCATGATGTTCTGCTTCATCACAGCCAAAAGCCAGGGACTCAATCAACCACTGACTGAAACCTACAAATCTGAGACAATTTTTTTTATCATCACAAGTATTGATGGCAATAACAAGAAAAATTAAAACAGCTAGAAAACTGCAGGTGGAATTTAGGCTCAGGTAGCCTACCTAATCTCAAAGCTATCCTTAATTTCTACCTTATCTGCTTCTTCTAAATATGCAAGTAGTCATGAAAGGCATTTATTGTGTGATCCCTATATGCTTAGCATTGTTTAAAGCCAGATCGATGGATTAACTAACTTAATTTTCATCATCGCTCAATGATATTTCCAGACAAGGAAAATGAACCCAAAAGAGGTCAATGAGATGCCAACTTCCATTTGTTTCCCATTCTATGGACCAAATAGAGACCAAATAGAGGCAGAAGTTATAGAAACGGTGACAATGGCCTTCCTTGAGCAAAACTGCCATGGCTTAAGCAACTCAAAGAAGAAATATAAATTTGTAACATGGAGCTACAAATATGACTTGGAGACAAAACTAAGTAATTTCAAATATATAATGAGTACTCATTATTTTCAAATTCTACAATCAAACAATGAGTACATTATTTTAAAATTCTACAATCAAACTGTTTATAAATCCAACTTCAAATACATAAAACTTACATCAAGTGAGGCAAAACCGAACCCTAACTACTTTATTTTCAACAGGAAACCATTAAGTTAGAAGCGTATCGCCAAACATGAAGACAAGTGGTAGGATTAGTCAGCTTCACAAAGACACAGATAAGGTATATGGTTGGATTTCTTTCTGACACTAAACAATTAAAGTAGGAATTATACTTGGTAAGCCAATGCTACACACCCATTATGCTCGGTCCTTCACAAACCTCGTGTCACAAAACCCAGCAAGACAGGTATTGTTCTTTACATTTTTAAAGCAATAAATTTGGATAATCAGTTTTCCCAAGCTCACACAGACAAAGGACAAAGCTGTTACTCAAACCTGGTCCATATTTGTAGCAAACATAATTGCATGTAAGAAAATGTAAAATATATCTAGTAGAGAGCCTAAAAGGCCATAAAGGCACATTATTATCATTCTGGAAATAAACAGACCTTTAAATCCCAACCTATCTACCTTCCCTTCTCTTTCTTCCTTTACAGCCCATTTTAATCACCCTGGATTTCAATATATAGTCTCATAAAAATGGGGGAAAACATAGTAAAAACTTGGTAGTGATTTCATGATGTTTTGTATCACAGAACCAATCCATCACAAACAGTGGTCTTTTATCTTTAAAATTATATCCCTCCTAAATTATTAAGTTTTCTAAATTAAGAGAGACAGAGAGTTAAACCTTTAAATATTGCATCCTAACCTGGCTGCCCTTTGACTTTCTATGTACATTAGCATTACTATTTAGTGGGAACACATCTGGCTATATTGATATGGCTACATGCAGAAATAATTGCAGATTTATGTATGTACATGGATTTATGAACACATAAAATTCCTTTCTCTGTCAGCGAAAGCAGCTAAGCAGACTTAGAAGCAAAAATAAACCCGGAAGCAGCCAACATACCAAGAGACCAGATCTTGGCATCTACCACCCTTCTCTAACAAAAGGATTTATAGAAATCTGATTCTAGGACTGAGGTGGAAAATATAAAATAACCCTTGTAATGTCAAAAAAGTCTTAGGAAAATAGACCAGTATCTTACAATGAGATAGAGGAAGCAATCAGAAGTCTTCCAACAAGGAAAAGCCCAGGACCAGATGGATTCACTACGTAATTCTATAAGACCTTTAAAGAGGAACTAATACCCATACTTCTCAAACTCTTCCGAGAAAGAGAAATAGAATAGAAACAGAATGAGCTATACCAAACTCATTCTATGGAGCCAATATCACACTCATCCTCAAACTAGGCAAAGACCCAACAAAAAAAGACAACTACAGACCAATCTCCTTGATGAACACAGATGCAAAGCTCCTCAATAAAATTTTAGCCAAGAGAATCCAGAAACATATCAAAAAATCATACATTATGATCAAATAGACTTCATCCCAGATATGCAGGGATGGTTTAAAAAAACGTAAATTAATAAATGTAATCTATCATATCAACAGATCCAAGGTGAAGAACCACGTGATTATATCCATTGATGCGGAAAAAGCTTTTGATAAAATACAACATTCTTTCCTGTGAAAAGCTCTGGAGAAAATAAGAATAGAAGGAACATTCCTTAAAACAATAAAAGCCATATACGACAGACCAATAGCCAATATTATACTTAATAGGGAAAAACTACAACCAATTCTCCTAAAATCAGGAACACGGCAAGGATGCCCACTCTCACCACTCCTCTTCAATATAGTTCTGGAACCCTTAGCCAGAGCAATAAGGCAAGAAAAAGTCATTAAAGGATCTTCATAGGGAAGAAAGGAGTTAAACTATCCCTTTTTGCAGATGACATGGTATTATACCTCAATGATCCTAACAACTCTATCCCCAAACTCCTAGAACATATAAACCACTTTGGCAAAGTAGCAGGATACTCACAAAAATCAGCTGCCTTTCTGTATACCAACAACATACAAGCAGAAAGGGAAATCGAGGGAACAATCCCATTCACAATAACCTTTAAAAAAATTAGGAATCAAACTAACCAAAGATGTAAAGGAATTATTTAATGAAAACCATAAAAACTTAAAGAAATCATAGAGGACACCAGGAAATGGAAAGACCTTCCATGTTCTTGGATAGGCAGTATTAATATAGTGAAAATTACCATACTGCCAAAATTTATATACAAACTCAATGTAATTACCATTAAAATCCCAATGACATTCATTACTGAAATAGACAAAACAGTCCAAAAATTTATATGGAGCAACAAAAGACCTAGAATAGCCAAAACAATTCTAGGCAAAAAAGACAACCTGGGAGGGATCTCAATGCCAGACTTCAAACTCTACTAAAGAGCCACAGTAACAAAGACAGCTTGGTACTGGCACAAAAACAGACCCAGAGACCAATGGAATAGATTAGAAAATCCAGAAAGAAAACCATACTCTTACAGTCAGCTGATATTTGACAAAGGAGCCAAAGACATACAGTGGAAGAAGCATAGCCTCTTCAACTACTGACACTGGGAAAACTGGGCGGCCACATACAGAAAACTAAAAGTGAACCCCAGCCTGTCACCATGCACTAACATCAATTCAAAATGGATTAAAGACCTTAACATCAAGCCTGATACTGTGCAACTACTGCAGGACAGAGTAGGCGAGACACTTGAACTTATAGGCACAGGCAAGAACTTCCTAAACAGAGTCCCAGGGTCACAACAAATTGGAGAGTCTCGACAAATGGGATGACCTTAAAATAAAAAGTTTCTGCCCAGCTAAAGACACAGCAACCAAAGTAGAAAGACAGTCAACTAATTGGGAAAAAATATTTACCAGCAATATATCAGACAAAGGCCTAACATCCATTATATACAGGGAACTCAAGAAAATAATCCCTCCCAAATCTAACAAACCAATTACTAAATGGACAAGGGAACTAAAGACAGACTTCTCAGAAGAGATAAAATTGGCAAAGAAACACATGAGGAAATGTTCATCATTCCTGGCTGTAAAGGTAATGCAAATAAAAACAACCCTGAAATACCACCTTACCCCAGTCAGAACGGCCCGCATCCTAAATTCAGCAATGGCAAGTGCTGGAGGGGATGCGGAGAAAGAGGAAGCCTACTGCACTACTGGTGGGAATGTATACTAATACAACCACTATGGAAAGCCATCTGGAGGTTCCTCAGAAAACTAAATATAGACCTATGACTCAGCCATACCACTCTTAGGCATCTATCCTGAGCAACAGGAACCAGGATACAAGGACACATGCACCTCCATGTTCATTGCTGCACTGTTGACAATAGCCAAGATATGGAAACAACCCAGATGCCCCATTACTGATGAGTGGATACAAAAATTGTGGTACCTTATACAATGGAATATTATGCAGCCATTAGAGAGGATAAAAAAAATGGTATTTGCAGGGAAATGGATGGAACTAGAAAAAATCATTTTGAGTGAGGTAAGCCAAGAGCAAAGAGACAAATGGCACATGGTCAACCTGATATGTGGATGTTAAATCCAAAACATAAGGAGATATGACAAAGTAAACAAGACTCGAGAAACAAAGGACTTCCACTCATCTTGTATCATTACTAAACGACCCCATGCTGCTAACCACATATATGGATATATGTACACATCTGAGGGAAACTAGGAGGAGGACACAGAAACACAGGAAAAAAGGGGAAAACATAAAACAGTGGGACTCATCAGCTGCACTGGACATAGATCAAAACGAACTATGCAACTCAAGGGCAGCCATGGGAGGGAGGGAATGAGAGGGATAGAGGGAACAGCTAACACTAAGCAAAAGGAAAAAAAAAAATGTATCTATCACCCGTTGTGGAAGAAACAGCTGTACTGTCAAAGCTCATAGAATTCACAAACTTTATAGATCACAATAATGACAACTTGCCTCATAAAGGTGACAATGTGTTTGTGACTTTAAGTATCACTATCTCACAATATTGTGAAATTTATGTAACCACTTAATCACAATAAAAAAAATTTTTAAAAACTTAGGAAATGCTCAAAAACAAGCAAAAAAAAATACTCACAATAATGAGAATGTGCCAAAGGAACAAATGGATCAACTTAAAAAGCTTGCAGTGGCCAGAGCTAAACAATTTATAAAACTAAGCAAAGTATATTGGATTATATCCCTAAGTATAGCACACTTTCCATACTTAATTTATTTTGAAATTCCCTTGGGCTGGGAAGGTGGCTCAGTGGTAGAGCGCTTGCCTTCCATGCATGAGGCCCTGGGTTCGATTCCTCAGCACCACATAAGCAAAAAGGAAAAAAAAAAGCTGGAAGTGGCACTGGGGCTCAAGTGGTAGAGTGCTAGCCTTGAGCTGAAGAGCTGAGGGACAGCGCCAAGGCCCGGAGTTCAGGCCCATGACCAGACCCAAAAAAAAAGAAAAAATTCCCTATTCCTCTATACAAGACCTTCTGTTGGAACTTGCCACAAACATAGAAGTAAATTTTCAGAACATTTTACATTTCCCATCACATCAGCAAAAAGATAAATCAGAGTATAAATTATGGTTTCCTGCTGTCATTTATGGATGGGGTTAGACCCAGAAATTGTTGATTAGCAAACAAACAGAGCCAAATATTGCTAATGCTTCTGGGGACTTTAGGCAACTTATCAAGCAACGTTTGCTCTACTGAAGTACCACCCAGGGGGATAGGACAGCATTAATTTCCACGGGATTTAATTTCACATGCCCACTAATGTACAATGCATCAATCCCATCTCTACCTATCTTCTAAATATTTCTTGTTCATATATGTATATATGACATACATATCATTGTAAATAATTGGTTAATGAAAAACAAAGGAAAAGAGGGAAATCTCTTAGGTAGAAAAATGCTACATAATTAATATAGACACTTTGCTTTGAGGAGGGGAACACAACACCCACTTAGGGGAAGGCTGCACTGAGAATCATTTTCAAAGAGTACAACCAGGTCAATTGAAGTCAACATTAGTAGTGAGGCTGTCAGAACATATATGTGATATGATGTGAAAAAATACTACTTTAATTTGGGTGTCCATGACTAATACCAATAATCCTGGCTATTCAATAGGCTACAATCTGGAGGACTGAATTTGAAGCCAGCCTAGCAGAAGAGTCTGCAAGACTCTTTCTCTAATTAACCAGCAAAATGCCAGACTGGAGGTATGGCTTAAACATGGAACATAAGCTATAAGCAAGAAGGCTAAAGGAAAGCTCCAGTACTTGGGGAGAAAAAAAAAAAAAAAACACGTTATTTTATCGCTGTGCTTTTCTTCTCCAAAATCTAGGACTTGTGTTAATCATGGCATCAAATAAATCCCCACCAAAGGACATTCTATAAAATATCTGACCAGCTCTCCTATTTGTCAAAGTCACTGAAGACATAGAAAGTTTTCCAAAAGAGCCTAAGGTGACATGACTAAATGTAATATAGTATATTTGATAGAGGTAGGCAACAGTAAAAAACCTTTAGGTAAAAACTAATGAAATCTGAGTAAAGTTATGAGATTTAGTTAATAATGCATATCTACTAGTCCATTAATTGTAATAAAATTACCATACTAATGCAGGATGTTATTAACATGTAAAACTGACTGAGGGGCAAATGGAAGCTCAGTGATTTTTCTTTAATTCTCCAATAGCCCTAAAATATTTGGACCTACATATATTAGCACAGAGGAAACACCTGAACTTTTGAGCTGTAGCTTAAATAGCTATAGCACATTATAACATGCTGTGAACTTTAACAAGTGTGTCAAGAATGAACACTTTTTTAGGAAAACTGGACCTTTATTTCATTCCATGCATAGAAACTAACTCATGATGGACTTACAACTTAAGCCTAAACTATAAGGAAAACATAGAGCAAACTTCGTGACATTGGCCTTGACAATGGCTTCATGGGCAAGCCACAATGCCGTATCAAAAAGACAGTACAAAAATCAAGAAGTGGGACTACATCACACTAAAAAGAGTCTGCATAGGAAAGGAACAGTAAACAGAGGGAAAAGATACCTAATGAATGGGGAAAGTATTTGCACGATGAATATGTGATAATTTGTTAAACTCAAAATAAAAAGTGAAATTCCTACAACTCAATAGTGAAAAACTAATGACCTAATTTTTCAAATGAGGTCAATAATTTTTTCAAATGAAGTCAATCTATAGTCCTCCAAAGAAAATCTACAAATACCCAACAGATACATAAAAAGTGTTCAAGTTCACTAATCATCAAGGAAAAAAGCAAATAAAAATCAAATAAATCACCTCACCTTTGACACAAATAACCAAAAGTATGGAAGCAAGTTCAGGGAGAATGAATCCTTGCTCATTATTGGTGGGAATTGTCTCTGTGGAACACAGTATGGAGTCTCTTGAAAAAGTTAACATACAGCTATCATATGATTCAGCAATCACTTCCAGATATTTGTCCAAAAGAACTATAATCAGGATGTCAAAGAAAGCTGAGTACTCCATATTTACTACCATGCTATTCAGGATAGCAAAATCTTAGACCCTTTCTCAGATATCCAGGCTGATGTCTGTGCATGAAGCCCTGAAATGAATGTTCTATCAAGATCTCTCTTTACCTGATTCTGATACACACCAAGTGTGGCTTTGAGCCACACTTAGTGGACTGTCACCACCTAAAGGCTATTTGTAGTCCATTGTTCTCCAACTTGACTGTATATTATCCTTACCTCGAAGCTTCTATCATGGTGCCCTACATCAGAGTCTGATGTAATAGTTTGTTAATCCAGAGTCATATTCCAATGTTCATCAGTGTTGAGATTCTTAACTTTAAATAATTGTATAAATTCAATCCAATGAGGAAAATACAATGAAAAAATCATCATATATACTGTTTTCACTAAAATCACACATGTATGGGGGACACATATGATCAAAGTACTTTCTATATGTAAAAAATGTCATAATTAATCCCACTAATGTGTACAATTAAAATACATTAATAAAATAATTAAGAGCTATTTTCAAGACTGGCATAAAAGGAGCACAGTTAGAAAGAAAAAATAATCATCTGCCTGTCAAATAAATATAAATTAACAGAACTAGTCAATACTGAAGCAAAACACAAAGTGGAAATTAATAACAGCATGCTACATTACTACAGAATAACTCTAGAGGCATGTATCTGTTCATAACCGCAGTTACCCTGGGGCTGGAAGGATATGAAGTACTACATTAGAATAGGAAGGAATTTAGTAATGCACTGATATATGAAGGAATTTAGTTTCAGCTGTGCTGTTCTTGTCTTTTGGAAAATGGGTTGTATTTCAACATTTAATGTGAAATTATTGTTAGAAAAGAGCTTGTTCAAGACCATCAGTTTAAAACCCCCGTATGGAGAAAAAAATGACTGGTATCTTTGATCATAAATATTAAATCCTTTACAAACAAACAATGATTTGGTTATAAATTGTTGGACAATATCTGTAATAAGTTGGACAATATCTGGACAAGTAATAGCAAGATATTGTGTATTTATAAAAATGTTCACAGAAAGTATTAAGGATCCATTTACATTCAAACAATTATCACTGGACACTGGCTTATGTAAATAATCACAGCTACTTAGGAGGGTGAGATCAGGGAGGATCCTATACATTCCAGGCTAGCCAGAGCAAAAATTAAGACTCTACCTCAAAAATAACCAGAGCAAAAAAGAGCTAGAGATGTGGCTCAGGCAGCAAAGCATCTGCCTAGGAAGTACCAAATTTTGAATGAGTTCAAACCTTAGCAGTGCCAAAAATAAAGACTGTTGCGATATCTCTCTCTACTCTAGGCTGCTTGGACCTGTAGGAAGGGGACATGGCAGGTCTTTCCTTTCTGCATTCTTCAATCAACATGACTCCATCCAGGGGACAGTGTGTGATGACTCTTGGGGTTTTGAAGGTGCTCAGGTGGTGTGTGACAGCTGCAGCATTAACAGTAGTGGCATCTGCCAGGAAACTGGACCCACATGGCTCAGTGCACAGTGATGTGAAGTGGGACTGTGTCTTCCTTGTGGGACTGTCCTGTCAGGCCAGAGGGACACAGCCACTGTGGACAGCTGCCTCCCCCAAACTTCAGGGATCAAAGGACCACCAAACACTACAGCTCGCCCATCTTTTATTGCATCTGGGATTCACACTTTTGGTCGTTCTCATGGCATTTCTCTTGTGTACTCTGAAGCAAACAGCAGCTTCTGTCTCCTCAAGAGACAGAATTTTGTCCACCAGGCTCAAATCTGAGAAATTAATTCTTGACTAAAGGTAAATCTGAACTTATTGACTTTCTCAGAAAATGCCAATGAGTCAGACACTTTTGATGCTGCTAGACTAATTTCTGTCTTGATAACTTTCTATTTCTATAATTAAAAAATGTTACTCTGCCGGGCACTGGTGGTTTATACCTGTAATCTTAGCTACTCAGGTGACTGGGAGCTAAGGATTTCAGTTCAAAGCCAGTCTAGGTAGGAAAGACCAAGAGTCTTTTTTTAATTATTATTTGTGAGACTTGTGAGAATACCGTACAGAGGAGTTATAGTTACATTTCTTTTTTTTGGGGGGGGGGGGGTCCAGTCGTGGGGCCTGAACTCTGGGCCTGGGCGCTGTCCCTCAGCTCTTCAGCTCAAGGCTAGCACTCTACCACTTGAGCCACAGCGCCACTTTCCGGCTTTTTTCTTTTTGCTGAGGAATCGAATCCAGGGCCTCATGCGTGCAAGGCAAGTGCTCTACCACTGAGCCACCTTCCCAGCCCCACGAGTACATTTCTTATCAAGCATTGTTGCCTCCTCGTTGTTTCCCCTTCCCATCCCTTCCCATACTCCTCCCCTCCTCCCACACGATCCTCCCCCCCCCCCAAGCCCAAGAATCTTATCTCCAATTAACCACCAGAAAACCAAAAGTGGAGCTGTGGCTCAAAGTAGTAGGGTACTAGACAATGCCTAGACCCTGAGTTCAAGCCCCATAACCAAACCAAACAAAGATGTTATTCTGAGACATAAGGGAAAGGAAAACTAGAATTTATAACCCAATGATTCCAGTTGTTAAGATACCTTGATAGGAACATGGTAATGATTTCAGAACTATTTCTATAGAATCCTCTGTTTCTGAATGTTTCAAACACTGCTGCTGAATTTACAAAAATGAAGTTCATGGCTAGATGCAGCTGGTGGCTCATGCCTATAATACTAGCTACTCATATCTGAAGATCACAGTTCAAAGATAGCCCAGGAAGAAAAGTGTGAGACTCTTATCTCCAATTAACCACCAAAAAATCAGAACTAGAGCTGTGGCTCAGGTGGAAAAGGCAGCTTTGGGCAAAAAAAGCTCAGGGACAATGTCAAGGCTCTGAGTTCAAGCCTCAACAAGGAGAAAAACACATACACACAATGAAGTTCATTAATGTTATTATTCAGTGGTATATGTGAGACTTTCAGAACTTGCAAATTATGTTTTTAAAAGATTATTACATTCCCCTCCAAATAAAGAAGAAAAATATTCATCTCTCTTTTTTAAACAAACATACAACTAAGAGGCCCAGAATTCTACTCTAAAGTCCAATTCAGACATGAATTAGACTAAAACCATCCTAAAGTAAAAAACACTAAACAAAAAACATCCTGAAAATTGGACTTACAATGTCTTAGTTCCAGAAGGATTTTGAAGTTAACATAGTTGGCTTCAGTTTTGGTCTTATTTATACTTGCTCAATTCTAAAGGAGTATGAACTGAGTAGAGTATTAGTCCTACTATTTCTTAATCGATACAGAAACAAGGAAAACCCAAGGAATAAAATTCCTGAACTGAAAAGGAAGCAAG
Source organism: Dipodomys spectabilis (assembly GCF_019054845.1). Classification (NCBI taxonomy): domain Eukaryota; kingdom Metazoa; phylum Chordata; class Mammalia; order Rodentia; family Heteromyidae; genus Dipodomys; species Dipodomys spectabilis. The sequence goes on along the minus strand of NW_024870716.1, from coordinate 8,427,880 downwards.
TGGCTTTCAAACACTTCAGTACTCAATGCAGCTAGAGAAGGTTTTATGATGGTGTTTGTCCCTCAACAAATACAGGAACATTGTAAAACTTAAGTAGATATTAAATAAGGTAAAACATTCAGAGATAGGACGAAATGACTCTTGTTTGGACCTAGAAATGAGAAACATATTTCTTTTGTCGTTAAAAGTGAGGGGAGTAGTAGCCCTTCTATCTGGTGCAGTAATTAGTAAGGAAAGTAAGTGAAAGTTAACTTCCTAAATTAAACAATTGATATCATATAAATGCCACTGAAAAACACATAAATTCCATTGTTCTTGGCATAAATCAGTTGACAAAATACTCTGCTGCAAACTCCACAGAAGTAATTTTTGTCAACAGTCTCCATGAAGAACAGGAAGTACTTAAAGGCAGCTTAGCAAATTCCACACCAAATCTGTCTCACATTCTTTTGGAATCATCTTTCCTAGAGTTAATTCAAGAGCAATTTTTAGTGCAATCTTAATTCAGTCTTTTCTTTTTGTTGTTGTTGTTTTTATTTTTTTGTTTTGTTTTTTGGTCAGTCGTGGGGCTTGAACTCTGGGCCTAGGCGCTGTCTCTCAGCTCTTCAGCTCAAGGTGAGCACTCTACCACTTGAGCCACAGCACCACTTCCTCAATCTTTTATTTTTATTTACATTCAGATAATTTTTATTCTCTTAAACGTTTCCACAGTTTTCTCTCCCCCCTCCTTTTTAATTACTATACATTAAATATTACAAAGGAGTTTCATTGGGACATTTCTAAACATGTATATAACGTACTTTGATCAAATTTTTCCTCTCAGTTACTCTTCTTGTTGTTCAAACAATTTTAATAATTTTCATTGTTTATTTTCATATACACTTATGAAGTACTTGAATCTTTTCAAAGCATTCAACTTATGGTGTCACTGAAAAACTTTCCCCTTTTTAATAATTTTTGTTATTCCAAGTTTCTGATAGTTGATTAGAATGAATTTATATCAACCAACACAGTGACATAAATATATTTGGAATCGTGCTGAGGTGATAACAAACCAACAGCTTGACAAGCTATACCACAAGTAGAAAGTTGGCCTGCAAAGTCACCTGCCAATAGTGAACACAGTATGTGGTAGAAGGTATTTGAAGAGAGCCTGGGGTCCATTAAATGGGTAAACTAGGTAAGGGTGAGCTACAGAGAGTCTTAGGAGAAAATCTCTGCACTGTGTCTTATAAAAATGTTCATTTGCAACCTACCAGATGCTTCTACAATATGCATAGAGTAAGGAATATGACAACCTACAATCTAGAGTGCACTAATTGGCTCAAAGAACATTTGAATAACCCATGGACCAGTAACAAGTATTAAACACACAAAACAGGTTAGTATCACTTACCTGCATTGCTTGAGGCCAGAAGAATTTTCAATTTTGGATTTTTTTTTAGGTTTTAGAATATTTACATATAGAATGAGATACTAAGAAAAAAAAGTGTCTAAAACCAAAAAATTCCTTTATATTCCATTCATATTATGAACTCAGCCTAATGGTAATTTTATACAATACTTCTAGCACATCTACATTTTGACCATAAATCATCACAGGATGTCAGGTGTGGAAGAGCTAGATTTGGGGGGATTTCAGATTTTGGAATTAGGGATGCTCCATCTGTGATAGGATAGGGCTTGTCAACATTTCAAGTGTTAGCATTTTAGGTGAAAAGGTATTTTCTTTGTTGTGGAGGCTGTGGTGTGCATCCCTAACACTGAACATTGGACTCCAACATCACATTTCCTGGGCTATGACATTTAAACTGTCTTCGGACATTGGTAAGTGTCCACTAGGGGGCAAAATTGCATCTGGTGAGAACTACAAACAGCCTACCAGGAGCTTTCAGCTAGTACACTTTGCTAAGTCTTTACTCAAAGAATTTCACATTTTTGGATATATCAAGAATCTTCATTGTCTTCTCTGAAATTCAGATTAACTTTGAACATTTAGGACATAATTTTTAGGGCAGAGTGCAAAATGAAAATGCTAGTGTTTTGCTCAAAATCATGTTTTTCATGTAAGCCATGTTTATTGACTGAGTTTGGTCCCTATAAAGTCCCTATAAAAATCAATTTGACACAAACTGAGAACAATTTCTAGTGTCTAGACGTTTAGCATCATGTACGAAAAGAATACAGATAGTTGAATGTTTAAGTGGGTACCTCCTCTACAAGATACTCTATCAGCTAACTTCTGAACATAAAGCTAAACACAAAGATAGCTTTACCATTAAAAAGACAATTCCTACAGAGAAAATATGAAGATGAAACAAGTACTGCTTTCATAAAATTGATCAATCCTGCTGTCTTTCCAGATTTGCATTACCAGGAAAGTGTGTGTATGTAATTTAAAAATATATCACATATATTTTATATATTAATATATTTTTATATAAATATTTAGGTACCAGGGATATTGCTTAGCATATGTAACACCCTGGGTTCAATCTGAACACCATAACAAAATAAGAACCTTCTTGCTGGGTGCCTATAGCTCATACCTGTAATCTTAGCTATGTAGGAGGCTAAGATCTGAGGATTACAACTTGAGCCAGTCCCGGTGGGAACATCCTCAAAACTCTTTTTTTTTTTTTAATTAAATTTTTTTTTTGTGAACATACTATACAGAGGGGTTACAATACACGAGCAGGATAATGCGTGCATTTCTTATCAAGCCTTGCAGCCTCCTCCTTTGTTTACTCTTCACATCCCTTCCCAGCCTCCCCCCCCCCCCCCCCCCCCGCACCAATGCTGTAAAGCTTGTTTTCGACATGACAACTTGTACTTCTCATTGTTGCAACTGGTCCACCTGTATCCTTAAACGACTTGTTTTTCCCCATCTCCTCCACAAGTTATACTGACATCAAATATAGTGAAAGCAGGGGTTATACTGTGGGGGAGGGACATACAAAGCTACAAAGAAATAATCTTATAAATGCGTTAGAAACACATGCATGAAAGAAAAAAAACATTAAAATACATATTTAAGGGTTCATTTTCCTAACATCACATTATCTGACTTTTTCCGCTTGACTCATACATATACTAGATATTGCAAATAAGGGAAACCATGGGACCTATGTTTCTTTGGGCCTGGCTTACTTCACTTAATATAATTTTTTCCAAGTTTTTCCATTTCCTAACAAATGGGGCAATGTCATTCTTTCTGATGGAGGCATAGAATTCCATTGTGTATATATACCACATTTTCTTGATCCATTCATCTACTGAGGAGCATCTGGGTTGGTTCCATATCTTAGCTATGGTAAATAATGCTGCAATGAACATAGTTGTGCTGGTAACTTTAGTGTGGTCTTGTTTGTAAACATTTGGGTTAATGCCCAAAACTGGGATTGCTGGGTCATTTTTTTTTATCCTCAAAACTCTTATCTCCAGTAAACTACTAAAAAGAAGATGGAAGTATAGCTGTGGCTATGACAGAAGCTTAGATAGCACCAAGGCCTTGAGTTCAAGCCCCTGGACCAGCACACACACAAACACACACACATACACACACACACACACACACACACACACACACACACACAAATCTTAATCACAATATAAGATGAAAAAGAAACCACAGCACATTACAAGGGACTAATATTTTAGACTTGAAGTAGTAATGGGCTGTTTCTTCACACATAGATTTCAATAATGCAGTATTTGTTGTTGGTTGTGGGGCTTGAACTCTGGGCCTGGGCACTGTCCCTCAGCTCTTCAGCTCAAGGCGAACGCTCTACCACTTGAGCCACAGTGTCACATCCAGTTTTCTGGTGCTTTATTGGAGGTAAGAGTCCTACAGCCTTTCCTGCCCAAGCTGGCTTTGAACTGTGATCCTCAGATCTCAGCCTCCAGAGTAGCGAGGTTTAAAGGCACGAGCCACCTGTGCCTGGCAAAAGCAGTTATTTTTATAGTTTTAGATTGGGCAAATCAAGACAAAAACACAACTCAATTTTCCTCAAGTTCAGGAGCAGTTAATGCCCATTCCCTTAAGGGAACTGCCCCCAGGGCTGACTTCTTACAACCTACTGACAGGGTTCTGGATCTGCCACCCTACAATGGCACCACAACAGCATTTAAGGAAACACATACTAGAAGTTTGGTTAGATTTCCCCCCTGCAGTTTTCACTTGAAGGAGATCATAAAACCTAAGAAAGCACTCTCCTACCTTCTTCTCTCCTTCTCTGAAGGCCCTCATGTGACACCTGTCCACCAGGGAAGCCAAGAAGAACCTGAGCAAACAGGCCTTGCTATAATGTCCCACACTTCTGTCTTCCATACTTCAACATCACTGTCCACTAAAAAACATAGTTTTGCCATCTCTTTATCTCTATAAAACATAAACGAATCTCCTCCCTCATTTGAGAACGTCAAGAGCATGGGAGCAAAGCATTAATAAATGAACAGGGCAGGACAACTGCAGCCCCCAAATGACCAGGAAGCTGTCCTCCAGTGACTACTTAGCGACATGCAGTGTGAAACTGTACGCTGGAGTCCCCAGCCTCTGACTACTAATCCCACAATCACATGAAGCTCTATTATAATCAATGAAGCCAAGAGGTTTTAGGTATTCAAGATTCTTATTTATCTTTCTTACCTTGTCATGAATATTTCTAATACTTAGCAAAAAAAAAGATTATATGTAATAGTGAATTGCTCATCTCTAATTTTTAAAAGCCATATTTTCCAGAAGACTACTAAACTAGATTGATAGTTCAAATTATAGAACCATGAAACAGTATGTTTCATCAGAAACAACCATGAGAAGTACATAGCATTTTATCGGCAGCATCTGTTGCCTATATTTGAATGATGCACAAGCACAAGTTGTTAATGATGTTCTTTTGCCATATGGAACAGATATATTTTCCTCAATAATTATCTTTAGCACTGGACTAATTCCCTGAATTAATTCTTGCCAGTTGGCAAGTATTTTAACTTCAGGTGCAAAAAACTGGCACTGTTTCCAGTGTGTTAAATAGTGATCTGCCATTCACTATGAAACATCAAGAGTATGAATTGCTGAATGATGTATTTATATTTTTATATTATGTGCTTTCCAATATCATTAGTCAGGTCCTGCCTACTAAAGATCACTGGGACATACCTGACTCTCTTTTTCACTGATTGGCCATCTTCATTTTCATCTTTCTTCTAACAAATTGTTTAAATAGGGATACAGGTGGACCCATTTTAACAATAAGATGTACAAGATGGTATGTTGAAAAACAAACTTTACAACTTTGGCACGGGGGCAAGGGGATGGGCTAGGGGGAGATGGGAAGGGATGGGAAGGGGAAACAAAGGAGGAGGCAACAATGCTTGATAAGAAATGTACTCATTACCTTGCCCATGTAATTGTAACACCTCTGTATGGTATTTCACAATGAAAAAATTTTTAAAAAGAAATGCACTCATTAACTTGTCCATGTAATTGTAAACCCTCTGTATGGTATTTTCACAATAAAAAAATAACAAAATTTAAAAATAAAAAAATAAATATAAACCAGCAAGGCAATAATGAGTATCACAGATAAGGGGGCTTCCAAAGCACTTACTGACTTTCATTCAGTAATGTTCAAAACTATAAATCATCAACCCTGAGGAAGTACTTAGAATCTGAATTTATTACCCCAGAATGAACAGTGCCACAGGATATCCCACTTTGGCAGTGAAGAGAGCATGCATTTGAAACTTGTCCTCAATGACAATGTTGGCAGAAGTCTTGACTAGGAACATTTATGTCACTTTCAACTCTTTGATTTCAAGTTTCCAAGCTCTAATGTGTTGGTAAGAAAAATAAATATCCATTTCTATGAAGTTTCAGATACAAGGAGTTATTAAAGAAATATGTGCAACAGTAGTCATTTTATTTTTAAAGATTTTAATTTGTATAATATAAACACATATACAAAAGATAGATTAAAATTTTTTTACAAGCCAGACACTGGTGGTTCATGTCTGTAATCCTAGCTAATCAGGAGGCTGAGATCTGAGGATCACAGTTCAAAGCCAGCCCAGGTACCAAAGTCCATAAGACTCTTATCTCCAATAAACCACCAGAAAATCAGAAGTGGCGCTGTAGCTGAAGTGTAGAGGGCTAGCCTTGAGCTGAAGAGCTGAGGGACAGCATCCAGGCCCAGAGTTCAAGCTCCAAGACTTAACAAAATTTTTGCAAATAACAGTATACCCAATTATCAAGAGGCTTTACCAAATGATACAGGAGTAACCTGAACTGTGTTCTACAAAGGCTGAATGAGCTCTCAAATTTATAAAACTCTGAAAATGGGGTCATGCTTTGTAAAAGAAGGCAATATGCTAGACTTTTCCCCCATGTGTAGAATAGTGAAGGATGAGTACTTTTACAGAGCTTTTAATGAGCTCAGTGCTGTTTTCCAGCTTTGCATATTAAACTATTCAATCATCAGAGTAATTCTTTGAGGCAAATATAACTGCATACTACACAAGAAGAAACTGAATCAGAGTAGCCAAGCAAATTGCCTTAAAGTGGTCAGCTGATATTAAAACACAGGAAATCTGTATATATTAGGTCACACAGAATCTTAGCAGAAGTTAATGTCTCTCTATAAAGCAGATCTGATTATGTTTTGCAAGAACTCATTATCCTAAAACTGGTAAAATAAGCCACTCAGACACTCTATAGATTTTTGTATATGAAGAAAAGTTCATTTATAATTTCCTTTTGGGTTACTTAATGCACAAAACCAAGGAAGCCACATATTTGTGATTTTGCTCAATTTATTCTCTGGTTTTTAAATTTACATTTGGAATTTATCAGCCATGAATCTGTCAGTTTTTTTTCTTTCAATACATTTTGGGTTTTGTTTTTCTTTTTAATTTTTATTTTATTTTATTGTAAGGGCAATGTCAGAGGGGTTACAGTTACATAAGTGAGGTAATAAGTACACCTGTGGAGCAGTGTTACTCCTTCCCTTGTTTTTTTCCCACTTCCTGTCTTCCCCTCAGTTGTAAAGTTCATTTCCAACATAGTGTCTTATGAGTTTTGCTGTTGCATTGATTCACCCTTTGTCCTTTGTCTCACTATTTTGTTATTCCCCTTCCATTTCCCAATCAGATAAACAGAAGCCAGACCCAAAGAACCATAGGCTTCATGATTTCCTTCATTTGTAATAATTAGTATATGTCTAGGATAGTCTGAGCAAAGACTCACAATAGTTCAATAGCTGTGTACATAAGACCATATAAAAAGATGCTAATCAAAATGAACTCTAAGATATGGAAACAAGAGGGTTTTTTTGTTGTTTCTATGTTTTTGTTTTTTAATGTACTGTGTGAAGTTATTTCTTTTGTTTTTTTTTTTTTACTCCCCTTTGGTTTATCCCCTGTTGAACCTATTTTTGTTGTCCCTATCCCATATTTTTTTTTGGAAGCTAGATTTAATAAGCTCTTATTGTACAAAGCCCTACACAGGCAATGCACAGACTCTACCTTTCACTGCTTGGCCATCTTCATATTCATCTTTCTTCTAAATGTAAACCAGCAAGGCAATAATGAGTGACACAGATAGGGGGGCTTCCAAAGCACTTACTGACCATCCCATCCACTCCCCACAATGATGGGAAATTCTCTGTGCCTGATTTTACACCTGAAGGAATTTAATATTTACAAAGAAGGTTAGATAACTTCTATTACACACATAGCAACTGGAGGAAAAAAGAGAAAATGGAAAGCTCCTGGAGTGGAATTTTAAAAAAAAATTAACTCCATATTGCATTTAATACAACAGCAGACAAGTGCAAACTCTCCATAAATGCATTTCAGATAATGGAAGTTTATGTATGCCTGGCTCAAAATAAGCAAAACTGAAAGAACTAACATGTGTCTGTTATGTTGATTTGATCAATTAAGAGCAAAGTACAAAATCTAACACCTGTGGAGATCTCTAGATCTCACTAATTTGCCTAAGTATAAAAAATTTTTTCAGCTTGCCGGGCACTGGTAGCTACTCAGGAGGCTGAGATCTGAGGATCATGGTGCAAAGCCAGCCCGGGCAGGAAAGTCCATGAGACTCGTATCTCTAGTAAACCACTAGAAAACTGGAAGTGGTGCTGTGGCTCAAGTGGTAGAGTACTTGCCTTGAGCTGAAGAGCTGAGGGATAGTGCCCAAGCCTAGAGTACAAGCCCCAAGATTGACAAAAATAAAAATAAAAAAGATTTTTCAGCTTTTAAAAAACAAGTATAATGAAATACAATGTTTAAATAAATAATTGATACTTAAGAAGATTCCAATAATTTAAATATTTTAAAATCAAATGTCACATACCACAGAGTTTAGTAGATATTTGAGGTATGTAAAGTAGGATCGATATCATAATGCTATATTAGATTCAGCCAATTTTCATCTCAATGATCATTACTGTAAATAAAAATTTTATGCAAAGGATGTTTGGAAAAATGATTTTTGGAGACAAGTGCATTAGGTAATAGGTAATTATCTCTAAGACTAAATTAAATATTCATCTTGTAGGCAATGTCTGTATTGCTATTGGTATAAATTACTGAGTAGTGAAAAATGCATGATATGCTTTAAATGAGACATTTCTTATTTGATTAACTATGATTTATTAGTATGATTATAATATCTATGACTTTTGGTTTGGGCATGTAAAAATATTAGAACATTAACCTTCATTTTATCACCTGGTAGAGAACATTTCCTAATATAATTCTGAGACTTAAGAATTGCAAACAAAATTATCTTGTATAAAGATAATCTAGAGATTCCATCAAAAAAAATGTTAGAACAGGGGCTGGGAAGTTGGCTCAGGGGTAGACTGCTTGCCTTGCATGCATGAGGCCCTCATAAGCAGAAAAAAGCCGTAAGTGGCGCTGTGGCTCAAGTGGTAGGGGGCTAGCCTTGAGCTGAAGAGCTGAGGGACAGCGCCCAGGCCCAGAGTTCAGACCCCACAACCAACAAAAAAAAAAAGTTAGAAATCTTATAAATACAGTAAACAAATACAAATGTACAAATCAGCATATTGAAATCAATAGTGCTTTTATATACTAAGAGATAACAAAAATCAAGAAAGTATTTCTATTCACATTAGCCATACCATAAACAAAAAACAAAACAAAACAAACAAAAAACAAAAAAAACCCAGCTTTCTAAATATTCAACCAGGAGTTGTATGATCTCTATCATGAAAACTGATAGAAGAAACTCAACATACCAATACTGGAAAGGCATCCCAGGTTCATGGAGCACAAGAGTTCATACTGTTAAGAAACCTGCCACAGCCATCTATACATTTAACATAATCCTTCTCAAATGTTCAATAGCATTTTTCACAAAAATAGGAAAGAAAAAAAGCATAACCAAAAATGTATGGAACCACAAAGAACCCAGAATAGCCACCAAAATGATCAAGGGAGGGAGTGGAGTGGGTAGGGAGAACACCAAGGCTAGAGATGTCACACTATTTAAAATCAAAGATACTAGAAAGCTATAGTACCAACATGGATAGTAATGGCATAAAAGCAGAGTTCTATGCAAAACAATAGAGAACCCAGAAATAAATCCACCTAACTACAGCAGACTGATTTTGAAAAAAGAGACCAAGAACATTTTTACATAGAAGATTCTGGGAAAACCAGATGTCCACAAATGGAATGAAAAAGCAAGATCCCTAAAGTTCTCAGCTTCTATGAAAATCAACTGAAAAAAATCTATTATTTTCCACATAATGCCTAAAATTACTAAATGAAAATATAGGGGAAATATTTCTAACACATTGGTGTAAGTTTTTGCTTGTTTGTTTTGTTAGGCAAGACTCCCCAGACACAAGCTTTGAAAACAAAAAACAGAGCAATAAGACTATATCACACAAAAAAGGTTCTGCACAGTACAGGAGATAACCAAGAGAGTGAAGAGGCCACACAATGGGAGAGTACTTGAAAACTATATTTCTTACAAAGAATAAAGAATATATAAACAGATTAACTGAACAGAGAAAATGAACAAAGGACCTAAAATATACTTTCTATTCTACAAAAGAAAACATGCAGTCAAATATGATTGTATATGCCTATAATCATAGCACTTAGGAGATGGAAGCAGGTAGATCATGACTTTGTAGCCTGGGCTACAAAGCCACTTCTAAGACAACTTGAGCTATGGGTAAACAAAAACAAGATATACAAATGGCTGAAAGATAAAGAATGCTGAAATCATTAAACATTAGGAAGATGTACATCAAAACAATAGTAAGGCATATCAGCAAAAAGACTTGCAAAATAAATTAAGTGGTGTCAAGGATGTGGAGGGAGTCAAGTTCTCACACTCTGTTGAAATTGTAATTTAGCCCAGTCAGAATATAAAAAGTATGAAGATTCCACTTAAAAAACCCAATACACACATTCACAGCGAAGTCCCATATGCTCCAGCTATGCCATTACTAGTTATATATCCAAAGGTAAAGAAACCCAAAGAAAAGCTTTCAAGGGAACAGCTTCACTCTGTTTATTGTGGTATGGTTCACAAGAAGGGTAAGGGAAAGCACAGAAATGGTGGGATAAAGGGTGAACAAATGCAACAGTGATACTCACTAGACACTAGGTTGAAAAATGAACTATACAACTTGTGAGGGGGGCAGTTGGGAGGGAAAAACTGGGAGAAAACACGGGAAGGGGTGGCACTGTTCAAAAAGAAATGTACTCATTACCTGACTTATGTAATTGTAACCCCCCTGTATATTGCCGTTACAATAACAATAAAAAAAGAAGTCAATCTAAGTGTCAATAATCAAATGAGTGACTAAGGAAAATGTGGAATATACAAAAAAAGGAAGACAACTATAAAAAAGCTCAGCAATGTGGCAGATCCCTGGAGGTCATTCTATTAAGTAAAACAGAAAGAGAAATGCTTCATGGTCTCATTCACACGTGGAACCCAAATCAGTTTATCTCACAAATATATGGAGAGTAAAATCATGGTTACCAAAGGATGGGAAAAGAGAAGAAAGAAGAGAGAAAAAAGTTATCAGGTATCCATAGATGGGAGTGATCAATTCTATAATCATGGTAGGGTAACTACAGTTAATAAAACCAAAATGCTGAAATAAGGATTGTAACAATGAGATGTACAAGACACTATATTGAAAATGAACTTTACAACTTTGTGGGCAGGGGGAGTTGGGGAGGAAAAAGATGGTAGGGGAAAAACAAAGGAGGGGGTAACAATGCTCGATAGATAATGGATTCATTACCTTGCTCATGTAACTGTAACCCCTCTGTACAGTATCTTTACAATAAAAAAAATTTTAAATAAAAAAACGTACCATAACTTCACAATAGTTAAGAACAAATTTTGAATGTTTCTAACACAAAGAAATGGTACTTAAGCTAATGGATATGCCAACTAACCTAATTTGATCATTGTATCCTATATTTGTGTGTCAAATTATCACAACACATTCCAGGAATATGTAGTATTGTGTGTTAATTAGCAAACATTTTAAAAATTGATTTAAAACTCCTCAATTCCAGCTTGCTTGCTTTTATTTGATTGCTTCCTTGTTGGTACTGGGATTCATGCTTGCTAGGCTGGTGTTCTACCACATGAACCACTTCTCCAGCTAGTTAACTGGAAGAGCAGTAGCTTTCGTATCATCCTCAAGATCTCTGCTTCCTGACCAGCTAGGATTCCAGGCATGAGCCACTGGTGCCCAAGCAATTCCCTCATTATTAAGTGATTAAATTCAACTTGTTAATTTACAACTTTGAACCATGTCACCTCTTACCAAAATTACTTCTGATTGAATTGACAAAATTACTTCATAGGCATAGACTTGATTTTGATGTTAGTAGCACAAGTATAAATTAACATGATTATATTTTTGCCTGTACTGCACATGTTAGTATTTCTGCCTCAAAAATGAGATGCTAACTCTGCACCAAGAATAACCCCTATCCCCTATCCTCAACAATATTTTTATAGAGCTAATATCAGAAAATTAAACTAGGCCATTTTAAAAGCTCAGAAACTTGTCCTTAGTAACATAATAGGACTAAAAAACACTATCCGAGTCTTAGATGCTAGCACTCAACTGGAAGGAAATTGCCTTTTTATTAGTGAGATATAATTTCATACTATAAATACCACCATTTTAAGGGTTACATTCCCTGGTTTCAGTATATTCACAAGGTTGTATGAAATCTACTATGTTAATACCAGAACATTTCATTATCCAAAAATCAAATTGCCATATATATAATTTCTTATACAAATCCTATAAAACCACTAATTACATCAGACTCTACTTTTTGCTCTATTCCGGATATTTTATCAGAGTTATAAGGTTGAGTGTGATGGCATATTCCTGGAATCCCAGCACTTAGGAGACAGAGGCAAGAGGACCTCAAGTTTAAGGCCAGCCTGAGCTAAGACTGATTTACTAGTTGAACCTCTCACTGTTTCCCCTGATTTCAATATAGAACACAGCAAATATGGAACAACAAAATACAAGAGACAATGAAGTAAGAATAAACTAAAGGCCCATGTGAGCATCTGAGCCCACCAAACTGTAGACAGTGGGAGCTACTTAAAAGCATTTGTGGGTGGTCAAGACCTCTTGTGACCTCTGCGTGCCTGTAACCCTATACCCTGGGCCCTTACAGAATCACCTGTAGTCCATTTGTGTACATAGGAAGTGTTTTAGCTCAGATATACTCATCATGCATGCTTGTACACTTAAAAGATAAATCAAGGTTAGCTTATGATCAGCCTGCCTGGGATACATAGTAAGACCTTACCTCAAAAACAAAAACTATGATTGACTGATACAGACAGATAGATGTTGTATCTTTCAATATGTGGTCTTTTGTGTGTAGCATTTTTATTATTCAAATATTTTTTAAATCATCAATGAAGCATGATAAATCTGCATAAATCAGCTTTCCATTCTTCTCTTGGCTGACTAGTTCATTGTATGAACTATTTTATTATTTATTGGTTTAATATTTTATTTATCCAGCCCATACCATGGAAACCAGAATATAGCATTTTCTAGGTGCCCATTGTTAAATGACTAAACTGATGAATAAAATGCAAGTTCTGCTGTCAATGGAGGTGCAAATTTGATTCTTACCAGTTTCTGTTCTAATTAATTTGACCAGTTGTCTAACTGTTGTGCTCTTCTTCTTCCTCCCTTCTTCTCCTACTTCTTTTTGAAGGCAGATGCTTTACCACTTAGCCTTCACTCCAACCTTCAAAACGCACAGGGCATAGCAGATTACATATGATTCACATCGTGGGCTGCAGTGCAGCTCAGTGGTAGAGAATTTGCTAACACACATAGGCCATAGGTACAATTCCCAGTGCTGGGGAGGGAGGGAAGGAGAAAAAGAGAGATTCACATAATCATTTCTTCATAGAAGCTAGAAAGGATTCTGGCATCCTATATATATTTTGGCACATTATATTTTGTGAGGCAACTAGTGCATATTTTGTTTGTCCCTAAACTAGATTTTTCTAAGGGACACTCCAAGTTTTGAATAAAGAAACAAAGAAAACTCTCCTTACTATTTTAAACTATTTTTTTATTTTAATTTATTTTTTTTTATTGTGAAAATACTGTACAGAGGGGTTACAATTACATGGGCAAGATAGTGAGTACATTTCTTATCAAGGATTGTAGCCTCCTCCTTTGTTTACCCTTCCCATCCCTTCCCAGCCTCCCCCTCCCCCCCCCACCCAATCCTCCCCCCCCCCAACCAAAGTTGTAAAGTTCGTTTTCGACATGACAACTTGTACTTATTGTTGCAACGGGTCCACCTGTATCCTTATTTAAACAACTTGTTTAAACTATTTTTAATTTATTAATTTTTTTATTCACTAGACGTTCAAATTTAAATGAATCATTAAAAGAAAGACAACTAACTGGGGCATGGAGATGTAGCTAAGTGATAGAGTACTTGCGGGACACAAAAATAAATAAATAAATAAATAAATGCTGTAATTTGTATTAATGTACTTATTTTCAAAAGACTACAAGTACAAGCTAGATGGTGGCTCATGTCTGGTATCCTAGCTACCTAGGAGGCTGAGATCTGAGGATCACAGTTTGAAGTCACCCAGGGTAGGAAAATCCATGAAACTCTTACTCTATTAAACTGCCCCACAAAAAGCAGGAAGTGGAGTTGTAGCTCAAGCAGTAGAGTGCTAGCCTTGAGAGAGAAAAGCTCAGGGACAGTGTCCAAATCCTGAATTCCTGCCCCAGAAATGACATGCATACACACACACACACACACACACACACACACACACACACACACACACACACACACTCACACACACACAATCACACACACATAGAAGGCCACACAAAAACGATGGTACTTGCTAACAACTACCAAACTACTCAACACTTTATATGATTTCATCTCCTGACAATTTTACTTAAGTCTCTTGGTACTGTGTGCTTACTGTAATCCCACTGCTGTCTATCTGTAACTCTGAGTCAGGTCTGTGGTCACCCATCCTACTCTTCCAAGCAATACTCCCTAACCCCCACCCCAAGTGATGTCAGTCTTACTGACACCAGCTGACAGTGTATTGTTTAAGTGAATGACTGCACAGCTGTGAATGAGCTCCATCAGAATAGGGGCCCCTGTTCACTTCAGTGTGAGGGGCTGTAGCTCATGTAAAAGACAACTGTTTAGATTAAGTTCTACTGTCTTGCCAGCTGTGCCATCCCTAACTTCTGAGGGTCTGTTTCTCCTGTGTAAAATGGAGATCCTAAAAGTATTTGCCTCAGTTGTTGGGATTATATTGTTACACATATAATAAGCTTAGTACAGTATCAGGATGTATAAGTTCAGTACAGTAGCAGAAATAATGCACAAGTGGCAGCCATAGTTATTGGAAAACTCTCAGAATCTAGACTGATCTAGTTAGCATAAGTACTTACGAAGCAAAAGTACTTACTAAGTACTTTTAAAACACTTTAAACAGCTTATATATAGATAAATATAATCCTTGCCTGAAGAACTCCAACCTTCATTCATTATTAACTTTCTCTCCTCTGGTATGGGTGCTTGCTTGGTCATCTTTTACATAGTAACAAAATAAAAATCTTCCTGAAATGAGAAAAAAATTTCCTTGGGAGCTCATTTTAACATGGCATGAACTATAAATGGAGGAGTTGATAACAGACATAAAAGGGAGGCTCAATTTATTCAATGCCAACTATTAAAAGTATTATTCAGATGTGGGGGCTCACACTTGTAACTCTAGGTTGTCTGGAAAACTGAGCTAGAGAGGATAGTTCAAGCCCATCTTGGGCCAAAAGTTCATGAGACTATCCCATCTCAACCAACTAAAAGCTAGATGTGGTGGTATACACCTGCATAGCTACACAGTAAGTACAAATATAAAGATTGTAGTTGAAGCTAACAGAAACAAAATGGTAGACCCATCTCAGCTACTAAAAAGGGCCAGAGGCATTACCTGCCTATCAAGTTCAAACTGCAGTACTGTAAAAAGAAAAAAAGGATGATGTGATAAATTTCTACAGTTCTAGAAAAACTGCCATAGAAAAACAATAGGCTACCATCTGAATAGGAAAATACACAATACATATAAAACTATAATGAGCACTTTTTACAACAAACTTTAAAATATATTTTTATTATGCAAATATATTAAGTATTTTTAAGAAAATGAAGTCAAATTAACTAATTATTAGGCAAAAAGACTGATGCAACTTATTTGCCAAGTCAAATTATGAAAAAAAACTTAAGCAAGCCTTATTTTTCTTATATCTAAAATAATGTAATCATAACAGTAACTATTTCTCAGGGCTGTTACAGAATGCTAAGATAAAATACTAAATTAAAAAAAAAAGAAAAACCTGCTAAACAGGAGAAACCAGGAAATTCATATGAATGTTTTTCAAGCTTTATTTAGGAATAGTAAGAATTTAAATTCCTCTTTATTAGAAATGCCCTACATGGTAAAAGACTGGTAAAAGACTGTGTGTTATTCATATGAAGTCACATAAAGTTTATAATTCTAAAAGGTACATTCAATGAAACTGCTCCTTAACCAATTGTATGAATGTTCAACAGGACTGCTAAGATTTAACATAGAAAAATCCAACAAATTATGATATGAATGATGGCATCTGGTATTTTAGCAATTCTTGTGAATCGAAGCTCTGATCATCTATGCCAAAAAATTAAAATACAACAAAATATTCCCCCACAGAAAAACTTTTGTTGTTGTTTTGATCTGTTGTGGAGCTTGAACTCTGGCCCTGGGTGCTGTCCCTCAGCTCTTCAGCTCAAGCTAAGTACTCTACCACTTGAGCCACAGCGCCATTTCTAGGTTTCTGGTGGTTAATTGGAGATTAGAGTCTCACGGACTTTCCTGCAGGGGCTGGCTCTGAACCATGATCCTCAGATCTTAGCCTCCTGAGTAGATAGGATTACTGGTGTGAGCCACCAGCGGCCAGTTACACACAGAATATTTTTGAGGAATACTTTTCTAATTATTTCCTGCAGTGTGTCTGATGTAAGTAGAAGTAAAAAAAAAAAAATTGCATCTAAGATTCTGAGTCCAATTCTACAATCAAGACAGACATTTTGCCTGGGAAGTCTGAGCCAACTGTACCTCCAGTTGAGTGCAAAGCCATATGGATTTCCTAGGCACACTTTCATAGTAGAAAGCAGGCTCCTAGCACAGCTGGGAGTGTGCATACCTCCAAAAAAAGGTACAATGTGAATTGGAATCTGTCTTATAAATGAAAGACTAATTCATTACTTCATAATTGGTATTTTCCAGATTTGGATGCTCACAGGATTTGGTCCAAAATTAATTCTGACAAAGCACAAATCATGGAATTTTTATGTTTGAAACTGCATTGTACTTATATAAATATTTGAGTTCAAAAATATGTTTCTTAGTTGGACACATGTCACCAACTAGAAGAAAATATTAATTCCTAACATGTATAATGAATGGAAAACTCCAGTGTATGTAAAACTCCAGTGAGATTCTAAGCAAACCCATGTGCTCCTGAAAACAGGGTCATCTGACAGATACTTGGTGTGCACTGTGCACTAATTTACCTGCCTTCTCTGCAGTCACTTCCTGGGGCTTCAGGATAACTAACTGATGCAGAAGTAAAGAGCCTGATACTATTAGAACTCCATTTCCCCTCCAAACCTCAGGAATCCAAACAATGATTAACAACCCCCTTCCATCCCTCCCACACGCACAGAAAGTCAGAGAAATATCTATTAAGTATATTAATGTGAGCAGGGCCTATACAAAGATATGTAGGGGCAAACCAGTAGGAGAGGCAGGAACTGATGCTGCCTGCCACAGAGATGCATCAGCAATGTGCTCAGGAGCTACGCAGCATGATGGCATCCTGCCTTCTCATTCTGACATAAGTCATTCCACCTTTCCTTGCACTGCCCTTCAGAACCCCAGTGGCTTTTTCTCTTCTTTGAAAAGCTCCTCATTAATGAACCTTTTCCTTATTAATGCAGTAGCATCTATAAAATCATCTTCCTAATTGTCTAGTGTATATTGTGCTGTCTTGCACAAAGTATAAAGCCTTGCTTTGACTGCAATGCAAGGACAGAGAGCTACGATTGCTGTTTCTGTGTGAACAAGGGATCAAGTTTATCTGATAGTGTAGCCAGCCTCAGAATCTGATGAGGGGGACCCAGCTCTTGCTGCAGAACCTTGTCTGTCTTGGAGTCCCACAGAACCAAATGTGAGCATGCTGTGACAGACCCATTAAACTGCGACCATGCAGAGACAGAGATGACTGAGTCTTTCAGGAAGCTGTGTGTTCTGAGCAGTCGTCTCCTGAATAACTATTGCTTCAATTAGTCAGTGGCTTCCCTGCAGAATACCTGGTTATTCTGAAACAACACACAATGTATACATGCAGAGGAACACACACACCCATACAACTTCACCTTCTATACAGAAGCCAATCAAGAAACACCTGCAAGTAAATAACATACCAACAAAGCTTCATTATATCCTTCCCCCGCCTTTTTCTCCTTGTCTTTCTCTTTCTCTGGTGTCAATTCTGGAGCTTGAACTCAGGACCTGGCCATTGTCCCTGAGCTTCTTTTATTCAAAGCTAGCACTTCTACCGCTTGAGACACATTTCCACTTTCAGCTTTTTGGTAGTTTTTATTGGAGATAAGAATCTCACAGGGTAGGGTGTTAGTGGCTCACACCTGCAATCTTAGCAACTCAGAAGATTGAGATCTGATGACTGTGGTTCAAAGACAGCTGAGACAAAAAGTCTGTGAGACTCTTATCGCCAATAAAAAATACTCAGAAAAAGCCAGGAGTGGCACAGTAGCTCAAGTGGTAGAGCGCTAGCCTTGAGCAAAAGAAGCTAAGGGACAGTATCCAGATCCAGAGATCTAGCCCCAGGACTAGGGAGGTGTCATGGATTTTGGGCCTGAACTCTGGGCCTGGACGCTGTCCCTCAGCTCTTCAGCTCAAGGCTAGCGTTCTACCACTTGAGCCACAGTGCCACTTCCGGCTTTTTTTTTCCTGCTTCTGTGGTGCTGAGGAATCGAACTCAGGGTCTCATGCATGCAAGGCAAGCACTCTACCACTGAGCCACCTTCCCAGGCCATGTCATGGATTTTCATGCCCAGGCTGGCCCCAAATTGCAATCATAAAACACTGGTACCAGTTAGTATTCCTTTTTGTAAGGTAAAAAATGAATAGAATCCCAGATGATGATGCCTAAAAGTAAAACTGAGAAGCACAATTAGAAGTATTTAATGATTGATTTTAAAAAGGGGCAGTGAGCTGGGTGCCAGTGATTCATGCCTGTAATCATAGCTATTCAGAGGGCTGAGATCTGAGGATTGTGGTTTGAAGCCAGCATGGGCAAAAATGTCTATGAGACTATCATCTCCAATAAACTACTCAGAAAAGCCAGAAATGGTGCTGTGATTCAAGTGGCAGAGTGCCAGCTTTGAGCAGAAGCTCACAGACAGTGCCCAGGCCCTCAGTTCAAACCCCAGGACTGGCAAAAAGAAAAAGGTCTTGTTTGGTCATTGGTCATTTATGTGTCTGTGGGAAGGTAAAGAGAGGCACAGAAATGGAGGGACAAAGAGTAATGTAGCAGTGGTACTCACTAGACACTGTGTTGAAAATGAACTATATAACTTATGGGTGGGGACAGAAGAGAAAAACTAGGATAGGGAAGGAAAGGGTGACATACATCCAAAATTGTAATCTTTACCTGACTTGTGTAATGTATCCACTTTGTACATCATCTTTATAATAACAGTAAAAAAAAAATTAATTGAAAATAAAATAGAAAGGGTCTGCAAACTATATAGGCTAAACCTGGCCACCTGCTTGTTTTCATAAATAGGTTCAAAATAAACTTTGTATTTTATTGAACAGGCCACACTCATTCATTTATATACTATATGTCTACTTTTGTACTCTCAGCACAGACAAGTAGCTACAACAAAGACCATAGAGTAAAAGCACAAAAATATCCAAATAGCAATCAAGAGCAATACAATATCACAAAACTTAACCTAAAATTACATGTCGAAGCCATAGTAACAAACACTGCATGGTACTGGTACAAAAACATGAAAACTAATGGAATAAAATAGAAGATCCAGAAATAAGGCCATAGACCTTAAAGCCATCTAATTTTTTATATAAATTCCAAAGCATGAGAGTCACAGAGAAAAATGCCTCAATGGAGAAAAAAAAAGCCTCTTAAATAAGTGCTGCTGGGGAGAACTGGATATTCATGTGTAGACACCTGAAATTAGCTCTGTCTCTCATTTTGTACAAAAATGAATTCAAAATGGATAAAAGACTTTAATATTAGACCTAAAATTCTGAAACTACTGCAGGAAAATCAGTAGAAATACTTTTGAGATGTAGGTATAGGCAACTATTTCCTAAATAGGACTCTAATTGCTTCAGGAAATAATAGCAAGAATTAACAAATAGCATTGCATCAAAGTAGAAGCTTATGCACACCAAAAGAAATAGTTATCAGAGTGATGAGACAGACTACAGAATGGGAAAAAGCCTTCACTGGCTATGTACAAAGAGCTCAGGAAATTAAATACCACAGAATAATAAAATAAGTGGACAAATGAATTAGACAGTTTTCAAAGCAAAGTACAAATGACCAGTGAACACATGAAGAAATTTTCATTATCTTTAGCTATAAAAGAAATATAAATCAAAATTATATTGAAATTCCATCTCACTCCAATCTGAATGGCCATCATCAACAAAACAAACAACAGATGCTGTTGAGAATGTAGTGGGGAAAAAGGCTTTACCCACGGTTGGTAGGAATACAAATTAGTGCAGCCATTATGAGAAGTAGTATGGATGGTCCTCAAATGCCTTAAAAATATTCCAGCACAATGCCTCCTGCTTAGCTACTTGGGAGGCAGAGACCCAACCATACCACTTCTGGTAGGTATCCCTGAAAAAAACTAAGTCAGAAGCCAATAGAAATATCTGCCCACTCATGTTTACTGTGGCATAATTCACAACAGCTGAGTTATAGAATGAGGTGAAATACCCATTAATAGGTGAATGAACTAAGAAAATGTAGACACATACAATGGAGTCTTATTCAGCCACAAAGAAAAATGAAATTGGGTCATGTGCAGAAAATAGACAGAACTAGACACCATCATCTTAAACAAAATAAGCCAGACTCAGAAAAACAAATATCTCATATTTCTTATATGCTGATTATAAATCTATGAATACAAAAAAAAAGACACAAACCTAACTGGAGAACTATTGCATGGAAAGGTGTAGGGGGAGAATAAAAGAGGTCAATCAAGAATGGTGGTGGAGAGAATTGATTAAGATGAATGTATATTATATACATGTATATAAATATCATAAAACATTATTTTATAAGTGAATAAAATAAAAAAGCAACAAATGCTATATTATTAAATGCTAAGTACTTTCCTACCAGAATAAATTGCCTAGCATAAAGTAATGCCGAGGTGCCAACTTCAAACCTATTTTATTAATAGCACAATTAAAATGTCATTGCTGCTCCTTCTCATTAGTTTTTTTTTTTTTTTAATGATGAAACATGATTTTTTCCTAATTTTAGACTGACTACTTTTGGGCAACACAATGAAAATATAATGCCATCATCTATTAAGCTAAGCAGGAAGAAACTCTCAGCATTTCTAATCCAGACTTTTTTAAAAAAAGGCTACAAAAGTAAACTTAATACTAAATTATGCTAATGGAGAAAAATATCAAAACTCTTTCTTAGCCCAGGGGAAACCATGAATAAGTTATGATTCCTAAATTCAATATAACTCTTCTTGTGAATTACCGTAATTACAACAATTACACTTACTTTGCAGGACTCACTGGACTAAATAGTGATGCTCAAGAACTTTGAAGCATCTCAAGGTGTGGCCTGACACTATCCCACCCTCTTAGATCCAACACACATCCTTTACTTCCTCCCTGAGAATCAGGAGGCCTTCAGTGGGCACTGAGAGCTTTTTCTTTCCTCTATTGGTCTGATGATAGTATCTGGACTTTAATGAAATATCCTAGTCAACAATCTAATCAACACTGGATTGTAAAGGCAATTTAATAACTAAAGGAATGTGTATCTCAAGAGAATGGGGATATTATCCTCTACTGTTGAGATGGAAAATCTGGAGGCCATGTGGAAACTGGATGGTAGGGCAGACACTAGAACCGCACAGAACAAAAGGAGGATAAACACCAGATACCTAATCCATTCAGTGGCAGAAGAATGGATAAGAAGAAACTGAAAATACATCCTCGAGGTGGAATCAACTGGATTATTTTGTCAACTGATTTTCAAGGTTAAGGCTTTGTTCTACTTTGTACACTTGAAAAACAGTTGCGGGGGAGAGAAACTGGGAGAAAACAAGGGAGGGGTAACCATGTTTGACAAGAAATGTACTCATTACCTCATTTACGTAACTGTAACCCCTCTGACATCACCCTTATAATAAAATTAAATTTAAAAAAGTCTTTTCTCTGAATTTAAGAAAAAGGACATCCTTGAGAACATTTGGTAATAGATTCTGAGCTCTTTCACTTTTTATTTTTTTTTCTTTCACTATTTATATCCACAAGGCAAAGACTACGTGGCTGGAGCTAAAGGGCTGGCAGCGTGGAATGGAGTAAGATTTACAAGATAGTGTATGGGTCTCGGATCTCCTCTTCCCTTTTCTCTCTCAACACTCAATGATCCTCCCTTTCCTCATACAATACAGAGCAGAATCTCTAATTTTTAGGAATTTAGGTTAAGAATTCGAAACAGAAAGAATCCCATGGACTCCAAATTACTTGAACTGATTCGAAACTTTGGCAAAGTAGCAGGGTATAAAATTAACCCTCAAAAATCAATGGCATTTCTGTATAGCAACAATGAGAAAAGCACAGCTGAAACCAGGAAAGCAACTCCTTTTGTAACAGCCACACAAAAAATAAAATACCTAAGACTAAACTTAACTAAAGAAGTGAATAAAGGGCCTCTATGACAAAAACTTTAAAAACCTGGAAAAGGAAATCAAAGCTGAACTTAGGAAGTGGAAAAACCTCCCATGCTCCTGGATTAGAAGGATCAACATCGTGAAAATGGCAATACTTCCAAAGGCTATCTACAAATTCAATGAGATACCTATCAATATTCCAACCTCATTCTTCAATGAAATACAAGAAGCAATCCAGAAATTCATATGGAATAATAAAAGATCCCAAATAGCAAAAACAATTCCTAACAGAAAGAACAGTGCTGGAGGAATATCAATACTAAATTTCAAACTCTACTACAAAGCCATAGTAATCAAAACAGCTTGGTACTGGTACAAGAACAGACCTCAGGACCAATGGAATAGAATTGAAAACACAGAAATGAACCCACAGACCTATAGCCACCTAATCTTCGATAAGGGAGCTAAAAAAATGGAATGGAAGAAAGGCAGTCTCTTCAGTAAATGGTGCTGGCAAAATTGGTAAATCACCTGTAGAAAACTAGAGTTAGATTCTTATATATCACCTTGTACCAGAATCAACTCCAAGAGTCAACTAAGAGTCAAAGCAGACACCCTGAAAACATTACAGGAAGGAACAGGAGAAACCCTAGGTCTCCTTGGCACAGGCCAAAATTTTCTTAATAGAGACCCAGAAACACAACAAATCAAAGAAAGGTTGGACAAATGGGATTGCATAAAGTTGCAGAGCTTCTGCATAGCAAAGGACATAGCTAGCAAGATCAATAGAAAACCCACTGACTGGGAGAAGATCTTCGCTAGCCATACAATGGACAAATGTCTCATATCTAAAATATACTTGGAACTCAAAAAATTAAATTCCCCAACAACAAATACACAAAGAAACAACTTCCCGAATAATAACTGGGCTAAAGACTTAAAGAGAGACTTCTCTGAAGAGGAAATAAGAATGGCCAATAGACACATGAAGAAATGCCCAATGTCTCTAGCCATGAAAGAAATGCAAACAAAAGAACATTGAGATTCCACCTCATCCCAGTTAGAACAGCTATGATCAAGAACTTTAATAACAATAGATGCTGAGGGGATGTGGACAGAAGGGAACGCTACTGCATTGTTGGTGGGAATGTAAACTGTTCAACCACTTTGGAAAGCAGTATGGAGTTTCCACATAGAGCTCCCCTATGACCCAAGAGTCCCACTTTTGGGCATTTACCCAAATGATCACAAACAAGGCTACCAGCACAAAACTAAGTTATGGAACCAATCCAGATGCCCCTCAGTAGATGAATGGATCAAGAAAATGTGGTATATATACACAATGGAATTCTATGCCTCCATCAGAAAGAATGATATCGCCCAATTTGTTAGGAAATGGAAAGACTTGGAAAAAATTATATTAAGTGAAGTAAGCCAGGCCCAAAGAAACATAGGTCCCATAGTTTCCCTTATTTGCAATAACTAGTACATGTGTAGGACAAGCTATGTACATATGACCATATAAAATGATGTTAAGTGAAATGAACCACAAGATAGGGACACAAATGTTTTTTCTTGCTTGCTATTATTTCTAATGTATTTATAATGTAACGTGATTGTTGTTTGTTTGTTTCTTCGTATGTTCCTCCCTTACGGTATAACTCGTTTTCACTTTATTTGATGCCGGGGCCCTGCATCTTGTATATACACTTCTCTAATTTGGAGAGGGGAAGGAAAAAACTGAAAATGCTTAAATAGGGATACAGGTTAACCCACTGTAACAATGAGATGTAAGAAACACTAGTTGAAAACGAACTTTACAACTTCGGAGGGGGGAAAAGGGGAGGGGGTAGTTGTGGAGGTCTGAGGGAAGGGATGGTAGGTGAAAAACAAAGGATCAAGCAACAATGCTTGATAGGAAGTGTACTCATTATCTTGCTCATGTAACTGTAAACCCTCTGTACAGTATTTTTACAATAAAAAATGTACCAAAAAATATTCGAAACAGAAAATATATGAGTAGCATTTACAGAAACAAGCATTGACTTAAGAATTACTTTTATTGGTAGCTCCTCATTATTATTCAAACATAAATGACTGTTACACTAGTACTACAAAAGAACTGGAGGTATGACTTAAGTGGTAGAGTGCCAGCCATGAGCAAAAAAGAAGGGTTCAAGTCCCAGTACTAGCACCAAATATATACAAATACACACCCATACATACACTCCTAAAAACATAAATAAATACATAAATTACTACAAAGGTCCCTGCTATCTTATAAAGTTAGCTGTAAAGGGTACAGTGACAGATGCCTGTACTCCAAGTACTGGGGAATCTGAGGCAGGATGATTTTCAGTTTGAAGCTAGCCTGGACTACTCACAGAAATCTTATCTTAAAAATAATTAAAAAAAATAATAATAATAAAATGATTTTTAAATGAAAAAATATAAAGTGGATGTGAAAGTCATTAAGAAAGAACCTGTTATCAGATTTAGTTAAAAGAAAAAAAAAAACTGTGCCAGTCCTGAGGCATGAACTCAGTCTCTGAGAGCTTTTTTTGCTCAAGGCTAATACTGTACCATTTAAGCCACAGCTCCAATTTGGGCTTTTTATAAGGAGGTGTGGAGGGGGTGTTTAATTGGATTCTTATAACTCTCCTGCCCAAGCTGGCTTCAAATCATGATCCTCACATTTCAGCCTCCTGAGTAGTTAGGATTACCATGAGTCATCTGCATCTACCTCCAAGGACAGAATTTTGAAGGTTCAGTTTATCTAGAAAGATGTGTAGTCATACCTTTTATTTTCAAGGAAGCACTTTAAAATATAAGCCACCAATACAAAAACTGATTGTAATTCTAGCTTCATGAGACCTGGAGTTTTCTCCTGATTAACTGGGCAAGTACATACCTCCTAACAAAAGTCTACAACATTTAACCTACAAAATGTAGGTGTTAGTAAGTTAACTGAAACAGGATCTATAGTAAGGTTCTCCTAAGGTACAGGTTGAAAAGATAGCTTAGACAGCTTAGAGGGAGTGCAAGGAGAATAAGAAGAGGAAGAAAATGAATGCTATTTGACTATCTCTGAAAAACAGCTTAATTTAAAATAAGAGTGAAAAGTGAGAAGGTTGGGAAATTGTGTGTATGTGCATGCATGTGCATGTATACACATGCTCCTATGTATGTCCATGAATGCGCACTAATACAGGGGTTTGAACTAAAGGCCTCATGTTCCAGCTTGGCTTTTTTTGCTCAAGGCTGGCACTCAACCACTTGAGCCACACCTGTACTTGGAGATAAGAGTCTCTGAGATTTATTGGTACTGGATGACCTTGAACTGTGATCCTCAGATTATAGTCTACTGAGTTGCTAAGATTTTAGGCATGAGTCAGTTTTGAGGATTTATGAGAAATATTTGAGAAGATGTGACATGTCAAGTTTCTTCACATAGGACATGGCACAGCTCATTGTCAGGTGCATCAACAGAACTGTCCCAACACCAAAGACAGACTCAGGTCCCTTTCCCTGGACAGTGGGAGAAAAAATTAAGTTTGTTTCAGAATGTTCCTCTAACTTTCTTTGAAGATTAGATAACCTTTAATGGGCAAAGCTATTTGTGTTATCTTGAGGGAAAAAAAATCACCAGATCTTGGTTTTATTTACAAAGACTATTTATTACCTGTACTGAATAATGGATCTTGTGTTATGCTGGGAATGAACTACCCTGAAGCAATAACTCAGAAATTAAGGATTCTTTGTGAAATATCTGTCTTTTGGAGATTTTTATGCCTCTCCCATTATTTGCTTGTATTAAATACAGAGCACTGAAAGTCTGAACCTCACAGTGAGTTGGGGAGAAAAAAAAATCTTTGATATAACCAAAGTTGTTTTAGCACGGATTTTTATCAGACTCAAGTTTAAGAATATCTAAGAAAATAGAAATATACACCCTCGAAGTACTGCCTATGTACTTAATAAGACAAGAAAAATGGTTTGAAAGCCTACCAATAATCTGAAAAACATTCCATTCTCCCATGAGACCACCAAATGGAAAATCTCTGTGCTGTTCTTCAGCTCCATGTAATAGAAGTCAATGACACTTTAATGTAAAAACCAAAGAACTATTCCAATTCTGCTTAAGATTTTTTAAATCGCTCTTGGGGATTTAGAAAATCGATGGCAACCTTTATTTAAAGCCATATTGGATGAAATTGTTGATTTTAAATAAGTCATCATGTGTTATGAAAAACAGGAAAGCTTTACTACAAACTGAATAGAGTATATATTGCTTTAGTATATTGGTTTTATTTGTTTGTGTGGGGTTTTTTTGGGTGGGGTGGAGAGGGTTGGTCGTGGGGCTCAAACTCTGGGCCTGAGCTCTGTCCCTGAGCTCTTTAACTCAAAGTGAGCATTCTACCACTTGAGCCACAGTGCCACTTCTGGTTTTTCTGGTGGTTAATTGGATTTTCCTGCCCAGGCTGGCTTTGAACTGAGATCCTCAGATCTCAGCCTCCTGAGTAGCTAGAATTACAGAACAGGGTGTGATCTCTGCCATTACATTGTTATTTAACAGAACTAAGACTAACAGATTAAAACATCCTGGTCTGGTGCTGGTGGCCCACTCCTATAATCATAGCTATGAAGGAAGCCAAGATTTGTGCCCGGACAGACAAATCCATGAGACTTTCATCTCCAGTTCACCAGTAAAATGCCAAAAGTGTAGGTGTGGTTTAAGTGATAGAGCATCAGCATTCTATGAATAAGCCAACTAAGAATACTAGGCCTTGAGTTCAAGCCCCAGTACTGGCATATATGTGTGGGCGCACTCATGCACACACGTACATGAATGAACATACACACACAGAGCATGAACACCATTCTATTTGACCTTCTGAGTCAACCATGTATGTGTAACAACCTCCCACTGAGAAAACTGTTGGAATTTTGCAATAACCTCTCTATTATAGAAATGTTTTCCTTGCTAATATTCAGAAAATTATGGGTCAGCTTGTCAAGAAATGATTTGTCAACAGCAAGTTGAAGTTCATCTAGTAAATGACAGATATGCATTGCTTTGGGTCAGATGACACTGTACTTCCTTCCACTGAACAAAATAAAAGCAACCCATGAGAAACAGTGGAAGAAAGGACTGCTTTCCTCTCAAGGCAACAGATGTCAACCACAATGAGCATTCAATTGCAATGTCATTACTCAGAATTGGATATCTCAAGAAACTACAGAAAAATTCCCATCAAAATATGATAAATATTTGCCCTCTCTGACCAATCTGCAAAATAGGATTTGCTGAAATGGCCACAAGCAAAATGAAAAAGAAAATGACTTATGAGAAGACTTGATGACCTAATTGCAAAATTACTACAGGAAAAAATAAAAGAGATACAGCCTTCCGCTCCTGTATATGATAAACATGACCCCTGAAGAGCTGAAGGTAAAGCAAATCATGTTCTTAAATGAATTCATGGAAAGATCCTGAATAAATTCCCCTTCCTATCACACTCTTCCTTTGTAGGCTAGGGACTAAGCACTTCATCAAAGGCAAAACAGAGCCAACATTTGCCTGGTTTAATGAGTTCATTAGCTGATAAAATTGCACAATGTAAAAATCTTGCTGGGTTGAATATTTCTGAAGCAGCACCTAGCAAAAATTAGGACGAGGCTTAATTTCAACAAGCCTCTGGCATGCTACTTCTCATAAATGCCTAACTATTAAGATTTGAGGATTGGAAGGGTGTGGCTTAGTGATACAACGCTTGCCTAGCATAAATGAGGCCTTGGGTTCCATCCCTAGCACTGCAAAAAAATAGTTTGTGTGTCTATATGTATAAGTAAACACA
The DNA here is from genome assembly GCF_019054845.1 of Dipodomys spectabilis. Classification (NCBI taxonomy): domain Eukaryota; kingdom Metazoa; phylum Chordata; class Mammalia; order Rodentia; family Heteromyidae; genus Dipodomys; species Dipodomys spectabilis. The sequence continues at coordinate 8,399,444 of NW_024870716.1, read as the reverse complement.
TATATTGTGTGCATGCATGTGTAGGTAAATATACTAGTATTTACATTAAGCTTCTAAGGAACCAAAAGGCAAAGCAAACTTTCTAGCTAGTATTCTTCCTGTAAAAAAAAAATTAATATACCTATTTTTTAACATGGCAGGTAACTCATAAACATCCTCTGCCCCAGGATTTTAACACATGATACAATAAACCTACAGGATTATAAAAGGCACTCCCCTACTGTCCCAAGGTCTGAAGTCTGTCTACATATGCCATGTCTGCCTCCCTCCCTGTCCTATTGTGTACTACCCTGACAACCACCCTCTTGTCTCCTTTCCCCTTGCCTTCTGCAAGTGTCACACACATTGCTATCTTCATGTTTCTATAGGAGGGACCTTCTTCCTTCTTCATATTTTCCTCCTCTGATTCTGTTTTAAAACCCCAGTGCAGCCAGGCACCAATGGCTCACCCCTGTAATCCTCGCTAACCAGAAAGCCCAGATCTGAGGATCAAGGTTTGAAGCCAGCCTGGGAAAGTCCATGAGACTCTTATCTCTAATCACTGAGAAGGCTGGAGGTAGAGCTGTGGCTCAAGTGACAGAGCACTAGCCTTCAAAACAATCAGCCACAGCTCCATGACTGACCAAAAAAAAAAAAACTCAGGGAAAGCCCTGAGTTTCAACCCCAGGACTGGCACCAAAACAGAAACAAAAACAAAAAACTGTGTAGAGAAGAGAAGTAGGTGGCAGGTGTGGCACTTCATCTGAGGCCTTTCCTAAAGACTGCTGAAATGGCTCCTATGGCAGGGATCTAGGGAAACTGTGTCCATAACAGGGCCATGGCAGCTTTTTTTTGTTTCTGGTTTGGTGGGGGGGAGGGGGGGGGCGTTTTTGTCAGTTGTAAGGCCTGGGCACTGTCCTTGAGCTCTTCAAGTAATCTACCACTTGAGCCACAGTGCCACTTTCAGTTTTCTGGTGGCTAACTGGAGATAAGGTTCTCATGGACTTTCCTGCCTGGGCTGGGTTTGAACCCCAATCCTCAGATCTCAGCCTCCTGAGTAGCTAGGATTATAGGCGTGAGCCACTGATGCCTGGCTGGTGGCAGCTTTTGCTTTCCTTTCAGGTCAAACCAGCAATTCACTTCTTATTTTCTACCATGAAATTAAGTTGATTTAGTATGATCAAGCAAGCCAGTCTAAAGTGTATGAGCACACAACTCTCATTCCCAGGTATTTCCCCAAGATGTCTTCAGAAAAACCCTACTTCTAATAAAGACTCTCATCTTCTCATGCCCAGAAAATTAACAGATTAAGATTGATCTCTAGTGATAATGAACAGCCCTACTTTCATACCCTGTCCAACTGATTGCCCAAGAGATGACCTAAAACTCTCAGTTCATGTCAACCAAGCTGAGAAATGCACATGACAGAGTGGTGGGCAATAAAAAAACCAAAATAAAAATTTAAAAAAAGATCTTCCAATCTCAGCCTTCAAATAACAGTCACTAAATGTACTAAACATATTTCTTAATCATAAAACAAGACCGAAGCCAGGTGCTGGTGGTTCACACCTGCCCCTTGCTACTCAGGAGGCTGAGATCTCAGGAGCCTGTGCTGGAAAGTCTATGAGACTCTTAGCTCCAATTAATCACCAAAAGGCCAAAAGTGGGGCTGTGGCCCAAGTGACAGTATACTGGCCTAGAGCAAAAAGAGCTCAGGGATAGCGCTCAAGCCCTGAGTTCAAGTCTTAGTACTGGCACCAAAGGAAAAAAATGGCCTAAATTATGGGTGAAATAGTGGTGGGAAAAATGGAAAGCATGATAGAAAGGGTGACACTGATCAAGATGCATTGTCCTCATGACCTGACTTATGAAATTGTAACCTTTTTGTACAACTACTTCATAATAAAATTTATTTTTCCATAATAAAATTTAAATAAATAAGATTATAGTATTTTTAAGAACCTGTCCAAACCAAGTATATGATGACATACAACTATGATCCCAGCAGTGATGAGGCTAATAAAGGAGAAGCTAGAGCTCAAGACTATCTGGATATATAGAGAATTCCAGGCCAACTTGGGCTACATAGAGAATTCAATATTACTGAGGGCTATATAGAAAGACCCGATCTCAAAATCAACCAACTATCCAAATGTGTATATAATAAAGCAATAATGACAAATAGGGTTATATATTATCTATTCCCAAGAAATAGTGCCCTGAGACTTCTGATAAAAACAAAAGCAAAAAGAACTGCCATCTTATGAGATTCAAATTTTTACAAAGTCTATTTAGTTATATATTCCCAGTAGCCATGAAACGCAATCAGTGCCCTGTCAATAAAAGCATGGCTAGACCAACCAGATGTTTCTTAAGGGTATGAAATGACACTACATGCTAATGCTCTGTAGAAAAGATCAGTGATATCCATTACTTCTAAATAGGCCTTTTAAAAAAGTAAATCAAATTGTCTTTATCTCGCATAAATTAATAAAAACAAAATTCTAAATAACATTTAGAATTTTCTCAAAACTGTGAAATTCAAAGTTTTCCACTCATATATAATTAGCACATGGAGCACTACAAAATACACACTTAAGCAGGGCTCAGGTGGCTTAAGCCTTTAACCCTAGCTACTCAGGAGGATGAGATTTGAGAAATGCAGTTTGAAGCCAGCCCAGGTAGAAAAGCCAGAAGACTCTTATCTTCAATTAACCACTAGAAAACTGGAGGTGGAGCTGTGGCTCAAAGTGGTAGAGCACTAGCCTTGAGCACAAAAGCCCAGGGATAATACCCAGGCCCTAAGTTCAAGCCACACAACAACAACAACAACAACAAAAACAAAACACTCACTCCACTGAGCTATCAAAGATAGGAATTTAGATAGGGCAAAAATTTATTTGTAATTTAAATAATTTTTTAAAATACTATTAGAAATAATAGACTGTTCAAGTGAGTCAATTATTTTGAAAAGCAAAATTCTTCTTGTGCTTGAAGTAAGTTGGTCATCTGTAAAAGCTGCTTCTGAGAAAGGTGTCTATAATCCAACTACTCAGGAAGCTGAGAGTAAGGAGCATGGTTCAAAGTCAGCCCAAGCAGGAAAGTCCATGAGATTCCTACCACCAATTAACCAGCAAAAAAATAAATCCAGAAGTAGAGCTTTGGCTCAAGGAGTACAACATCAGCACTGAAAAAAGAGAAAGCTAAGGGGTAGCACCTAGGCCCCAAGTTTAAGCCCCAGGACAGGCATATTAAAAAAAAAAAGGAAGAAAGAAAAGCTAACCCTGCTAGCCACATAGCAGATATTGAAAAGTATCTAAAATGACCTTCATGTATAAAAGACTCACAGGACTTTGGTGTGTGCAATAAAGTAATACCATCAGGCTACTGTGGTGCCTGAATCCCATAAAGTTAAGTCAAGTTGTATGTAGCAAACATGGGAGATATCTCACTATGTTTCTCAGGCTGGTCCTGAACTCCTGTTCTCAAGAGATCTTCCCATCTGAGCCTTTTAGTAACTAGCACTAACCCTGCAAAACAAGGATCTGCTTTAGCAGTATGCATTCTATCCATGGAAGAAGACATCATTCAAGTCCACTGTAGTAGGAGCAAATGACTGGTCATACCTAACACCTGTGTTTGCCACATCATGTATCTTTAATAGGGGTATGTTTGTTTAGCATGTCCTCAAGAATAAAAAAAAAAATATTCTGACTATAAATCAGTATCTCCATCAGAGCTGTCAGTTAATGTAGAGACAAAAGGAAGATCCAGGCAGTTAAAATAGAAATTTGGAAAATGTAAACTAACTCATTGTTTAAAAATGTTTTAAAATTTTCTACCTTTATTCATATTTACATACTGCAAATTTATTTTTATAAATCAGACTGTCAAGATTATAAACACTGCCTGAGAATTTGCTATAAATTATTACACAGTATATTCTCTGAAAATAAATTCTCACATATTAAATAGAAATTTCCTTTTCTTTATCTAGAACATGAAGTAGTCCATATTCTTTATAACAATCAGTATGGAAATCAATGCAAACATGAAAACAAAGCACTCTGTATTGTTATTGAGGTTCTGTATTCTAACAATAGCTCACAGAATGACCTTTGAAATTAAGCTGAAAGGTCGATAATGTGAATATATTTTTATACCTAAGCAATTTACATATATTATGTATTCGAAAAATACACAAAAGATGACAACTATGTCAAGTATATCTAGTTTACAAAAAGTGAAAGATAGTAAAAATATGAAAATAGTAATTACATGAAATAGTACCATATAGTAGCATTATAAGAGTGCTTTACTAAAAGTTATTCATTGTAGTTTGGTCATATACATAAAACCATTATATATTCTTTAGATATATCAAGTAATACTAAAAAATAGAACTTTTAAATAAACCCACTATAGGTTTTTAAACTTCCTGTTAAGTTCAAATATCCACATACCTGAGCCAACCTCCTTCTCTTCTTCTTCAATGCTGTTTTTGATGCTGTCATATTCCTCATCGATGGTCTGGTTACCACGCATCTGAGACAATATTCTACGGGCCTTCTGTGTCTGTCCTTTCTGAATTAGCCACCGAGGACTTTCAGGCAAAAAGAGAAAGCCAAAGAACTGTATAACTGCAGGAATTGCTGCAAGTCCCAACATATACCTGGAACAAGAAATTCACACTCATGTAAGCACCCAGTCAATCTTTATCACACATTTTTGTTTATGTTGATCACAACAATATCTAATGTTTCTTTTTGCCATATATTATATGCAACACGTATCTCAAAATAGATATTTTCATAGTGAACTAAAAATCAAAAAATGAGAAAAATCTAATACTCCTCTCATATAAATTACCATAAAATAGGCAAAAGTCACAATTATAAATACATATTCTGAAACAAAGACATAAAAAACACCAATGTAGCTGAGTACCATTCCCTCATGCCTGTAATCCTAGCTACTCAGGAGGCTGAGATCTGAGGATTAGTTGTTTAAAGTCATCCAGAAGAGAAAAATCCATGAGACTTTTATCTCTAAGCAACAAAATGGCTGAAAGATGGGAAAACACTGTATCCCAATATATACCTGGATCAATTTTTGTGAATCTATTAAAATAAGTTAGCTATATATTTTAAGTGGTATATATGGTTTGTGAATTATTTTCTAAACAGAGCTTCTACTTTTATTTTTAAAAAGCTGATCATCATGAATCATTTTATACCAAAGAATTGACCAGACACAAAATCCCAGTAGATTCTACAGGTCATAGTAGATGGATTCTGCTTCAGTTCACAGAGGAAGGTGGATGGATGGGTGAATTGTCTTCCTCCTGCCCCACCTTGCTAATAAAAATCAGTACATCACACACACTAGGCAAGCCTTCTGCCCCAGCTCATAACTGATTGAAATTTAAAATTATTCTCAGCCAGGCACTGGCGGCTCACACCTGTAAGCCTAACTACTCAGGAAGCTGAGATCTCAGGATCATAGTTTAAAGCCAGCCCAGACAGAAATGCCTGTGCCTGTGAGATCCTTACATCCAATTAACTATCAAAATTCTGGAAATGGATGTGTGGCTCAAAGTAGTAGAATGCTTGTTTTTTTTTTTGGCAGGAGTGGTCCGGTTGTGGGGCCTGAACTCTGGGCCTGGGTCCTGTCCCTCAGCTCTTCAGCTCAAGGCTAGCGCTCTACCATTTGAGCCACAGCGTCACTTCCGGCTTTTTTCTTTTTGCTTATGTGGTATTGAAGAATCGAACCCAGGGCCTCATGAATGCAAGGCAAGCGCTCTGCCATTGAGCCACCTTCCCAGCCCAGAATGCTAGTCTTGAGCACAAAAGCTCACAGTGCCCAAGCCAAGAGCTCAAGCCCAGGACTGGCACACATACATACACACACACTCAACATAGGGTTGTTATGGTTGAGATAAGTATCCTGTAAAGGCCTTGGTTGCCAGCCTATGACACTATTGGGAAGTGATAGACCTCTAGGAAGTGAGGCCTGATAGAAGGAAGTTAGGTCACTGGGTATATGCCCTGGAGACACTGGGATCCCAGTTCCTTTCTCCTGATGGCCATTCAACATGCATAACCATTTCCTTCACAACATGCGCCTACCATAATATACTATCACACCATAATCTCTAAGGAACAGACCAACAGAGCATGGCCTAATACTTCCGAAATTGTGAGTCAAAATAAATCCTGTGCTCACAGAAGTCAGGTTGTTGTTTTGGTTTGTTTTGTGCTAGTCCTGGTGTTTGCACTCAGGGCCTGGGTCCTGTTCCTGAGCTTTTTCGTTCAAGGTTTAAGAATTCAGTTTTTTAAAGTCAATTTAATTGTACTTCTCAATCTTAATTTATATTGTATTATAACAAATTATGCACCTATCTGACTATCCAGCACTATGCCTACTAAAGTACCTGTCATAGAGTAGGTCCTTAGTAAATGTTTTAAGAAGTGATATTAAAGCAGCTCTGTATCTAAACTTTATATATTAGCTACAGAGAAAATTATTGTGATTGATGCAACAACTCTTTTGCATTAGTTAGGTCTGCAAACCTGTTTACATGGAAATTCCTTTCAGCCAAACTACTATAGACAAAAATCAGACATCCTCTGGGAAAGTCTCTATCTAGATGATAACCTGTGAGGTCAGCTCAAAAAACTACATTTCTCTGGTCTCCTCTCCTTTCCTTTGTTAACTACATGACCAAACCTATTATGCAAATGAGAGCTGTACTGCTATAAATAAAAATTATGTTCTCTCTTTAAAAATTTGAGAGCCTGCCAGTGGTGGCTCATGCCTGTAACCCTAGCTACTCAGGAGGCTGAGATCTGAGGATCAAGGTTCAAAGCCAGCCCGGGCAGGAAAGTCTGTGAGACTCTTATCTCCAATAAACCACTGGGAAAACCAGAAGTGGCACAGGGGCTCAAGTGATAGAGCACTAGCCTTGAGCTGAAAAGCTGAGGGACAGCATTCAGGCCCAGAGTTCAAGCCCCATGATTGACCACACACACACACACACACACACACACACACACACACACACACACACTTGAGAGCTGGAGGCCAGTGGCTCAGGCCTGTAATCCTTGCACACACACACACACACACACACACACACACACACACACACACACACACACACACACACACACACACACACTTGAGAGCTGGAGGCCAGTGGCTCAGGCCTGTAATCCTTGCTACTTAGGAGGCGAAGACCTAGATTCAATACCAGCACAGGCAGAAAAGTCTGTAAAACTCCATTTCCAAAATGCTAAACTGGCAGTGTAGCTCAGTAAACAAGTTCATGCAAGAGCACAGGGCCCTAATACTGCAAGAAAGACAGAAAGGAAGGAAAGCAAGGAAAGAAAAGGAAGGAAGGAAAGGGAAGGAAGGAAAGAAAGACAACAGAAAGAAAACTGGCTGAACATCAGCCTAGCATGAGTAAGATTTTAGGTTTCATTCACCAGTCTTTCTCTCTGTCTGTCTGTCTGTCTGTCTGTCTGTCTCTCGCTCTCTGTCTCTCTCTCCCCCTCTCTCTCCTACTCTTTCTCACACCCATACACACTCACACACACACACACACACACAGAAGAAAGAACAAAAAGGAAATGATTATTCTATATTGCCCATTACTTAAAAGGAAACACTAAGTGGAATAGAATTAAGAAAAAAAGAAAATCCTAAAGATGGAAACTTCTGTGTTTCATTTCTCTACAACTCCCATGTCCTTCCTTGAAGAAAATTAAAGATTAAAGAGCTGCAGAGTGATTTAAATGAATACGGGTCCACATTTTCAGGTCCACTTATGCTCAGACCATACATTGTACTTTACTACTATTAAATCCAAAAAAGCAATATTTTTATATTTTTTCATAGGGGAACAAAAACAAGAAAAAATCAAATATAAATATTAGCCTATGCTTTTGTTTGTTGGGATTTTCTTTCTTTTCATAGTGCTAGGAAAGCAAACCCAGGGCTTATGAATGCTAGACTTGATTATCAGCCTATCGTGCCACTGATAGGTAGCTGCTGTACATTTAAGAGGTAGAGTCTAGTAAGAGGAAGCTATGTCATGAGGGAGGAGGCGTGTTGGCAGAGAGGAGGTTGCAAACAGACTCCTCCTTATCTTTCTTTGCTTCACAGCTGCCATATGATGAGCAGACTCCTCTGCCACAGTTTCTGCCATTATGTCTGACTCAACAGGCCAATTGATAATGGACTGAAACATCCAAAGCTGGGAACTAAAATAAACCATTTCTCCCTCACTTTCTCTCCCTTCCCCTGGGTGCATGTGTACTTGGGCATGAACTGTCTCTTAGGTTTCTTGCTCAAGGCTAGTTGCTCCATCACTTGAACTACATCTCCACTTCTGGCTTTTTTGCTGTTTAATTGGACATAAGAGTCACAAGAGCTTTCCTGCCTAGACTGGTCTTGAACCATATCCTCCTGATTACTAGGATTACAGGAGGGAGCCACCTGCTCAAGACTCAACTATTTATCTTTTTGAGTTTCTTACAGTAACTGAAAGCTAACTAATACTTCAGGTCAGGGTATGTTAACGAGAAAATTCTTGTCATGTTGCTCAACATATTTCTTTCCTTTTGATGTTCAGACTGGGAAACATGAAGTATAAATCAGAGGCTGTTTTGCTGTAGTACTGAGGAAAAACTAACATGAGGTTCCAAAGGAGCAGACTGATATAAACTGAACTGAGCTGTACTGAGAGACAACAGTCTTCAAACCCAAGGAAATCAGGAACCAGATAAAGAGCACTGTGATAAACTAGAGCAGCAGGCCCTTCTGTTATAGGAAATCTCCTTATTATAAGCTAAAATAAGGATTCTAAACCCTTGCTCCACAGGAGAATCATCAAGGGGGCTTATAAACACACCAGTGTCCAGGTCTACCCTCCCCCAGTATTGTGATTAATTGGTCTGGGCTCCAGGCCCAGGAATTCTATTTTATTAAAACCTCTCCAGGTGGTGCTAATGTGCTCTTGGGGCCAAGAACCACAGATGTTTAAAAACACTCAGGGGGTTAAAAACAGACAACTCCCAAGGGCCACAACTTAAAGAAAAAGACATTTATGTTCTGTCAGCAAGACAACATACCAGGCCGACAAGGGAAAGCAGCCTGCCACAAGGTAAAAAAAAAAAACCATGAAATAAAAAGTCAAGTTCCCAAACGTTCTAAAAATCTTTAGAATATCCTTAGCATCATAAACACTCACTGCAAGATACCTTTTTATGTCCTTCACTAACCTTGAAGTTAAGGTACAACTAGCATGCTCACTGCCTGTATAGCAGTGAACTAAGGAACAGGCCTTCCAACAGGGAGCAATACTTTCAAATGGTGTAGTTTAGTCCAGCAAAGAAGAATGCCAGTCTCACTTCAGGCAAGCCTACTTCACAGTACTAAGAACTATTGCTTTGTGAAACAGAGATCCAGCAACTCTGGGTCTCAGACCTTCTCATGGTAGCTCAGCTGAGCAGATCTGTTCCTACTACTGCTACTCTACCGCTACTGGTAAGGAATACCCAGGTTCCTCAGGAAAAATCAAATAGGCCCTTCACTAAAAATTTGCATGGCAAAGGTAGGAACTTTGAGCCCATGGGCATTATAAGTCCAATGAAATCATTTCAGGTATGACAGGAGACACCTATGTGCTTCTTCTGGGCTGCCCACTCATTGATACCTGCCTGAATTATTTTGTGTGGTCCACAAATGTTATATTCAAATGGCCCCTGGCAGAAAAAAAGACTCCTGACCTGCAAAATAAAGCATGTTGCTCCAACTATGTAACTTGCTACAAGAAGTGTCTTCATGGCTGGTAGGTACCCAATCATGAAGCACATGGTAACTATCCCCGTTCTCTGAACTGGTAACACAATCAGCTGTTACTTACAACTTAGTAGTTCCAGAAAAATAAATACATGAAAATACATGAAAACCCACCTAAAAAAAAAAGCATATCAGCTAGCATATGACATCATATCCAGGGTGACAGCTAACAAGTCACATCATCTTTACATCAGATACCTGTTCACAATGGTCCTAAGACTTGTAGACCATTCTTACTCTCCTTTTATAGAAAAAGAAGTGAGGTAAAAAGAAGATGCATGGCTAGTATGTGGTAGAACTACAATTCAAATCCAGGTAGTCTGGCTCCTATAAAAAAAAAAAGTGTATCATAAGCCAAGCCACAAGAAATGATCAATGACTATTTGGTAACTAATCCTGAATTCATAAAAGAGGTATTCATTCATCTTGGCTTCATGTTTAAAGAATTCAGAGGTTCTTTCTGAAAGTATTCTATGCTCCTGTTTGTCCCATCAAACACTGAAGCAGTACAAAGGAGCTAGCAGAACGTATGACCCAACTGTGCCCAGCATAGCACACGACACATACCACACACTGTGCTGGGCTACTGCAATCAGCTGCAGACATCCAGTAGCCAAAAGAATGTCATTATTATTCCTTCAACTCCTGTCCTTACTAAGCCAGACCTCTCCTACAAGCAGTAATGTAGCTATTAGTTAAAATTGTGACATCTCACTCTTAATGGTAAACTTTTACTGTTTATTTTGAACATTGTACTAAACTATACATTTTGTTTTTCTTTAACATTCACAGATAAACTCTCCAAGTGGGGAAAAGTATAGGTAAGATCATGAGGAGTAAAAAAGCTTGACTTTAAGAGGTAATCTTAAATATTTTTTAAAATTTTGCATGACAGACATAATATAAAGTTGCTTTTATTCATAGTTCATTTTTCTGTAGTTTTGTTTGTTGGTGGTGGTGGTGATGGTGGTGTTTTGTACTGGTTTGGGGGCTCTAACTCTGAGCCTTGTGCTCCTGCTAGGCTTTTTCATTCAAGGCTTACACTCCACCACTTGATCTACACTTGCAGTTCTTTGGTGGTTAGCTGGAGGTAAGAGTCTCAGACTTTCCTGTCTGGTCTGGCTTTGAACCACAACCATCAGCTCTTAGCCTCCTGAGTAGTTAAGATTATAGGCATCCGCCACTGGCTCCTGGTTACACTTCATTTTTCAACTTCTGTCTCACAAAAACTTCCCCCCAGCCTCATGTCTTCCAAAGGAAACTGACCGGGAATAAAATGCTATATTCTGCTTTCACGTAGTATGTAGTTCTCTTCTCCCTGTTTATTTCCCTCCTTAATTTCCTCAATGGTATATATATAAAAAAAAAAGTTGCCAATGACCATGGAAAATGGGATGGCAGGCTTCAATAGAAAAATATCATGGCTAAGGGAACTTTATTACAATAGGGTATATTTGAAGTCTAACTGTTTCTATAGCTCTGGAGGAGCTAAATTCTACTAAGAAGAGGGAACAGTTTTATTGAAGACACCATGGCCATTTGTCCAATGATCTACTAGCCCATAGTTGATGAAAATACAGTTCAACCATTACTTTGTATTTTTCTTTTTCTTTTTAATTTAATTTTATTTTATTTGTGAACATACTGTACAGAGGGGTTACAATTACATGGGCAGGATAATGCATACATTTCTTACCAAGCATTGCAGCCTCCTCCTTTGTTTACCCTTCACCTCCCTTCCCAGCCTCCCCCCTCCCCCCCATCCCAATCCTTCTCCTTCCCCCCTCTCCCCCCCCCCCCCCAACACCGACGTTGTAAAGCTCGTTTTGGACATGACAACTTGTACTTCTCTTTGTTGCAACAGGTCCGCCTGTATCCTTAATACTTTGTATTTTTCTAAAAAAAAATCTCCACCTCTTATTGTGCTAGTACAGAAAAAGTGGATATTTTTGGAAACCCTAAAGCTTATGCTCACTGACAATCTCCTAAGTATAATCAAGTTTTTACAATATTATTATCAACAATATCCACTCTTGTATTATAATAAAATGAGGAAGATTAAGCCATAAAATTGTATTTGTACCTCCAGTTGTTTGTTTTCCATGCTCTGTCTTCAAAGTTGTTCGTTTATATCCATTTGTTTTTGGTTAACAAAGCATGTCCATGTTAGCCCATTCTGAAGAGCTTAAATAAATTAGAAGAATCTCATAAATATTAAGACTATGCTTAACTTCCAATAACACTGCAGATTTTTGTGAGCTTTTTGTTGGGATTTGGGAGACTGAACATGGCCTCATGCATTTTAAGTACACATTACTAATGAGCTACACGTTCGTCTCTATAATTTCAATTGGGCATGCTTTTACAAATAATAAAGTTTTAGCTCTAAACTTGTTTTTGTTCACCTAAAATAAAAATTAATATCAGTAGATTCTTAGAAGTAATCAAAATGGAGGTTGTCTGAATTCCTTATGATCTGTCTAAGCCAGTTTTTGGCTGTCTCCTGAATTAAAGGTCAAGAGCTATGCTGATCATACAGATGATAAATAAACTTACCAGAGATTTGAAAATAACTCTGATTCTAGAACTTTTCAATAAGAAATAGAGGAGACATACACCAAACCCCATTTAAACCACATTCTTTCAGATCTACGTAAGAACTACAATGTTCAATTTTCCTGTGGATTTTCATTTTGAGTTTTCTAATGCTTCTTATATATTTAAGTGATAGCCATATGAAGGGTGCTGATGTTCAGGCCTATAACCCTAGCTACTCAGGAGGCTGAAATCTGAAGATCCTGGTTTGAAGCCAGCTTGAGCAGACATATTTGAGTGATTCTTAGGTCCAATTAACCAGCAGAAAGCCAGAAAGTGAAGGTATGGCTCAACTGATAAGAGAACCAGTCTTGGGCTGGGAAGGTGGCTCAGTGGTAGAGCACTTGCCTTGCATGCATGAGGCCCTGGGTTCGATTCCTCAGCACCACATAAGCAGAAAAATCAAAAGCTGGAAGTGGCGCTGTGGCTCAAGTGGTAGAGTGCTAGCCTTGAGCTGAAGAGCTGAGGGACAGTGCCCAGGCCCAGAGTTCAGGCTCCATGACCGGACCCTCCCCCCCCCCAAAAAAAAGAGTACCAGTCTTCAGTGAAAAAGCCAAGGGTGAGCAGGACACACAGAGTTAAAGCCCCAGTACCAGCACACATACACACACAAATAGAATAAAAATAAAGACCTTCATTCTTATTTCTCCATTCTTACTGATTTATATATCAGTAAGAAATATTTACATAAATGGTCACCAAACGTGAATTTAGTTACAATAATTTAGTTGACAGTGTGTTTTTAAATTTTAATTTGAGCCTCAAAACTCAATTTTAACAGATAGTAATTAAAGTAAGAAAATGGCCTGAGAAACATTTTTCTTGCTTCTTCACATAATGCTTAGATTATGACTTGAAGCCTTTCCTTTTCTCAAATATAATTACTTAAAGCTACATATATTCATTTATTTCAGCTGCAGTTTGTAAACTTTGGCATACTATGTTTCAACTTCCCTTATGATGTTTCTTTATACTACAGGGTGTTTAGAGCATGCTGTTTTAATTACCAAATACTCAGGGATTTCCTCACTATTTTATTATCAACTTATAATTTAATTCTCCTGTGGTCAATTTTTGATATTTTACTTTTTAATTAAGGACTTTATTAATATTTATATTAGGACCAGTCCATGGTAGGATAGAGAATGTCTGATATAAACTTGGACTTTCTTCTTAATTCTTAATTTTTCTCATTGTAATGAGAAAAATAAAATTTACCATTTTAGCCATTTTTAAGTGTACAGTACTGCAAAATTAAGTACACTGACACTGTCGAGTAACTATCATCTGTTCCTTTTTTGCTTTCTCTGCTTTGAAGCTCTCCTATTATATAAATAACACATTTTCACTATCATTAGTATTTCTGTGTATAATCCTGGGGCTTAAACTGAGGAACTTGGGCTCTCAGCTTTCTAACTCACAGCTGGTGCTCTACCACTTAAGCCATGCCTCCAGTACATCATTGTTATTTCTGATGAGCTTGCTCTTTACCCTGATAATACTGCTTCTCTTGAAGTCCACTTGTATGAAAGAGTATTAGTATCAACATGCCCACTTTTTACATTTAATTTTGTATAGTCTCCTCATTTAACTTTCAATTTACTTATAGCATTAAGACATTTACCTTTTAAGTATGATATTGTCCAAAAAGAAATGTATTCATTACCTGACTTCTGAAACATTTACCCCTCTGTACAACACCTTAATAACAATAAAATTATATATTTTTTACAAGCATGTAACTTTTAGATAAGGAAGACTTGAGCATATGTCTGGCATATAATGCTAATTTTTTATACTTACTATAATTGTTAGTATAACTAGGTTATAAGTATACCATTTTTAATTCTTTCTATTTGTGCCATCTATTATCTAACCCCATGTTTTTACTTTTTAAAACTTATTCAGTTTAGCCAACTACTGTCAATGTTCTCATGATGGTTTCTTAGTTCTTTCTTTTCTACTGGTTGTTCTAAAGATAAAAGCATGCACGTTTCATTTATCAGGCTAACCAGAGATAAGATGTACCACTTCACAAATGTGTAATTCCATTTATTGTTTCCAATTTCTCTTCTATTTTCAACTTGAAATTGATGTGAAAGGAGAGATTTTCCATACACACACTCTTGTCTGCATATATCAATGTCTTCCTCATAGATATTATTCATAACCTATGGGCCTACAGAATTATCCAGGGTTCTTTTGGGTTTGGGTTTGTTTGTTTGTGTGGGTTTTTTTTTTCTTTTGGTCAGTTGTAGGGCTTGAACTCTGGGCCTGGGCATTGTCTCTGAGCTTCTTTTGCTCAAGGTGAGCCCTCAACCACTTGAGCCACAGAAGCACTTCTGTCTTTCTTAGTAGTTTATCAGAAATAAGAGTCTCACAGACTTTCCTGCGCAGGCTGGTTTCAAGCCAGATCCTCAGATCTCAGCCTCCTGAATAGCTAGGATTATAGGTGTGAGCCACCAAAGCCTGGCTTTCCGCAGTACTTATATTAAGGTTCTTCCTTGGGCTTATAAAGTTCATGAGTTTGGACAACTGTATAATAACATACCTATTGTTAAAGTATCATACCAGTACTTTCACTACCCTACACATCCTCTATCCTCTATACTCCATCCCTTAGTAGTTGTGTGTTCTTTTTTTAATTTTCTGTATATAATTTATTACTGTCATCATCAAAGAAGATAGTTAGACCAACTTATCTGTTATTACCAAACTGTATTTATATTTTACCTAGAAAAAGTAGGGTTTTGTTGCCATTCTCAAATATAAAATATAAAGCCTAAACCTAAATATTTCTGGAAGAAAAAAACCCTAGCAATAGTTAACCCTTTTTAAGTATTTTCAATCTGTTAGCTCATTTAATCCTTATAACAACACTGTACCACTCATGAGCCATTAGCTACATAAGAATATTAGATTGGATAAATAAGTTGGAAAATCCAGTAGAAATGGATAAATTTCTAGAGACATAAAAGCTGCATAAGCTGAACCAAGAAGATATAAACCACTTAAACAGAACCATAATATGCAATGAGACTGAGGAAGCAACAGTCTTCCAACAACAAAAAAAAAGTCATAAAATGGAGACTAATTCATCTGCTATGAAACTAAGTCTGAACCTGTTCTCCCATTATACTAAAATATCTTTATTATAACTAGTGCTGTATCAGTACAATGATAAATCTTTGGCATTAAAATATATTTATATATAATTAGGCTGTTAACCACCAATGAGTATATATGTTATCCAAATCACTGTCTTAAATTGGTCACAACATAAATTTTAAGATAGGAATAGCATCATCTTCTAATATTTCATACAAAACCAAGTATTACTGATTAACACTAAATTATACAGATGATTTCTTCAATATAAATGTATTTACAAATAAACTTCCCTTTTAAATAGTATCTAGAAAGCATCTTAATGATATTGCCTCTTAAATTATAAAATTATGAAATGCGGGCAAAGTAGTCATATCAATTCTTTTACCAAAAAGTGAAGCTGGTTTCTTTAAAAAAGTTATTTTACTTCAAAAATAAGAAAATAGAGCAACTAGCATAAAAACAATAAAATGAGAGGAAATATTGCATGTTTTCAGTATTAGCCTTAAAGGTTAATGATCTTAACTCTGCAATCAAAAGATGGATAATAATCTGAATTTAAAAGCAATACTCAATCATCTGTTACCTATAAAGACACATCTCACTGACAAAGAACAATGTAAGCTTAGGGAGAAAGAATGGAGTAAAATATTACAAGTAAATGGACTCCGAAAGCAGGCAGGGATAGACATGTGAAAAAAAACAGACTTTAAACTAAGATCAGTAGGAAGAGACAAAGGCATCTCATATTAGTAAAGAGAACAATTTATGAAGAGGAAATTACAGTTCTTAACACATATACACACAAAATAATGGAATATCCAGGTTCATTAAGCAAACACTTCTAGGCTTACACAATGATAGAACCCTGCACATTAACAGCAGGCACTTTCAATACCCCACTCTCACCAATAGGTAGATCTTCCAAACAAAGAAATCACCAAAGAAACCTCAGAACTAAATGATACCATAGACAAATGAATTTAACAAATTTCTACAAAGTAATTCATCTAGTAGCCATACAATACACATTATTCTCCAAAGTCCATGGAACTTTCTCCAAAATAAAACATATTCTAGAATATGCACATAAAGAAATCTTGGCAAATGCATGAAAATTGAAATAACTCTGTATTCTATCAGACCATAATAAAATTTTACTGGAACTCAACAGCAAAAGATACTACAGAAAATATTCAAACACATGGAGACTAAATATATTAATGATGAATGTGTCCCCGATAAAATAAGAGAGGAAATTTAAAATTTTTTGAAATCTAATAAATATAAAAGTTCAACCCATTTTAACTTCAATAACCAGCAATTGAAGCAAAGCTCAAGTAGGACTGGATGATTTCTGTGATCAATTGTATCCATATCCACTTCTCAGCTGCCCCCATCAAACTCCCCTATGATCACAGTCATCTGCTTAGCTTCTATGATTCTTCCCTCTGTTAAATTCTTTCTGACTTTTCCCTCACTGATTCTGAAATTTTATATATAAAGGTAGTTTAAATATCTAACTGTTCAATGGAAAACAGTTTTTCCCTATGATATCCGAACAGTGAAAAAGAAACTTTGACCCATCTAGCAAAACTCTAATCTTCTAACACTCAAATATGAAAAGCATTTCTATCAATGAATTTCATTTGTAGTTATCAATAACTGTTTTTTATATTATAAACTCTTAGAAGGTCAAGAAGGAAGAAATGGTTGGATTTTGAGAAAGAAGACTTGACTCTGTCAAGTTGAATCAGAAGTACTCATGGCTCCATTGTCCCTGAACACACATACACAGTGGACTCAGACAAATGTTTTAACTTCTCTGAGTGTGAGTTTTTAAATCTAAAAATATGAATGAAGCAGTTCTGCCAATCTCTCAAGATTTTAGTTAGAATCAAACAATATTTGCTACCAAACTGAAATAATTTACCACTATAATGTGAGTATATAGGTATAAAACAAAATCCAATAGTTACCTGGACTTTTAAAGAAATAAAAGTCAAAAATGAAAATAAGATATACATTTTGTTGAAATATTTAACCACTTGAAAAACAAAGGTAACTCATTTTGAGATAAACCAAAATATGAACTATTTAGACCAATATTTTACATACTTTGAAACATGTTGCCACAAAAGTGAACAACGATCTGTTAAAGTAACCAATTAGGGGGCTGGGAAGGTGGCTCAGTGGTAGAGCGCTTGCTTTGCATGCATGAGGCCCTGGGTTCGATTCCTCAGCACCACATAAGCAAAAAGAAAAAAGCCAGAAGTGGCGCTGTGGCTCAAGTGGTAGAGCACTAGCCTTGAGCTGAAGAGCTGAAGGACAGTGCCCAGGCCCCAGAGTTCAGGCCCCATGACCAGACCCAAACACACAAACACACACACACAAACACACACACACACACACACACACACACACACACACACACACAAAGTAACCAATTAGCTATTTCTATAATGATCAACAAATTATAAATGCTGATCATTCCACAGTTTAAAATAAATATTAAGGTAGCACTTCAATCTTTAATGGCTTATAACCACATTATTGTTGGCTTAGGAATCAGATGAGAAAACTTACTGCTAAGGATGATAAATAATGGAAGACAACAGCATCCAGAAAATTCACTTGTCTCTAGTGTTTGCTTTGTTATACTTCCTATAGCAACTGGACAAAATTTAGTATTTCTTCTCCAATCCTCTTCTATACAATCTCCAACTCTTATCCTTATCAATAAGGAAATGAAAGGCCAAAGAAAGTTAAGTTTCCTTCCACTTCCCCTATAACATAACTATAGTAGCACCCACCCATCTTAGACTCATTCATGAGAACAGACTGTTCATGAAATGTTTTTCTGTGTCAAATGCTGCACTAAATATTTTATATACACTAATTTAGCTCTCACATTAAACATACAAAGTATATTTGGGGCTAATTTTCTTTAGAAAATGAAGCTAAATTATTTTTAAGGAGCCACCTGTAGAAGGTTTAGTTCAGGGTCTATGACTCTGTATCTGAGAAGAGGTCTAAGGCCTGTCCCAAGACAAGCCTCCTTGACCTTCTATATCTATACACCACATTTATAACTTTACATATCATCCTTCTAGGTTTCATAACAGAGCTTATTTTTAAAAATTTAAATTACTATTCTAAATTGATAAATGTAGCTTATGCACTGAGCACTGTATGTTTGAATACACATTTACATTAGTATATTTGATAGCACAGGTTGTCTTAAAGACATGTGGATTTAGGACATGTGGATTTAGTGAATTCCCATTAGTTTCTGAGACAAACTCAAAATATCAGGTAATAACAACTGATAGCTACTACTTTCCTCTTTCCTTCATCTACAGTAGAAAAGAAAAATGAAATTTTCTGCTTTTGAAAGAAGCAATGGTGGTCTCTTTAATGTGCCTAACAATGCAGGACCTAATTGGCTTCAAGGAGTTTTCTCAAATGACTTTTAATAAAACTTCTTTAGCAGTTTAAGTAGTTCATCCTAGGCCACACAGTTTACCATGCTGCTTATACAGAAGTTAAATACCCTATGCACCCCTCTTCCCCACCTCAATCACAAGGAGCCCATTTCCTTCAGCTTTTAAGGATTAACTTCACTAAATACCAGGCCAATAAGGACTTGAATCTTCCTTGTTCAGTATCTCTCACCAGGACTTACACAGTAGATGCTGAAAAAAAGTATTTTTTATAATGAACAATGGTAAGAAAACAAATTAGAAACTTGTGTTCCTTATAATAAAATTTTCCTTAGGATACTTTTATAATCCTGTTGTTTTAAATAATAAAAAAGCAAAACAAAGCAAAATCTCTACTTTTAAGCTTTACCATAAGGCTAATTTACTTTAATAATATTCAGTCTGAATGGATTTTAATTCCATCTTTATCATTTATTCAGATTCAAAACAAGTCAAATAATCCAGGAATAAGTTTTATGTTTTAAATTTACATATATGTCTTTTTATGTAATTGAATCTGTATCTTCAAAAGCTAGGTTTCTTACAAATCAGAATGTACCTTCCTAAATCCAATAAAAGGATATCACTATATCTGTAGTTCATAAACAGCTTGTCAATCACTCCTGTAATTCAAGAGCTCCATGCATATTTATTACTGCATTCCTTTTTAAACAAATATTGCAAAAGATTACACATAGTGAGAGAAATGTCACCTAAATGCTTTTAAAAGACTGTAAATATCAGTTCTTAATGGTAGGTTCCTTGTCTATCATTAAAATAAATATCAGCTTCCTGTCTCCTTTCAATTTTGTTGAATGCCATCTACTTATCAGTTAACTATAATGATTCAAAAAAGCCAATTACATTTTGTCTATGATTTCTCAATTTCTTTCCTATGCCTCAAAACCATGATTTAGCAGATAAATTCAAAGTAGGAACTATTCACAAACCTCCATCCATCCTTCTGGAGATAGCTGAAGACTCCATCAATAACACTTGCGAAGAACTGCCCTCCTGTGATGAAAAGGGTATTGATGGTAACTAACCGGCCTCTTAGGTTGGGGGGTGAAACCTCCGCAATGTACACTGGAACAGTCATGGAAGCAATACCTGGAAAATACACAGGAAAGCAAACATGAGACTTTCATTCATCTTGAGTATGAGCAAAATACTAGATACAACATACTGGGGTTCATTCATGGCTTTGGTTTTCTGCTCTAAACTAAGACAACAACATTCCTGAAGGTTTTGTTAGTGATTCACTGGAGCTAATACAAATTAAAACCAATCTCTGAGTTCAGTTTTCTATACTATTACTTAAAAGTCTTGTGTAACAATCCAGATACCAATAACTCATGTCTGTCATCCTAGCTACTCAGGAGAGTGAGATCAGAGGATAGCAAATTTTTCTGTCAGTGCAGAAAAGTCTGAGAGACTTAGCCAGCAAAAAAGTTAGACTTGGAGACTTGGCTCAAATAGTGGAGCATTACCTGTGAGCCAGGAAGCTGAGCAAGACCATGAGTGCCTGAGTCAAGTCCCTGTACCAGTAGCAAGAACAATAATAAATCTACAGACCTAGGATAACTTGAGTATGTCTAAATGAACTTTATAATTTCTAAAGACTAAAAATAAAACTGATCTCTAGAAAGAGTTTAACTATTAAAATATTTTTAGTCTATATGGAAATGCAATCAGATAATGGGGGGAATAAAACATTTTCCCTAAATATATACTACTTAAAATCATCATCTCATGCAGTTCATCAAACTTATAAATTGGGTTATTAATTCATATTAAGTCACCCTACTCTATTGGCTAGATGTACATTTCAGGAAAAACTTACATTGGATAGCACCTTTAGGAAAAGACAGTTCTGATGATCTTAGACATAAACAGTTTTATGGCTAAGATATACTTGCTTATGTTATCTTCTCTTTTTTTACCCATTTAAAATTACCAGGTTGCTAGTGGTTCATGTATAATCCTATGTATTCAGGAGGCTCACAGTTCAAAGCCAGCTCAGACAGAAAAATCCATGTGAGATTAACTAAAGAGCAAAAAGACTGGATGAGTGGCTTAAGTGGTAGGCACCTGCCATGAACAAGCAGGATCAACAAGAGCTCAAGGTCCTGAGTGCAAGCCATGGTTCCAGACAACAACTAAAAATTACTATTATATAATCTATCACAGTAGTTCTAATTCCACTGACTAGCAGAACCACTCACAGGACTTTAAAAAAATAAAAATAATAAGCCAGGCGCTAGTAGCTCACGCCTGTAATCCTAGTTACTCAGGAGGCTGAGATCTGAGGATCACAGTCCAAAGCCATCCCAGGCAGGTAAATCCATGAGACTCTTACTTCCAATTAACCACCTCCAATTAACCAATTAAAAAACCAGAAGTGGAGCTGTGGCTCAAGTGGTAGAGTGCTTACCTTGAGCTGAAGCGCTCAGGGAAAGAACCCAGGCCCACAGTTCAAGCCCTACAACTGACAAAGATAAAGATGTCTTTGCCTTACCACTACACTCTGACCCACTAATCAGAAAACTACACAGGTAGGTTGCATCTGTCTTATGTAAATCTTCCAAGCAGTGATCATGATGCTCACTGAGGTATTGTAGAAACTCAAGTTCTATGATGTAAAACTTCAAGACAATCCAAAATGATTTTCTAAAGAAAATCTCAGCCCTGACAGCCACCTCTTATCTTACTCTCCTAAGAATGTCCAATTTTTCGGACTGAAACTAATATCTAACTAATAATACCAAATTTTCAGTTGGAAAAAATGAGTTACTTATGAAAGTTTAAAGCTTTTTAATTGGGTACTGGTGTTTACATCTGTAATCCCAGCTATTAAGAAGGCCAAGTCAGCTTGAGCTCCCTTTTCAATTGGGCAGAATAATTTGTACGTGTCCATTTCCAATTAACCAGCCCAAAAAAAGATAAGATTAGAGATGTGACTCAAGAGGTAAAATGCCAGTGAAGAGCAAGACAGCTGAGTAGAAGGCCCTGAGTACAAGCCCAATACTGGCATAAAAATAAATGACTAATTTAAGCATCTTAATATGTTGATTCTATGAATAATTAACTTGATGAAGCCAGAGTATGCATAACTGAGCCATATAGAATTGCTTTTAATAACTTGAGTTTATGATGCCAAAAAGTGGAGAGTACTGAGAAAGCTGATGCTCTGTTTTCAGCATAAGGGATTGTGACAGCTGTCACACAAAACACAATGCATGTTACTGCTCCACATTCTCAGTTACAGTGCAGGTTGTGTTTCTGGCAGTGTTGGAGATACATCCTAGGGCTTTTGACATGCTGGATAAACACCCTACCCTAAACCCAAGCCTAATAAAACAGCCAGTGTGAATAATACAAGTATTTCCTTCTTATGGAGACAGAGAAGCCCAACTCAGTGTCTTAGGCTTCCTGGCATTTATTCTGGGCACTAAAAATCTCTCTTGTTGTCATAGTAGTTTCCAATTTTACTGATTTTTTAGTATCATTCAATTTATTTGTTTTGTTAATTCTTTGGTAAACATAAGGATAAACACATTGTATTTAAGTAATACATATTTATATGGAAAATTCATTGCAAAACTACTATTAAAGTTCACCATTATTTCTTGCCACTGTAGGTTTATCAATATTTAGAGATCATAAAATCTTATGAGATTTTATGAGATATACAGAATAAGTATTAGATACAATAGGATGAGTGTTTAATGATTTTCACCTAAGCAGCTGAAAAGTCCCTTTGACTACTAATCAGATTAATCAGAAGAAACAATGGCTACCTATGTTGATAAGTGAAGTCTTTTCTGTTCCTTTACTATGTGAACATCTCAATATGCTTTCAAAAATCAAATACTAATTTGTTATCTGGATTTCATTTTATGCATTGACCTAGGTTTAAACAAGAAGTAGGTTGTTCTCTTTAGATTGATAGATCTATTCAGCAATCTAATCCACAGAAGTAAGCTGACAAAAGTGGAACTGTGGGTTGGGCCAACAAATGTTGGTCACAACATCCACAGATTTTATTTGACAGAAAATGTAAGCATGTCCTCAAGACCTTAAAATATCAAAAAATTGATGGTAAAGAAAGTCTGATTTTTTTTTTCCAAAATGAACCTCAGTGCATTGCATTCAAAGTAAGAGATAAAGCCAGGGCACTAGTAGTTCCTAGCTGTAATCCTGGCTATTAAGATAGCTGAGATCTGAGGACTGAGTTTCAAAGCCAGCCTAGGCAAAATTGTGTAAGAGACTCTTATCTCCAACAAAACCAGCAAAACACTTCATGTAGAGTTGTGGCTCAGATGGTGAACCTCAAGCAAGTGAGAGTGCAAAGCCATGACTGTGTGTACACACACACACACACACACACACACACACACACACACACACACACACACACACACACACACAGAGTAGCAGACAAAAGGAAAAAGACTGAGGAATTATAAAAAGCCATAGCCACTGTATTTAGAGTTAGAAAAGGCCTCAAAAGATCTCTGTACAATGAGTGCTCATACTTACTAATAAATACTATTACCACTATGTCTATGATGTTAGATAGTATAAATAGGCCAGATAATTTACTTAATCCACAATGTATCTCCATTAAAAGCAAGTAATCATCCCCATTTCACAGAGAACCATCTTACTACATGGCATATGAAAATTCACAGCTGACAGATTCCATAATCCATTGTGAAGCCACAGATGAGAGGGGGCTCTGGAACCTTATCCAACTCCAACCTTACCCCTTCCCAGCTTGGTTAGTTAAAACCACGAGCTTTTAGGGTCTATTCTAAATCACTATAGAGTCTGTGTAGTTCAGCCCTGGATAATTAAGTTACAGGAGCATTCAAATAAATGAGCAATAACTTTCCTTATTATTCTCCTAAAATTGACTGGATTGTAAAGAAATTGAGCCAGGTTCTATTGGTTCATGCCTGAAATCCTAGTTACTTAGGAGGCTGAGATCTGAAGACGGAAGTTCAAAACCAGGAGGAAACTCGATGAGACTCATCTCCAATTAATCACCAAAAAAGCCTTAAGTGCAATGGTGGCCCACGTGGTAGAACATGAGCAAAAAGCTCAGAGAAAGCGCCCAAGTGCTAAGTTCAAGCCAAGGAAGGAAGGAAGGAAGGAAGGAAGGAAGGAAGGAAGGAAGGAAGGGGAGGGAGGGAGGGGAAGGAGGGAGGGAGGAAGGAAGGAAGGAAGGAAGGAAGGAAGGAAGGAAGGAAGGAAGGAAGGAAAGGGAGGGAGGGAGGAAGGAAGGAAGGAAAGGGAGGGAGGAAGGAAGGGAGGAAGGGAGGAAAGGGAGGGAGGGAGGAAGGGAGGAAAGAGAGGGAGGGAGGAAGGGAGGAGAGGGAGGGAGGGAGGAAGGGAAGAGAGGGAAGGAGGGAGGAAGGGAGGAGAGGGAGGGAAAAGGGGGGGAGGAAGGGAGGAAATGTATCAAGACTCACTTTTTTGGCTTTGGAATTATAACCAAAAATAATCTCAAAGGGTTACACATTTCATAAATTTATGTAACAGAAAATTATATGGTTTAGGAGAGTTCTGTGGGGAATTTTTTTTTATTTCTTGCCTATTCCAACCACTATCTAAATAAAATTTAAAAACTAACAAAGAATATAGTCAGGCAGGTTCTGGTGGCTTGCACTTGTAATCCTAGCTTCAAGAAACTGAGATTTGAGGGTCTCATTCCCAAACTGGGCTAGAATACAAATCTAAGAGACTCTTAAATCCTATTAACCAGCAAAAGGGATCAGAAGCAGGAGCAGTGAGCATGTGTGTGTGAGCATCCGTGCGTGCACATACACATGCGCGCACGTGCACACAGACGTTTGAGATCTTACAAAATAATGAACTTACAACAGTAAGAACTCATTATCATGCCTTGCTTTGAGTTTCATTAAAAACTGTACCTCAGGAACACAAGGCAACCGGATTCACACACCAGCTACCATGCTGCCAAGCTGATTCACCATCTCCACAGCCTAAAATGCTCCTGAGTGCTGGAGATGGCTTTCAAGAACTGCTGGAAGCCCTTTTTAAAGGCCTGAGTCAGAATTATAAGTAATACCATAACCAAATAGCATCAGAAAATCCTGTTGTGATGGATAAATACCCATGAATCACAGGAGTCTCACAGCATGAGAGGCCATGCAGCAACTAATTAGTGTCTTAGAAGTACATGAAGCCATCTTCTAATATAGCTTCTTGAACAAAAAGGATTATGATGTCCTAATTTTGGTTTGTAAATTATTGGCTTATCTCTAAAGAAGGAATTTTAATAGAAAGGCACAGAATCTGTTTCAATAAACATATCCCTCTCTAGGATGGTTCCACAGGGATCTCTTGTCCACACATGAAATGCTTACTTTTTTGTTGTTGTTGTTCGTGGGGCTTGGGCACTGTTCCTCAGTTCTTCAGCCCAAGGCAAGCACTCTACCATTTGAACCACAGCGCCACTTCTGGTTTTCTGGTGGCTTATTGGAGATAAGTATCTCATGGACTTTCCTGCCCAGGCTGGCTTTGAACCACAATCCTCAGATCTCAGCCACCTGAGTAGCAAGGATTACAGGTGTGAGTCAGTGGCGCCCAACTGAAATGTTTACATTCTTCTAAGTAGTTTAGTGTCTACAAATGCCAGCTTTTACTTTATTCTAATAAGGCTCTGGATGGTCACAATCAATTCAACATGCACTAGGCTGAAATATAACACAAAATACCTACAACAGAATCAGGTTATATGAAAGATTCTGTCTTTGAAGGTAACAAGCAAAGTTAACATTCTATGTCACTAAAAAGCCCTTAACAATGCACTACAAGGATGTGCTGAGTCAACATTTCTACTCATTTCAATCTCTCTTGACATACAATGACCTCTCCTGACCATATGCTATGGATCTTCCCAAGTCTCCTCTTTCTTGAAGCATCTCCATGGAGATGATCACATTTGTTTCTCTGCACAGGACTACAAGCTTGATCTTCTTTGTTTTTTTGTCCAAGACCAGAGCTCAAACTTGATATCTGACACTCACTGGCTGATATTCTACCACCTGAGCCATGCCTCTAACCCAAAGGGTTGGGTTTTTATTTGGTTTGTTACAAACATTAATGGAATGATTTTAGCTCATGTACTTAAGTTACTACATATGACTTGTTTACATGTCAAGCCCAGGCCTGGGCATGGTAGAAGTACTTACAAGTTATTGGTTTAGTACTATGGGTCACATATACAAAGTCATAATCTCTTAAATTAGTTTCAACTGATCGATTTTAAACTGCAATTGACATTAATTAGGAGAAATATGATTAAGCTCTAGTGCCAAAGTAAATTAAAATCATCTCTATGCCAGGTACTTGAGGCTACAATCCTAGCTACTCAGGAAGAACTGTGGTTCAAAACCGGCCCTGACAGAAAAGTCTATGACATTCCTATCTCCAATTAGCTGGCAAAAAGAAGAAACTGGAGGTATGGTTCAAGTGATGGAGCAGTAGCCTTGAGCAAAAAAGCTAAGGGAACAAGTAAGTCCCTGAGTTCAATCACCTGTACTGGGACAAACAATGTACATTCAAAAATAAAAATAAATTCTCATCACTCACATATTAAATACTTAAATTGAATTATAACTTCAAGTGGTTTTTGTTTTTCATACCAGTTTGTGGCTTTCATTCACTATATCACATTCATTTCTCTCTTCTTCAAAATACTGTTTTCTAATAGGGCTCCAAAGCTAGGCAAGGACCATAAATACAGGAAGCAAATGTAGGATGTAAGAGGTCAAACATTAACTTATCTGCAAAGCAATTAAGGTTTAACAGCCTCTTCAGGCCAAAGAAAACTGCCAAACAAAACACATAACTGCATTGCTATATATAACCATCTGGTCACTGTTCTGTTAACTTGCAGTATACATTCAACTTAAATAACAGTATAGTATTCCAATATACAGACATGCATACTTTATGTAACCACATCCTTCTCATTCCAAATGTAACCCTTATATACACAACAGAATTAGAAGCCGGTGCTTTCAGATATTGGAAAGATTTACCTTTTGTTGAGAATATTCATGAATTAAATTAACCTTGGGTTTAAAAGTCACCAAGAAGAGTGAAAAAATGAGTGTGCTTCTGGAAGACAAAGATTAGAGAGGGCAGCAGAAGGACAGCATGAAGGAAGGAACTTGATGGGAAGAGATAAATTAATACATATTAAAGAAATGTTCTATAATAAGAATAGAAGAGGTTCTCTATACCTAAGCAAAGAGGGTAGTATGATATGCTACAAGAGCAGCATTATGCCTTTCCACCTCACAAATGCAATGCACAAAGGTTAATAAGAAATCAATATGTTTTCCCCAAGGCAGTACATTCAGTAAGCAGGAACACTAGTGGTACTTTGTCATATTTAACTCTATTTGACACCCAGAGTAAAATGTGCTAAAGAAAACAAACAGGAGCTAAATGGCTGTGAATCACCTGAATACAGATTACAATTGAATAGGTATCAGTGAAATCATTGTATAAGGAGTGCTGTCATAGGAAAAAAAATGAGCCCAGGACTAGAATCTGCCTTAAGATATATTCACACAATACATTAAGGGCTGATGAGCAAAATAGAAGTAAGAAGGGAAATATTAAAATACAAAAACAATAAACAAAGCCCTCTTCCCCAAACTTCTTTTTACATTTTTTTCAATTGTACTTTATGGTAAGGGGGATGTACAGGGGGGTTACAGTTATATAAAGTAAGGTAATGAGTACATTTCTTGTCGAGCATTGTTACCCTCTCCATTTTCTCCCACTTTTCTTCCCCCAACCCAAACTTTTTAAAGCTGTTTTCCAATGGAATATCTGACCCTGCCTAAAAAGCAGGGAAAGCCAGGAAGAGAGAATCACATTAAAACAACAACAACAAAAACCCAGAATGAAGTTAAACCAGGATATGCTTAGGTTATTGTAAGAACACTATAGTAGAAAAGCAGAACAGAAATAAACACCACACTGCAATAAGGAACCAAAATGAAACTGCATGAAATCTGAATCAGTAGTACAGAACTTCAATTTGAGATGTTTTCTAGGATTAAAAGCAAAGAAATTAAAATAAAATTTAAAATATACTATACTAAAGGAAATGACTATAAGAGAAATAATTGGGCCCAGGTTAAATGCTAACAGCTACACACATACTGGGGACCATTTTTTTCAAGGTTAACAGAATTGATTATTCTTATTTTACATGTAAGGCAGCAAGACAAAAAACAGCTTGTCCACAAAGTAATAATAGTAGTTATTATTATTATGGACTGGGAAGGTGGCTCGGTGGTAGAGTTCTTGACTTGCATGCATGAGGCCCTGGGTTTGATTCCTCAGCACCAAATAAGTAGAAAAAGTTGGAATTGGCACTGTGGCTCAAGTGGTAGAGCACTAGCCTTGAACTGAAGAGCTGAGGGACAGTACCTAGGCCCATGGTTCAGTCCCCATGACCAACCCCACCCCCCAAAAAAATTATTATTATATAAACAAGATAAATACCATGGAGCTACAGTTGTAGATATATGAAGACAAAATGTTATGACTCAAGTATTTTATACCTAGCCAAGTTGCCTCCTTTCAATTGTGAGTAGCTGAATGTCACTTTCAGACAAGGGGGAAAAAAAATCAAAGATCAGCTAGGCATCTACTATTTTTTAAACTACCTCGAAGCCAATGCCAGCATTAATGACAACTTTCAGGCTAGGGAAGTTTCATTAAGAGGATCAGCCTCTCCGTTTGCACAGAGTTCCAATTTCCTAATTGGACTACCTACTTACTTCAAGCTTCCTCCCCATGATTCCCTTGCTTTCTCAGTCACACATTTCTCGAGCTACATAGAATTCCTTGACTTGACAACTACTTCAAAACAGTAGCTGGAATTCTTCTGCACTAGTATGTGACAGCAATGGCCAAATAATTTACTCAGTTGGGAGTACGCCTGAATAATTATGAAATGTTCTTTTCACTTTTCAATGTTCAAAGTGGTACTGATTCACAGAGCAACATAATGTCCATCTTAATTACCAAAGATGCCCATTAATGATTTATTATTACAAAACCTTGACTGAATGACTCTGGCCAATGAGTTTTGTAATGCAGTAAAAATAATATAAGGTACATACTAACAGAGATTATCTTTCCATCCAGAGAACAGAATGGCTGCTTTCCACTTAAAAATCATTAGTAAAATGTTTAAAGTAATAACACAGAAAAAAAAGACTTTTGTTTGTTGGTCTTTGCAGCTAAACATTTAACCCAGAGCCTCATTTTGTATGTTAAGCACATTATCAAAAACGATCAACCTGTGCTCACTTCGGCAGCACATATACTAAAATTGGAACGATACAGAGAAGATTAGCATGGCCCCCGAGCAAGGATGACACGCAAATTCGTGAAGCGTTCCATATTTTTAATTCTATGCCTCCATCAGAAAGAATGACATTGCCCCATTTGTTAGGAAATGGAAAAACTTGGAAAAAATTATATTAAGTGAAGTAAGCCAGGCCCAAAGAAACATAGGTCCCATGGTTTCCCTTATTTGCAATATCTAGTATATGTATGAGTCAAGTGGAAAAGGTCAGATAATGTGATGTTAGGAAAATGAACCCTTAGATATGTATTTTAATGTTTTTTTTCCTTTCATGCATTTGTTTTTAACGCATTTATAAGATTGTCTCTTTGTAGCTTTGTATGTCCCTCCCCCCCCCCACAGTATAACCCCTGCTTTCACTATATTTGATGTCAGTATAACTTGTAGAGGAGATGGGGAAAAACAAGTCGTTTAAGGATACAGGTGGACCTGTTGCAACAATGAGAAGTACAAGATGTCGAAAAGGAGCTTTACAATGTTGGTGCGGGGGTGAGGGTGGGGGGGAGGGAGGCGAGGGGGGGGATGGGGAGGGGGGAAGGGATGTGAAGGGTAAACCAAGGAGGAGGCTGCAATGCTTGATAAGAAATGTACGCATTAACCTGCCCATGTAATTGTAACCCCTCTGTACAGTGTGTTCACAAAAAAATAAAAATTAAAAAAAAAAACGATCAACCTCTACCCCATAAATATAAATTTTTGCATTTATTTTCCAATACACTTTTCAGAAGAAAATGGAAAGTTTGTTCAATTACAGTGTTGAGAATCCTAATATAAAAGTCAGCTTTCAAGGAGCTCAAATTGTATGTACATCATTGAAACTGGGCTTATAGACTCCAGGCCCAAAATATAGGAATCCCAAGTTAGGTTCAGCTGTTCTATTCCTGTATGCCAAATAAAGTAACATGGTGAAAGGTATTATATAGCAGCCAAGAGAAGAATGAGAAGCCACAAGAAATGGGGACAGAGTAAGCAAAGTACACATCGTTCAGTCTTGGTCAAGGCATGACCTGGTTGACCATTAGCTAGTCTTATCTCAGAAGGAGTTCTAAGAAGTTATCCTTTACTACTGACACAAAAAGGGAAGAGTTGCATAGCAGGGTGAGTTCCTGAGTTTTGGCTCTTCCCTCTGAAATGATAAGGCATTACCTGTTGAGGCACAGTTTACCTTCCAGACCAAATACTTAGTAGTGAATGTTCTCTTTCCTGGAGCCTAAGAATGATTGTAACTGCAGCAGAGAATAGCTCAGATCAACGGACACAGATACAAAGTTGGAGAACTTTTAGTCAATTCACAGGACTAAGAAACAGAATCTTTTAGGTTGCCACTGGCATTAGTATTAGGTAATTTTTATTACGCAATCAAAGCTGAAGACAAAACTGAGGTCCTATTTTGTTTTCCAGAATAACAAATAAATATAAATCCAAGCTTGCTCTGCTGGATCTTTGACATGGTAAGCCCTAGGCATGGGGCTACATTTGACTACTTCATGAACAAGCCAGACGACTGAACAGGTCAGTGTCATCTCTCTTGGTGTACTGGGCAATAAACAATTCAAATGAACTGGCATGCTACTTCCCATGGCTCACAAACATCTCTTTACTTGTATATCTAGTGGTAGCTTTCACTCAGCCAACAGAAGTGAGCTCTGGCACCAACTACCTGGCATTAATGATGGAACTATCATTGACACTGCTCTGAGAATTTGGAGACACTGATATAGCCAGAACAGAAATAGTGACTTACTTTGACAAATGATTTTTAAGAGGGCCTCTATACATACTTTTAATACTTAAATGTAGAAATACTTTGTAAGGTTCGCTCCTGGATGGCTAGCAGACTCCACCCTCCTCGCAGCAAAGTCTCCACCCATTACCTGCGTTACCTAGGCAACTGGGACACCTGGAAGAGGTCACATCTGCATCCGCTGGGGTCACATCTGAATTTGATGTGGCCACACCTTTCCCCGCCCATACCCTACATAAGGCCTAGCCCAGGCCCAGACTCTCTTTTTTTCTCACTCTGTTCTTTTCTAGCTCTTGCTCTTCTTTTCTAGCTCTCTCTCTGCTCTAGCTCTTTCCTCTCTCTTTCCCAGCCACGTGGAGTGCCAACCTTGCCTGCTCCCAGCAGGTCTACTGAATAAACCTACCCCTTACCTGAATACCACGTGAGTGATACTGTTCTTACCCCTCTCTCTGCTCTTTTCTAGCTCTTTCCTCTCTTTCCCAGCTCTCTCTCATTCCCAGGCCTTTCCCAGCTACGTGGAGTGCCAACCTTGCCTGGTCCCAGCAGGTCTACTGAATAAACCTACCCCTTACCTGAAAACCATGTGCGTGCTGGTGCAGTTCTTACTCGGCTACCTCTTTTTAAAAACCTAACATACTTCTTATCTCTTTTGATTAGAGTTTATAAAATTTCATCCATATTTATGTTCATAGTATATTTCAATTGCTTTTGTTTACATGAACTATTTTAATAACCTTTTCAGGACAGAATAGGTAGAAAATTAGACAAAACAAATATAGCTAAAACAGAAACAAAATGTGGGGAAAAGATGACAAATGTATAACTAAACATCAATTATATATCATTTATATTCTACAATTTTCTAATGGTTAAAGAAACAATAAAAATTATTTCAGTGGGAAATCTTTTTTTTTTTTTTTTGGTCGGTCATGGGGCTTGAACTCTGCGCTGTCCCTCAGCTTTTCAGCTCAAGGTAAGTGCTCTACCACTTGAGCCATAGCGCCACTTCCGGCTTTCTGGTGGTTTATTGGAGATAAGAGTCTCAAGGACTTTCCTGCCTGGGATGGCTTTGAAATGTGATCCTCAGCTCTCAGCCTCCTGAGTAGCTAGGATTACAGGCATGAGCCACCAGCACCTGGCCAATGGGGAACTTTAAATGCAGAATCAAAGGCTTCTTTTTATGGTGGCAAACTGAAAAGATTCCCAATCTTAAGAGGTTTCCTTTTCTTCGAGTATGTCCCAACTCTAAGATTTGATCTTCATAGTTATAAAAAAAAAAAAAGGATCCAAAATCACAAGGGAAATTCCATGCATATCTGTGTTTTGGAAATACTTTTCTGAATCCTTTATATCTTAATCAATCTCAATCTTACAATTCTTATTGGGATTTCTCTATTAAACCTTGGCACCCATAGCTCACACCTGTAATCCTAGTTACTCAGGAGGCTAAGATTTGGAGGATTGAGGTTCGAAACCAGAGGGGTCAGAAAAGTCCTCAAGATTGCATGTCCAGCTAACCAGCGTGGCTCAAGGATTAGATGTAAGCAAGCAGTATTAAATCACAGATGACTTCTCATTGGTAACAATGGGACCCAGAAGAGAATAAAAGGCATATTCACTGTGTTAACACAGGGGTCACCATTTGGAGTTCCCTTTACTCTGCTGAAAGGTTGTCCCTCTCCCATTTCACACGCATCCTTTTGTGTCCCACATTTTAAATTCTAAAACAAAGCAAGCTCCCTCCAAAAGTTATGTTAATTGCTGAACCTTTAGATTTATAGAACTCAAAACATCTTATAATTTTTGTAATGCTCATATTTAGTCCCTATTTTTAGGTTATTTATCAAGGAACACAACTAGGAAAATAATCTGTGGAGGAGTTATAGAAGCTAGCACTACTAGGGTTAACATTGTCACCTACTGAGGGAAAGAAAAGAAGCACCTAGAAGAGCAAAGTCCCTGCTCAGCATGGAGCCTCCCTAACTCTGCCTACTTTCCTAGGATGCAGAAGCCCTCCTTTCTTTGACCTTCAAGAATAAGCTTTTAGGTTGGGAGTCACTCCTCTTCTCAACATCACCAGCCCTAGGAAAAACCTGATTCCTTTCTACACCTGAAAATTAGTTCCAAACTTGTAACACAAATAGAAAATAACTATCAATCCAGATTTCTTAATCCAACAGGAAAAAAAATAATTCCTTCAAGGAAATATCACACCTACAAAAATCACAGCATTTGGAAGGTTGAAGCAGGAAGATCACAAGTGGGAGGTCAGAGTGGAATATGTCAAGAGACCTTATCTCAAAAAAAAAAAAAAAAAAAGGAGGGAGGGGTTATAACAGTCACCAACATTCACTTCCATCCTCCATCCTCACCCTGAAATCCTATTATCTATTTCAAAAATTCAGATCAAGAGCGAGAAAGGTCACCACATCCAGATGGACTTAACATAGTACATGTGTCTTGGATTCATTCACATTACAAAGAGAAGAATATTAAACAAGCTAATTTCTACCCTGATTGTAATCTGGAACCCCTTAAAATAGTCTGCATTCCCTATTTTCTCCTTCCCCTCCAGAGAAAAGGAAAAAAGCTTCTGAGTCACATCCATCTAGTGGCTAATCACAGTTGTGGTGGTCAACATGCATGTAGTAAATTCCTGTGCTTTTACTCCAATTAATCTTCATTAAGCTTAAGCTAGCCTTCTCTGTCAATAAAGCATATAATTATTTACATACCTGACTGTCACATTTATCTTCCAACTTAGTTATGCTTTTTCTTTCCTTTCTGCTATCTTTAATTGCCCTGTACATACATGTATATGAGCACATGTGCGCACGTGCGCGCGCGCACACACACACACACACACAATGGGTATATCTACGCAGATATATGTAAGTGTATATATATATGTGTGTGTATATAAACTGTATATTTTTCCCTTATATATCTTTCAGCTAGTTTTGAAAGTTGTATTTCATTTTCCTATTTTTTACTTACTAAAATTTTAATCATGAGCTTTTAAAATAACAAAATCTGGGGGCTGGGAAGGTGGCTCAGTGGTAGAGCGCTTGCCTTGCATGCATTAGGCCCTGGGTTCGATTCCTCAGCACCACATAAGCAAAAAAGAAAAAAAGCCGGAAATGGCACTGTGACTCAAGTGGTAGAGCGCTAGCCTTGAGCTGAAGAGCTGAGGGACAGCACCCAGGCCCAGAGTTCAGGCCCCACGACCAGACCCCAAAAAAACAAAACAAAACAAAACAAAATCTGAAGTTACACAGCATCTTTTCTCTCCATTTAAAGCACATTAATTCCCTTTTTCTCCCAACTTCTGTTAGGTTTTTTTAAGTCTGCACTTTTATATCAAAACAGTTTTGTTACATACTTTTTATGTCTCCAGTTAAGACAGAGATAGTGTCTCCCTCCAGAATAGAGTTTTCCATATAACCTCAAAAGAATAGACTCCCTCCTGGTCAAAAAGGAGGTCAGTTTATTGCCTTTTTTTAAAAGTTCATTGCTTTTTTTTTTTAATAGGACCTTTGTCATTTGTATGTCTTCTTTTGAGAAACGTTCATGAAATACCCTTTTTTTTTTCCCTTGGCGCTGAAACATGGGCCTCCCATGATCTCTTGCGTTTTTTTTCTGCTTAAGGCTGCTGCTCTACCACTTCAGCATACCTACACTTCTGGTCCAGGCTGGCTTCAAACCATGATCCTGAGCTCTTAGTCGCTTGCGTAACCAGTATTACAGGTGTGAGCCAATTTTTTTTTTTTTTTTTTTTTTTTATAAAACCAGGACTTGGGCTGGAAATGTGGCTTAGTGGTAGAGTACTTGGTAGCAAGCATGAAGGCCTGGGTTCAATTCCTCAGTACCATATAAACAGAAAAAGCCAGAAGTGGCTCTGTGGCTCAAGTGGTAGAATGCTAGCCTTGAGCACAGAGAGAATTAGGGACAGTGCCCAGGCCCTGAATTCAAGCTCCAGGACTGGCAAAAACAAACAAAAACAAACCAAAAAAAAACGGGACTAAAACTGGGCTCCTGATACCTTAGCTCACTGGCTAATACTCTACCAACTGAGTGATACCTACAGCCCCAGGACTTTTTGTTTTATATTGAGTTTTGTGGGTTCTTTGCATATTTAGGGTATTAAGGCTTAATGGAATGGATATTTTGCAAACATTTTCTCCTATTCTGTAAGTTCTCTTCTTTCCTTTGTTGTACAGAGCTTTTTTAAAAATTTTTATTTTATTGTAAAGATGCTGAACAGAGGGGTTACAGTTACATGAGTAAGGTAATGAGTACATTTCTTGCTGAGCATTGTTACCTCCTCCATTTTCTCTTATTATCCCTTCTCCCCCATATAGAAGCTTGTTATTTGATGCAATCTAGTGGTCTGTTTTTGCTTCTGTTACCTGTTGGGGGAGGGAATCTTATCCAAAAAAAAAATAATTGCCTATACTGATATCTTATTATTTTTGTATATCTTCTTCAATTTCTTTCTTTAGTATTTCTTTGTAGAGATCATTCACTTCCTTGGTTAAATTTTCCTTAGGCATTTTATCAATAGGCTTCTTCTAATTTTACCCAATTCATTATTGTTGTATGAAAATGTCACTAATTTTCCTATGTTCGTTTTTTGTAACCTTCAACATTACTGAATTGACTTATTAAAGCAGGTATTTTGGAAGTTTAAATTTGTATATATATAAAATCATACAGCGGTAATTTTACCTTTTCCTTTTGTATTTGGGTATTCTTTCTCTTGACTAGTTGCGCTGGATAAGACTATATAGAATAAGAGCAGTGAAAACAACAGATCAAAATCTTCATTTTGAAAGTTTGATTTATCTTACTTTCTCTAATTTAATGAGAACTTGTTGATGCAGCAGAAAAAAAAAAAACTCCCTTATATCTCACATGCCATTTAGAAAAAAGGCTAATGGCCACCTACCTTCTAGTTTTTGTTTCTTTTGTGTGTGCATGTGTGTTCATGCATGAGTGTATGTACCAGTAGGAGAGCCTGAGCCTAGGTCCTCTTGTTATTACTTGGCTTTTTCAAACTCAAGGCTGGCACTTTACCATTTAAGCCACATCTCTACTTCCATTTTTTTTGCTGGTAAATTGGACAAAAGAGTCTCATGGACTTTTCTGCCCAGGTTGGCTTTGCATCTTGATCCTAAGACCTAAGCCTCCTGAGTAGCTAGGATTATAGGCATGAACCACCAGCACCCAACAGATATATATCCCCTATGGTTCCCCAAGGGTTCATGTTTGAATGGTTGGTCCCAGTAGTATTCAAAGTTGTTTGGATCTTGAGGAAGCTAACTTTATCAGTAGAATATACCATTTATGAGTCCATAAATTAATTAGGGACCTAATTAGAGGAAATAGGTCACTGGTGACATGACCTTGAGGACTGTTATTTTTGTCTCCAGCCCACTTCTTTTATCCTGCTGCTAGTGGTCATTAGGTAAGAAGCTTTCTTTTGCCACACCCTTCTACCATGATGTTTCCACCCTTTCACAAGCCTAAAAGCAATGAAAATTTTATACCAGGGATTGAAATCTGAGGCAAGATAACCCTTTCCTTCTTATGATTTCTTCCAACTAATTTGTCAAAGCAATGGAAAGCTGATTCACACACACACACACACACACACACACACACACACACACACACACACACAAATTTTTTTGTGCGTGCCAGTATTGAGTTGTGAACTCAAGGCTTCACATCTCTGATTTTTTTTTAAATTTTATTTTCTTGTAAAGATGCTGTACAGAGAGGTTACAGTTATGTCAGTAAGGTAATGAGTACATTTCTTATCAGGCATTGCTACCCTCACATCTCTGATTTTTTTTTTTTTTTCCTACTCAAGGCTGATGCTCTACCACTTTGGCCACATCTCCAATTCTGGCTTTTTTTCTTGTTAACTGGAGATGTCTATCAGGTTTGTCTGCTCAAGCTGGCTTTGAACTTTAATCCTCAAATCTCAGTCTCCTGATTATCTAGGATTATATGCTATTATTTTTTTTCACAGAATCTATTTTACAGCTTGTGTCAAGTTCTATACACATGCCCTTTCATTTATCCTTCCAATCATTTTATTTTATACAAAAAAAATGAGACAAACATTCAAGAGCAAAAACAATTGTTTCACAATCTGTGATATTTTGTTTTTAAAGTTGAAAAAGGTACTCAAAAACAAGTTCCAGAACTGCTTTCTGGAACTTTCACATGCTACTTTCCTCAATATTTACTTGAAACTGAAATTTGTTTTCCCTTTGATGGACAGGATAACAGGGAACTATTCCTGCCAACAACTCATTGAGGCATAGTGACTACATCTAAATCAGTTAAAGAAAACTGAAAAAAGCAGCTGCTATGTCTATTCACAATCACCCAGCAAGCTGGGAGAAGGGAGGGTGTTATTCTTCTACTTGCAAGTCAGTCCATCAAAACCCTCACCCAGGAGTGTGCCAGCAACTTCCACACTAATTGTAGAATTGCCATAGCAATGAAATGACAATAGCCACACATGCTCATCTGGACGACCAAGCTGGGCTATTTATAACTGGAAGAGGGACACCAGCAACAAAGTCACAGAGAGCAGATTAATCAGTCTAAGCTCAAACATATTAAAGACAGGACTTGCTGTTTTATGTTGCTTACCCCAGAAAAACAGTGACAACATAATTTCATTAGCTATTTTCTTTTTTGTCAAAACCAAACAACAGTGCTTATACAACATATAAACATCAGGTCATTTTTTTCTCCCATGGACCTTGGGAAATTTTCAGTTCCCACTTTGTGTGTGTGTACATGTGTGGTTGTGGGGCTTGAACTCTGAGTCTGGGTGCTGTTCCTGAGCTCTTTTGTTCAGGGCTAGCACTCTACCACTTTGAGCCATAACGCCATTTCCACTTTGTTTTTTTTTTTTCTGTTTTTGTTTTTTTGTTGGTCGTGGGGCTCTGGGCTTGGGCTCTGTCCCTGTGCTCTTCAGCTCAAGGCAAGCACTCTACCACTTGAGCCACAGAGCCACTTCCGGCTTTTTCTGCTTATGTGGTGCTGAGGAATCGAACCCAGGGCTTCATATATGCTAGGCAAGGACTCTATCAGCCCCAAAATCTGCTCTCTGCCATGAGGTTCTTTCTACCTTACCACATGCCCTAAAATCAAAGCCAGCTGATCATGGCCTGAACCAAATCATGAAATCATGAATTAAATGAAATCATGAGCCAAAACAAACCTTTTTCTCCTTTAAGTTGTTCGTCCAATTATTTTGTCACATTGATAGAAAGCTCACCATTTTACAACTAGATTATTATTATTGTAAGTCCAAATTGAGTTAAAGGAAATATCCAAAGTAATATAGCCTATAAATGGTGAGAATTGTCAAAATCAAATATCCATGGTTATATAGCAAAAAAAAAAAGTATAAATACTTTGCATGCTTTTCAAAAAGACTTTTGGAAACTTTTTAAAAGTTTAAGTGGCTTAGTGACAGAATGCATGCTTAGTATGAAGGAGGTCTAAATTCAATCTCACCACCACTCAAAATTTTAAGCACAAACATGAATATACATGCACACATGTGTGTGCACACATACACACATTAGAGGAGCCCATTGTATATACCTTAATGTGGACATCTGATATTAAATATGTATTTAAGTAACTTTTAATCCCTTGAATCTATCTTTGTCCAGGTGACGAGGCTAGAAGTTTTAGGTTTCCAACTCATGGTGTTTAGGCAAGGAGAGTAAGGACAAATTGTACTGTGTGTAAATGCAGTGAATGGCTCCAAGCCAGGCAAGAACAAGCCAGCATTTCTTCTAGTCCTGTTTAAACACATTTACTACCCCCTAAAGGACAAACAAGCATTGCATGAGTGCTTGGTGGGGGGATAACAAGCATTCTTTAAGCCAAAGACAGTAGTCACACAGGTTTCAAATTCTTTAATAGCTATTCCAAATTCTGCCCAATAAATATTCACTACAAGAATATGTCCATATACCAGACAGCTGTGGCTCACACCTGTAATCCTAGCCACTCAAGCAACACAGTTTGAAGCCAGCCATGACAGACAAATTTGAGAGATTCTTACTTCCAATTAAGCAGCAAAAAGCCAGAGGGAAGCTGTGGCTCATGTGGTAGAGTGCTAGCTTTGAGCAAAAAGCTCAAAGACAGCACCCAGGCCCATATATATGCTCATGTTCTGGAAGTAAAGTTGAAATATAGATAAGTGCTAACAATCCACTCATTTAGAAAACATTTAGCAGATACTAGAATAAAATTCTATATCTATAATGAGAAATGTATAAAACATAAGAAACCTATAATGTAGTAGAAATATGAAATATACAATTATCACAGATGCACAAAAATGCATAACAATGTGCACAGCAAGCATGCTCCTAAAAATAAAATAACCTGTTACTCCTGAGTTTGTAGGAGTGCCAGGATCACTATGAACTCCTAATATTCTTCTCCTGATATTCTATTATTCTTCTATCATCTAAACATAAAACTTATTCTTCCCCCCCACCTTCATTTTCCTAACAGTAATTAGTATCACTAATTTCTAACATATCCATTCAGATTGTTGACACATTACCCTTCTTTTCTTCAATGAATATTGTTTCATATATGCAGTATTATATTAAGTTCTCTCATGCTTTATTCTTGCAACTACTGTGCTAATATGAGTATATCATTGTTTTCCATTTGAGCATGAAAAACAGACATCAATGTATAAACAAAGACTATTTTTCACTGCTTATTGTTTATCAGGACAATCTCTAAACATGATGGTGCATGAGTTTCTTATTCCCCAGGGGCCTGGTACCTTGCAAGTCAACTGGTCAGCCCCTTGACTATTTAGGTGTTGTGATGTTGTGTAGTCATTTTTTTTTTTTGTTACCTGGTTTTGGGTGGCCTTCATGGCTGTTTTGATATTTTTTTTTTCTTAATCATTTGCTATATTAACTTTCAGACAAGGTGTCAATCATGCATTACCTTCTTGCTATGATTTTTTAAATTCTAGGTTTAGTCAGAAGGTTTCACATCAGATCATTACTATGCATACCCAATTAGTTTCTTTTGTGCCCAGTCCTGGGGCTTGAACTCAGGGCTGGAGCACTATCTTTGAGTATTTTCAGTTAAATCAATCACTCCACCACTTCAGCTACAGCTCCTCGTCTGTCTTTTTGGTGGCTAACTGGACAGACCAATTTGGTGGCTTATTTGGGCAGACTGTACTGCCCAAACTGGCTTGGAACCACAATCTTCATATCTCAGCCTCCTGAGTAGCTAGGTTTACAAGTGTGAGCCATTGGCTTTTGGCCTGCACACCCATTTCTTTCCTGTCTATTACAGGAAGACAGCTATTCATAATCGCTATTAGAAAGTTTCTATTAATCTGGCTCCTTTTCTAAGTATTTTAGTTCATTCATTCCTGCATTAAGTCATAAAACATGATAAAACCTAATGGGTCATGAATGGTATTAATGAGTC
The DNA here is from genome assembly GCF_019054845.1 of Dipodomys spectabilis. Taxonomy (NCBI): domain Eukaryota; kingdom Metazoa; phylum Chordata; class Mammalia; order Rodentia; family Heteromyidae; genus Dipodomys; species Dipodomys spectabilis. The sequence goes on along the minus strand of NW_024870716.1, from coordinate 8,358,730 downwards.
CGAACAAAGAACATATTAAGTCCAATTTGTTGTATAAAACCTAGGACATACCTAATCCAAATAGCCAAAATCTAAAAAGGTCTAAAATCCAAAACTTCCTCCATAAGACATCCCAAGTGAAAAATTCCTCACCTGGCTTCATGTGAGTGAAGTGACAGTCAAAACACAAATACACCAACAATATTACATAAGATTACCCAAGCCTATGTATATAAGGGACATGTGAAACATAAATAAATTTTGCATACCCATCCACAAGATATTCTAGGATGTATGTACAAAATATTCAAAAATCCAAAACACCTCCGACCCACACATTTAGGGACAGGGACAAACTAGTAAATTCACTGAAAAAAAAAAGTAGATCTTTAGATCTTGACCTCCCTACCCAATCTGTCTGCTATGATTTATTTTTGAGAGACCTTTGCTCTGTTCTACATTATTTCTAGGGTTTTTAGGTGCAATCAACAGAGAGTTAGGCTGCAGAGGGCAGACTCCATTTTAACTAGCACCAGGTATTACTAATTACATCTAAAATGCAATTATTTCTCTTCACTAAGTAAGATACAGATAAAAATATGGATTTGGGAAATAATAGAAGACTCTCCAACAGTATCAGTAACAATAAGTCCTCTGCCTAGAATTTTTAGTGCTGAAAAAAAAAAAGTTCTTTAAATAATGTATTTTAAATCTATCTGCATAGATGAAGTAGACATCTGGATGGATCACAATAAAAATAAGTAACTTAACAGGAAACTCTAGACCTGGTTCTTAAAAAATACTATGCTCTTTCAAATACTTCAAAGTACAAACATCAGGCTATGGACACTTACCTAATATTCTGCCCACCAAAGAATTATTTTGAAACTGTATCATTGGCTTGGAATTGTGTGGTCTAAGAAAACACAAAACCACTTTTCAATGCAACCATTTTCTGTCAAAAAGCATTCTTTCAAAAAGCGCACTCTTCCAACTTCAACAAAATGCCTTAAATAATGAGAAATGCACAAAAAGCCGGGCAAGGAATGCTTGCTCACTCAGCTGGCTCAAATAACAAATTTCAACTTAAGTCCAGCTGTTGAAATAAAAGCTCACCAGAGCTGAGCATCAAATCCCAAGGGAAGGAAACAGCAACCTATTAAAAGTTAAAATGTTTGCCCTGCAGGCACCAGTGCTCAAGCCTATAATCCTAGTTACTCTGGAGGCTGAGATCTGAGGATCCAGGATGGAGACTAGCCCATAGCAGGAAAGTATGTGAGACTCTTATCTCCAATTAATCACCAAAAAGCTTGAAGTGGAGCTGTGGCTTAAGTGGTAAAAAGCTCAGGGACAGCATCCAGCCCTGACATTAAGCCCCTAGACCAATACACATACACACAAAAAGGCAAAATGTTTTCAGGTAAATACAAACTAGAATATACTGTAGGGTATGAATTCATGTTATTCACTGAGCTGTTTGCAATGGTATGAGTCTGATGTATCCTCTTATCAAGGGCTGATCTTTTCTCTTGTCTGTGTGTACTCCACATTGCAGAAGGGGCCTGAGAAGGTGGCAGACCATCACCTTTTCTCTGGTCAATGTGTACCTATGATAAAGAACCTGTACAAATAACTTACCCATGTACATTCTAGCTATTCCACGAGCTGAGAACCAGAGGATTATGGTTTGAAGTGAACCTATGCAGAAGTCTGTGAGACCCATTTCCAATTAACTAGCAAAACCCAGGCCTTAACATGTGGCTTAAGTGGTGGTGCACTGGGTTTAAACTCAGTGCATATGTACACATACATACACACATACATATATGTATATACAAACACACACTCTTACTATAGAAAAGCAAGCAAGCTCTGAGACATTAAGTAATCTATCCAAAACCACATAAATTAATCAGACCACAACACACATTGGTTTCTGAATTCATAGACTTTTTTTCATTTTATCTACTCATAAAAATAAAAGTAAACGTCCATTGCCATGATGATAGAAGCAAAGGTGGTCTTTTCCTTAGATTCTGCTGTTTTCTTAACCTGTGGTTAAGTATAACATGACCAAATTAAAACCTGAAATGAGCTGGGCAGCAGTGCCTCACACCTATAATCCTAGCTACTCAGGAGGCTGAGGTCTGAGGATCACCATTCAAAGGCAGCCAGGGCAGAAAAGATGAGATGCTCATCTTCAATTAACAACCTGAAAAAAGCTGGAAATGAAGCAGTGGCTCAAGGGGTAGAGCAATAGCTTTGAGCAAAAAGTCCTGGGACAGTGCCCAGGTCCTTTGTTGAAGCTCTAGAAAACACACACACACACACACACACACACACACACACACACACACACACACACACACACACACACACACACACACACACACAAACTGAACTGAGAAACCAGACAGAGCTTCATGTTTCTTCTCTATGGTTAAGAAATGCCCTTATTTTCCCCATTGTTTAACACAAGCACTACAGAGCTGAGGGCACTGCTCAGTGTAGGGTATGGATCTATCTGCCATTCACCAAACTCTGGGTTCAACTAGCTCTGCAATCAAATAAAAGAAAAACATTTCTTTTTTATTATTACATCAGCAGTGCAGGTATTTAAGCTGTCTTAAACACTCAACAGTTATAAACTGAGAGAAGAAACAAGGGATGCATTGTTTCTTATCGACAAGCAGGAAGACTAGTAACAGGACCTGTACATTCAAAGGTGCCAGGACCCAGCTGATGGAGAATGTGGATTAGGTGTTGCCTCTGAAGCCAAAGATAGATGTTAAGTTGGTTTTCTTGACTGCACCCCGTAGCACATTTCTGGGAAAATGGACCTTTTGAGGGAATGACCTGTCAAGCTAGTCATGTCTTAATGCAGTTATACCAGGTCAGTCCCAGGAAGCACATTCTTCCTAGCTCCTCCTGAGAGGCATAATTAGGTCTTGAGATAAAACATCACCACCAACCACAGCAATGCAATGTACCAGCATGTTCTGTCCAACTGCTGAGTAGCGCTGACAAGTGGAGGTAGAGAATACAGTCATCACACAGATTTCATTGACAGCCTGGGTGCTCTGCTTACAGGTGATCTGACCAGCACCTATTCCTTCCTCCTCACCTTCCATGTTTCTCACTCCCAAATACAGCTCCATTATGGAAGGATCTGCTAAAGTCTTAATGGAAAGTGATAAATAACTTATTAAGATTAAGGACATTCAGGAGTTGAGGATGTAGCCTGCAGGTTAATAAGCATGTAAGAACCCTGAGTTCAGTTCACAGCAGCAATAACAACAGTAGAAAGAAGAGGAAAAAGGGAAAGGAAAAGTTCATCATCTGCAGTTTCTTAAATGAACCCTGAGATATGTATTCAAATGTTTTTTTTTCTTTCATGCAATTGTTTCTAACACATTTATAAGATTATTTCTTTGTTGCTTTGTATGTCCCTCCCCAATGGTATAACCTCTGCTTTCACTGTATTTGATGTCAGTATAATTTGTGGAGGGGAAGGGGAAAAACAAATGGTTTAAATAGGGATACAGGTGGACCCATTGCAACAATGAGACGTACAAGTCGTTATGTCGAAAACGAACTTTACAACTTTGGTGGTTGGGGGGATGATTGGGAGGATGGGAAGGGATGGGAAAGGGAAACAAAGGAGAAGGCTACAATGCTTGATAAGAAACGTACTCATTATCTTGCCCATGTAATTGTAACCCCTCTGTACAATATTTTCACAACTAAAAAAAAGCAATGTACTCATAAAAAAGCCCCTGATAACTGATGAAGCTACCAAAAGTATGAAAATGGAAAACATTTCCATACTATTTATTAATCCTTACTAAACACTAAATGTTTTCCATTTCCCTACTACTTAATAATCCTTCTCTCTCCCTCTTTAAGCCCCTTTATCATCCCGTTTCTTCTAATCTTTTGTCCTGAAGTGCCACAATATCAGCTGTACAGCACTTTAGAATATCACATTTTAACTTTCGTGTGTGTCCATTCTGGGGCTTGAACTCAGGGCCTGGACTTTTCTTTTTTTGCTCAAGGCTAGAGCTCTACCACTTGAGCCACAGCTCCACTTCTAGCTTTTTTCTCTAGTTAATTGGAGAGTTTCATGGACTTTCCTCATAGGCTGGCTTCAAACCACGAACCTCAGATCTCAACATCCTGAGCAGCTAAGATTATAAGTATGAGCCCCTGGCATGTGGTTCACATTTTATATTTTTAATTGGAAAAAAAATGAGGATTTTGTTTTAGGTCTATTTGGCTTCCAATATCGCACATCTGCAAAAAAGCTACCTCCAGCAAAAAAATGTCTACAAATTTGTCCTGCCTTATGTTCTTTTTCCTCAATTCTCATTCATATATCCTATAAGCATTTATTAAAATATCTACTATATTCCAGGAGCTGTGACAGATTGTGGAACAAAATACAAAATAGAAAAACAATGCCTCTGATATTAAGCAATTCCTATAAATAAAAGAAAGCCAACACTTTAAGAATTTATATGGAGCATTCATCCTTGCACAATACTACCTAATTTAATACTCAGAAGGCCACAAGGAAATATATACAATTTCCCTTACTTAATATTAAAGCTGAGAAACATGAAATTAAGAACTGGTTAACAAGTTATGTAAATTCAAGGAGAAACTCAGAATATACTGAATAGTTTGGATACAATGAAAAAAACTTCAACTACCATGCACTGCATGTTTACTAAGAATCAGGCACTGTGAGGCAGGAAATCTTGTTGTCACTGTGAGAAACAGCAATGCAGTTAGTAAGAGCCACAAAGGCGCTGGTGGCTCAATGAAGCTACTCAGGAAGCTGAGATATGAGGATCACAGTTCAAAGCTAAGGGAGGCAGGAAAGTCCATAAGACTCTTATCTCCAAATAATCACCAAAAACATCAGAAGCAGAGCTGTGGGTGAAGTGGTAGAACATCAGCCTTGACCAAAAAAGCTAAGCAAGACTAGGAGACCCTGAGTTTAAGCCCTAGTATTAGCACACACCAAAAAAGAACCCCAACTTTGAGGCTAAGATAACTGGATAGCTTCCCAAAAACTTGTCCTTAAGGCTAATTGTTTAATGTCACTTATGCAAAGTCAGAAAGCATGTGTTATTTGATGCCTGGTACTTGAGAAATGTATAGCATTTTTGCAAGTGAAGAAGACAACATAGTTGAATCAAAAAACTATGAAAAGAATGAAACTACAATTTCTGCCTAACCCTTCACTACTCCCCCTGGAATGACCTGTGTTAAATTTTTGTGTAAGAGAAGGAATGATGAAAGAGGGGATTCATTTGTTTTATTTTAACAGTGGCCTAAAAAGCTAAAAGGACTAAGCAGTATAACATACGTTTTAAGACATGAAGCCCAAAAGGAATAGAGCTTAAGGCTACTATGCAAAAATACAGGGAGTTCTTACTCCAAAAACTTGCCTGTTAGGACTGACATTTTGTCAGCATGTAAATTGAAAAGGATGATATTTAAACACTGGTTTTTATAAAAACCATTTTATTTTTAAATTGCTATCTTTCTAACTGACCTCAGTATCACAAGCTTAAAAGTAGTTAAAAGTTAGAAGAAATTACACCTAATTCATCTAAAACATAATTTCTTCAAAATACATTTTTAAACCAACAATCAATAAAGTGCTTCTTGTGTGTCTGTTTGATGAGAGAAGAGGGTTTCACTATGTAGCATAGGTTGGCCTAGAAGTCACTATGTGACCCAGGCTGGCTTCAAACCTGCAATTAATTCTCCTACCTCAGCCCACCGAGTGCTGGGATTACAAGTGTGTCCCACCATGTCCAGCTCTAAAGCCGCCTTTTGAGAACAGGAACAGCTGCCCCATCTCCCACCTTGTGTAGGGTAGGATGAGGAGGTCCTAGTCTAGTTGTGGGGAAGCTAAAGGTTTATGTTGACATGGCAGACATATTATATACATTGTACATTACATATCATCAAAACACATGGCAAGAGTCTCTTGAGGGGGCAAGGGGAGACACAGAAACAGAGGGACAAAGAGTGAACAAGTGCAGCCTTTGTACTCAGTAGACACTATGCTGAAGATGAACTATGCAACTTGTGGGCAGAGACAGGAGAGGGAAACTGAGGAAAAGAGAAAGAAGAGATGATATTGTCCAAAAGGAAATGTATTCATGACCTGAATTATGAAATGGTAACTCCTCTGTATAACACCTTAATAACAGCAAAAAAAAAGGGGGGGGGGGGAGGGCCGGGGAGGGAGGGGAACACCAAATGTGGCAGGGTAGGAGAGGGAAGATGAAAAGAAAAATGACAGGGGAGACATGGAATCCTATGTTCCAAGAGAACTATGACAAAATGACTACCTAGCATTTGTGTTCATGACAGTATGAATGTCCCAGCTGAAGTCATATTTTGACAACAAAAAATTAAAGATGCATGTGCACTCTAACATACTAAATTATGTAGTACAGACATGTCCTTACTGATTTTAACGGTCTTAATAATCTCTGAACATCTGATTCTAAATTACAACTACAGTAAAGAAATAATTTCTAGTTTTCAGAAATTGGAAAATTAACCCATGCTTCAGAGCACGGGACTATGTGCAATCAATCACCACGAGCACATTACTTAATTGGTTTTCTAGAGAGGAATCAGGTGAGCAGCAGAATGAATCACTTGGAGTCAGGAGAGGACAAAGATCCTCCACAGAGAATGTGTAGACATATGGTTCTCAGAGTTGTCATATTCATGTTTTACAAATTCTTGTCATAAAACGAACAACATAAAGATATGTTCTCCATTTCACAACAGACCCCAATTAAATTCAAAAAAGGCAAAGTTAATTTGATCATTTTTTAAAGCAGTAGACAAAAATAATAAAAAATAAAATGAAGCCCGGCACCAGTGGCTCATGCCTGTAATCCTAGCTACTCAGGAGGCTGAGATCTGAGGATCGCAGTTCAAAGCCAGCCTGGGCAGGAAAGTCTGTGAGACTCTTATCTCCAATAAACCACTAGAAAACCAGAAATGGCACTGTGGCGCAAGTGGCAGAGCACTCACCTTGAGCTGAAGAGTGCAGGGACAGCACCCAAGCCCAGAGTTCAAGCTCCACAACCAACCCCAAAAAAATAAAAAAATAAAATAAAATGATCCAGTGATAAAATAGAATAAAAGTAATAAAATGCGTGTCAACCAGCATTTACTAAATATTCCTAAACTTAAAGAAAAGGAACACTCTTCTCCTTCTTGATAGCCCACAACAGTGAACATTTCTGTAATCATGGTGATCTTCCAGGATTTATTCCATTTCAAAGGTCATGTTTCCTGCTACGTTTAGAAAAGGGAAAACCAATTACTCAATTGTAATCAGGGAAGAAATCCTTAGAAGTTTATATCCAGGGTACTAGAGAGCTTCCAGTCTGAAAACTGACCTCTCCAACTCCTAGACAGAGGTCACACTGTCCTTAAGTAAAATACTTGGTTGTGAGGACTTCTATAAATTCTGTCCTGGACATTCTCTGGAAGGAGCTTGTCTCACTGCTGGTCAATTCTACTTGTGGATTAAAGCCAATAGTATGAATATATGTGAAATATAAAATTGAGGTAATCAATTGCTATATCAATATTCCCCACAAAACTTGTTTGCTTGATTATCCTGTTTACTGGCACAAGGTAAATGCTCTACCGGTAAGTTTAATGAAAAAATGCATAAATGCTTTATCTATAGAACTTCCTTACCCTATGAACAAAGTAATGTTTTCAAAGAAAACAGTGATCAATTGAATAAACCATATTCCTAGTGAATCCACAAAAGGTCTAAGTCCAACTCTTTTCTAAATGATTCTAACCAGGCATTGGTGGCTTATGCCTGAAATCTTACTCAGAAGGCTGCAATATGAAGATCAATGTTCGAAACTAGTTGTGGCAGAAAAGTCCATGAGACTTAGCCAAGCACCGATGGCTTGCACATGTAATCCTAGCTACTCAGGAGGCTGAGATCTGAGGATTGTGGTTCAAACCAGACTGAGCAGGAAAATCCTTGAGATTCATCTCCAATTAAAAACCAAAAAAGCCAAAAGTGGAGCTGTGGTTCAAGTGCTAGAGCACTAGCCTGGAGCACAGCCTTGGGAGAGCACCCAAACCCTGAGTTCAAACCCAGAATTGGCACACACACGCGCATGCACACACACACACACACACACACACACACACACACAAATTTAAACTTGTAATCTGTAGAAAATACAGCTAAGTAAAAATATACTTACAACAACAATAAATATTTTCAGAGCACTTACTATATCCTCAGAAAACAGTACAATACATAGTACCACGAACTATGCTAAACTGGAATGGATAATATTCCATTAATTAATCCACATGAGAACTGTATGAAGTCAATTCTTTATGGGTAATCCTTGCCAAGTTCTTTTCTGGTCCTCCTCTGTGTCACTGTGACATGCATATTCTTGTTACCAAGTGTATTCATGACAGATAAGTGTCACATGTGGACAAGCTTACAAATGGCACCAAGTTGATGCCATTACAAATAGTGAAGTCAGTCTGAGGTGGCAGGGATGGTATCACAAGTATGAAGAACTGGGAGCTAGATCAGAAACTAGACTGGTCAAAATCTGGATCAAATCAGGTCTTCACACATAATCTGATGATTTTTCTCAGACGAGTTTACACACACACACACACACACACACACACACACACACACACACATAAAACATTCAAAGATAAGTTCACAATAGAATAAGTAGATTAGTGTTTTAATGGTCACAATAGGACTACTGTAGTGTTAATTCTATTCTATCAAGAGCTACATACTGGCTTTACTTAAAACTTAATTCACATGTAGAATTAAAGCCTTGAAGGATCAGAGACATCTCATAGTCATGGTGTAATATTGTGATATATCATCCATTGCTCTTGGCTTTTAACTTCCATGATGATGGTTATTTCCTAAGGGGCTAAACCTACCAGCCATGAAATGTGTAACAATGCTGGGTGCTTTAGCCTCAGATAACAGTCTCTCTCTGACTTCCTTTTACCTGCTCCTTCTTTCCCTGCTCCTTCTCTCCACAAGGCAGGCCACCAAAGTAGACTTTCTCACTGAGTATGCTGACTGTGGTATCTACTGATCTGAAGCAGCCATGGAATAAATCTAGAGACCTTGCTTGTGAAAAAATAGAGCAAAAAAGGAACAAGATGTGGCTCAAGACAAAGTGCTTACATACCAAACAGGAGATCTGAACTCAGTTCCCAGTATTATTTTAAAAAAGAAGAGGAGGAAGAGGAAGAGGAGGAGGAGGAGGAGGAGGAGGCAGAGGAAGAAGAGGAAGAGGATGAGAAAGAGGAAGAGGAAGAGGAAGGAGAAGGAGGAGAAGGAGAAGGAGAAGAAGAAGAAGCAGCAGCAGAAGAAGCAGCAGCAGAAGAAGAAGCAGCAGCCGCCAACACTGCAGCTGCCACCACGGCCCAGCAGGAAAGACCATGAGATGCTTACCTCCAATTAACTACCAAAACCCAGAAGCAGAGCTGTGGCTCAAGTGGAAAATCACTAGTCTTAAGCAAAAAAGAGTTTAGGGACAGTGTCCAGGCCCCAAGTCCCTGGACAGGAACATACATACACATATGCACACACATACACATCACTTATATACATACATACACACACACACACACACACACACACACACACACACACACGGGTTTCTCTTCACCAACACAAGGCACAGGAACTCTACTCAGCCCTTCCCCACTTGGAGTTACTGGCCTCTCTTCTGATACATTACAGGATCCTCAAGAGATGGGAACTTACAACTGGTACCTAAAAGGTGTGAACTCTCACTTTACAAGGTTGGATGTGATAGCCAGTGTCGGAGGATACCCCACCATGAGCATTGCTCCTACCACCCACCGTGGTGTGACTATTATTGACCTGACTGCTTACTTGCGGACATAGGGAATAACCCACACACATTTATTTGGTCACAGATATCCCCTGTGTAGATTGCTGTGGTGAGAGAGCAGGGAGAAAAACTTGAATTTTTTCTGACATAAAGCAGTATTTTTTTTCAAATCTTTGTGCCACTCAATACTAACTTTAAAAATCATAATAAATGTACTTATTCTCCCTTGCTAAATTTATAATCAGATACATAATCAGGTACATTATTTTACTTTTTAAGTTCCAAGCCTCTAGTAAGCACTATGTTTGGCCTAATACAGATGTGCTCGGTAGCTACTTAATGGAATTTACCCCAAAATCTGAGATATGAATGGCCCATAAAAGTTTGTGAAGGATATGGTAGAATTCTAAAGTCCCTATCACCATTCTCCAGGAAAAAGATTCACTGAATTTTAAAAACTGGGGTCACCAGAGAGAGATAGAAAGGCCAATGGATCAGGCCTCTTCCCCGACCAGGTGAAATCCGACCCTAATACCCCTCCACACTCAATGCCAGGCTGACTGCAAACATGCAGCTATCTGAACAGCAAGCTTTCTCCCTACCCAGAAAGAGAAAGGAAATGTTGGAGCAATGGCAACATTTAGAAAGGATGCACATGATATTTTTTCATTCCAGCCCATTCCACTGTTGTGTAAGAATAATTACTCTTAGTCTATTTTTGAACATCTGTTTTTCATACTTAAATAGCTTTCTTTGCTGAACCATCTAAAATAGATTGAAGATGTTTTTCCCCCAGATACTAAGAACAATGTTAGACTTAAAGGTCTTAATTGATCTTAAAAACAGTGTCTTTATCCCCAATTGCTTGAGAAAGGACGAAACTACGGCAATGAATCGGAAGAAATTTAACTATTCCCAACATCTACACCAATTACCTAACACATCTGTGAGACATACACATCTCAACTCGAAAGTTATCCCCCAGGGTTACGCTGTTTCTGTCTTTATTCATTAAATATTTAGTGGATACCCACTTTGCATCAGGTACTGGAAGAACCCAGGCAAACTAAACAGAAAAATAAAACTCCAGTAGAGTACACTCCAGTAGAAAGAGTTATCAACTAGTGACAAGTGCTGTAGAGAAAAATAAGGCAGAGAGAACCAAAATGACAGTGGTGGGGACTCCAACTAAACATAGGAATCAAGAAAGATCTCACCAAAGCCAGGTGCCAGCGACTCACACCTGTAAAAGTAGATACTCAGGAGAGGCTGAGATCTGAGTATTGTGGTTCAAACCCAGTCCAGGGAGGGAAGTCCATGAGAAGTCTTATCTCCAATTAACCACTAAAACAAAAAACAAAATACACACACACACACACACACACACACAAACACACAAAATAAAACAGAGAGCTGGGATATAGCACAAAGACAAAGTGCTTGCCTAGCAAGTGCAATGTCCTGGGTTTGATCCCCAGTACCAAAACAAACAAAAAATACACCACAAACTGAGCTGTGGCTCAAGTGGTAGAGTGATAGCCTTGAGCACAAAAATCAAGGACAGTACCCTGGCCCTGAGTTCAAGGCTCAAAACTCACACACACACACACACACACACACACACACACACACACACACACACACACACACAAGAGAAGGAAAGGAGGGAGAAAAGGAGACAGAGAAAAAGAGTGACAGAAAGAAAGGCAGTGGGGAAAGAGGGAAGGGGAGGCCAGGGGAGGAGAGGAGAGGGAGGCTGGCAGACCTCACCAAGAGAAAATGTGTGAGGAAACACATTGGATACCAGCAAAGAATTCTATGGATATCTGGGACACCCTTTACAGCAAAACCAACAGGCCTAGAAGGATGGCTGATGTTTTCTGAGAGGCCAATGATCTATTTTGGATCAGGGTAATAACTATGAGAAATTGATTCATGATAGCGTTAGAAGCTTGATTAAGTATTTCCTAGCAGACTGGATGGGTTGAGCATAGAAACCAGTCAAAAATGGCTCCATGGTTTTTGGTCTTAGCACAGGAGGGAGACATCCTATGTGAGGAGGAAAAGTTGGGCTCAAGAACTTGGAGACTAGCAGACACGTTAGGCCAAAATCTAAGTTTGGGAATCCTCAGCACATGCACACACACACAAAACCATTTCAAGCCATGACATAGAGTGAGTCCGGCAAAGATAGAAGTGTAGAGGGTACAGCTCTGAATATGGTCATTGGACTGTCCAGGCTGTGGACTACAAGTGAGGAGGAATCTTCATGAGAGACTGAGAAATAGCAAGCTAAGGAGGAACCCAAAGGAGAATGGTAGCCCAGAAGCCAAGAATGTGATTCCAACAGACCTGGTTTGCTGCCAGCTGCCCTTGATAGGATAATGGGAGGAAGACTGAACAACATTGGGCTTAGTGATCTTGACACAAGCAATGCTGTTGGGTGGCTTAGGGAAACCTATTCAGGGAAGGATGGAGGAGACAACGGAAAGAAAAGGAATATAAGCCACTGGGTTGTGTAAAGAAAAGGAGATTGGGGACAGTAACTGAAAGATGAAATGGAGGAAAAAGGATGTGCTATAATTTGGATATCTCTCCATCTCTATATCTTCCATCTCCCCTCCCCCATTCTCTCTCCATAGGGTCTTACAGTGTGGTCCAAGATGGCTTCACACTTCCCATTCTCTCACCTCAGCAGTACAGGTACTGGGATTACAGGCATTAGTCACTATGCACAGTCTTAGTCTGTATCTTCAGTGTCTCCCCAACGCAAATTAATAACGACTCTATCATCAGCTTGGGAAGTGATGGAACCTTTATCCCTTCCTATCAAAGATAAAGTCAAAGTAAGGCCTAATTGAAGGAAGTTGTTCACTGAGTATATCCTTCAAGTAGATGTTGGGACCTCAACCTCCACCTCTAGCTTTGCTGTCCAGCCCCCATGAAATGAATAGACCTCCTCCACCAATGTTTCCACCATGACATATTATGTCACCACAGGCCTGAAGCAATGGGATCAGGCAACCATTGACTGAGAGCTCTGAAATAAAACCTTTCTGCCTTTTAAGGTTTGTGATCTAAGGCAATTCAGTCATTAACAACATCAAACTGATTAAAATGGCATTTCCTTTTCAAAAGATGGCAAAAATAGCAGTATAGGTGGAAGTTTAAGGGAATGAGCCATTGACAGGGGAAATGTTAAGAGAAAGTAGCCACAGAATGATAGGTTTAAGAAGAAGTGTGTTGTGGTTTGCATTTTAAATGACAAACAGACATGCATTAAAAATTTGGTTACCAGCCTGGTAACTATTGGAAAATGATGGAAACTTCAGAAGGTGGTGGTATCTATCAGTGGTGAGAACCTACATCAATGGAGACATGCCCTTGAAGGGGTTGCTGAGACCCTGACCCCCTACCTCTTTGCTTCTCCGTTATCAAGAGATGAACAGACCTCCAACATGCACTCCTTATACCATGACACTCTGTCCATCCCCAACCCAAAGCAAGGAAACCAGGTGACCATGGACTAAAAGCTCTGAAATCATGAACCAGATTTCTTTTACGTTGTGTGTGTATATGTGTGTACGCCCACATGCCAGTCCTGGGGCCTGAATTCAGATCCTAAGCAGTTGTCCCTGAACTTTTCTGCTCAAAGACAGCAAGCACTCTACTACTTGAGCCACAGCTTCTTGTCCAACTTTTTGGTGATTAACTAGAGATAAGAGTTTCATAGACTTTCCTACCCATGCAACCTTCAAACTGGAATCCTCAGATCTCAGCTTCCTGAGTAGCTAGGATGACAGATGTGAGTCATAGGCACTCATCTGTCTTAAATATTTTGTCACAATTATAGCAAGCTGACTAGCACAAGAGGGCTATTCTTAGCTAGAAGAAGACAGTATCCTACAGGAACAGAAGGGCCAAGCTAGAGGAGAAAGGGCACAGACAGGGACATCTAAGGAAACATAAAGAAAATGGGGTTTAGGACTTTCAGTCCAAAAGCAATTCAAGATACAAGAACAGTACTTCACACATCATGAGGCCTTGCTAGTTCATGCAATGAATTAAAAATTCAAGGGAGAAAATATACCTACCTTGCTTTCATATAATTCGATTCCTGTATTTTTATCATTGTTTCTTAAAAACTTCATTCCAAATAGAGTAAGAGATAAAATTGAATGTGGAAAATAATCCATTCCTTCAGTCCTTTGTCACATGTCTGTGTATTTTAAAACAAAAATCTGAATTATAAGTAAAAAGATAATGACAAATATAAAAAAAAAGAAAAAAAGTCAGGCAGAGACTCTTCTACCCTATGGAAACCACATATGCAAATGTATGCCTTCTTCCAAATGCTGTCCAGCTATGATTTTTAGGTCATTGCAGTTAATGTGCCCATATAAGTAGGTTCTATTCTTAAGGCTTATTGTGAATTTTGTAGGTTCTAAGGTCTACAGGAGATCAAATTAAAAGACAATGGGATGTTCTACCACATTGCATGGCCTACCTTACCATTTTTCAACCACTAGCAACTGGACAATTTCTCCAAATCTTTTAGAATTATTATATATCAATAAATGCATCAATGTAAAGTGAGTTTTTAATTTCCTTCCATTATAACCCCCCAATGAAAAGTCTAGGCCAAATAATCTTAGTTTTAGCAATGAACTCCAGAAACACAGACCTCCCCATGTTAATCTCTGTATTCAAGTATTTACTTAGGAATCTAATATGCATCAGAAACTCTAATTAAGTTTGTTGAATGAAGAACAAATGAACAGGGCATATTAAATATGTCTATTATCTACAATCTACAATTTATAATTTTTTCCATTTTTCATGTCTGTCTAGGGAACAGCTGGGTCTGATAATATTTTTCTCATAATTTGCTAATAAGTAGGATGTTCTCTTAATTCTCACTTGAAATTATTAACAAGGATAAAACATTTTCCCAAGAGTTCTTTTACTATGTTTTTTCCTGTTATTAATAGTCTAATAGATTGAGGATGAACACATTTTCTTTTAAGAAATTTAGTTAAAATTTTACCTTGTCTCTGCTTAAAAATTATAAGCCAAGCACTAGTGGCTCATGCCTATAATCTCTAGCTACTCAGAAGGCTAAGATCCAGCCCAGGCAGCATGACAATGTGTCAGATTCTTTTCTCCAATCACTCAACAAAAAGCCAGAAGTGGAGCTGTGGCTCAAGTAGGGGAGCACTAGCCTTGAACTTTTTAAAAACCTTAAGGGTACAGCTGCCATGACCCTGAGTTCAAGAGCTGGGATGGGCACAAAAAATAAAAATGACAAAATTTAAACAAATATAGGTATATAGATATGAATGATTTGGAAGACGCCACTGATAAGAAAATCACTTTATTCTTACGTTACTACTAACACTATGGCATGTCAATTTCACTATTATTCTTATTCATACTCTTATTCCCTTGTCTTAACTCGTTAATAATCCTTTCCTGCTGTGTTGATTATAGCCATTTAACTGGGTTCCATTCTTGATTATAGCCATTCTAACTGGGGTTCCTGCTTGGTCTAGCCTCAGACCTCAGCCTCCTGAGTAGCCATTGTTCTAGGGCTAGATGCTTTATATCTCCTAGTAAATTTTGTCTCAAGATTTTTACTACCATGTATTTGTACAAAGGCAGGTTTCATTGTGACATTTCCACATATACATACAATGTACCCCAACCAGATGCATCATTTCCATTTCTACCATCCCTTCCTAATTGATTATTGAAACAATTTCAGTAGGTCTCCCTGTTCTATTTCCATACATGCAGATAAGTATTAAAATTAACTGAGCAGGCCAAACACTGAATCAGATGTTATCCTAATATAAATTTAAGACGACACCTATGTTTCAAGACTCTTTTAAAAGCCATAGTCCAATGCTTCCAACTCACTTCCAGTGCATTATATGATTATATATAATTTATGAAAGTTTTATAATTTTCTTTCAAAAACTGTAAGTAGTTGCAGCTATGTACTGGTGGCACACACCTGTAATCCTGCTACTTAGGAGGCTGAAGTTCAGAGGATCAAAGCTCAAAGCCTGTCCAGGCAGGAAAGTCTATCCCTACAATAACCAGCAAAAAGTTGGGCTGGAGCTGTAACCCACATGGTAGAGTTCCCACAAAGAAGCAGGTGAACAGTGTAAACCCTGGGATGGGGGGAAGGGAAGGACTACAAGTAGTTGCTATTCAGATATTAAATGGCTCATGATTAGTCCCTTACTATCAGTACATAATTTTTGTTTCCAATTTTCTCTTTAAAATGAGTTCCTAACTTGAAGTCATAAACTTCAAATATGGAGGTGGACTGATACATGACAGCAACTACTAAAATTCTTTTTATCCCAAACTGTTATTTTCAATTTTTTTTTTACTGAGATCACTACTAAAAGGCAGATGTATCTTCTCTAGTGGGAACTGAACTGTTTTGATTATAAACAGACATATTAAACAAGTACAGGACAGAAAAGGTGCAGTATCACAGCCCTGACCATCTCCTATGCACATGACTCTGATAGATCTGGTCACATCATTACTTCCAGATCTTCCACATCACCAAAAGACTATGCACACACCTCAATATATACAGGTAAAGCACCAACCTCACATCCCCCAGAAACATTCTGTCCCTTCACTCCACCTATGCATATAACTTTTTCCAAGACCCATTTGAAAATTCCATCTGGAATTTTACTGTAAGTAAATCTCACGTGATATAAACTGAACCCTGAAAGACAGCACTGTCCAGCTTCTAAATGGCTAACTTTGTCTTCCTAATTTGTTCAATTTATATTGTAGATTAATATAAATTTAATAACTCAATAGGATACTTACTGAAATATAATGACTTCATGTATCTGTAAAAAAGAATGTTGAAGCATTGATATACATGTCTCTAATTAAGGGTAAGATATTTTCATATGCCAGAACATTTTTTTGCCTTTTTTTTTGTGAGAATACCATACAGAGGAGTTACAATTACAGGGGCAAGATAACGAGTACAGTTCTTATCAAGCATTGTTGCCTCCTCTTTATTTCCCCTTCCCATCCCTTCACATTCCCCCCATCCCCCACCAAAGTTGTAAAGTTCATTTTTCCACATAATCACTTGTACATCTCATTGTTGCAATGGGTCCACCTGTATCCCTAGTTAAACGATTTGTTTTTTCCCTTCCCCTTCACAAATTACACTAACATCAAATACAGTGAAAGCATGGGTTATACCATGGGGGAGGGACATACAAAGCAACAAAGAAATCATCTTATAAATATGTTAGAAACAACTGCATGAAAGGAAAAAAACACAAAACAACATTTGAATACTTATCTTGGGGTTCACTCTCCTAACATCAACTTATCTGACCTTTTCTGCTAGACTCAGACATATACGAGTTATTGCAAATAAGGGAAACCATGGGACCTATGTTTCTTTGGGCCTGGCTTACTTCACTTAATATCATTTTTTCCAAGTCTTTCCATTTCCTAACAAATGGGGCAATGTCATTCTTTCTGATGGAGGCTTAGAATTCCATTGTGTATATATACCACATTTTCTTGATCCATTCATGTACTGAGGGGCATCTGGGTTGGTTCCATATCTTAGCTATGGTAAATAATGCTGCAATAAACATAGTCATGCTGGTAGCTTTAGTGTGGCCCTGTTTGTGATCATTTGGGTAAATGCCCAAAAGTGGGATTGCTGGGTCATAGAAGAGCTCTATGTGGAGTCTTTTGAGGAACCTCCATACTGCTTTCCAAAGTGGTTGAACAAGTTTACACTCCCACCAACAATGAAGTATGGTTCCCTTCTATCCATATCCCCTCCAGCATCTGTTATTAGAGTTCTTGATTATAGCCATTCTAACAGGGGTGAGGTGGTATCTCAATGTTGTTTTGATTTGCATTTCTTTTATGGCTAGGGAGGTTGAGCATTTCTTCATGTGTCTATTGGCCATCCTTCTTTCCTCTTCAGAGAAGTTTCTCTTTAAGTCTTTAGCCCACTTATTTATTGGGCAGTTGTTTCTTTGAAGATTTGTTTTTGGGGATTTAATTTTTTAAGTTTCAGGTATATTTTAGATATGAGACCCTTGTCTGTTGTATGGCTAGTGAAGATCTTCTCCCAATCCGTGGGCTTTCTATTGATCTTGCTAGCTATGTCCTTTGCCATGCAGAAGCTCTGCAATTTCACGCGATCCCATTTGTCCAACCTTTCTTTGATTTGTTGTGTTTCTGGGTCTTTATTAAGAAAATTTTGGCCTGTGCCAAGGAGACCTAGGGTTTCTCCTATTCCATCCTGTAATGTTTTCAGAGTGTCTGCTTTGATTCCGAGGTCTTTGATCCATTTGGAGTTGATTGTGGTGCAGAGTGATGTATTAGTATCTAGCTTTAGTTTTCTACAAGTAGTTAGCCAGTTTTGCCAGCACCATTTACTGAAGAGGCTGTCTTTCTTCCATTCTATTTTAGCTCCCTTATTGAAGATTAGATGGCTATAGGTCTTTAGGTTCATTTCTGGGTTTTCAATTCTATTCCATTAGTCCTGTGGTCTGTTCTTGTGCCAGTACCAAGGTGTTTTGATTACTATGGCTTTGTAGTAGAGTTTGAAATTTGGTATTGATATTCCTCCTGCACTGTTCTTTCTGTTAAGGATCGTTTTTTGCTATTCAGGGTCTTTTATTGTTCCATATGAATTTTTGGATTGCCTCTTCTATTTCCTTGAAGAATGAGGTTGGAATATTAATAGGTATCGCATTGAATTTGTAAATAGCCTTGGGAAGTATTGCCATTTTCATGATGTTGATCTTTCCAATCCAGGAGCATGGGAGTTTTTGCCACTTTCTAAGTTCTGTTTTGATTTCCTTTTTCAGGTTTTTAAAGTTTTGCCAGAACATTTTTAACTGCTTCTGTAACATTCACTTGACACACTCAGAAACCGAGACACATAATCCTAAATTGACAGTGGCTAAACAAGCTTGTGGAAAATGTTTAACAAACACTGATGCTTGGCTTGGCCAGGCATGGGACAAGTACACACTCACTTAAATCTTCAAAACTACCCTGCCAGGCAAAGGAGGAAACTGAAGCACTAGAGATAACCTGCTATGCACTCACCAGCTAAGGAAGTGGCCTGACACTTGAAAGACAAGATAGGCAGCTTGCATTCTGAGGTTTAATTACACCACCACCTTGTTTCTCCACCCTCTTCATTACCATGCAGCAATTAAATTCCTAGCAGTAAGTTTCTAATATTCAACTACAGTGGTGTTCTGCTGAGTATTAATTTTCATGAATTCTTTAGAACTTAATATCCATACAGTGGAAGGAAGTACAGACTATTGACTACAACTCTAATCTACCCAACCCCAATGTATGCCTGCTCTAGCAGGGAAGAGAAGCCATGCTCTAAAATGATCCATCACAAGGAATGAAGTGGTCCCTTGCCAGGCATGTGGCCCAAAGACAAAGCTATCACTCAGCAGAGTTACTGACATGGCCCATAAACAATTATCTCTAAGATGTTCACCAACCTATCTTAGGCCCATCCACACAATACAGTACTGTTTGAGGCCTTTCAAAAACAAGAACTGGGTTTTATCACTGTTTATCAAGCATCCAACAACCACTCAGTAAATAATGGCAGGAAAACAGATAAAGATATTATGGCAAAGCAAATTCCAAGTAGAGAGAAAAACCACAGGCTAACAAGGGATAAACAGTACGAGCAATATTCATATTTGCTTAATGATGGAGTGCATGGATCTTAGCAATGGCAAGACTGTTTTAAGCAATTTAAGTTTCTTTCTCAGAAATCACTGTTAATTAAAGGTTAATTAACCTTTAAAAGACTCAGGGATTTTATTGTTTTGTGTGTTTGTTGGCTGGTTAGTATTTGCTTAAAGACACAGAAGGCTGACTACTTCAGCCAGCCTTGAATTCCTGAGCTCAGGCTACTCATTTTCCTGCCTCGGCCTCCCTTGTAGCTGAGATTTTAGAAATATTAAAAGTTTGTGTGTGCATATGTGTGTGTGTGTGTGTGTGTGTGTGTGTGTGTGTGTGTGTGTGTGTGTGTGTGTGTGTGTGTGTGTGTACAGGCACATGTCAGTACTGGATCTTGAACTCAGGGCCTTGGCTCAAGGCTTGAGCCACAGTTCCACTTCTGGCTTTTGCTGATTAATTGGAGACAAGAATCTTTCAGATTTGTGTGCCTGGGCTTGTTTCAAACCTCAGTCCTCAGATCTCAGCCTCCTGAGTAGCTAGGATTACAGGCTTAAGACACCAGCTCCCAAATGAAAGTTCGTATTTTTAAAGTAATGTTCAGAAGAAAAGGTATCTAACAGTCAGATGGGAAAATAGAAGGGAACAGTACATATGAACATGCTAACTACTTATATCCCATACAAAATATTCTAAATGGTTTAAATATCTAAACAGGAGACCTAAAACTACGTTAACTCTTATCAGAAAACATTAGGAAAAAGCATTGAGACATTGGACTAGATGAGATTTCTTACTATTATACCAAAAGTTTAAACAGCAAAAAGGAAAATAGGGGGCTGGGAAGGTGGCTCAGTGTCGAGTGCTTGCCTTGCATGCATGAGGCCCTGGGTTCCATTCCTCAGCACCACATAAGCAGAAAAAGCTGGAAGTGACACTGTGGCTCTAGTGGTACAGTGCTAGCCTTGAGCTTAAGAGCTGAGGGACAGCGCCCAGGCCCAGAGTTCAGGCCCCATGACCAGGGGGGGTTGGGGGGAGGGGCAGGGGAGAAATAGCCAAATGGGAGTAATATCAAATTTTAAAACTGTACATTAAAGGGAGCAAACAACAGTGAAAAGGCAGCCCAATGAATTCAAGAAAATATTTGCAAATCATATATCTGATAAGGAATGCATATTCAAAATATAGAAGAACCTATAACTTAATAACAAAAATAACTTGCTTTAAAAAGAATTGTGGGGAAGAGGCGCTGTGGCTCAAGTGGTAGAGCGCTGGCATTGAGCGTCCAGGCCCAGAGTTCAAGCTTCATGACCGACAAAATAAATAAAGATAAATAAATAGCTGCTGGGCACCAGTGACTCACACCTATAATCATAGCTCCTCAGCAGGCTGAAATCTGAGGACTGAAGTGAGACCACAGCCCATGTAGGAAAGTCTAAAAACGATTGTGGCTAGTCACTAGTGGCTCATGCTTGCAATTTTAGCTACTCAGAAGGCTAAGATCTGAGGACTGCAGTTTGATCTAATTATTCCCCATGGAAGATAAGTCCATGCGACTCATCTCAAGCTCTGACTCAAGTGGTAGAGTACTAGTCTTGGGTGCAAAAAATTTAAGGAACAGCACCCAGGCACTGAGTTCAAGCCACCACCACCACCATCCCCAAAAAAGGAATAGTAACTAATGAGACTGCAAAATTACCAAAAGAAGATATACAAATGGCCACCATGCATATAAAAAGATACTCAGAAGCTCAGCTCAAAAGGGTAGCATAAGAGAAATGTAAAGGAAAACTATGACGAGGTATTACCTCACCTCCATCAGAAGGCCATAATCGAAACAGAGGAAAATAGAAAGGCTGGCTAAGATGCAAACTGGAACTCTTGTGCACTACTGATACTAAGGTGAAATGGCGCAGCCCCTGTGGATAAGGGCATACCGATGCTACAAGAAATTAAAATGTTCCAGCAACTCTACTTATGAATATATATCCCAAAAAATACAAGGTAAGTTCTCAATGAAATATCTGCCCTCCTATTATTATCCACAGCATTACCCACAACAGTCAAGAGGAAGATTCAATTCATATCAATAGGTAGCCAGATAAATGCAGTGTACACATACACATGTACAAACCAAACACACACAAGAGACAGATAAGATAGAGACAAGGTGAGAGGAACAGCATGCAGACAATGAAAAAAAAAGAAAGAAAATTCTATCTCAGGCCACAATTTTGATTCAAAAATCATAAAAAATACAAAGGTGGTGACCAAGGGAGAACTCAGAAGGGGAAATTAATGTTTAAGTGATAAAGAATTTCAGTTTTACAACAAAATAGTCTAGAGATTCCTTGTGTATCTAGTCTTAACATGACTAGAAATGGCTGGCATAGTAAATTCAATGTTGTTTAATCAGTAAGAAAAAAAAGTGTCTCTATATAATTAGAAAAAAAGGGAAGGGAAAGAGGTAGGGAAGAGGGAAGAGGGGAAAAGAAAATGGTAGTGATGTTGGCTTCCAATAGCTACTCAGGAGACTGAGATCTGAGGGTCCAGGATCTGAGTCAGCTTGGACACACAAATCCAAAAGACTCCAACCAGCCAACAAAAAACCAGAGCTAGAGGTATGGCTCAAGTGGTATAGCTCCTGTTTTGAGTGAAAAAGTCAAGTGAGAGCATGAAACCCTAAGTTCAAATTCCAGGGAAAAGAGGAAGAAGAGGGAGGAAGAGAAAGGAGGGACGGGGAGAGAAAGTTGAGAGGGAGGCTCTATTAAAACCAAGAGTAATGTTCCCATAACATTACGGCACAGGACAATCTTGCTACCTAGTTAGGGAGAAAGGTTACCAAATCAGACCTCTTGAGTGCCAACCATGCTCTTACCAGGAGTCTTGCATCCATGAAAAACTTACTTCAGCTCTCTGCCTCAGTATCCCCTTACTTGGAAGTAAGCATTCACCACCTCCCCAGGAGTTACTATGAAGGCCACATTAGCATATGAGACCTTCCACAAATATGAGATATTCCCAGGGCTGAACTGGGAATTGGCAACTGAACTGCTGAGCAATCAATTCTGCCTGCAACAGGACACTAAGATGCAGAAATCACATCCACACCAAGGATGGTGCCCACTGGTGACAAATTGTCACATCACACTACCCTGCTGTGACACCTGGCTTCTGCCATGTGGCTTAAGACAATGGATCGCAAACAATACCAGTCCACAGAGTGGTGTTAGTATTTAATAAAAGGCTTGCTAAGCAGAAGAGGTCAAAAGCTATGTACATATGACCATGTAAACTGATGCTAAGCAAAATAAACCCCAAGATAGGGGCACAAGAGGTTTTATCTTTGTTGTTGTTCTTCTTAATGTACTTATAATGTACTATGTGATTTTTTTGTTTCTTTTGTATGTTCTTCCCCCATGGTACAATCCCTGTTGTCATTGTATTTGATTATGGTGCCCTGCATCTTGTATATGTATTTTTTTCTAATTTGGGGAGGGGAAGGGAAATAACAAAATGCTGAAATAAGGATGCAGGACACAATGAGATGTACAAGACAGTAAGTTGAAAACAAACTTTACAACTTTGTGTGGCTGAAATTAGGAAAGCAACTCCATTTGTAATAGCCCCACAAAAAATAAAATACCTAGGAGTTAACCAAAGAAGTTAAGGATCTCTATGATGAAAACTTTAAAATCTTGAAAAAGGAAATCAACACAGAACTTAAAAAATGGCAAAACCTCCCATGCTCCTGGGTTGGAAAGATTAACATGGTGAAAATGGCAATACTTCCCAAGGCTATCTACAAATTCAACGTGATACCTATCAAAATTCCAACCTCATTCTTCAAGGAAATAGAAGAGGCAATCCAAAAATTCATATGGAACAATAAAAGACCCCGAATAGCAAAAACGTTCCTCAACGGAAAGAACACTGCTGGAAGAATATCAATACCAAATTTCAAACTCTACTATAAAGCCATAGTAATCAAAACAGCTTGGTATTGGCATAAGAACAGACCTCAGGACCAATGGAATAGGATTGAAAACCCAGAAATGAACCTACAGACCTATAGCCATCTAATCTTCGATAAGGGAGCTAAAACAATAGAATGGAAGAAAGACAGCCTCTTCAGTAAATGGTGCTGGCAAAATTGGTTAACTACTTGTAGAAAACTAAAGCTAGATCCTTATATATCACCCTGCACCAGAATCAACTCCAAATGGATCAAAGACCTCGAAGTCAAAGCAGACACTCTGAAAACATTACAGGATGGAATAGGAGAAACCCTAGGTCTCCTTGGCTCAGGCCGAAATTTTCTGAATAGAGACCCGGAAACACAACAAATCAAAGAAAGGTTGGACAAATGGGATTGCATAAAGTTGCAGAGCTTCTGCATGGTAAAGGACATAGCTACCAAGATCAATAGAAAGCCCACAGATTGGGAGAAGATCTTTACTAGCCATACAACGGACAAGGGTCTCATATCTAAAATATACTTGGAACTCAAAAAATTAAATCCCCCAACAACAAATCCTCAAAGAAACAACTGCCCAATAAATAAGTGGGCGAAAGACTTAAAGAGAAACTTCTCTGAAGAAGAAAGAAGGATGGCCAATAGACACATGAAGAAATACTCAACATCCCTAGCCATAAAAGAAATGCAAATCAAAACAACATTGAGATACCACCTCACTCCAGTTAGAATGGCAAAAATCAAGAACTCTAACAACAACAGATGCTGAAGGGGATGTGGACAGAAAGGAACCTTACTTCATTGTTGGTGGGAATGTAAACTTGTTCAACCACTTTGGAAAGCAGTATGGAGGTTCCTCAAAAGACTTCACATAGAACTCCCCTATGACCCAGCAATCCCACTTTTGGGCATTTAACCAAATGTTTACAAACAAGACCACACTAAAGCTACCAGCACAACTATGTTTATTGCAGCATTATTTACCATAGCTAAGATATGGAACCAACCCAGATGCCCCTCAGTACATGAATGGATCAAGAAAATGTGGTATATATACACAATGGAATTCTATGCCTCCATCAGAAAGAATGACATTGCCCCATTTGTTAGGAAATGGAAAAACTTGGAAAAAAATTATATTAAGTGAAGTAAGCCAGGCCCAAAGAAACATAGGTCCCATGGTTTCCCTTATTTGCAATAACTAGAATATGTATGAGTCAAGGGGAAAAGGTCAGATAATGTGATGTTAGGAAAATGAACCCTTAGATATGTATTTTAATGTTTTTTTTTCTTTCATGCATGTGTTTCTAATGCATTTATAAGATTATTTCTTTGTTGCTTTCTATGCCCCTCCCCCACAGCATAACCCCTGCTTTCACTATATTTGATGTCAGTATAACTTGTGGAGGAGATGGGGAAAAACAAGTCGTTTAAGGATACAGATGGACCGGTTGCAACAATGAGAAGTACAAGTTGTCATGTCCAAAACGAGCTTTACAACATTGGTGCGAGGGGGTGGGGGGGGGGGGCAGGATTGGGATTGGGAGGGGGAAGGGGGAGGCTGGGAAGGGATGTGAAGGGTAAACAAAGGAGGAGGCTGCAATGCTTGGTAAGAAATGTACGCATTATCCTGCCCATGTAATTGTAACCCCTCTGTACAGTATGTTCACAAATAAAATTTTAAAAAAGGTGAGAGAAGAGGAAAAAAAAAAAACTTTACAACTTTGCTGGGGAGAGGAGGGAGGAGCTGGGGAGGTGAGGAGGAAATATAAAGGAGGATGTAACAATGCTCCATAGGAAATGGACTCATTACCTTGCTCATGTAACTGGGACCCTTCTGTAAGTATCTTTACAATAAAAAAAAATTAAAAAATAAAAGGCTTGCTAAAAAGCAATTGGCCTTTTATTTTCTCTCTTTCTCCATCTAGAAAAATCTAATTCTTTTTTTCCATATATATTTTTATTGTAAAAATACTGTACAGAGGGATTAGTTACATGAGTAAGGTAATGAGTACTTTTCCTATCAAGCATTGTTACCTCCTTTGTTTTTCCCCTACTATCCCTTCTCTCTCCACTTCCCCAACTCCTCCCCCCCCCCACCCAGGAAAAACAAATTAATGGGGAGGGGAAGTGTAAGAATTTGAAGTTTGGGGGATTTTTTTGAGGGGGGAGGTTGGCACCAAGGGATGTTATGCTACTTGTTACAAGAGGTAATCTTAGCAGTGTGGCTATTTATTATTTTTTTTTTTTGGGTCCGGTTCTGGGGCCTGAAGTCTGGGCCTGGGCGCTGTCCCTCAGCTCTTCAGCTCCAGGCTAGCGCTCTACCACTTGAGCCACAGCGCCACTTCCAGCTTTTTTCACTTTGCTTATGTGGTGCTGAGGAATCAAACCCAGGGCCTCAGGCATGCAAGGCAAGCACTCTACCACTGAGCCATCTTCCCAGCCCCAGTGTGGCTATATATTAACTCTGATGGTTCCAGGCAAAAGGTAAAGGTGAGATCAAGATTGCTTGCCACTGAAGAAGAATTAAGCTTCCTCCTTTAGGTAGATAGGGAATAAAAGGAGAGAGCAGACAAAACACTTGAGAAATAATACATGGCCGGCCAGTCATGGTACTCCCTCTTCCCATAATGCTCTGGGCTCCCAATCAACCAGTTACATAAGTCAGGTAATGAGTACATTTCTTTTTGAACCATGTCTCCCCTTCCCTCGCTCACTTCCAGTTTTTCCCTCCTGTTCCCACCCACAAGATGTACAGCTCATTTTCCATATAGTGTCTAGTGAGTACCACCGTTGTAGTTGTTCACCTTTTCTGTGCCCCCCTTACCTACCAAAGACAAGATAAAAGGAAAAGAAAACAAAAACAGCAACTAAGAAAGTCTCTTGTTCCTTTTCTTAGAGTTCATTTCATAAAATATTTTTATGATAATATGAATATCCACTGTCTCTTAATTCTTTACCTGACAGAGAAACAAACCCATACCCTTAGAGAGCATCACCATGGGAGTTCCATTCCCAAGTTTTACTAGTAAGGTTGTTCAAATCAAAGACCATTAGTTAACTTGGTGTTCTTTGAGCTTTAACACAGAAGTGGGAAACATGGCAACGTGTTCTTCAGAAGTCACATGAAGACACTAGTCAGGGGCCTGACAACTCACTGAACGAAAGGGTGTGGCAATCCTACAGAGCAAACATAATTAAGTCATAATCCACACTATAAATCTGTAGCAGGTAACCCTTCTGGTATCAGAAGGAGGGAGGGGGGAAGCAAAAATGTATGTATGTATATAACATGGAAACAAAAATCAAATGAAGGTCCATTTTACCTACTGGTTTCAAATCATTACAGAGAACCAATCCAAATTCAAAAGCCTTACTTGTAAAAAGATCCAAGCACAAAAAAATGGAAGTGGTTTTTTTTCCCTTCCCCTCCACAAATTATACCAACATCAAATACAGTGAAAGCATAGGTTATACCGTGGGGGAGGGACATACAAAGCAACATAGAAATCATCTTATAAATATGTTAGAAACAATGCATGAAAGGAAAAAAAAAACAAAAAAATATGAATACTTATCTTGGGGTTCATTCCCCTAACATCAACTTATCTGACCTTTTCTGCTTGACTCAGACATATACTAGTTATTGCAAATAAGGGACACCATGTGACCTATGTTTCTTTGGGCCTGACTTACTTCACTTAATGTAATTTTTTCCAAATCTTTCCATTTCCTAACAAATGGGGCAATGTCATTCTTT
Organism: Dipodomys spectabilis; assembly: GCF_019054845.1. NCBI lineage: Eukaryota > Metazoa > Chordata > Mammalia > Rodentia > Heteromyidae > Dipodomys > Dipodomys spectabilis. Next base: position 8,331,348 of record NW_024870716.1, on the reverse strand, counting down.
TACAGGTGGACCCACTGCAACAATGAGATGTACAAGTCATTATGTCAAAAAATGAACTTTACAACTTTGGTGGGGGGGTGGGGGGGAGGATCGGGTTGGGGGAGGGGGGGAGTATGGGAAGGGATGTAAGGGGAAAGAAAGAGGGGGCAACAATGCTTGATAAAAAATGTACTCGTTATCTTGCCCATGTAATTGTAACTCCTCAGTATGGTATTCTCACAATAAAAAAAAAAAATGGAAGTGCAGAGAGAACAAATCCCATTATTACTTTTCTCCCAGAAATTCCACATTAACTGCTCATTTGAAAATCTGGCTGCTTCTAACTACATTTATGTTAAAGAAAAGTTTTATTGACATCAATGTCAATATTGTATGAATTTTTAATCAAACAAGATTTTCCATTTGCTTTATATTAAGAGGTAAGATTTAAAGAACTATCTGATGAGCCAGGCACTGGTCCTTAAGGCCTTTAGTCCTAGCTACTCTGTAGGCTGAAACCTTCAAGGCTCAAAGCTAGTCTGGGTAGAAAAGTCTGAGGTTCCTGCAATTATCCAGCAAAAACACTAGACTGGAAGCCTGGCTCAATGATAGAGCACCAGCCAAGCAAGCAAGCTGAACAAGAGTGAAAGGCACTGCATTCAAGTCACAGAAACAGCAAACTAAACAAGATTTTTTAAATAACAATATTTAAAAGACTATTTGAAAAATATGGTATTTCTTAAAGAGTCACTCAACAGGTTGTAATATGCCAATTATATGGCACAATCAGTAGCTATAAATTGTGTGTCACTGGAGGAAGTACTAAGCAGAGGATTACAGCAGCAACTGATGTACATCTAAGATGATTCTATCAAATCTAGTGATGTGTAAAGTATGTATCAGCCCTAAGGAAAAGGTTGCTACCAGTGAATATCAGAATCTAGATACCCTGATGTTCCTTCCCTATGCAGCCACTAAATCACCACTTGTAAGAAGCATTAAATGCCAATGTCAAGGAGTTAGGGCTCATTTATGTGCCTTTTTCCTCCTGACTGAGCATGTCAACAGGTATACCAATGGCTGTGTTCTTATAATCTGCCCTTTTTATGCATGCTTTACGGTGTTAGTTATCAGGGATACAGAATCACAGAAAATAAAGCAAACTTGAACAAACTCACATTCCTTCAATATTACTGTAACTAACCAGATTTTTTAAAGAATTATTATAGGCACAAGTCTGCTAAAGAATAAAATAAAATAAATAATAACTTTTAGGATCAAAAATGGCATTTGAACCAGGCACTAGTGGCTCATGCCTGTAATCTAGGTTACTCAAAAGACTGAGATATGAGTCATGGTTTGAAACCATCCCAGTTAGAAAAATCCAGGAGACTCCTAAAACTCCAATTAGCCAGCAAAAAGCCAGAAGTGAATGTATAGCTCAAGTGGTGGAATACCAGCCTGAGCAAAATATCGAGCAAAAAGCCCTGAGTTCAAACCTCAATAATGAAATAAACAACAAATAAAGATGTGTTACTTAAAAGATAGTCTGCTTTTAAAAAATTGATAAAAATAAATAATATTAACCTGTGGAATTATAATTTTGGGGATCAAAAAATGCTATGTGAGAAGAAAATGCTATTTGATATCTAAAGTTTCATATTGTAAAAGTTCAGTTGGTAATGGTAATTAGTAGGGACAATGAATAAAGCCTGTTCTCAGGACCAACAGAGGCAAAATGAAAAAAACTAAAATAACTCTGGGGTGTAGCTCAAGTGGTAGAACTTCTTATCTAGCAAGCACAATGCCATGAGCTGAAATCTCAGTAACACCTTCCAACCAAAATAAAACAACAAGGAAAAAAAAAAAACTAAGATAAACCTCTACTCACAAGTCACTGGAACTGTTTGTTGCAACTCCTCAAGAAAATAGGATCCAGAAGCCAGAAAGAACACAAATGGCCATAATTTCATATGCTCAGTCTTTCACTGAATGACTCATTTAGCACCAATTCACCACAGCACACTATTGCTGAAGGGACTAGAAACTCTTCCTATGCTAGGAAGTCACAACCACAGCATTTCATTTACTTACTAAACAACAAGTCAGATTCAAGGAATGTTTAATGTAATTACACTTGTCACAGGAGGTTAAAAACTTCCCAAGGGGGCTGGGAAGGTGGCTCAGTGGTAGAGTGCTTGCCTTGCATGCCTGAGGCCCTGGGTTCAATTCCTCAGCACCACATAAGCAAAAAGAAAAAAGCCGGAAGTGGCACTGTGGCTCAAGTGGTAGAGCGCTAGCCTTGAGCTGAAGAGCTGAGGGACAGTGCCTAGGCCCAGAGTTCAGGCCCCACGAACGGACCCAAAAAAAAAAAAAATCTTCCCAAGGATGGCCCTGGATAGACATGCTTTAAGTAAGTCCCACTCACCTTTACCAACCTCCAAAGACCCTAGCTATGATGATCCCATCGTGCAGCTCTCCCATTGTGCCTTCACACCTGCTGTTATCTCCCTAATCACCCAGTAAAATAAGAAAAAAAGAGATTCTTTGAAAAAAAGAGATTCTTGGAATTTAAAAAAGAGATTCTTTGAGGGTTTTTTGTTGTTGTTGTTGTTGTTTGTGGTACAGGGGTTTGAACTCTGGGTCCTGTACTTGCTACCACCTGAGCCTCTAGACCTTTCTCATTAGTTATTATCCTAATATAGTCTCACATTTACATTTAATCCTAGTAGTTCCACTTGCTGCATATAACTCAAATAGGTATACGCTACCATACCCAGCTCATTGGTTGAGATGAAGTTTTGCTAACTTTTACCCAGGTTGTCTGTGATGCACTTCATCTCCATCTCCCCAGCAGCTGGGATTACAGGTTAGAGCCACCCCACCAAGCCAAAGTCTTGTTTCCAGAATCTTGACACAGTATCAGTGACCTCATTTAGCTGCTGTAAGATGTTTCCACATTAAGACTTGGTTTCCGAGTCAGGAAGATGGGGTGAGATAACATTAAGTTATTCCATTGTTCCTAATACACACCAATGCAGTTTCCTGGCTCCCTGTACATTACCTGCCCAACTCCTATTTATCCTTCAAACCCTAGCAGAAATACCCATTTTCTGTAAAGCCTTCCCTAGTCCAGTGTCCTATTCCTCCCTCCCCCCACAAAGAATCAGTCACCTATATTTTCTCTACTACTTGAGAGAATCCTCCACTACCTTTCAATTGCTTGCTCCACAGGTGTTGGAATGAACACCTCCAGGGTGGAATTTTTTTTTAAAATCTAATCTAATTACTGCTTACTCCAAATCTAAAAGAATCAATCAATAAGGGAAACTTAATTAGCATTTGCTGATGAGATAAATGATTGCATTAAACTCTTACAATTAGAACCTTTACATAGCCTTTCAAATATTTCAATAATGTGCTCTTTTGGGGGCTATTTGTGGTTTTGATAGAGACTATTCCATCAATGAATTTTTTTTCAATATTCATCCATGTGTTCAACAAATTTCAGCTATGTCCTAGTAAATAATCAAAATTAACTCCCTGTCTCCATGAGCCTTCTTCCTGCAAGGTAAAACTTATGGAGGAAGTAAGTTATGATTGCATAAGTGTTTGAAAAAATACCACAAATCATATTTTTTTAACCAACCTTGACTAAGTTATCTCCCCCCCCCCCCCCCACAGGCCACACATAAAATTTAACCACTTACAAAGACAAAAAGGATTGCATGAAAAGTCAGTGTCTTCAACAAACAAAACTGGTTTAGCTTCTCTCAGAAAGGAACAAATAAAATGTTTATGCTAGGAACCCCTTTCCCTGTAGCAAGAAATAACAGTTGTCTTTTTGGAAGGCTAATGACATCTTGAAATTGTATAAGAATTTTATGTATACAGCTACATACTCACCATAGATCCTAATTTGATGTATTTTTTTCTGATAGCAAATCAGAAACTAACTATTTTTGTTAATGTATTCTGCATTTCCAATGCATTTCCAATCTCTCTGCTTCAATTTCTTTGTTGCATCTACCATGTCCTCCTTTTGCCCTTCTGTATTCACTCCCTCCCTTAGATGGTTCTTGTCTCATTCCCTCATCCCCAGTCAATATACCACTCTCTTGAAGACAAATGTACCCTTTGAGCTCTTCGGCCATTTATGGGAGCCTCCCTTAAGAAGAGGTTTGTCCTATCTGGCTGTGGCCCCAGTTGGCTATGGCTCCACCTGCCTGCTCTTACTGCCATTAGCCTCTCCTCACCATTCTGCACATACCGGATAAGAACCTGATGCACAACACAGGTCCAAGTGCTCCAGTCAGAAAGAGTAAACAATGCTGAAATGTCCATCTAATACTTGGATGCTTCATAGAGAACCCTCTCCAAAATACCTCTTTCAAAATGACAAGGGAGACTCAAGTTGAACAAATCTTGCTACTTTAAAATGTCACTTCCTCTGTCAGAGAAAAACAAAAAGCAAAGGCTAAGAATGTTACTCCTTGGTGAGCACTTGCCTAGCCTGGTCAAAGCCATGGATCTTATCCCCAACACAAGAAAACAAAAAGGAAACTCTCACATACCTCTTGCAGAGGAACCTGGGGATGGGAAAAAAGAATTGTGGTCCAAATTGGTGGCTGACACCTGTAATCCTAGCTACTCAGGAGGTTGATCTGAGGATCATGGTTCAAAGCCACCCTGGGGAGAAAAATGTGTGAGACCTTTATCTCCAAATAATCAGAAGGGGGGAAAAAAAAAACCTGGAAATGGAGATGTGGCTCAAGTGGTAGAATGCCAGCTTTGAATGAAAAAGCAAATTAAGAGGTCTTCAGCCCTGAGTTCAAGATCCTATAGCAGCACAAAATAACAACAGCAACAACCCTGGTCCTTTGATCCTACAGCAAGTTATTGGTTGAGGAATCCTAAAGGCACAAATTGTTCATTCTCCTACAAAGCGACATGTATTTTTCTTTTCTTGGTCATTTTGAATTTTATTTGCCAATTTCACATTTTACTTAGAGCCTGGCCCCAATTAGCAGTGCAATATACATACAAAAGAGAAGTCAGTAATGACAGCTTTAGGATGTCAAGTGCAGTGAGCTAGGTGTTAGGCTCAGAGTCTTGCATGCAGAGTTGAGTAAGTCTCTTTGCTTCCCCTTAGAACCTAGGAAAAGGGGTCAGCACATTCACATGGAACAAGTAGTAATAAAGTAACTGGTGAGCAGCAACAGCTCTTATAATTCTAGCTACTCAGGAGGCTGAGATCTGAGGATCATGTTTCAAAACCAGTCCAGGCAAGAAATTCTGTAAGACTCTTATCTCCAATCAACCATTGAAACACTGGACATGAAGCTCTGGCTCCAATGGTAGAGTGCTTTGAGTGAAAAAGCTCTGAGTTCAAGCCCTAGACTGGCACAAAAAAATAAATAAGCCTCAGACAGTATGAGGAACACTTCAACAGTGCCCTAAGGGAAATGTAAAAAAACCTGAATTATGCTGGGCACTAGTGGCTTACACTGTCATGCTAGCTACTCAGGAGGATGAGATTTGAGGATCAAGTTTTGAAGCCAGCCCCCACAGAAAAGTCCAGGAGACTCTGATTTCCAATTAACCAGCAAAACACACACACACACACACACAAACACACACACAGAGCCAGAAGTAGAGCTGTGGCTCAAGTAGTACAGCACCAGCCTTGAGCAAAATTCTCAAGGACAGTACCCAGGCTTTGAGTTCAATCCCCAAGACTGACTGACACACAAATACACTGAATAATAAACATTTTAAAAAGTATCCACCAAGTCTCAGAAAAAAAAAAATCACTAGTGAGATTTAAGTTATATCTCCCCACTTTCCCTCAAAAGCCACATGCAGAAAACTAAAAGTGGACCCTAGCCTGTCACCCCTACACTAACATCAACTCAAAATGGATTAAAGACCTTAACATAAACCTGATACTCTGAAACTACTGCAGGGCAGAGTTAGGAGAGACGCTTGAATTTATAAGCACAGGCAGGAACTTCCTGAACAGAATCTCAGGGTCACAACAAATTGGAGAGTCTCGACAAATGGGACGACCTTAAAATAAAAAGTTTCTGCACAGCTAAAGACATAGCAAACAAACCAGAAAGACAGTCAACTAATTGGGAAAAAATATTTACCAGCAATATATCAGACAAGGACTTAATATCCAGTATATACAGGGAACTCAAGAAACTAATCGCTCCCAAACCTAACAAACCAATTACTAAATGGGCAAGGGAACTAAAGACAGACTTCTCAGAAGAAGAGATAAAAATAGCAAAGAAACACATGAGGAAATGTTCATCATCCCTGGCTGTAAAGGAAATGCAAATAAAAACAACCCCAAGATACCACCTTACCCCAGTCAGAATGGCCCTAAATTCAGCCAATGACAAATGCTGGAGGGGATGCGGAGAAAGAAACCCTATTGCCCTGCTGGTGGGAATGTACACTAATACAACCACTTTGGAAAGCAGTCTGGAGGGTCCTCAGAAAGCTAAATATAGACCTCCCTTATGACCCAGCCATGCCACTTCTAGGCATCTATCCTGAACAACTGGAACCAGGATACAATGACACATGCACCTCCATGTTCATTGCAGCACTGTTGACAATAGCCAAGATATGGAAACAACCCATATGCCCCATTACTGATGAATGGATACAAAAATTGTGGTACTTATACACAATGGAATATTATGCAGCCATTAGAAAGGACAAAATAATGGCATTTGCAGGGAAATGGATGGAACTAGAACAAATTATTTTGAGCGAGGTAAGCCAAGAACAAAGAGACAGCACATGGTCTCCCTGATATGTGGATGCTAAAGCCAAAAGGAGATATGACAAAATAAACAGGACTCAAGAAACAAAGAACAGCCACTCATTTTGTCCTAGCATTGCTAAATGACTCCATGTTCTTGACCACGTGTGTGTGTGTGTGTGTGTGTGTGTGTGTGTGTGTGTGTGTGTAAAGGAGGGAAGCCAGGAGGAGGATGCAGTGGGAAACAGAATACCAGACAACAAAGGGGTCTCTCAGCTGCACTGGACATAGAAGAAAAAGAATTAAGAACTAAGAAACCCAAAGACAGCGATGGGAAGGGAAGAATGAGAGGAAAAGAAGGAATGGTTTACAGGAAGCAAAAGGAAAGATGTAAACATCATCTGATGTAGAAGAAATAATTGTATTGTCAAAGCTCATAGAATGCACAAATTTTATGGAACATGATAAAGACAATTTGCCTTGTGGAGGTTAAAATGTGTTTGTGACTTTAACTAAGTACCACTATTCCACAATATGGTGAAATATGTGAAATTTATGTAATCACCTAATCTCAATTTAAAATAAAGAAAAGTGAGAGATGGGGTAGGTTAGGAGTGATGGGTGACAATGCTGTCAGACACCTTATATTCATATACTGTTCTGTAGAATGGGAACTTCATTGCACAACTACTTAAAGATAATTATAATAATAAAATGTTTAAAAAAGAAAAGTCCATGAGACTCTGCTTTCCAATTAACCAGCAAAACACACACACACACACACACACACACACACACACACACCACACCACACACCTACACACAGAGCCAAAAGTAGAGCTGTGGCTCAAGTGGTACAGCACCAGCCTTGAGCAAAATTCTCAAGGACAGTACCCAGGCTTTGAGTTCAATCCCCAGGACTGACTGACACACAAACACATTGAATAATAATAAATATTTTTAAAAGTATCCACCAAGTCTCTCAGAAAAAAAAAATCACTATGAGATTTAAGTTCCACCTCCCCACTTTCCCTCAAAAGTGCTTTCTAATAATACTAGGAAGATTCCAAATGGCTTCCATCTACCAAGAACTTGCCAATTGCCCCTCCCCTGCTCAGCAACCAGGATGAGGAAAAAAATTAAAATCAATTCCCTGAGAACCTAAATCCCTTAGTTTTAAAAGTAAATTGCAAACACCCATCCTTGGGATGGATCCATTTATCCACTAGAGTAGCTCATAAATGAATTTAGGAACATAACACGGCCTTCTATAGATAATTTAGTCACCAGTTAGAAAGCATGAGGAGGAAAAATACAGATTTTTTTTTTTAAGATATAAAAACAAGGGGTCCGTGGGTACACTTTGAACCACGGTGAAAGCTGAAAGGAAACACAAACAGCAGAGAGAGGGAGAGAGGGAGAGGGGGTGGAGAGAAAGAGGGAGGGAGGGAGGGAGAGAGGGAGGGAGGGGTGGGAGACAGAGAATTCCCTCTAAAAGAGAAATAGGAAATGACTACAGAAGGAACGGAGATTAAAGTAAGCTGTCTTAAAAAAAAGAGTTCTGATTGGAAGTGGAGCTGCGGCTCATAGTGGTAGTGCCTTAGCCTTGAGGGGGAAAAAAAACACACCCTAAGGGACAGCACGCAAGCCCTGAGTTCAAGACCCACGACCTACCAAAAATAATAAGAGTTCAAGTTCAGAATGACTTCAGTGAAAACTGTTTGCTGATGAGCGCTGGCTGGGTCCTGGGTAAGGGACCCCACAAGTAGAGGGATCGCACAGATGGACGCCGCGTCCGCGGAAAGGACCATCAAGCTCAAGAAGCTGCATCGGGTTCAGGCTGGATCAAGGATCCAACGGGTCATCTGGAAGTTCGCGGCCCAGGAGACCATTTTCGCCACCCTGGGTAAACCTGGAGAGATGGCTTTAGAGATCCCACCAAGAGGTGGGCTCCGGGGGCCCGCGAAGTGGTCGGGGATTCGTTCACCGGGGCGCTGGGGTCCCGCGCACCCCCTCCTCCCCCTCCCCGCCCCCCAAAAACAAAATTAAAATTAGAAAACAAAAACGCCTCACCGATGCCGAATCCCACCACCAGTCGCCCGGCGAGCAGCGTCTCCTTGTTGGCGGCGGCAGCCAGCACGGCCGAGCCGGCGGTGAAGAGGGCACTGGCCAGGAGGATGGCGGCGCGGCGGCCGCAGACCCCGTTGAGGGCCCCGCCGGCCAGCGCCGCGACGGCGGCCGCCCCCACCGTGCTGGACACCAGCAGCTCCTGCCACAGCGCGTCCAGGCTGAGCTGCCGCTTGAGCAGCAGCATGGCCCCGGACACCACGCCGGTGTCGTAGCCGAAGAGGAAGCCTCCCAGAGCGGAGAAGGCGGCCGCCACGTACACGAACGCGGGGGTCTCGTCCTGCTGGAACTGCCTGCGCGCCGCGCGCTCCAGGTCCCCGCCGCTGCCGGCCCCGCCGCCGCCGCCGCCGCTCCCGCCGCCCGCGCTCTGCAAGCTCGCCGTGGACTCGGCCGCCAGGAGGCTCCGCTCCCCGGCCCCGCTCGCCGCGTCCGGCTCCGGCTGCTTCCTGCGCCGCTCGCCCATCAGGCTGCTCAGGCTCCGCAGCGTGTACTCCACATTGTCGCTCGCCTTGCGGGACATAGGGCGGGAAAGGGGACCGGGGTGGCCCGGAGCGGTGAAAGGGAAGACGGACTCTGAGGACCGGACGGCCCCGAGCGGGCGGGAAGAGCTACCGCCGCCGCCGCCGCTGGCGCCGCTGCTGCCGCTTCCTTCAGCCTCTCAGTCCCCTCTGCGACGGCCACGGCCACTGTCCGAGGCGACAAAGTTGCTGCGCCTCGTCGCGGGCCGCCCCGCCGCGCGCCGCCGCTGCCGCCCGAGCTCACCTCACGCCTCCCTCGCTTGCCGAGCTGGCGCTGCGGAGCGACCGAGGGGGCGGGGCCGGGGTCACGTGCACCCAGGCAGGGGCGGAGCCTCCAGGAACCTCGCCTCTCTGTGGGCGGGGCAGAGCTCCCTCCCCGTCCCCTCAGTGCGTGGGGAAATAGGGACGTCCCGCCTCCTCTGTGGGCGTGGCCTTGGAGTCATCTCATCAAACTCCACCCACCTCACTAAGAAAAGCTGCTGCTGAGTGAGTGAGGGTTCTGGAAATGGGACTGGATTCAGCATGGTTTACCAGCTGCATCTGGGGAAGCAGAGGGGCAGAGGAAGGAAAAAAGGACGATGTTGATAGGTAATCGAATCCAGATACACTGATCACTACGTTTGCAGGGTTTGGAAGAGGATGGGAGAGCCCCTAAGACAAACTGACTTGACTTCTAAGTCAGGCCTAAGAGAAAAATAAATCATCCTGTATGACGCTTAGCAAGCGACCTTCCTTTTATAGTATGGCAACATTAGCCAGTGTGTGCTATTTCCCTGGTATCCGGTGAGGTTTTTTTCTGGAGTGATTCAGGACGGTGTTGGTTCGTTTCTATAACCAGATTCCGCTCCCACTGCCAGTCTGAAATTGTGCTTATTTTAAATCCATGGTATAACTTGACTCTGAGGACAAAGGAAACACGTGAATCCCAAAGCTTCTCTCGTGGATTCCTGGTGGGTAAAAGAGAACTCACATGTTTGCAGTTCTACTCTTATATAACCAGGGTATTCCCAGGGATGAGAAGAAAAACGAGATACCTGATTTGTAGTTTGACAGGTATCTTCATCTTGTCTTCAACAGACCACCCAAATGAAAGATATCTTCTATCCCTGAAAAATCAGTCACTATTTGAAAAAAAAATAGTTTCATTCGTTTGAAACAAACATTATTTAAGATGAATTATTTTAGGTGTTAATTGTCAGTTATTTGGGTTTTTTTCTCTCTGATTGGAATGGTTTGTAAATTATTTTATACAGTTCCACTTCACGAGAAAAAGATGACACATCTCTTTGCGATGCCTTCATTCTTCAGGCTGAGGGCCACACGTAAAACATCATGGTATATTCTAGCCTATAATTCTAGTGTGATTTTATTTCCCTTATTTGAGCAAAAGGTTTCTTATCATGGGCCTATTTTTCATGCAGTCCCAATTTTTCACCTTTTAGAGAGAGTGATTTTGTCATGCCTGTTGCAATAAAATATTATGTTAGAATCTGTCAAAAATTGTTTTCATTGAGATTTATCAGCCGTGATTATCTCCCTAGAAGAGCAGTTTTCAGCAAGTAGGAAAAAATGAATTAATGAGCTTGGAGGGAGTTACTGTTTAAATGTCTTGCATATCTCTACCGCCATTTCTAGGGGTCCGTGAAGTACAGCCTTCGCCCAGAGTGATGAAATCTAATATTCTGATTTTAAAGATTCAGGTGAGCACGTTTTTCCCTTGACTACTATAGGGAACCCGCGCCCCCTTGTGGCGAGCTGCTTCACGTAGCTTCTAAGGGCAGGGCTGCCCTCCCCTGGAGAAGGAAGCAGCTGGGAGAGAAAGTTTCTTCTTGACCAGAAACAAGCCTGACCTTTAAACTAGCTGGAATAGTGAATAAACACCTTGGCTTCTAGTCTTCGGGACCTAGAAATTCAGTTCTGAGAGGTCTGGAACACAAACTGTATTTGAAATTATTTAGTTCCATACGAGAACATTTATATACTTTATGTACCATATCAGAACATTGATATACTTCATATTGGGTTACATCTAGAAAGAAATTAAGCCTGGCACCGGAGGCTCACACCTGTAATCCTAGCTACCCAGGAGACTGAGATCTAAGGATCATGGTTGGCAGAAAAGTCTGTAAGGCTTTTATCTCCCATTAACCATCAAAAAGCTGGCAATGGGGCTCTGGCTCAAGTGTTAGAGCACCAGCCTTGAATGAAAAGGCCAAGTGAGAGTGTAAGGCCCTGAATTCAAGCCCCAGTATTGCACAAAGAATTAATTAATTAAAAGGAAGAAAAGGGAGAAGGAAAATTGATTGGGGGAATGGATGAAGGAGTTGAGAACAAAGTATTTTCTTTGTGCTTATTGGATGTTTATTTTAATTACATGAGTAAATATAATGTTCAAAGCAGTTGAACATTAAAGATAATGCAAAAAAAACCCTTCACACTCTTCTTTCCCATCATAATAAACAGAGATAGCCACTTTCAGATTCATTTCCACAACTTTCTCCACAGAGAAAGTTCTATATGTGTACATGGGAAAATACAGAGGTTGTGACTTTCTTTCTGTATTGTTTTGGTTGGTAGAGATAGAAAACACAAATCAAGTGGGTTTAACCCAGTATAGTGGGGGGTTGAAGGTAAGGAAGGAATTATTATTTGGTTTGGTTTGTTTGTTATCTCTATATAGTATAGAAGAAACTGACTACAGGTACAGGTGGATCTAGAATTTGAAAAGTAGTATGGATATCATCAAGACATTATCACCATTCTGCCTCACTTCTTGCCTCTTAAGTGGCATTTTCAAACTTCCTATGGTCCTCAAAATACTATATATTTTTAGGGAGTCTTAGGGAGTGAAAAAAGCATATTTTTCTGGAGCCCTAGCAAAATTCCTATTGCATCTAATTGGATCTTCCAATTATGTGACATTCCTGACCCAATTACTGTGGCTGGGAGAGTTCAGTTATAAGATGATGGAGTTAGAACCAATCAATGCCTTCATCTTGTTCTTGAGCAAAGATTATAGAGAGGTTCCCATAAACAAAAAAATTCAATGTATTAGTTGGCAGTGAAAGACAAACAAATACTGAAAACAAAATCACACAAATATGACTTAACACAAGTATCTGGAAGAGTAATATTATATAAAGAGGTGTGACGCATTTTGAGGAACATTTGGCTAGCAAAATCAACTTTATTGCCCAGAGAGCAAAGAGAATTCAAACTCATAGAAAATCATTGAATTTGTCTACTAGAAAGTCAAGCCATGTGGTAACCACTAAGAATTGGAATGTTTTGGTGATATTGCCTTTAAGAAACTAGTAATGCCAGGCACCAGTAGCTTACACTTATAATCCAGCCACTTACAAGACTGAGATCTGAAGATCCTAGTTCAGAGTCACCCTGGGCAGATGAGTCCATGGAATCCTTATCTCCAATTAACCAACAAAAACTCAGAAGTGGAGGTGTGACTCAAGTGGCAGTCAGTCTTGAACAAAAAAGCCAAGAGTGAGTGTGAGACTTTGATTTCAAGCCCCAGTACTGGCAAAGGAGAAGAGTAGAGAGGAGAGGAGAGGAGAGGAGAGGAGAGGAGATAGAGATAAAGAGAGAGACAAATGAGAAAGAGAGAGAAGGAAGGAAGGAAAAAAGGAAGGAAGGAAGGAAGAAAGTAGTAATGTGAATCTTACCGTCTTGTGTCCATTTCTTCTGTCTGTACTAACAGACATTAGTAGCAAGAGAATAAATGTTTAAAGCATTCATATTTAGAAGGATAATTTGTTTGTTGATGTATAGTAAGTGTTTAAGTAATCAGTATTGCCCTCTAAATCTTACCTCCTTTGCCTTGCTCTGAGAAGGAGAAGGAAAGAGACAGAAGAAGGGAAGTTTGAATGGAGGAAAAAAGAAAAGATGCTCAGCATAGTTAAGGAAACTGTCTGAAACATCAGGTATGGAGAGTATTTTTTTTTGTGCTGATACTGGGACTTGAACTCAGGACCTTGGATTCTTGATGGGCTTTTTCACCAAGGGTGGAACTCTACCACTTGAACCATGCCTCCACTTGTGCTTTTTCCTGGTTAATTGAAGATTAGAGTTCTCTTGATTTGTCTTCCCAAACTGGCTTAGATCTCAGATTACTCAGTGGCTAGGATTACAGGCATGAGCCCAGCATGGATAACATATTAACACACACTGACTTACCCACTGACAAGGAGGGCCCAACACATCACCTCCTCCTTCCTCCTAGAGCTTTAAGAAAGTCATTTCTATTGCATGCAACTACAGAGCTTCTGCATGGCAAAGGACATAGCTAGCAAGATCAATAGAAAGCCCATTGATTGGGAAAAGATCTTTATTAGCTATACAACAGACAAGAGCCTCATATCTAAAAATATACTTAGAACTCAAAAAATTAAATACTCCAAAAACAAATCCTCAGAGAAATGAACACCCCATTACTAAGTGAGCTAAAGACTCAAAGCGAGACTTCTCTGAAGAAGAAATAAGAATGGCTAATAGACACATGAAGAAATGTTCAACTTCTCTGGCCATAAAAGAAATGCAAATAAAAACAGCATTGAGATTCCACCTTATCCCAGTTAGAATGGCTATAATCAAGAAATCTATTAATAACAGATGCTTGAGGGGATGTGGCTGAAAGGGAGCCCTAGTGCACTGTTGGTGTGAGTGTAACCTTGTTCAACCACTCTGGAAAGAAGTATGGAGGTTCCTCAAAAGACTCCACATAGAGCTCCTCTATGACCCAGCAAACCCACTTTTGGGCATTTACCTGAATGATAACAAACAAGGCCACACTAAAGCTACCAGTACAACTATGTTTATCACAGCATTATTCACCATAGCTAAGATATGGAGCCAACCCATATGCCCCTCAGTAGATGAATGGATCAAGACAATGTGAGATAGATAGATAGATAGATAGATAGATAGATAGATAGATAGATAGATAGATAGATAGATAGATAGATAGGAATTCTATGCCTCCATCAGAAAGAATGACACCACCCCATTTTTTAGGAAATTTAAAGACTTGGAAAAAAATCATATTAAGTGAAGTAAGACCCAAAGAAATATAGGTACTATGGTTTCCCTTATTTGCAATAATTAATATGCATCTAGGATAATTTTATCAGATGCACAGAAAAGCTCAACAGCTATGAACATATGACCACATAAGATGATACTAAGAGGAATGAACCCCAAAATACAGATGCAAGAGGTCTTTGTTGTTGTTGTTTTAATGTACTAAGTGATTTTTTTTGTTTCCTTTATGTTCTTCCCCTTTGGTATATCCTCTGTTGTCACTGTACTTGATTTTGGTACTCTGAATCTTGTATATACATTTTTCTAATTTGGGGAGTGTTAGGTTTTTAAAAAGAGGTAGCCGAGTAAGAACAGCTCCACGTACGTGGTATTCAGGTAAGGGGTAGGTTTATTCATCGTCTGGCTGGCACCAGGCCATGTTGGCCCTCCATGCAGCTGGGAAAGGCCTGGGAAAGAGAGAGATAGCTGGGAAAGAGAGAGCTGGGAAAGAGAAGCCAGCTAGAAAAAAGAGAGCATCTGGGCCTGGGCTAGCCCTTATCTAGGGTATGGGCAGAGAAAGGTGTGGCCACATCAAATTCAGATGTAACCTCAGAGGATGCAGATGTGACCTCTTCCTGGTGTGCCACTTGCCTAGGTAAAGCAGGTACTGGGTGGAGACTTTGATGGGAGGAGGGTGGAGACTTTGATGGGAGGAGGGTGGAGTCTGCTAGCCATCCAGGAGCGGACCTTACATTAGGGCAGTAGAAGTAAGAAGCCTGCCCATCCAATGTCTATACCTGTCTACCTATTAACAGCAGGAATTTATATTCTTGCCTTTGTCACTTGACTTCACTACTTAGTCACCAGATTTCAGAAGTAGCTAAGGATATTTCTACCAACATTTTCAGCCGCAAGTCCTTCCTCTTGTGGTTTGTTTGCTCTCTAGTTTTTTGTTTTTTTTTCCAGCCCCTCAATGCCTCATGAGACTTCTCCAGACTTCATCTAAGGACTCGTGTCACCAAGGGACAGCTGCTGCTCGCTGCCTTCTCTGGGAGGGGACCAAATTCCAGCCTTTTACCCCTATTGTCGACGCCCCTTGTCAGCAGGAAGTAGCCAGAGAGAATCCTTGCCCTATTTCATGATTATTAAAAGGCTGGAATGTAAGGTCCGCTCCTGGATGGCGAGCAGACTCCACCCTCCTCTCAGCAAAGTCTCCACCCAGTACCTGCATTACCTAGGCAACTGGGACACCTGGAAGAGGTCACAGGGAGGGGAAGGGGAATAACAAAACGCTGAAACAAGGACACAGGATGACCCATTGCAACAATAATATTCACAAGACACTATGTTGGAAATGAACTTTACAACTTCGGGTGGGGAGGGGAGAGGAGTGAGCAAGGAAGGAGGGAAGGGATAGTAGGAGAACAACAAAGGAGGGGGTAACAATGCTCAACAAGAAATATACTCATTACCTTACTCATGTAACTGTAACCCCTCTGTACAGCATCTCTACAATAAAATAAAATTTAAATTTAAAAAAGTCATTTCAACTAAAAGCAAAAGAATGGAAACAGCATGTGTAGGCAGATATAATAAAGGAAACAATAGTTTAACGAGTTATCAGGATCAAGAGAAAAGATGAGAGCAGAAGTTAGACATGACTGGAATTTATTCAGACGTTGAAATAAAAAGAAGAAACTAGATATTCAAGAGCCTGGGTGATTTAAAACCAGAGGTCAATTGGGCATCATAGCTCACACCTGTAATACTAGCTACTCAGGAGGCTGAGCTCTAAGAAGCACAGTTCCAAGCCAGCCCAGCCAGGAAAGTCCTTGAGACTCAACTCCAATTAACCACCAAACAGAGTCAGAAGTGGAGCTGTGGCTCAAGTGGTAGAGCACTAGTCTTGAGGACAAAAGTTCAGGGACAGCACCCAGACCCTGAGTTCAAGCCCTAGTACTGGCACTCACCAGAAAAAAAGAAAGAAAGACTATATAAGAAACCAGAATCATGAGAGAGGAGAGTGTTCCATTGGTTTGGGGGATCCGTCAAGCCTTATCACAGCCAGAATGTCTCAAGTTCATATCCGTTTTCTGCTTTGTCCTTAGCTATGCCATTTTTAGCAATTTACTTATTCTCCATAAGCTTTCTACAAAAAGGGGATAACAATCTCATGCCTATATTTAGGTGATTTCAATTCCAACATAAAATTTACTATGTTTCTGCCCTTCATTGTCTTCCAAAGTAATAAGAGGGCCTTCCTCTTTCTAGACATCACTGTTTCCAGTATATAAAGAAAAGCATCATACTTCCTTCTGTCTTTGGACATAATGCATTCCAAGTACTAAAAACACTGTAGACATGTATTACTAAATGGTTGCTAAAATCATTGTAAGCATCTATTACTGTATAATTGTAACCAGATGCTGGAAAGCATCAGCCTATGGCTAGTTTAGAGAAATAAATGTTATCAAGAACCCAGTGGCTCACAACTGTTATCCTAGCTACTTGGGAGACTGAAATCTGAGGATCTTGTTTAGCTACCAGCCCAGGTAGACAAATCTGAGAGAGTCATAATTCCAGTGAACCAGCAAGAAGCTAGAAGTGGAAATGTTGTTCAAGTGGTAGAGTGTCAGCCTTGAGCAAAAAAGCTCAGGCTGTGAGTTCAAGGTCCAGGATCAGCATACGTTGTGTGTGTGCATGCGCGTGCGTTTGCTCTCGCGAGCACACACACACACACACACACACACACACACAGAATCCAAATTCCATAGTTTTCTCTGCTATTTTTTTTGTTTTGCCCTTCATTGTCTTCCAAAGAGAATAAGAGGGCCTCTAGATATCACTTCTTCTGGTGTACAAAGAAAGTGTTGTACCTCATTCTATCCTTGGACATTCCAAGTAGCAAAAGATCACAGGACTATATAGTTTTTTTTTTAATCTACTTATATAAAGCATAATGTACCAGATGGGTGCTAAAAACAAAACAGTTCAACTTTGGATGCAGAAGTTTAGTATTCCTTACTGAATAACTGTACACAATAAGAATCCAGCAACAAGCTGGGCACTGGTGGCTCACAACTGTAATCCTAGCTACTCAGGAGGCTGGGATCTGAGGATTGTAGTTCAAAGCCAGCTGAAGCAGGAAAGTCCGTGTGAATCTTAGCTCCAATAAACTCAAAACAAACAAACAAAAAGCGGGAAGTGGAGCTATGGCTCAAGTGGTCAAGTGGCCTTGAGCAAAAGAAGCTCAGGGACAGCATCCAGGCCCAGAGTTCAAACCCCAGGGCCAGCAAAAAAAAAAAAAAAACCAATAATCAGGCAACAAGAAAAATCTGTGCTTGCAACGCCAAGAAATCCTTAAAGTAAGCAGGATTCCATAGCCTGGAATGAGACCAGTGGGACATATTTGTTTCAAAGTAGAGTCACTAATGAAACTAACAACTCACTCTAATTAACAAGCGATCGATTGGGTGTGCAGTTCCAATCTTTGGGCTAGTTACTGGAAAGTGCCTTTCAACTGGATCTTGGAACATGATGAACTCCTAAGTAATCACTCTGCTTGGAACAATTTATCTTTAGCTTTGTATTCTGCTTGCAAATGGTAAGCTCAATTGCAACACCAATTCTGAAGGTATAAGCATGGCACCGTTTTGACCCTGCTTTGTCAAACTGAGTGAAAGTGTCATGTATACAACATGTGTATATGTGTGTGTGTGTGTGTGTGTGTATGTTTTCCTAACAAATATATGACATAAACTACAGATTTAATGGAAATTCGTAGTCTTTCTAAGCATTTGGCTTATGAAAAGCAATTATTTGGTACTGTCCTCAATTGTTCAAATTAAGTAAATCACCTTAAACAAATCACCTTACTTGACTAATGAAGTTAGGTAAATTAATAAATTTCTGCTTTCTGAAACTATCCCTTTGACTCAAGAGAACCCAAAATTTTGTTACTTTTTGTCTTAAAATTTTATTTATTTTTATTGTTATAAAGGTGATGTACATAAGTCAAGTAATGAGTACATTTTTTTTTGGACAATGTTACCTCTTTCTTTGCTCTTTCCCAATTTTTCCCTCCCATTCCTACCCACAAGTTATATAGTTCATTACACTATGAGGATGAATAACACCACTGCATTCATTCAGCCTTTGTCCCAACCTATCTGTGCAAAGATTTAATTTGGTAATAGCACAAATTGTGTAACTCACTGTCCAGATAAAAGATATGTCTCTGGGGGGGGGGGGGGAATATAGTTGTAGAAGTGGGAAGGCAGGAATGGTAGGGGAAAACCAAAGGAGGAGGCAGCAATGCTTGATAAGAAATGTACTCATTACCTTGCTCATGTAACTGTAACCTCTCTGTACAATATTTTCACAATAAAAAACGTAAAAAAGAGATATGACTCTGACAACCATTCTTTGGTTTATTTTCTTTCTTTCTTTCTTTCTTTATAAAGAGGTTTTGATTCAACATCAATGTATGAGTATAATACATCTTGATCAATGCTGCTCTTTTGATCATTCTCCCCCTTGTGTCCCAATCCCATCCATCCACTCAAGTTATCAGGTTCCATGTTCACATATGTACATTTAAAATTATGACTATATTAGCCCACCTTTCCTCTTTCCAATCATTTGACCTCCTCTACATCTGACAACACACGTTCCAACTTCCTGGCATTCCACTAGTTGGTTGGTTGAAGGAGTTGAGCCATTGCAATCCATGGATTTGGAAGGATGCTTTTGTTTCCCAGCCTATTTACATATTTATATATTTTCATATTTACATATGCAAAATATAGGTGGTTATTTATTTAGATTTATACAAAAAGAACACTTCTATAAGCATGACAATGTTTTCAAAAGAACACAGTTTCTTCCCTCCAGACTGGTACAACTTTACAGAGTGCAACTTTATTTTCATGCTTAAGATACACTAAATGTCCTTTGAGCAGCATTTAGTTTGTGTCACATTTTATTTCCTTGTTCAGAATCTCTGAGTATGGGGAAAGATCCTTTATGAATCCTTTATGCAGGAGCATTCACTATTGTTTTACTGTGATTTTCCTAAAATGAGGTGCTTTTCAAGCATGCTTTCTTCCAGTGCTGACTATTGAACCCAAGGCCTTGCAATTTCTAGGCCTTTGCTTTAGCACTGTGCTATCTCTTCAGTCCTTGAAGACCTCCCTTTATGGATGCAATTACAGAAGTTTTATTAACAACTCAGGGCCTGGGGGCTGTCCCTGAACTTTTTTGCTCAAGGCTAGTGCTCTACTACTTGAGCCACAGTTCTGCTTCTGGCTTTTTGGAGATAAGTCTCACTGACTTTACTGCCTGAACTGACTTTGAACCACAATCCTCAGATCTCAGGCTCCTGACTAGTTTTACAGGTGTGAGCTTACATCAATTCTTCATAGATTCCTCCTGACATTTTTCTCTCTTCCCTAAACTCTGGGAAATGTTATTATTTCATTGGCCTTCAGTATGTATCAAGATATTCTGCACTATCCCCGACTCTTACTATCATTCTCAAGCTATAATCATTACTCTTTTGCTGACATAATTTTTATTTTATTAGTAATTCTGTGATCATCAATTTCTGGGCCTCACACTTCCTAGACAAGGTACTTTATCATTTGAGGCCCTTTTATTTGGTTATTTTATTTGGTTAGTACCCCAGTCCTTTTATTTGCTTATTTTCTGCCAGCCTGAGCAGAAAAGTCCATGAAACTCTGTCTCCAAAATAGCCAACCAAAGGTTGGGCAGCAGCCAAGTATACTCAATACCCTGAGTTCAAGCTCTGATACCCACAAAACCAAACCAAAACAAACCATACAAGAATCATATCCTAGACTTCTTGACATTATAGCCTGTGGAAAATGGCAGATACAATTGGATCATCCAGGGCCAAGAACTACCCCATCTAATATGGGCCAAGATATGATGTACAATAATGAATGACACATTAGTGAAGTTTTCCAAATCTGATCCCCGTGTCCACAAAATGAAATCTTGAGGTCTTGTAGCCCCAGTGCAGCTCTCCTTGAGCCTACCCATGGTGTGTTTTCCTCTTTTCACTTTTCTTTGTGTTAACAAACCTATTCCTGCTTTAAAATAAAATAAGATGATTGATTTAACTTTCCATAATGACTTATAAAGATGAGTAGGTATTGGAACTATCCATGCAAGCTTTCTTAGCAAGAGTTGAAAATGAAATAGTAATTAAAAAAACCCAAGTGTTAATCATTTCTAAGCTCTCAGTTAAACAGATTTATTTTCTGCATTATTTTCATACTAAGTTTACATTCAATCCAATAAAGTAATAAAACATTATTTATGATATTAACCATTAACATAGAAGAAGTATGCAATGTAGTGAGTAAATAAAAAGCATGGAAATTTGTCTTTCTTCTTCCCTCCCTCCCCCCCTCTCTTTCCCTCTCTCCCTTCCTTCCTTCCTCCTTCCTTCCCTCCCTCCTTCCCTTCCTTCCTTCCTTCCTTCCTTCCTTCCTTCCTTCTTCCTTCCTTCATTTTCTTTTTTTTTCTTTTATCTGGTATCAGAGTTTGAACTCACGTTCAGTTTGACACTTGCACAGCTGGCATTCTACCACTTAAGCCATTCCTGTAGCCTAGCTTTTGACTGGTTACTTTAGTGATAAAGTCCTCAAGATTTTATCTTGCCTGGTTTGTGTTGAACCATAGTCTTCCAGATCTCAACCTCCTGGGTAGCGGGATTATAGGTATGATATATTTCTTAATTAGTTTAGGCAATATTTTATTCCTGCAATCCTTATCCAGAGGATAAGACTTTAGCATCAGATTCCAGTTCATCTGCTCATCCCCAAGGCTGGGAGGAAATCTGTGTCTTCCTCTGTCTTTCTGCTTTATTTGCCAAACCTGACCTTTCCAGTTTCAATCCTTGGATGACCCAGCGATACTTTCCACTTTAACTGTGTCCACGCATTTCCATTGCTGTTAGTCATCCAATCTGTTAAGAAGAGAAAAGAAAAATGCCTAACGAAAAGTTGAGGAAAGTGATGCTTCTTAGATGCTGAAAAGTCAATTGTTGACCTATATATTTCCATGGAGTTAGCATTTGCTTACGGCTGCATTCCTTCAATGCAGGTAAAGAACAACCCAATTATCTGGAGAGAAAAAAAAAAGCACAGCAGTTTATCTTGGTGAGGTCATTTATTAGACTTTGAAACAGCTCCATAAATAAGTGGATTTCTTGCCAGCAGTCTCATAAATACATCTACCTACAAATGATATTGCTAGCTATTTGCAAGAGCAAAACCCTATATTTATAGTACTACAGAGATTCTATGACAAAAATCACAACTTTTTTTTTAAAGTACCTTGGGAAGGAGGAAACTTTCAAGAGAAAATGTGAGAAATAGTCACGTGTGCACGTGCACGTGTGTGTATGTGTATGTGTGTGTGTGTGTGTGCGTGCGCACACACACACACACAGATACTGGAGCTTGAGCTTAGGAGCTCTTCTCTTGCTTGGCTTTGCTATTGAAAGTTGGTGCTCTACCACTTGAGCCACTCCCCTGGATTTTTGCTGGTTAGGAAATAAGATTCTCTCAGATTTATCTGCCCAAGCTGGCAGATCCTCAGGTCTTAGCCACCTGAATACCAAGATTATAGGTGTAAACCACACTCACCTGGCCCATATATCTATATTCTTCAGCATCCTTAAGCATCAATGGCACTGTGTTTCTGATAATGCTTTCTGAAGTTGCTCTTTCTGAGGACCAGAATAGAATACCAGATGTTTCAATTTCCTGTTACTTTATGCCTTTCCAGGTGTAATTTCAATTAACTTGAAAAGTAGTGCCAAACACAGAACAAATAACATATGTGAGGGAAAAGTAAAAATTGTTATACCAGTCATTTAATAATGTATGAAGTATACCATTGGTACAATATAGACTTTGATATGCAGATTTTGTATGTGTGGAAGAGAGAAAAGCATTTTGATCAATAAATTGTAGATTATACTACTTATTGTAGATTATGCTACTTATAGGAAATAATATATGCATAGGGTGAAAATGGCAATAAAATCGAAAGCACATCTCACTCTTCCCTACTCAGCATTCCTGCCTTTTCTACCAAAACTGTCCCCCAAATGCAACCAGTGACAAGTATGTCTGATTTTAGTTATAGTGATGCAACCAAACATGAATATACCTTATAGCTAAAGAACTAACTTCCTGGCACTTCTGGTGCACAAGTTCCTCCCAAAGCCCCAGTGGCTCTGGAGTAGACTCATATTACATGAAGCCTGAATCATATACATTCAAGATACACTTTTTTTCGTAAGTTACGGGGCTTGAACTCAGGGCCTAGATGCTGCCCCTGAGCTTTTGTGCTTAAGGCTAGTGCTCTACCACTTTGAGCCACAGCTCCACTTCTGATTTTCTGGTGGTTAATTAGAGATAGAAGACTCATGGACTTTCCTGTCCAGGCTGGCTTTGAGCTGTGATCCTCAGATTTCAGCCTCCTAGTCACTAGTATTATAGTCCTGAGCCACCAGCACCCAACAGGATACACTTTTAAGAAAAACTATCCAGAACCAGGTGCTGATGAAGTCCTAGCTTCTCAGGAGCCTCACTTCTGAAGGATTGAGTTTCAAAACCAGCCTGGACAAATAAATCCATGAGATTTCATCTTCAATTAGTCAGCAAAAGCCAGCCTGAAAGCATGGCTCAAGTGATAGAGAACCAGTCATGAGAAAGCAAGGTGAGCAAATTTGCTGCAAAAAGAAAGAGGAGGAAGAAGATAAAGAGGAGGAAGAGGAGGAGGAGGAGGAAGAGGTGGAGGAAGAGGAGGAGGAGGAGGACGATGAGGAGGACGAGGAGGACGAGGAGGACAAGGAAGGAGAGAAGAAGAAGAGCAATCCAAAATTATTTTTAATGCCTTGGCTCTTCTGGTACCTTTCAAGGGTGGTGGCAAGGAAAGATTTCTCTCTTGCTGTTGAAGTTTTTATTGGGTCCACAGTCTAACCCCGCTCCTTTGATGTTTCGTTATTTCCTGGATTAATTCCTCAAACAAATTATTCTTAGGGGGAACAGCATCAGAGTTTGAACTCAGACATTACATGGTCCCTGAGATTTCTTGTTCACAGATGGTACTCCACCACTTAAACAGTGCTTCATGCTCTGCTTTGTGCTGGTCAATTGGCGGTGGAACCTCAAGATATTTCTGTGCAGGCTGGTTTTCAAACACAATTTTTTAAGTCTCAGCCAGGATTACAGTTATGATCTACCAGTGCCTGCTTCCTCAATAGTGTGTGTGTGTGTGTGTGTGTGTGTGTGTGTGTGTGTGTGTGTGTGTGTGTGTGTGTGTGTGTGTTGTTCCTGGGGCTTAAACTGAGACTGGGCACTGTCCCTAAGTTTTTTTTGCTCAAAAATAGTGCTCTACCACTTGAGCCATAGCCCCACTTCTGGCATTTTTTGGTGCTTAATTGAGATAAGAGTCTCATAGACTTTCCTGCCTGGGCTGGCTTTGAACAGTGATCCTCAGAGCTCAGCCTCCTGGGTGGCTAGGATTACAGGCATGAGTATCTGTGCCTAGCTCCACTTGCAACCTTTGTGTCCAGCCTACCAAGTAGCTGGGCTTATAGGCCTGCACTACCATGCCTCATTTTGTAGGAGTTTACATCATAAATGTCCTTTGAAGTGGAATGACTTCCCAGACAACTTTCAGCAAGTGTTCTTTATGCAAAAAAAAGTCAAGAGTATACTTTCTGTACTTTATCATAATGACATATCTTTAAGACAAGTTTCAGTGAAAATTCAAAGAATGAAAGGAAGCACAGTAGGGACTCTGAGATGGAGCATCTTTCTGTTTGTATTTGTTAAAAGGAAGGTATTTAGGTGGATCAAAGCAAAGAGAAGACAGTAGACATTGCACTATTCAACCCGAACAGTTACTATTTTCTAAAATTCTCAATATTTCTCCTGAAGAACTTTTCTTTCTCTTTTTCTCAATATGCAAGTAAAGAACATCCATGACTTGAAAACAACAAATCAATGGTCTCAATTCAAATTTCAGAATGACTCCAGCGGTTCAAGAGGCACTTCTTGGATGGTTCAGTATATTAAAACTAATCACCCTTCCCCACTGAGTATGTGTGAAATCAACTGTTTATACTCTTCAAACAGAGAAAAAGGGGCCATTGAACTACAATTTTCAAGCTATTCAAAATAGTACATTGACATCATCTAACAATAAATGATAGCTCTTGGCACTTTTCTTGATACTTTCAATAATCAATGCTGGTAAAAAGAAGACACTCTTTTTATGTCACTTTTTCATTGTGTGCCAGTATTAGGGCTTGTACTCAGGACCTTGTACTTTCACTTAGCTTTTAAGCTCTACCTCTAGAGCCATACCTTCACTTCTGGATTTTTGCTGGTTAAATGGAGATAAGTCTCATGGACTTTTCTGCCCTGTCTGGCTTCCAACCTTGTTCCTCAGTCCTCAGCCTTATGAGTTGCTAGGATTATAGGCATGAGCCACTGGTCTTTGGTTTCTTGATATGTTTTCTTTAAAATATCTATGTATTTAGTTAATTGTACATATGAATTATGAGAGGGAACACCAAAGAATTATAATAGGAATACCCAGGTAGTTCACAAGCCAGGGAGACCACATTCCTGGTAGGATGGCAGAATATTGATAATGAATTTTGTGGTGTAATCTCTCCACTTGACATGTGTTTGAAGAATGTCATTGCAGGTTGTATTTATTTACTTAAAGAACTTTTGTGGTCTAGGAATGTGGCTTAGTGGTAGAGTGCTTGCCTAGTATGGATGAAGCCCTGGGTTCCATTCCTTAGTACCAAATATAACACAGAAAAAGCCAGAAGTGGTACTGTGACTCAAGTGGTAGAGAGCTAGCCTTGAGCAAAAGAATCTCAGGGACAGTGCAGGCCCTGAGTTCAAGCCTCAGGACTGGCAAAAAAAAAAAAAAGAACTTTTGTTAGTATATATTGGCTGTAAAAGAGGGATTTCATTCTGATATTTCATTCATTCACACAATATATTCCATCAATCTCACCTCCTTATCACTCTTATTCTCCTTTCTCCTTTTAAAAACAATTTCAATAGATTTCATCATTCTATTTTCATGCATGCATATCAAGTACCTTATCCATAGTCATCCTCATTTTCTCTCTCTTTTGGCCTATCCAGTGGCTTGTATTTATATATTGTTTGGTCCTTTTGTTACTAGCCAATTGTCTAAAACAGAAAAACTGAACAGGGGTGGACTCTGAAGGCTCACATTTGTAATCCTAGCTACTCAAGACGCTGAGATCTGAGGACAATGGTTCAAAGTCAGCCTGGGGAAGACAAATCCAAGAGACTTTCATCCTTAATTTACCAGCAAAAATCAGAAAGTAGTAATGTGGCTCAAGTTATAGAGCTCCTGCCTTGATTGGAAAAAGTCAAGTGAGAGAGTTCAATCTCTAGCACTGGCACAAAAAAAAAAAAAGAAAAAAAAGGATTAAATTTAAGTGTACTGGAAGGAGATCATGATAATCTCACAAAATATTTTCATCAGTGAACAATAGTTATGAGTTCTTATAGTCTAGTGTGATTAGCTATTTATTTAGGTCAAAACTTTCAGTTGATTTGATTACATTATTCACCTCTCAGCAAATGTACTGCTCACTGCTTCAGCCAAACAGTATTCTAGGAATACAGAGGCAAGAAAGACACATTCCTTTCTTTCATGAGTTAATACAGATATTGTGCCTTTGTGTTCTCCTAACAATAGCCTCCTTTGGTCTCACTATGTGTGAATACCTAGAGACCTGTATAATTTATCATGCTCCAGTATATTTTTTAACCATCCAATGTGTTTATTTGTAGATTTATAGGCACATTCTAGAAGGTGCAATACCTATATGCATCTGATCATATAAAATAATATTTATCAAAATGAATTCTAAGAAATGGAAGCAAGAGGTTTTCTTTTTCTTTGTTGTGGTTTTGGTTGTCTCTTCCTTTTGTTTGTTCATTTATTTGTCTTTGGAAGGGTAAGCAGAGGCACAGAAATGGAAGACAATGGGTGAACAAATGCAGCAGTGGTATTCACTAGATACTATGTTGAAAATGAGCTATACAACTTGCTGGTGGAGTTGGGAGGGAAAAAAATAAGAGGGAGGGAAGTTAAGGGTGACATTGTTCAATGCATTCTTTACCTGCCTTATATAACTGTAATCCCTCAGTACATCATCTTTACATTAACATTTAAAAAAGCATGAAGAAGAAAGAGAGTCAATAGAGAGGTGGGTGCCTCATGCCTGTAATCCTAGCTAATCAGGAAGCTGAGATCTGAGGATCACAGTTCTAAGCCAGCCAAGGAAAGAAAGTTCCTGAGATTCTGATCTCCAATAATCCACCAACAAGGTAGTAGTAGAGGTGTGGTTCAAGTAGTA
Organism: Dipodomys spectabilis; assembly: GCF_019054845.1. Lineage (NCBI taxonomy): Eukaryota > Metazoa > Chordata > Mammalia > Rodentia > Heteromyidae > Dipodomys > Dipodomys spectabilis. The sequence goes on along the minus strand of NW_024870716.1, from coordinate 8,304,449 downwards.
GAGTGCTAGCCTTGAAAACAAAAAGCTTTTGGACAGTGCCCAGGCCCTGAGTTCCAGCCTGAGGTTGGCATGTGCACATGTGCGCGCACGCGCACGCGCACACACACACACACACACACACACACACACATATTAATAAAGGGATAGAAGTAATAGAGGAAGTAAAAGTACATCTAAGGTTGTAATGTATAGTCTGATAGGAAGAGGTATGGAGAAGCAGTTTTAGGTAATTAAGTGAAGTGCATCTAATTTGGACTAAGAATTTGGCTGAGGTCTGGTAGACAGGGCGAAAGTAGCACTTCAGCTATTTTGAAGAGATGAGGGGACACATAGAAGGATGTTCTGAGGAAAGGAAAACTGCTCTGTAAGTGGGAAAAATCCATTCAGTTCTACTTGGCTAGAGGGAAGGGTGAATGCTGAGAAAACTGTATTGAAGGTAAGATGTAAAAGTAGGAAGCAAGTAACATTAGAGCCTTCAGGATAGTTTACATTTCAGTGTCTTCTGTTGCTGTTTTTGTTGTTTCATTTTTATTCATGCTGGGGATGAACTCAGCACCTTGTGCTTGCTCAGTTGGTTCTCTATCACTTGAGTCACACCTCCAACCCTACTTTTTGCTGGTTATATTGGAGATGGAGTTGAGTGAACTTTTCTGCCAGAGCTGGCTTCAAATCAAGATCCTCTAACTCTCAGAGTAGCTGGATTGCAGACTTGAGCCACTGTTGCTCAGCTTATTGATGAATGTTTAAGGACAAGAACTGCTATAATCATCTATATATTAAAAAATGAGTCACCCACTATGGAAAAAGGTGGAATTATGCAACAGGATAATGGGTTGTTAGGTATTTGGTAAGTCACTTCTGAACATGAGGCCCAGCATGAGGAGGCCACTCATAAATGATGGTCTATGTCATTAAAATAAAAAACACCCAAGGAAGGGAATGTAGGTTGGAGAAAAAAAATCATGAAGTGTATTTTGTAATAGAGCTTGAGGTATGGTGTCATCATAGATGTTCAGTAAATAGTTGGATATATGAAAAAATAGCCACACAACTAGAAGAGATGGAAGATTCCCAAGAAGAGCAATGAAATGAATAATATGGACAATTGAGTTATGTTATGTAGGCCAGTGTAGAAAGTTAAATAGAAAAGGTCTAGGAAAAGGCATCAAATAGAGATCCAGATAGAGACAAAACCACATGACTTGCTCTTGTCTTCACAAAGGTCATTTCCATGGGAAAAAACATAATTTAGAAGTAAATCATAGTGAGAAAATGGAGATGGAATGTGAATTTTTCTTTAAAGAAGTTTAGTAATAAGCCAGGTGCTGGTGGCTCATGCCTGTAAGTCCTGGCAATTCAGGAGGCTGAGATCTGAGTATTGAAGTTCAAAGCTAGCCTGGGCAGGAAAGTTCATAAGACTATTATCTCCAATAAACTACCAAAAAAAGCCAGAAGTGGAAGTGGAACTGTGGCTCAAGGGGAAGAGTACTAGCCTTGTGCCAAAAAGCTCATGGCAGTACCAAAGCCCTGAATTCTTAATATGCAATCTGCCTCATGATGAATCAATACATTTATTTTTAGTATGAAACCTTCAAGGAAATCTTTGGGTTGTACAAGTATATAATATACCTTTAAATACTGTTCCAAAAATAGCAATGTCAGAAATTTATCAACAAGGGTGGGACCTGATGGCTCATGTCTGTAATCCTAGCTGTTGAAGCTGTGATCTGAGAATTACATTAGAAGCTAGTGTGGGAAGACAAATTTGAGAGACTCTTACCTCCAATTAACTAGCAAAAAACCAGAAGTGGAGATATGTCACAAGTGATAGAGAATTAGTCTTGAGTGGAAAAAAGCCAGGCAAAACCAAGAAGCTCTGAGTTCTAGCCTCAGTGTAGGCACAGAAAAATAAATAAATAAGTAAATAATACATATGGCTCACTTAAGATTTGAAATCATGCATTGGAGATAGAGGATTGTAGTAGAATTTTGATTCGCAATAATAGCCAGTCATTTGTTTGCATCTGTTAAATTTTAAGTTATTTTCATCATCCCATTAACGAAGCCCCATACTGCAGACCCACTAGCAGTTATCCCTATCCCCTTCTCCCAGCCAAAATAATAGATCTTCAAAGTAACATGGGAGGGCTGGGAAGGTGGCTCAGTGGTAGAGCGCTTGCCTTGCATGCATGAGGCCCTGGATTCGATTCCTCAGCACCACATAAGTAGAAAGAGCTGGAAGTGGCACTGTGGCTCAAGTGGTAGAGTGCTTGCCTTGAGCTGAAGAGCTGAGGGACAGTGCCCAGAGTTCAAGCCCAGGACTGGCCAAAAAAAAAAAAAAAGTAACATTGGAGAAGTTTTAAACATATGTTTTTGTTTCCTCTTTTCTCCCTAATCTGAATCAGAATCTTTAGAAGTGGGGCGTAAGTTTTGGCTCTTAAAAAAATCTCCTGAGAGGGAAGGAGAAATATTGCCCAAAAAGAAATGTAGTCATTGCCTCACTTATGTAACCATAGCCCCTCTGTATAACACTTTTGTAATAACAATACATTTTTAAAAAAAATCTGAGTTGGCTTATCTGAGAAACTTCATGTAATATATACTGGAATTACTATGCTTCCTTTGAATTTGCCTAGGTGAGCCTATTGGAATCCAGCTTATTCATTTATTCCAAATATTCTCATTGAAATACATATTATTAGCTGAGCCTAAGTGTTTGATATCATGCCTCTAATCCTAGCTGCTCAGGAGACCGAGCATCTGAGAATCATGATTTGAAACCAGCCCAGACAGAAAAATCAGCAAGACTCTATCTCCAAAGTAACAAGCAAACAAGCAGGGATATAGTCATGGCTCAAGTGTTAGAGTGCTAACGGAGCAAGTGCAAGGCCCTGAGTTAAAGTCCTCGTACCGACAAAAATAAAAAACAAGACTAATTGATTAATTATATAAATAAATAATGTAACAAATGCCATACAGTTACTGGAATATAAATGGTGCATGAATAGACTGGTAACACCTTCAAGTATTCCTTTTTTCAAGATTGTGTGTGTGTGCATGTGTGTGTGCACGCGTGCCAGTCCTGGGGCTTGAATGCAAGGCCTAGGTGCTATCCCTTTTGTGCTCAAGGTTAGTAGCTACCACTTTGAGCCATAACTCCATTTCTGGATTTTGGGTAGTTAATTGAGGATGAGAGGTCCCATGGACTTTCCTGTCCCGGGCTGGTCTTGAACTGTGATCCTCTGATCTCAATTTTCTGAGTAGCTAGAATTACAGGTATGAGCCACAGATGCCTTAAAAAAATTGTGGATGATTGTGGGGCTTGAACTCTCACTTGGCTTTTCTGCTCAAGGTTGTCACTCCACTACTTGAGACCTACTTCCTCTTCCAGCTTTCTGTTAGCCAATTAAAGATAAGACTCTCATGGATTTGTCTGCCAACATGGTCTCTGAACCTGGATCCTCAGATCTCAGCCTCCTCAGTAGTATCCAGGATTATAGGCATTGGCAACTTGTGGCCAGCAATTCCAAGATTCTTTAAATTTGATTGCATCATAAAGTAAAGCACTGGAAATAAAGTAACTGTAGCATATTGTGTGAGATATGCCTTTGATTTCTTAGAAGTGCCTTTATTGTGTTCTATGTCAATGTATTACCTTTGTCTTACAGCTGTGATACATCTATAAATGTTAAGAAGAAGTGAAAATGAAAGGTTAATATCTGATGTTTATAAAATGATTCATTTAACACAGATTTGAATATCAGAATACAAGAGAATACAATTTTATTGATTTATATACTATGTAGTAAATCAATGGTAATCCTTCAGGCATTCATTCATTCATTTTTCAAGAAGGATTTATTGAGTAGTCTCTGAATTATACACTATTAGATGCTATTAATTCAAACATGAGCAATACCATTTCCAAATTAAAATATAATTTTTCTTTTATTGTCCTGGTGCTGGGGTTGAATTCAGGGACTTACCTCTAACTTGATACTTTTGTTCATGGCTGGTGCTCTACCACTTGATCTGTGCCTCAAGTCCAGCTTTTTACTGGTTAATTGTAGATAGTCTCTTGGATTTACATAACCCAGCTGTCTTCCAACTGACATCCTCAGACCTCAGCCTCCTCAGTAGCTAGGATTACAGGTGTGATCAACTGGTGTCTAGCTTACAAATATTTCTGGATTGTTCAGTTGGAAACACACATGTAAATAAAATAATACAGTGATACATACCAGTATAGAAAGACCCAGATTGGAGAGAACCATTGACAAATAGTTACTTTACCTGTAGGTAAATGGCTGGTCCTACCAGGTTTCATAGGAAAATGATATTGGCTTAATCTGAAAACATAGTATAGATTTGCCTGGTGGATCTTGGTACTGGGATCCGTAGAAGAGCATTCTAGGGGAAAAAAGGTGCAGGCACTAGAGTAGAAGCTAGCACAGCATGTTTTATTGTTGTTGTTTGTTTTTCTAATTTTTTTATTGGAAAGATACTGTACAGAGGACTTTCAGTTACATGAGTAAGGTAATGAGTACATTTCCTATCAAGCATTGTTACCCCCTCCTTTGTTTTTCCCCTAACATCCCTTCTCTCTCCACCTCCTCCCTCTCTTGCCCCAAATTGTGAAATTCCTTTTCAACATACCATCTTGTACATCTCATTGTTACAATGAGTCAACCTATATCCTTGTTTCAGCATTTTATTATTTCCCTTCCCCTGCCCAAATTAGAAAAATGTATATACAAGATGCAGGGCACCAGAATCAAATATAGTGAAAACAGGAGTTATACTTTGGGGGAAGAACATACAAAAGAAACAATAAAATCAATAGTACATTAAAAACAACAGCAACAAAGAGAAAACCTCTGTGTCCCTATCTTGGGGTTCATTTCACTTAGCATCATCTTATATGGTCATATGTACATAGCTTTTGACTTTGTCTGCTTGTCTGGTAATATTATCTTAGTTGTGTACTAGTTATTGCAAATAAGGAAAACCATGGGACCTATGTTTCTCTGGGTCTGGCTTACTTCACTTAATATAATTTTTTCCAAGTCTTTCCATTTCCTAATGAATGGGGTGGTGTCATTCTTTCTGATAGAGGCATAGAATTCAATTGTGTGTGTGTGTGTGTGTGTGTGTGTGTGTGTGTGTGTGTGTATCACATTTTCTTGATCCCTTCATCTACCTCGGGGCATCTGGGTTGGTTCCTTATCTTAGCTATGGTAAATAATGCTGCAATAGACATAGTTGTGCTAGTAGCCTTAGTATGGCCTTGTTTGTGATCGTTTGGGTAAATGCCCAAAAGTGGGACTGTTGGATCATAGGGGAGCTCTATGTGGAGTCTTTGGAGGACCCTCCATACTGCTTTCCAAAGTGGTTGAACAAGTTTATGCTCCCACCAACAATGCAGTAGGGTTCTCTTTTGGCCACATCACTTCCAGCATCTGTTGTTATTAGATTTCTTGATTATAGCCATTCTAACTGGGGCGAGGTGTAATCTCAATGTTCTTTTGATTTGCATTTCTTTTATGGCCAGAGAAGTGGAACATTTCTTCATGTGTCTATTGGCCATTCTTATTTCCTCTTCAGAGAAGTCTCTCTTTAAGTCTTTAGCACAATTATTATTCAGGCAGTTGTTTCTTTGAGGATTTGTTGTTGGGGATTTAATTTTTTGAGTTCTAACTATATTTTAGATATGAGACCCTTGTCTGTTGTATGGCTAGTGAAGATCTTCTCCCAATCTGTGGGCTTTCTATTGATCTTGCTAGCTATGTCCTTTGCCAAGCAGAAGCACTGCAGTTTCATGCAATCCCATTTGTCTAACCTTCCTTTGATTTGTTGTGTTTCTTGGTCTCTATTAAGAAAAGTTCGGCCTGTGCCAAGGAGCTCAAGAGTTTCTCCTATTCCTTCCTGTAATGTTTTCAGAGTGTCTGCTTTGACTCTGAGGTCTTTGACCCATTTGGAGTTGATTCTGGTGCAGGGTAATATATAAGGATCTAGCTTTAGTTTTCTACAGGTGTTTAACCAATTTTGCCAGCACCATTTACTGAAGAGGCTGTCTTTCTTCCATTCTATTTTTTAAACCACCTTATTGTAGATTAGGTGGCTATAGGTCTGTGGGTTCATTTCTGGGTCTTCAGTTCTATTCCATTGGTTCTCAGGTCTGTTCTTGTAGCACAGCATGTTTAAGGTGATGCATCCCAATCTTTATGAGTAGAGGAGGATTTCAGGAAAGAAGTGACAAGAAATTATTCGTGACTGCATTTTAGCAGGTCCCACATATTTGTATGATTCACTAAAGGAGAACATAAAGGTCCAAAGACAGTGAACAATCAAGATTCCAAAAGTATTTTTAACATCAACATTAAGGAGTTATAAAAAAATCCTTAACAAACAATGGAATACTAATCAGGTGCTGGGGGCTCATGGGTATCATCCTAGCTCCTTGGAAAACTGAGATCTGAGTGTCAAGGCTTGAAGCCAGCCTAGGCAAGAAAGTGTGTGACGCTTATCTCTAGGTAACCACCAAAAAGCTGGAAGTAGAGATGTGGCTCAACTGGTAGAGCATTAGCCATGAGTGAAATAGCTGAATGAGAGTGTGAGACCCTGAGTTCAAGGCCCAGTAACAGTACACACACACACACACACACACACACACACACACACACACACACACACACACACTTAAGATAATTTAAAAGATGCTTGGGCCCATTCCTGTAATCCTAGGTACTCAAGAGGCTGAGATCTAAGGATCTCAGTTCAAACCCAGCCTGGGAAAGAATGACCATTAGACTCTTATTTCCAATTAACCAGCAAAAAGCTGAAAATGGAGCTGTGGCTCAAGTAGTAGCCTTGAGCCAAAAAGTTCAGTCCCTGAGTTCAAGCCCCAAGACCAGAACACACACACACACACACACACACACACACACACACACACACACACACACACACACAGTGTTTGGATATGGTAGAGAAATTCCCAAACATTAGATTTCTCTTGTTATCATGGTGATTCCCAGAGCTTTTTCTACAAGTTTCATAATGAACATCAGCCTGAATCATCTTTTTTATGAAATTCTGTTTACCCACAGGAGAAACATATACTATTGGCCCAATTCCAGTATCTCTTAATAAGATTTTGGAAGTAGAAGAGAAGCTATTAAGTTGCTGAGGAAGTTAAGAAACATTTAAAAAGTATCAGTGAAAATATGCCTAGGGTTGCACATGTGGAAATATTGAGATATTTCATTCCCAGTAAGCCCAGTCATGATTATGGCAATAATGATGCCTGAGTATCATTTTGGGAAACTTTATTGGGAGCATATTTTCCATTGACTAAGAGTTTGATATTTATAACAAAGGAAAGGAAGCAACAATAACAACAATGAAATAAATTGTGAAAAGGAGATAATTCTGCATTTTACTTATATACACAAAGAGTTTGAAAGAGTGAGGGAAAGGATAACATTGTCCAAAAAGAAATGTACTCTTTACCTGGCTTAGGTATCTGTAACCCCTCTGTACATCACCTTTATTCTAACAATAAAAATTGAAAAAAAGAGAAGGTTTCAGTGAGACACAAAAGGTTTAAATAAATGTGATTGGAAGAAGATCTCAATTACACAGGACAGAAATAATATAGAAACCACTGGTGGCTCATGTCTGTAATTCTAGCTCTCAAAAGCCTGAGCTCTGAGGATTACAGTTCAAAGCCAAGTCTGGGCAGACAAAGCAGACTTTTATCTCTGTTTAACCAGCAAAAAGGTGAAAGTAGCTATGTGGGTCCAGTTAAATAGTACCAGCTGGAGTGAAAAAACCTGAGGTCCTGAGTTCAAGTACAGACAAACAAACAAAACAGAGTCATGGAAAACAAAAATACTATTTAACACTGTGTTGTATCTCTTTCAAGCTATTTCTTTCAAGCTTGCATTACCCCATGGATAGCATACACGGAAGAACCAAAAACATCAAGATTCCTTTTGATAAAGGGAAAATCCACTGAGAATATTATTGAATATATAGATAGAATAGAGTATCTAGATAGAAAAGGATAGTTTACAGACTATAAACTGGTCATGTGAGAAAGGTTCATCTATTCATTTTTCGTGTGTGTGTGTGTGTGTGTGTGTGTGTGTGTGTGTGTGTGCGCGCCTGTCTTGGGGCTTGAACTCAGCCAGGGTCTCGGTGCTGTTCCTGAGCTTATTTAGCTCTACCACTTAAACCACACCTCCACTTCTAGCTTTTTAGTGGTTAATTGGAGATAAGAGTCTCATAAACTTTTGACCATGATGGCTTTGAACTGTGATCCTCAGATCTCAGCTTCCTTAGTATCTAGGATTACAAGCATGAGCCACAGCACCTGGAAGATTTATTTTATATAGTTTCTGTGGGTCTGGAAATTAGGAGCATACTGTCTGGGATGCTGTGTCTGTCTTCTGGAACTGCAAGGAAGATATTAGCCAGTGAGTCTTTAGGATTGAATGTGATTTCAGAATTCACTCTGGAGTAGACCTTCACTTGGCTCTCTTCTCTGCCAGTTTCTCAGTAGTGCTTGGCTCAAGGCTTCAGCTTCTCAACATAGAGGCTGTTCCACAGTGTCCCCAGGGCATGGAAGTTGGATCTCTTGGAGCTAGTTGTACAATAAAGAAAGCAAGGCAGAAATTGCACCATTTTCATTACCTTGGCTCCGAAGTCAAAACCATTAAAAAAATATTGAAAGGATGATGTACAGAGGTGTTACAGTACGTGAGTCAGGTAATGAGTATGTTTCCTTTTTTTTATTGTGTAAATACTGTACAGAGGGGTTACAATCACATGGGCAAGGTAATGAGTGCATTTCTTTTTTCTTTCTTTTTTTTTGGGTCCGGTCGTGGAGCCTGAACTCTGGGCCTGGCCACTGTCCCTCATCTCTTCAGTTCAAGGCTAGCACTCTACCACTTGAGCCACAACGCCACTTCCGGGTTTTTTTCTTTTTGCTTATGTGGTGCTGGGGAATCTAACCCAGGGCCTCATGCATGCAAGGCAAGCGCTCTACCACTGAGCCACCTTCCCAGCCCCATGAGTGCATTTCTTATCAAGCATTGTTGCCTCCTCCTTTGTTTCCCCTTCCCATCCCTTCCCATCTCCCACCCCCACCCCAACCCCACCCCCAGCCAAAGTTGTAAAGTTCATTTTTCGACATAAGGACTTGTACATCTCATTGTTGCAATGGGTCCACCTGTATCCCTATTTAAACTATTTGTTTTTCCCTTCCCCTCCACAAATTATACCAACATCAAATACAGTGAAAGCAGGGGTTATACCGTGGGGGAGGGACATACAAAGCAACAAAGAAATCATCTTATAAATGTGTTAGAAACAATCGCATGAAAGAAAAAAAAAACATTTGAATCCTTATCTTGGGGTTCATTTCACCTAACATCAACTTATCTGACCTTTGCTGCTTGTCTCAGACATATACCAGTTATTGCAAATAACGGAAACCATGGGACCTAGAATGACATTCCCCATTTTTTGGGAAAAATTATATTAAGTGAAGTAAGACTAGGCCCAAAGAAATATAGGTTACATTTCCTTTTGAACAGTGTCATCCCCTCCCTCATTCTCACCCAGGTTTTCCCCCACCTGACTTGCCTCCCCCTCTCGAAGTTGGATACTTCTTTTCCAATGTAGTGTCTAGTGGGTTTCACTACTGAATTGGTTCACCCTTTGTCCCACCATTTCTGTATTTACCTCCTCAAATCAGATAAATTCATATACAAGACAAAGGGTACAGAAATCAAAAACAGTGACAGAAGAGAATTAACCAAAGAAAAAAGGAAAAAAGAAAAGAAAAAAGAAGAGAACTTCAAACTGCATAATAAAAAACTTCTTCCTTCCATTTCTTGGAGTTCATTTCAATAAACATCATTTTATATAATCTTATGCACATAGCTGTTGAGCCACATGTCAGTGGAGCAAGCTTGAGGCTCTCAGTTTAAACTTCAGTACTGCCCAGCCCCCAGCAAATGAAGATTAATTAGCTAAATTAATTAAGAGGCCATTAGGTTAGGAGTCAAATGATCCAAGGAAAGAAAATGGCCAGGCTCTGATGGTTTATGCCTAGCTACTCAGTAGTCTGAGATCTGAGGATGGGGGTTCAAAGCCAGCCCAAGCAAGAAAATCTGTGTGATTCTTGTCTTTAGTTAGCCACCAAAAAGCCAGAAGTGGAGCTGTGGCTGAAGTGGGAGAATGCCAGCCTTGAGCAGAAAAATCAAAGGAACAGGACCCAGGTGCTGAGCTCAGGCCCCAGGATTGGCACATGCACACGTGTACACAAAACACACACACACACACACATACACACACATAAATGTGCGTGCACTCGTGCACAGAAAAGGAAGAAAGAAAGAAAAAGGGAAAAAGAAAATATAAGACCTAGTGATTTTTCTAAAAAAATAAGATGAGTACTATACTGACAGGACACATGGAATGAGATGATGGATAAAATTTATTTAGACAATGTGGAAGTTCACATTGCATCTGGGTGCCATAGAGAATACATAGTTCATGAAGCAATCTTTTCCCCCTGAGTCTCCTGCGATTGTATTGATGTACAGATATCTGTGTTTATTTGTGTGCTGAAGCCATTTCTGATAAAACACACCACTTATTTTCTCTAATCAATAAGGATTTATGCAACCATATATTGATATAAGATTAAGTTATTTCAAAGGTTGCTGCCAGATGTAAAATTTCTCTTCTCTCACTGCCAATACCTGGGAATTGCTATTTTAGGCAATTTATTCAGTTCAGTGCAGAGGTCACAAGCTGTTCAAGAAAACCTTTATTTTCACAAGACAGTTAGAACTGTCTATGTTAATCTATAATAGATCATAATAGATTATAATAGGTATTGTGGCTTTTTTTTTTTTTTTTGTCGTTCATGGGGCCTGAACTCTGGGCCTGGGTGCTGTCCCTCAGCTCTTCAGCTCAAGGCGAGCGCTCTACCACTTGAGCTACAGTGCCACTTCCAGCTTTTTCTGCTTATGTGGTGCTGAGGAATCAAACCCAGGGCCTCATGCATGCAAGGCAAGGACTCTACTACCAAGCCACCTTCCCAGACCGGTATTGCGGCTTTTTATTGAGAGTATACAAAAGCAGTTTGCAAACTAGAAAGCCTGCATCATACATGTTGAAAGACTCTTTTATTTGTTGACACTTTTCAATTAAATAATATTATTTCTTTATCTATTTATTTTTGTGCTGGTACTAGAGATGGAACTCAGGGCTTGTTCAGTGTTTTTTAATAAGGCTGGGGCTCTACCACTTCAACCACACCTCCACTTCTGGCTTTTTGCTAGTTCATTTGCATTAAGAGTCTCTCAGATTTGTCTGCCCAGGCTGATATCAAACCTCCATCCTCCACATCTTAGCCTCCTTAGTCACTAGGATTTCAGGCATGAGCCAGCAGCTCCTGGTTTCAAACCAATTCTTGAAACTGCAATTTGCTTCACTACCTGGAAACATAGTATGCCAAACAAACACTAACTGATATTTCTCAGCTGAGAGAATTACAAGAGTAGACCAATTTTTTTAATGAAAGGAAATTATCTTTGGCTCAAAATGGATCATATCAGTTGAGACAGTTTTAACATCACACAACAAGCAATAGTTGCTTAGCTAAATATCCCCTTCTCCCCGCAATAAGAAGTATCAAAGGCCAGGCACTATGTCCCATTGTTGTACTATTAAAACTCTGTATATGTCTAAGGCAGGAGGATCATTAGATCAAGATTAGCCTGAACTACAAAGTGAGGTCCTAGCTCAACAACAACATGGAAGTGTGGGGGTGGGTTCTCTAAATCTGGGCATTTTCTAAGAAAACCCATTCATCTTCCTTCCTTGCCAGGCTGTGAATTTATAACTTTTGGTTAAAACATGATTGCACTACTTCTGGATGCCACATGCATGTCTCATTTGTGTCGAAGGGCAGAGCAAAGGGCAAAATGTTTACTGGGAGAAGAAAAACAGCTTTCCCCTCAAAGTTCCTTCTTGTTTCATGCAAATTTAGATAACATAGGGACGGCCTTGTTTAAAGAGAATCTGGGGAGGTGGATCTTTAAAATTAGACACAATTATTCCCTAAAATGAATGAAGAAGAGGTATTAGGTAGAAAATCATCAGTGCTTGTCATATGGATCAAGAAATCTTTATTTACAGATAATTGTACCACAGCATCATGATGCCCCAAACTATACTGGTAGTACACAGATAAGGAAATATTATTTACTCATATAAAATATGCCACCAAAGAGATTCTTAATAGGATAAAATAAGAAATAGGAAAAATAAGAGTCAAGCTTTTAAAAATCCCCAGAAAAGGCTAGAATAAATTCTGTAGTACTGGATTAATGTCAGAGGCTTCAGTGTGAATTTCTGATTGTCTGTCTGTCTGTCTATTTATCTCCATCTTTCCCTTCATTCATCTATCCATCTATCATCTATCTCTCTCTGTCTGTCTCTATGTATATCAGATGTATGTATGTAACTTTTATCTATATCTATCTCTCTCTATGTATGTATCTATCAATCATCTGTCTGTCTCTATGTGATGTATGTATATATCTTTTATCTATATTTATATCTTTATGTATGCATAGATATATGTATCTATCAATCATCTATCTGTCCACTTATTTCCCTATCATCTATTTTCTTTCTTTTTTATTAATAAGGTTTTTTTATTGTGAAAATATCATACAAAGGGGTCTATTTTCTATTTGTAGGTGGAGAGATACATATATACACATGTTTAAACTAATATGCATATATATGTTATTTCCTCATTCTGTATGCTAAGAGTCTAAAAGCAGTAAAAGCCAATAGCAACACGCAGGCTAAATACCCAGATCTTGGTTTCTACATACCACTCATCAATAAAAGCATTCAGGGCTTCTTGGAAAAATGACTGATTTTAGGACTGGCTCACACCTGTAATCCTAACTACTCAAGAGGCTTGAGATCTGAGGATTGCAGTAGGAAGCCAGCCTGGGCAAATAAACCCAAGAGATTCTTATCTCTGATGAACCAGCAAAAAGCCAGATGTAGAAATATTGTACAAGTGATAGAGTGCTAGTTTTGAGCAAAAAAGCCACGTGAGAGCACAAGGCCCTGAGTTCCAGCTCTAATACTAGCACATGCATTTGGACACGGACACACACACACACACACACACACACACACACACACACAGTAGTTAGTGTCCAGGCATGGCAGCCCAGACGTGTAATCCCAGCGCTTAGGATGTTGAAGCAAGAGGATTTTGATTTCAAGGTCAGCCTGAGCTACATAGTGAGGTGCAGGCTAGTCTTCAAAATTCTACCTCAAATATAAAACAAAACAAAGCACCATAGAGGCAAACCAACCTGAAAGAAATCCCAGTGGTCCAAACTCAATCAATCTGAGTAATGAAAAAAAAAATTGAGTAATGAAGAATAATATAATATTTATTTTACACACCTGAGTCCATGCTGATATAAAGTATTGAATGTATAAATAAATGAGGGGGAAAGGGCCAATTTTCCATAAAAAATCAAAACAAAATATGCAAACAATTACTCCTTTTAAGAGGGAGGGCTTAACTGTCCCTGTTCTGTTCCACCTTGAGCATGGGCTGGTCTTAATGATTATCTATCAAATAATAGTGAAAAAAAAAATGGCAAGTGAGCTGAGTGACAGTGGCTCATGCCTATAATCCTAGCTACTGAGGAGGCTGAGATCTGAGGATCATGGGTCTAAGCCTGGCTGGGCAGGAAAGTCCCTGAGACTCTTTTTTTGGGGGGGGGTCCGGTCGTGGGGCCTGAACTCTGGGTCTGGGCACTGTCCCTCAGCTCTTCAGCTCAAGGCTAGCGCTCTACCACTTGAGCCACAGTGTCATTTCCAGCTTTTTTCTTATGCGGTGCTGAGGAATCGAACCCAGGGCCCCAGGCATGCACGGCAAGCGCTCTACCACTGAGCCACCTTCCCAGCCCCGTCCCTGAGACTCTTATCTCCAATTCAACACCAAAACAAGCTGGAGTGGAGCTGTGCCTCATGTGGTAGAATACTGGCTCAGGTACATTACTCAGGCCCTGAGATCAAGCCCAAGGGCCAACACACACACACCCACACACACACCCACACCCATACCCACCCACCCACCCACACACACACACAGACACACAAAGGCACTACCTAGCTGTCAAACTAATCTGCCTCTGTAGTAGTGATGAAAAGGCATTTTGTCTTTTTTTAATACTCTACACAACTACCCATGGACTCCAATCTAAACACAAGGCAAATGTCAGACAAAACTAAATTTGGGAGCATTGTTAAAATTTTCCCCAGAACTGTGAAGGTCACATAAAATAGGGAAAGGTTGATAAACTATGACAAACCAAAGGAGATTGAAGGAGATTAAGTGACTCAATTTGCTATGTCATCATAGATGGAAATCTGGGATTGGAAAAAATGAAATTCATCTTTTCTGTAGGTTTGAGATTGATTTGAGAAGGAAGAATGGGGTGATGAGGGAGAGCGAGGGAGAAAGGAGTTGAGTTGCTCAGTGCTGGTGGCTCACGCCTTTAATCCTAGCTACTTAGGAGGCTGAGATTTAAGGATTGTGGTTTTAAGCCACCTCTGGCAGGAAAGTCTGTGAGACTTATCTCCAATAAACTACCAAAAAAGTCCAAAGTGGAGCTGTGGTTCAAGTGGTAAAACACCAGCCTTGAACAAAAAAAAAAAAAAAAAGAATCTCAGGAACAGCTCCCAGGCTCTGAGTTCAAGCCCCAGAACTGGCAAAAATAGAAATTAAAATTAAAAAAAATAGCTGGGTCCCATCAAAGTACATTATATTCATATATAGACACAAAATAAAATAAAACCCCTTTGTACAACTAACTGATGCTAAAAATATGTAAAGTTAAAATGTAAAACTAAATAAATACAACAAAAACCATCATGAGAAAGCTAATGAAATCTGGCTAGGTACTGGTGGCTCATGCCTATAATCCTAGCTACTCAAGAAGCTGAGATCTGAGGATCCAGGTTTGTAGCCATCCCTGGCAGACCAATCTGTGAGACTCTTACTTCCAATTGCCCAGCAAACAGCCATAAGTGGAGCTGTGGCTCAAGTGGTAGAGTGCCAGCCTCGAGAGAAAAAGCCAAAGAAGAATTCAAGACCATGTGTTCAAGCCTCAGTACAAAACAAAAAACAAAAACCTCCCCTCCCAATCTAATGAAACCTAAATAATTTTGGAGTTTATTTAATAGTCCACGAGACTCTTGTGTATAATTAATCAGAAAAACAAACAAACAAAAAAAAAACAAAGCCAGAAGTGGGGTTGTGGCTTAGGCAGTAGAGCACTAGCCTTGAATAAAAAAGCTCAGAAACATTGCCCAGGCCCTAAGTTTAAGCCCTAGGTTGGATATACACATACCAAAATATTATTCAAGAATAAGTTTTTAAAATATTCACATGGGAATTGGAAACGATATAGCTAGATAATGCTAGAACACTATAAACTTACAATTAATGGTCTTGATTACATTTTAGAGCAATGAGGTAGCTGCAGACTATTTAAGCTACTTACGATCATGTTAATATTTGACCCATTGAGATCCCTTATCCTATATAAATAGAAGCTGAAATATAAAAAGATATTGAATGTGAACTTTTCACTAAATAGCACTTTTAATGAGATTTCTGGATCCATGTAACCTTTTCAAGGTCAAGTGAAAGCTGTTAGCAAATGCAATTACTCTCTTGTCTGCAACAGAATTTTTTTTATTAAATTCTATGCCATTTTTCCTCACAAATCATAGTGTTACCTTGAAACACACCAATGAAAAATGACTCTACTTAAGAAGATGCATTTTGTTCAGAGCAGCAATGTTAGAAATCAGTTAATGTTTGTGTGGAAAATCAGCAAATCAGAATTTTAATACTTTTTTTTTTCAAAACCTTGAAATGTTCCTTAGCCACTGTTGGCTCAGGTCTCGGAGAGGAGCAATTATATACTTGTCAAAAAATTATCAAAAGTTACTTGAAATAAAAATGTTATCTGCTCTGCAAGAGATTTACTATGTGTGGATAAAAGATAAATTTATTTTCTATAATGGATGTCAACCAATGTACATTTTTCTAAGACATAGAACAGAATGAAATGATGGATGATAAAAGAACTGTCTTAGAAAATATTCTCAACTTCAAAACCTCCTCTAGAACTTTTTCTTTTTTGCCTTGCAGAGAGGCTTCTTCAGAAAGCTAACATGAATTTAATCACTGTAGATTACAATTAGCAGAAGAACCAATGAGCTTCAGCTTTTAAAAACTTTCCAGAAATGAATAGGGAAAGGTTGATAAACTATGACAAACCAAAGGAGATTGAAGGAGATTAAGTGGCTCAATTTGCTATGTCATCATAGATGGAAATCTGGGATTGGAAAAAATGAAATTCATCTTTTCTGTAGATTTGAGATTGATTTGAGAAGGAAGAATGGGGTGATGAGGGAGAGCGAGGGAGAAAGGAGTTGAGTTGCTCAGTGCTGGTGGCTCACGCCTTTAATCTTAGCTACTCAGGAGGCTGAGATTTAAGGATTGTGGTTTTAAGCCAACTGTCCAGACTGTATCTGTATCTGTATTCTTTCTTTCTTTCTTTCTTTCTTTCTTTCTTTCTTTCTTTCTTTCTTTCTTTCTTTCTTTCTTTCTTTCTTTCTTTCTTTCTTTCTTTCTTTCTTTCTTTCTTTTTCTTTCTTTCTTTCTTTTTTTCTTTCCTTCCTTCCTTCCTTCCTTCCTTCCTTTCTTTCTTTTTTTCTTTCTTTCTTTCTTTTCTTTTTTTCTTTCTTTCTGAGCTAAGCACTGAACTCAGGGGCTTGCACTTACCAGGAAACTGCTCCTTCACTTAGGTATTGTTGGTGGTGGGGGTGGTGGTAGTGGTCATGGGACTTGAACTCTGGGCCTGGGTGCTATGCCTGCACTCTTCAGCTCAAGGCAAGCGCTCTACCACTTGATCCACAGTGCCATTTCCGGTTTCTGGTGGTTAGTTGGAGATAAAAGTCTCACGGACTTTCCTGCCTGGGCTGGCTTTGAACCTCGATCCTCAGTTCTCAGCCTCCTGAGTAGCTAGATTACAGGCGTGAACCACCGGCACCTGGATCCCTGTGTTCTTTTGATCTCTTTGGGAAGTGTTTGCTAACTTTGCCATCAAGGAACACCAGCATAGGAATGATGAACAAAACCTAGAGCCATGTAACTTTTATTTATTTATTTAATTTACTAACTTAATTACTTAGTGTCAATTCTTAGCTTGAACTCAGGGATTGGGCACCGTCCCTGAGCTTTTGTGTTCAAGGCTAGCACTACATATCACCTGAGCCAGGTCTGTGTGCATGCACTCGTTTGTGTGTGTGTGTGTGTGTTTAATTGGAGATAAGAATCTCAAGGTACTCTCTCTCTGCTCTTTTCTAGCTCTTTCTCAGCTCTTTCCTTCTCTTCTCTTTCCCAGCTCCCTTCTCTTTTCTAACTCTCTCTCTCTCTCTCTCTCTGCTCTTTTCTAGCTCTTTCCTCTCTTTTTTCTAGCTCTCTTCTCTTTCTCAGCTTTCTCTTTCCCAGCTCTCTCTCTTTCCCAGGTCTTTCCCAGCCGCGTGGAGGGCCAACCTGGCCTGGTCCCAGCAGGTCTACTGAATAAAAACCTACCCTTTACCTAAAAAAAAAAAAAGAATCTCAAGGTCTTTCCTCCTCAGGCTGGCTGCAAACCTTGATGCTTAGATCTCAGCCTCCTGAGTAGGTATGATTATAGGCCTAAACCACCAGTGCCTAGCTAGATCTGTGTGATTTTGAAGGGCCATCCAGTCATTTGATATGCATGTTACCTCCTTGAAGAGATCCACAAGGGGGCACTACTTGGCTGAACTTTACCTCTTTCTTTCTTTCTCTTTCTCTTTCTTTCTTTCTTTCTTTCTTTCTTCCTTCCTTCCTTCCTTCCTTCCTTCCTTCCTTCCTTCCTTCCTTCCTTCCTTCCTTCCTTCCTTTCTTTCTTTCTTTCTTTCTTTCTTTCTTTCTTTCTTTTCCTTCCTTCCTTCCTTTCTTTTTTCTTTCTTTCTTCCCATTGTGCCTATTTTAAGGTTAAAAACAGTTATGATCAAGGAATATAGTATTAACATTTTCTTCATAAGGCTCCTAATCGGTTTCTTCCATTGCTAACTTTATTTGGGTGGTTATATTTTTCACTGCAGTAAAATGTACACCTATGAAATGTCCCACTGAAACAATTTCAGAGTGTACAGAGACATTCTGTACATTCAAATTGTTGTGCAGTCATTGTTGTGCACCTCCAGAACTCTTTCCTTTTCCCAAACTGAAACTCACCACCCAGTCAAGTATTTTCCCCTTACCCTGACCCTGGCAGCCATCATTTTAGTATATGGGTGAGATGTCAATAAAATTGATTACACTTGGTATCTCATTGAAGTGGACTGGATTATATTTCACTTACTATCATTTTTCAAAGTTCACTCACGTTGTTCCAGATGATTCTTAAGGAATCTTCTGTAACCTTCCTAAACACCAGAAGTTATAGAGGAAAGCTGCTCATTCTCCCAGTATACCTGTATTTGTACTTGATCTTTATTGAACTTTTTCTCCTTCACTGGGGCTTCTTCTTGAACTTATTCAGTCACCATTGTTTGGTGAGTCAAATTCTACCAACCAATTTCTTTGTTTCTTTCTTTGTTTCTTTGTTTATTTGTTTGTTTCTTTCTTTCTCTCTCTATCTCTTTCCTTCTTTCTTTCTCTTTCTCTCTTTCTTTCTTTCTTGCTTTCTTTCTTTTCTTTCTTTCTTTCTTTCTTTCTTTCTTTCTTTCTTTCTTTCTTTCTTTCTTTCTTTCTTTCTTTCTTTCTTTCTTCCCTTCTTTCTTTTTCTCCAATACCAGAACTGGGGCTTGAACCCAGAGCCTTGAGCTATTGCTTGGCTTTTTCACTCAAGTTTTTCACTCAAAGCTAGTACTCTCCCTCTTGAGCCACAGTTCCAATCAGGCTTTTTTTTCTAGTTAATAGGAGATAAGATTCTCACAGGCTTTCCTTTCTGGGATGGCTTCAAAGAATAATCCTCAGATTTTAGCCTCCTGAGTAGCTAGTATTACAGGTGTGAGCCACCAGTTTCCAGCTAATAACCCACTTTCTTTACTAAATTCATCACAAAAAAGGAAGGTATTTTTTTTACCATGAGATTCAGTTCTCCTTTAAAGAACTATTCATATATATATATGAACTTGAACATCATAGCAAGTTATAGACACTTCCTCAGATAGCACAAAGAAGCAAACATAATGGAGCATGATGTACCTGCAGAAGCAATACTAAAGTAATAGTGACTGGGGAGGAAGGGTGATGGCAATATCCAATTAAGTTCTTTTGAGAATTTACTCACCTCAAACTAGATACACTTAGAAACAGGATTAAACAAAACGTGGTAGAATAAAATAAAAGTGAAGTAGACATTTTCACATAGATGAGAGAAGAAAGTATGAATTAGGAAGAAAAAACTACCGGATCTTTTGGGGTCTAGTGTTCCATTAGGAAAATAAAAGAAGTCAGAAGCCAGGCATTGGTAGCTCATGCCTGTTATCCTAGCTACTCATGACTCTGAATCTGAGAATCATGGTTCAGACAGGAAAGTCCATGAGATTAATACCACCAACTAATTACCAAAACATAAAAAGTAAAGCTGTAAGTGGAGCTGTGACTCGAGTGGTAGAATACTATCCTTGAGCAAAAAGCTTAGGAACAGCAGTTTAAGCACAAGGACCATTAAAAAAAGGAAAAAAAGAGAAAATAAAGAAGGGAGGAAAGGCAGGCAGGCAGGCAGGCAGGCAGGAAGGCAGGAAGGAAGGAAGGAAGGAAAGGAAGGAAGGAAGGAAGGAAGGAAGAAAGAAAGGCAGGCGGGGAAGCAAGGAGGCAGGGAGCAAGAGGGCAGGGAAGAAGGAAGGGAGGAAGGGAAAAAGGGAGGAAGGAAGGGAGGAAGGGAGGAAGAAAAGAAAGAAGAGCTGAGTGCTGACTGCTCATGCCTATAATCCTAGCAATTCAGGAGGCTGTGATCTAATGATCATGTCTTTTTTTTTTTGTTAAGTTTTTTTATTGTGAAAATACCGTACAGAGGGGTTACAATTACATGAGCAAGGTATTGAGTACATTTCTTATCAAGCATTGTTGTCTCCTCCTTTGTTTCCCCTTCCCATCCCTGCCCTCCCATCATGTCTTGAAACATCTGAAGCAAAAAAAGTCCATGAGACTCATATCTACAGTTAACCAACAAAAAACCAGAAGTGGAAGTATGGGTCCAGTGGTAGAGCATCAGCCTTGAGGAGAGAAAACTGTGTTAGCATTCAGGCCTTGAGTTCAATCTCCAGTACTGGAGATGGGGAGAAGAAAGAAAATGAAAGGAATAATTTTAGAATAGCAGATTATGTAAGTATAATGAGGTTAGCCTGAGAATGTCAAGAAATTATCCAAGAACAAGTAAGCCCTGAAGGCTGTAGATCAGATCCAATGGCTTGGCCTATCCATGTCTGGTGGTCTGTACAGAGCCACTCTCAGAAGTTTGGACCCAGCCACTTCTCATGATATATATATACATGTGTGTGTGTGTGTGTGTGAGTATGTGTGTGATATGTGTGTGTTACTCATGTAACTGTAACTCCTCAGTACAGTATCTTTACAATAACATATGTATATATATATATATATATGTATATACATATATATATATATATATATATATATATTCTGAGTACCTTTCCTATGGAGCACTGTTACTCTCTCCTTTGTTTTTCCCCTACCATCCTTTCCCTCTCCACCTCCCCAACTCCTCCCTCCACCCACAAATTGTAAAGCTCCTTTTCAATATTGTGTCTTGTACATCTCATTGTTACAGTAGGTCAACCTGTATCTTTGTTTCAGCATTTTGTTATTTCGCTTCCTCTCCCCAAATTAGAAATGAATATATATATACATATGTGTGTGTGTGTGTGTGTGTGTGTGTGTGTGTGTGTACAAGATGCAGGGCACCAGAATCAAATATAGTGAAAACAGGGGTTCTACCATGGGGGATGAACATGCAAAAGAAACCAAAAAATCACTAGTACATTAAAAACAACAGCAACAAAGAGAAAACCTCTTGTGTCCTTATCTTGGGATTCATTTCACTTAGCATCATCTTCTATGGTCATATGTACATAGCTTTTGACCTTTTCTGCTTGCCTGGTAAGATTATGCTAGAGATACACTAGTTATTGCAAATAAGGGAAACCATGGGACCTATGTTTCTCTGGGTCTGGCTTAATAAGATTTTTTCCAAGTCTTTCCATTTCCTAATGAATGGGATGGTGTCATTCTTTCTGATGAAGGCATAGAATTCCATTGTGTGTGTGTGTGTGTGTGTGTGTGTGTGTGTGTGTGTGTGTGTGTGAGTGACATTTCTTAATCCATTCATCTACTGAGGGGCATCTAAGTTGGTTTCTTATCTTAGCTATGGTAAATAATGCTGCAATAAACATAGTTGTGCTGGTAGCCTTAGTATGGCCTTGTTTGTGATTGTTTGGGTAAATGCCCAGAAGTGGGATTGCTGGGTCATAGGGGAGCTCTATGTGTAGTCTTTTAAGGAACCTCCATATTGCTTTCCAAAGTGGTTGAACAGATTTACACTCCCACCAACAATGCAGTAGGGTTCCCTTTTGGCCACATCTCCTCCAGAATCTTTTGTTATATAGCCATTCAGAATCTCAATGTTGTTTTGATTTCATGGTTTCTGTTGTTGCGAAATTGGTAAAGTGACTCTTGGAATCAATCGAGAAAATATAGCTAGTATCAGAGAGGGCAGCAAGTGACAACCTGAGATTCATAATGATGTCCCTTCATATTAATTGATAGTTTGAGATAGGAGGAAGGATGAGCCTTTGTCTCTAGCAAGGAAAAATACAGCAGAGACTTTTACTTGACATAGGAGCAATAATCAAAACAACTTTATTAAAAAAAAAAAAAAGACTACTGCCAGGTGCTAGTGGCTCACACCTATAATCCTAGTGACTCAGGAGGCTGAGATCTGTGATTAATCCTAGCAACTCCGGAGGCTGAGATCTGAGATCATAGTTCACTGCCAGCCCCAGCAGGAAAGTCCTTGAGACTCTTCTCTCCAATTAACCACCAGAAAACTGGAAGTGGTGCTGTGGCTTAAAGTGGTAGAGCACTAGCCTTGAGCGAGAAAGCACAGGAACAGTGCCAGGCCCTGAGTTCAAACCCCAGGACCCACCAAAAACAATAACAAAAATCAACTAATTAAAAGAAATTAGTTACCTAGGCAATGGTCACTCCTATGTATAATACTAATATTCTGGAGGCTGAGATCTGAGACTCTCAGTTCAAAGCCAGCCTTGGCAGACAAATCTGACAGACTTTTACCTCCAATTACCAGTAAAAAGCTGCAAGTGGAAGTGGTGGAAGTGTGGCTCAAGTGGTAGAACACTAGACTAGGAGGGACAAAGCTCAGGAAATGAAAAGGCTAAGTAGGAGCGTAAGGTCCTGATTTCAAGATCCAGTAAAGGCACAAGTGGAAAAAAAATGTTGCTTCAAAAAAAGGTTCATGTAGGAGTTTTAGGTAGAAATAAAAACTCTTCTTTCTTTCTTTTTTTTTTTTTTTGACAGCCATGGGGCTTGAACTCTGGGCCTGGGCACTGTCTCTGAGCTCAAGGCAAGTGCTCTACCACTTGAGACACAGCACCACTTCTGGTTTTCTGGTGGTTAATTGGAGATAAGAGTCTCATGGACATTCCTGCCTGGGCTAGCTTTGAACCGCGATCCTCAGATCTCAGCCTCCTGAGTAGCTAAGATTACATGTGGTTGCTCTTTTGGACTGGTTTAATTTGTTGAAAATTTAGGATTCATTTTCAAATGAGAGGAAGAAAAGAATTTTACATTAGCAAAATGTTTGGTGAACTAGATATAATTTTAAATTTAGAAAAATTATTTAAAATTATAGTTCCACTGAATTTAGGCTTTTCTATTGTTTTAAAATGTGGGTAAATTAGCTTTTGGAACTGATAGGTTTGAATTTTCTAGACTGTTGAATAATAATAATAGTAATTATAATACATGGAATAATAACTTGCTTGGTGCTAGTGACTTATGATTATACCTCCTAGCTACTCACAAGGTTGAGATCAGGAGGACTGAGGTTGAGGAGCAATCCTGGAAGATAGTCTATGAATCTGACTCTAAAGCAATCAGTGAAAAGCTAGATTAGAGGCATGGCTCAAGTAGAAGAGCACCAGCCAGGCAAACAAGCTAAGAAAGAACAAGACCACAATAAAAATAATAGTTGCTAACATGTACTTAATTCTTTTACAAGTCAAATCACATAGGTAGATCAGATAGATGCCCTTCAGAATGACCATGTAATCACGGAGGGAATTGCATTCACTACAGACTGACAGTTTATCATCAGAAATGGAACCTTTGAACAAAGGCTATTTACTGCTCCAAGCTCTTAAATGCAATGCCATGCCTAGCCCTGCCCCGGAGGAATCTATCTATTTGGAGTAGGAAAGCCCCTGACACTATCTTTCTGAAAAGGGCAACATTTGAATCAGGTCCTTTGTCTCTAGGGTCTCATGGACATGGAGGGAGAAGTGAAAGAATCAAAGATTTATTGAAGAAAAAGAAACCTCCTTTGGGACCCATAACAAGATGTGCCATAACAAGATGGCCACAAGCCCACATATGCCCCAGGCCATGGTGATGAGATGTCCAGGAGCCTGCACATGGATCTTCTCAGGGCCATGGTGATGAGATGTCCAAGGGTCTGCACAAGGGACTACTCAGGACCATGGTCCATGGGAAGAGGCCTCTGTCCTGATTGCCTAGAGGAGCTCTTTTTCTGCTCATATAATTATAAATAGCACCTGAATTTCTGCTCTGTAAAATGAATGTCTTAGAATACATGATTTCTGAAGTCCTTTTGCTTTCTTTTGGCAAAAAAGTGTACTTGCTGAGTGAAGTCATCTTTCCTTCAGTGGCTAGCAGAATGGCTTTGGCTCACCTGTAATTTACAATCTAGCTGAGCCAGTAGACTATAAAGTCTGTTTCCTTCTACCAGCCAAGAAGGAGCAGGTGGCCATCTATTTCTCATGTTCTGCAGGAAGGCATTTGTCAGTGATAACCTAGATAACACTGGGTGGCTGCAGCAGTATTTCTCCCTTGGTGTATGGTATGCTTACATGCTAATCGCCGTTTCATTTGTAAGCACTTTAGTTTTTATTTCCACACAAGCCTAGTAAATATAAAAATAGAGGTAAATAAAAAAATCCAAATCAGCAGCCTGGAATTTTAGCTTCTCTCTGGTTAAAGACTGTTGCAAGCTGAAAATATTCCACTAGGTTTTTGGGAGGTTGAAACTAGAAGAGGTGGGTTGAATACATTTGATAACTTGGTTGCTAGGCAACCACTTTACATTATGTAAGCTCCTACCTTCCTAGGTGATACTGAGGGGGTGGTAAGGATGCTGATGCAATGAGCTCCTAGAAGGAATCTCATGTGGCGGTGTAAGAGTTTGAGATCTGGAGCTGGAAATATCTATATCTATATCTGTATCTATATCTATATCTATATAGTATAATATATACATACCACAAGCCACAGGGCCCTGCATTTTAATAAGAATATAGAATTTGTATTATAGAGCTGGAAAGAGCAAATGCTCACTAGAAATGCCCTTAGCTTCAAGAAAGGAAATACGTTGGCCCTTTGAATCGGGACTTGTTCTAACCAAAATTCAGGAAATATGAAAGAGAAAATATAAAGAAATCTAAGACTAGGCCTTCTCATTAAGCTTTAGCTAACTAAATCTTTACAGTGACTTCATAGAGTAGGGGATAGTATTCTCATTTAAATAAATATATATAATAATATTATTAAAATCGATTCTATATTGGAAAATTTTATGAGTATTATTGTACTATACATTTATGTTATAACAATATTGATTATTGTAGTCAATAATATAGTATATTACAATAGTATTGGTAATTATAGTATTATGATAATGTGAGTTTATGTAAATGAGAACTACTTATTATGTAAGTGAGAATACATAGAATTAAGAGATGATTCCTAACTTGCTCAGGATCACATCAACAAATCTTCCAATGATATGTACCATACCTTTGTATCTGAACACATAACTTTTCATTGAAGTCCAGTATTTTTCTCATTACATTATGCTTGTTAGGGATGATATAACCTCAGTGTTACATTCTCATTGTTAGCTATGTTTTTCAGGCATCCTATTGGGAAAGGCTCCTAAGCTGTCAGGCTTTTTTTCATTTTGCTAGATATCAAGGATTTATCTTAACCCTTCCCGATGGCTTGCTTGACTGAACTTCAGAAGATGCTACATCTTTATCTTATTGCCAGTTGCTATTTTTGCTTCTGTTATTTTATCAAACTATCATATCAAATAGGGAAATTTGCATAGTCTAAGAAGATCATTATAAATTACTAACATGATCTTTACAATTTTGCCAGTCCATTTCTCTGGCTCATGGGCCAACAACTAGATACCATGCCCTGAGTAAGTTTCTTGGTATGTCTGTCTATAGCATGGCCAAACCACAGGTAGAAAAGTGTGTGTGTGTGTGTGTGTGTGTGTGTGTGTGTGTGTGTGTGTGTGTGTGTGTGTGTGTGTGTCTTGGTCCCGATGCTTGAACTCAGGGCCTGGGTGCTATTCCTGAGTTTCTTTTGCTCAAGGCAAACACTCTATCTCATGAACCACAGCTCTACTTTTTTTTTTTGTAGTTTATTGGAGATAAGTGTCTCATGGAATTTCCTGCCTGGGCTGCCTTTGAATCACTATCCTCAGATCTCAGCCTCCTGAGCAGCTAGGATTACAGGTTTGAGCCACCAGTGCCTGGCTTGTGAATGGGGTGATTTTTGTGTTCTCTGGATTTAGAAGAAAAAAAATAGTACTATAGAACTAGAGCCAGCTGGGTGCCTTGTGGTTTGTGTCTATAATCTAGCTACTCAGAAGGCTGAGATCTGATGTTAGAGTTTCAGAACTAGCTTAGGAAAATTCAACAGACCTTATCTTCCATTAACCAACAAAAAGCCAGAAGTGGAAGTAGGTCTCCAGTGATGAGCTCAAGTCTTGAGCACAAAAGCTAAGCAAGAGTGCCAGCGCCTGAGTTCAACCCCCAGTATTGGCACAAATGAAGAAAACCATAGATGTAGCTAAATAGAACGCTCTCTTGTCTCAGCATCACAGTATTAATGAAAGTGGTGCTGCTGCAAATAGTGTCTGCCCAGCTTTTATACATGTCATCGCAGTTCATTCTCACTACCACTGTGAGGGAAATTACGTATTTAGTCACCTTTTTCATAGGTAATAGAGTCGATCAATGGAAATTAAGCTCAGAGTAGAGACTTACTTCTTTGAGTGATATCACACTGATTGTGAAGGTAAGTCAGCAATCAGTTGGAGTGTTTGTGTGTGTGTGTGTGTGTGTGTGTGTGTGTGTGTGTGTGTGTGTGTGTGTATGTGTGTGCGTATTTATTGTCCTTTATCCTGTAAGAGTTACCACTTCCGTCTCTTCATTTTTCATCTTCAGTTTACCACTACATTTCATCTTCAGTTTACCACTGTACGTTTATGGTAAGGACTCTGGGCCAATGAAACGCTATTTGTAATTATGTGAAAACTATGTAGTTACATTAAAAACGAAGCAGATACAAATAAATAAGGGCTTCTCTGTCCATGTTAAACATTACAAGTGCCTTCCAGAAAAAATATTTAATGAGAATATTAAGGTAGAACTCAAAGTGCTTGCAAAGTAATTATTTCATAGTTGTCCAATTCAATAAGCCACTTACTGAGTAATACTTCATGAATAAATTACAGTATTCGATACTGTGTGATATAAAGTAAATAAAATATGGTCTGTCAGCTAGGTGATGGAAATGCATACCTGTAACCCAAGCTACTTAGGAGGTTGATATCCAGAAGACTGTAGATAAAAGCTAGACATAGAGTAGAAAAGCCTTCAAGACTCTGTCACCAAAGTAACCAGCAAAAAGTTGAACTGGAGGTGTGACTCATGTAGAACACTAACAGAGTAAGCAATCTAAGCAAGCACAAAGTCCTGAGTTCAAATCCAGTATTAGAAAAAATGGTGTTTCCCCTTTGGTAGCTTGTTAATTATTAGCAAAAGAACCACTCTTTTTATTCTACCTTTTTTTTATTATTATTTGCAGTGCTGGGGTCACATAAAGGACCTAAACAGGATAAAAAAAAAGTGCTCCACCACTCAGCTACATTCTAGCCTCCAATTTCTTTATTTTGTGCTGGTTCTGGAACTCAGAGCCTGGGTAGTGTTCCTTTTTTTTTTTTTGCTTAACACTAGCACTCATCACTTCGGCCATAGCTCTGATTCCAGTTTGAAGGGAGATAATTGGAATTAAGAGCCTCATACATTTTCCTGCCCAATGGTTTTGGATGCAGTGTTCAGATCTCAGTCTTCTGATTAGCTAGGATTACACACATGAGCCACAGATGCCTAACTCTAATTTCTATTCCTAATTCCCTCCCTTGTTGCAATAAGATTCAAGAAATGAAAAATAATTTTTAATGAAAGACCACCAAGGATGCTATTATAACCAACATAGGAAGGCCTCAGAGAGCATGGCTCAGGAAATACTGAAGGAAAACCAAACTGTTAAAGAAAAGGTATTTCTTAGCAGACACTGGAGCAATCTGGGTTACAGGAAGAGTTAAAGAACAGATCTGCAAAAAAACCAAAGTACCCACATATGGTGGACCTCCAGGCTGGCTAACCAAGTATGGTACTGGTAAGTGGTCACACAGGTGAAAAGCCCAGATACTTGGGATCTGCACCAAAAAACTGAACAC
This sequence comes from Dipodomys spectabilis, assembly GCF_019054845.1. Classification (NCBI taxonomy): domain Eukaryota; kingdom Metazoa; phylum Chordata; class Mammalia; order Rodentia; family Heteromyidae; genus Dipodomys; species Dipodomys spectabilis. Next base: position 8,276,460 of record NW_024870716.1, on the reverse strand, counting down.
ACACACACATACACACACACACACACACACACACACACACACACACACACACAAGCAGCCTAGTGAGGTGGCTCAAAAACAAACACATAGTTAAGAATTTCAGTTTTCTAGGGTTTACAGAGAGTGGGGGAGGACAGGTATTAGGGAAATGAGGGGTCATGACTTGTCAGGGTTTTGGAAGAAATCTTGGCTTGTGTACCGTTGCCATCCCATAGTTGCAGATACATGTATAAGATGCAATGCATGCGCATGAAGCCCTACGGAGGAATTTATTGTGCAAAGGTCAGCTGGAGGGTATGAGGGGATCTACTGCACAGTTGGGTCAGTTTGAACAGAACTGGCCTGGACTTATTCTACCTTAGGGAGAAGCTCTAACTGCAAACTGGCCAATAATTACCCTCAGTGAACAATGGCTATGGGAGGTACGGGGAAGATGGAGTAATCCAGAATGTCTCAGTACTAGGAGAGGTGTCCAGCAGCATTGGCCCTATAAGAGCTAACCTGCCTCAGTACCTTCTGTCCAATAGTACACAATTAGATTTGCCTTTCTGTCATTTGAATAGGCATTTATTTTGATCAGAGCATTTGAAATATTGTGGTTGTTGTCTTTTACTTAAGCTCTTTCTGGCTATTTGGGCTTAGGCTGTTTGTTTCTAGTAAGGGAAACTTGAAGCAATGCAGGACCCATCAAAAGATGAATGGGTAAAGAATATGTATATATGTATATATGCACACCTGTATACTAATATTGTATATATACACTAACATATTTTCAAAATATACTAAGGTATGAAAGTTATGCAAAGTTTAGTGAAACATGAAATCATGTCGTTTTAGAGAAAATGGATAAAATTGGAGAACAGCCTATTGAGAATAGTCAGGCTCATAAAACAAGCTATGGCTAGGTGCCTGGGGCTCATGCCTGTAATCCTAGCTATTCCAGAGGCTGATACGTGAAGATTCAGGTTTGAAGCCAGTGCAGGTGGACAAATCTGAGAGAATCCTCTCTCCAATTAATCACCAAAACAACTGAGAGTAGAGGAGTGGCTCAAGTGGTAGAATGGATAAACCTTAAATAGAAAAAGCTAAGAAAGAGCTCCCAGGCTGTGATTCAAGCCCAACACTGGGACACACAAACACACACACACACACACACACACACACACACACACACAAACAAACAAAAAACAAACAATATTGTTTTTGTTCAAAAGTGGAAACTAGACCTAAAATACATTCATAATCATGGACAAATACATATATGTACATATACACACACCTGTATACATAATTGCATATAGAGATAACTGAGACTAACTAAGGGCCTACTGAGGACAAAGAGAAAATAATAGAGGGTGCAAATTTTTGAAGTACATTGCAAGTGCATGTGAAAATTTTATAAAGGACTATCCTGGAAGCTGTTAAGAGTAGGGGTGGAGTAGAGAAAACAGATTCTGTGTAGAGGTACTCCTGAGAGGGGTTTGGTCTTAAAGGTTGAAGTAGATTGTCAGCATGAATGAAGATAGAAGAATGTAACCTTTGCAAATTGTAGTAGGAAGGGAGTACATGCGTGTTCCCACCATCATAGGAACACACATGGAAATCTCACAATGAAATACCCCCTTCCTTGTGTGGCTAATGTATGCTAATAAAAAGAGTTTGGGGAAAAATAAAAGAGCAATATTTCCACCACTTCATTCTGATTACCATGGGCTACAATTCCAGTACAGATTCAAAGAAAGAACTAACTCTATTTACAGGAGAGAAGAGAGACTGGCTTATTCACAGGAGAATAATCCTGGCAAGTGCTGAAGTAGACAACCACAATGCGTGTAGGCAATTCTGATCACATCTTTTCTGCAGTACGAGGACTGGGGTGACGATCATATCAGAGGAAGCTTGTACTTTTTTTCCTTTCGGTAGCACTAGTTTTGTGTCATGTTCCCACAATCTAGGCCAGTGGTGAACTGCAAACAAGAAGTTCCGTATGTTTTGTGTTTTTATTTTAAGTTTGCAGGTCCTGGGGTCTCTTTGTGCTCAAGGCTATCCCTCTACCACTTGAGCCACAGTGCAACTTCAACTTTTTCTGAGTAGTTTATTGGAGATAAGAATCTCACTGACTTTTCTGCTAGAGTTAGTTTCAAACTGTGATCCTCAGATCTCTGACTCTTGAGTAGCTAAAGGCATGAGCCATGGGTGACCTGACCCAACCCATGTTATTTATTTATTTAAATTTATTTATTTATTTAAATTTATTTATGTCAGTTGTGGGGCTTGAACACGGGGCCTGGGCACTGTCCCTCAGCTCTTCAGCTCAAGGTTAGTGCTCTACCATTTGAGCTAGTGCCACTTCTGGTTTTCTAGTGGTTTATTGGAGATAAATGTCTCACGAACTTTCCGGACTGGGCTGGCTTTGAACCGTGATCCTCAGATTTCAGGTTCTTGAGTAACTATGATTACAGGCGTGAGCCACCAGCGCCTGGCCCCATATATAATTTTTAATTTTTTCTTTTTTTATATTTTTTTCTTCCCTCCTTTTCTCTTCATTTTTTTTCTTTTTCTTTTTTTTTTTTTGGGTCCGGTTGTGGGGCCTAAACTCTGGGCCTGGGCACTGTCCCTCAGCTCTTGAGCTCAAGGCTAGCACTCTATCACTTGAGCCACAGCGCCACTTCTGGCTTTTTTCTTTTTTCTTATGTAGTGCTGAGGAATTGAACCCAGGGCCTCAGGCTTGCAAGACAAGTGCTCTACCAGTAAGCCACCTTCCCAGCCCCCCTTCCTTCTTTTCTTTCTTTCCTTTCTTTGTTTTTCTTTCCTTCCTTCCCTCCCTCCCTCCCCCTTTCCTTCCCTCCCTTCCCTCTCTTCTTCCCTCCCTCCCTTTCTTCCTTCCTTTCTTCCTTCATCCTTCCTTCCTTCCTCCTTCCCTCCTTCCTTCCTTCTCCCTTCCCTTCTTCCTTCCTTCCCTCCTCTCCTTCCTTCCTGTCCTTTTTTTTTTGTACCTCTCCTGGGGCTTGAACTCAGGGCCTGGGCTCTGTCCCTAAGCATTTTTGCTCAAGGCTAGCACTCTATCACTTGTATCCTAACTCTACTTCTGGCTTTTTGGTAGTTTAGGAAGAGTCTCAAGGACTTTGCTGCTAAAGTGGGCTTTGAACAATGATAAGACCACAGCCTCCTGGCTTGCTAGGATTATAGCCAGGCCCCTGCTGCTGAGGCTGTCTTAGACCTCTCAGGTCCCCAGAGTAATTTTTAAGTTTCTAATAGCTACAATCAGCAAATTTTAAAAAGAACCAAGAAATTGAATTTTAATAATTTTATTCAATGAATAATATCCAACATCACGTCAGCACATCACTGAAATATTACTAAGGCAGTAGACATACTGTAGATATTCTATAATTATGTATTCTTATTTTTTGTATGCCATTTTTGCACTGTCTTTGCTGATTTTCAGTTGTAGAACACCTTCATTTGTTCTACTCATGGTGAGGTTTTTTTTTTTTTTTGCAAACTTTCAACATTATATTTTTCTTCTTTTTCACACTCATTACTATGTTTTCACTGCAATATTCTCATTGCAGCATGTTACGATACAAAAAAGAACATTCCCTGTTGCTGGGACAGAGTTCATTTTGAAAAAATGCATGACTGCATCAACATATAATGTTAAAAAATGAAATAATTCAAGAATAACATAAACCTTTTCCATAAATCAATTATGAAAAGTACTTCTTTAAGATATCAGAAAATAATGCAGTGAGCATATGAATAAAGAAGCACTTCATAAAATGTCACTAATAAAACATGAACTATAAACCCTACCATCACTCCCATCTTCGTTTTATTTTTCTCTTAATGGTGACCCATATCTGGGCCCCCTCCCTGACAACAAGTGGACTGTTAGATGTCCTTCAAGTTTAGGCCACTCCCAGCAGCCTTTGCTCTGTCTGGGATATGGATACTCCTCCCCAAATGCCACTCATTAAAGTAAGGCCTTAGACAGTGCTACCCATCATCATGCTATAAATACATTTTAGACAATAGAAGGCCATGTCTTTAGATGGTGATGATTTCAAATACATCATCTGCTTGTGGCTTATAGAAGAAAGGGAGGCAGGACTCTTCGCCCCCGTCTGTGGGCTCTTGCTGGGGCTGGATGGCAGGCAGCAGCGGCACAGGAGGCTCTGCAGTGGGGTTCTCCAGGGGCCCAGGCGCCCCAGCCTCTTCAGGGACAGGCTTCAAGCTTTCTTGAAGATGCATATCTTCACAGCCTTGCTGCTCCTCCCTGACCTTGGTCTTCAGGGGGACTGAGAGGTCTGAGGGGGCATCGGCAGCAGGGGCCTGGGCGGCTGCCAGCATCATGTCCTGGCACTCTGTGCTCTCCCCTGTAAGGCCCAGCAGCAGGTCCTTCAGCTCCTTCCTCTTCCTCCTCTTCTCCTGGGACAGCTGGCTCACACACTGCTCTTTCTCCTGACACAGCTTCTCCAGGACTTCTAGCTGTTCCTTGTACAGCACGATGGTCTCTTCCATGGTGGTCAGGTGTTGGGTCAGCTGGCTGCAGCGATGGTGGAGGTCATCCACGTGACTCTGGGGGTGTCCCTTGCTGGCCAGGTCTTCGGGGAAGCAGATGTGCAGCTGCTTCTTGGGCGCCTGTGTGTCCTGCTTCTTCTTGCCGAACAGCCTGTGGATGCAGCGCTGGGGGAAGGCGGCCTGGCTCTCCAGCTTTCTCTGGCACTGGGCTGCCAGCTGACTCAGGCATCCGCAGCGGGCCTGCTGCTCCTGCAACTGCCGGCTCATCCTCGCCTTCCTGCCTTCTGCGATGGACAGTGCGTCCATGTAAAAATCCCACATGCTCTGCGGGTTGTCTACGTCGTCTGGAACAGTCACATCATGGGGAGTCGCCTCCTCACCCTTGTCTTCGTCTTGGCTCAGGCCTTCATCTTCCCTGGGGAAAGCCAGGGCGCTCAGCTGGGCCCGCAGCTGCGCATTCTCCTGTCTTGTTGCTTCCAGACACTTCAGACTGTCCTGTAACTTCTCCCTTTCCATCTGGGCCAGCAACTTGCTCTGCACCTGCTCCTGCTTCAGCTGCTCCATCAGATGGCTCTGATTCAGCAGGTGCTGCTGCAGGGCCTCCTTCTCTGACATCAGCTGCTGGCTGGTGGCCTTGTGCTGTTTGCAGGTGGCGCTCAGCTCCTGCACCTGGGCCAGGTACTTGTCATGCAGCTCCTGCAGATCCTCAGCTGCTTGGCGCGTGAACTCTGCCACGTCTTTTCCTTCTTTGAATTCCTCCTCCAGCTCATCCAGCTTCGCCTGCAGGGTTGTCTTCTCCTGCTGCTCTGTGTGCAGGATGCTGGCGAGCTCCCCCTTCTCAGCGCTCAGCCTCTGCAAGGCATCCTGCAGCTGGGCCAGCTCTTCTTTCAGCTGGCGGTTGTGCACCAGCGTGCGTTTCAAGGTCTCCTGTTCCTTCTCCATGGTCTCCAGGATCTTGCGCCGGTCCTCGGCATGCTGTGCCCATTCCTCAGCCTTCTTTTCCAGTATCCACAGCCGCTGCTGCTGCTCCAGGTTCTGGAGACTGAGGCTCTGGTTCTCCTCCACCTGGAGGTGAAGTTGCTCCTCCAGGGTCTTGAGCTCCTCCTGCAACTGCAGGGTGTGGGCCTGCAGCTGCTGCTCAGCCTGAGCTGGCCCTGCAGGCGGCTCTGGGGGCCGCAGCTCTGACAGCTGCTCTCTCAGCTCCACCAGCTTGCTCTCCAGCTCCAACACCTGCCTCACCCCTTGCTCCTTCTCCTCTCTCAGCTGGCTCACCTGCTCTAGCAGCTGCTGGACTTTCTCCTTCCCCGTGGAGCTCTCCAGCCTCAGGTCCTCCGCAAAGGTGTCTCTCTCCTCCTTTAATCTTGCCACCAACTCCTTCATGTTGTTGAGTTGGCTTTCCAACTCTGCCCGCTCCACTAGCTCCTCTTGGAACTTGTGGATTTCCATTTTCATGTCGGCCTTCTGTGTCAGGAGCACTTCCAGCCTCTCCTGCAGCTCGGTGTTCTCATCCTCCAGGTCTTCAATACTTCTGGCCTTTTCCTGGAGCTGCAGCTTCACGCGATTCAGGGCTTTCATGAGCTCTATGTTGTTGTTCTCAGTTTCATTCTGCTTGGTGTTGACTGCAGACAATGTTGTTTCCAGTTCTGTTACGCGCTGCTGTGCAGCCTGCAGGCAGCTGGTAAGACCCTCCTGCTCCAGTGCTCTTTCATCGGCCTCTTGCTGCTTGTGGGCCAGGGCAGATTGTAAGTCTGCTTTTTCGCGAATCAGCATCTGTATCGACAGCTTGTGCTGCTCCAGCTCTGCTTTCAGGGCTTCGTCCACACAGGCCATCTTCTCCTTGTCTTTTCCCTGTTGATCCTGCAGCTCTTGGATCTCAGTGCAGAGCTGCTGCTTTTGTATTGTGCTGGAGTCCAGGGCAAGCACCAGGTGTTGGTTGTGTCTCTCCAGGTCCTTGGTGTTATTGGGACCTGTGACGCTCTGGACCCTGGCAGCTGTGACAGTGCCCAGGAGAGGGGGAGGCTCAGGGTCTGCGTGGTCTTGGGCCGCACCCTTGTGTAAAGGACAGTCCCCAGCGGTGTTTGTCTTGGGGTTACCTCCCTCTTTCATTTTCCTCTTCTTGGATTCTGCAGGTCTAGCAGGACCATTCCTCTGCTGGTATTGTTGCAGTAGTTTCCTTCCTGCAGCTACTTTTTTTTCTCTTTTTTTCTCAGGCATCCCAGCACTGGGATGGCGAAGGTGGGGGGGCCACATTCCCAGGCTGCCTAAACTCAACTCTGTTCTATCACCAGTAACTCTACCTCCAACTATTTCTTCAAAATTACCTCGATTCACCCACTCACCACTCACCACCACCTCTACCTCCTTCAACTCCTGTAGTGGTGTGAGCCAATAGAGGGGATCCCAGTGCTACTAGGCAGCATGGAATGTGGGCGTGGCCCCAAATCTTGTATCCCATTGGCCAAAGGGAAACATAACCAATAGGAGTGTGGCCAGAATCTTGTGATCCAAGCAGAATCAGTGTGTTCAGGATGAGAGTTGCTCCTGTGGCCCCTCCCCTACTCAGCCCAGCCCACTTGGGGGGATGGGATAGGACCATTTCTAGCTGGCATCCTGCTTAGCTGTACTGGAAACTTTTCATGACCATGACCTCCATCACACAATTGTATTCACTGAGTGATCTTGAGAGGTCATTCTCAGATCACTGCCCTAACCTCTCTAGTGCTGCAGAATCTCAGGCAACATTATCAGATCCCAGAGCTCAAGTGGTGAGTGAGTACTTGGCAGGAGAGAGAGTCTCTCTATAGGCCCTTTCCTCATTTCACAACTTAGCCCCATATTTTCATATCTTAGAATTTGCCTCTGAGGTGTTGGGCATCAATTCCCTCAAGATTGCCCTAGTTCCACAACTCCTCTTCACCTTCCTGGAAATATCCTGGTCCTGGTAGCAGATCTGATATCCTGTCATCTGGATCCAGTGCTGGATCCATTTCCTAGCTACTGCTCCTCTCCCACTTTTGGACCACGTTCCCATATGAGAAAGCATTGCTTTTAACCAGTTCTTTTGGGATTCTACTCCAGCAATGAATCAGAGCTGAAAAGTTGCCAGGGACCTTCTAACACCCCATTGATATGTGTGTGCTTTTGTCTCACATCTGGACCCAACTGTAGCCCACCTGGTTTTCACCTGGTTTTAAGGTCCTCACCCAGTAGATCAGTGTAGTGATTACAGGTTAGGACTTCTCCCAAGGGCTAGAAAACCTCCAGGTCACACCTGACCAAACTAAGGCATCTGAGCAGCAGAATTTTTTTTTAATTTTTTTTTTTATTTTTTGTGAACATACTGTACAGAGGGGTTATAATTACATGGGCAAGATAATGAGTACATTTCTTATCAAGCATTGCAGCCTCCTCCTTTGTTTGCCCTTCACATCCCTTCCCAGGCTCCATCCGCCCCCCCCATCCTCCCCCTCCCCACCAAAGTTGTAAAATTCGTTTTCGACATGACAACTTGTACTTCTCATTGTTGCAATGGGTCCACCTGTATCCTTAAACGATTTGTTTTTCCCCCTCTCCTCTACAAATTAGATCAACATCAAATATAGTGAAAGCAGGGGTTATACTGTGGGGGAAGGACATACAAAGCAACGAAGAAATAATCTTATAAATGCGTTAGAAACAAATGCATGAAAGAAAAATACCTTTAAATACATATCTAAGGGTTCATTTTCCTAACATCACATTATCTGACCTTTTCTGCTTGACTCATACATATACTAGATATTGCAAATAAGGGAAACCATGGGACCTATGTTTCTTTGGGCTTGGCTTACTTCACTTAATATAATTTTTTCCAAGCCTTTCCATTTCCTAACAAATGGGGAAATGTCATTCTTTCTGATGGAGGCATAGAATTCCATTGTATATACATACCACATTTTCTTGATCCATTCATGTACTGAGGGGCATCTGGGTTGGTTCCATATCTTAGCTATGGTAAATAATTGAGCAGCAGAATTTTTGACTCCTTAGCCTGACTTTTACAAATAAACTCCTACTTAAGGCTTCATGCATATGCTTAACATCACATTTATATTTCTATATACATGCACATATAAATATATTTAATATGTAAAAATTTCGACATAGTTAATTATTAATTTATATTTTATTCATTTGCATTTATTATAATATATTTATATTAGGTTATATTTGATTGTTAATTAATACATTGATTACAAATTTTAAATATATATAAATATATATTTGAAACTATATAGTTTGTTTTATATATATAGTATATTTTAAACTATATAGTTTAAAATATATAAAATAGTTTAAAATATATATTGGGCTGGGAAGGTGGCTCAGTGGTAGAGTGCTTGCCTTGCATGCATGAGGCTCTGGGTTCGATTTCTCAACACCACATAAGCAAAAAGAAAAAAGCCGGAAGTGGTGCTGTGTCTCAAGTGGTAGAGCGTTAGCCTTGAGCTGAAGAGCTGAGGGACAGTGCCCAGGCCCAGAGTTCAGGCCCTATGACCGGACCCCCCCAAAATAAATAAATAAATAAAATATATAAATATAAACTATATATAAATATATAGTTTAAAATCATAGGATGGGAATCTTGCACATGTGTGGATCCCTTCCAAAACTCTGCCAAGTCATGGCTTCTTATTTCACTAAGGAAAGCCCACTGTCATTACTATGAACTTCTCGCATACTCAAAATCTTAGAAAACTAAACTTCTTAACAGTGCATTTGTTCCTGAACTGCATAGGTTGATCCTGCCATTTCCTTCCATGGTGTACTTTCTTTTCTTTTCTTTTTCTTTTATTCTTTTTTTTTTTGTCAGTTGTGGGGCCTGAACTCTGGGCACTTCCACTGAGCCACCTTCCCAGGCCCTTTCTTTCTTTTATACTCTGTTATACCCTTTGCTTTGACACTTTTGTGTGTATCTGCTTTCCATTCTTTGTTGGAGGCTCCAGGAATCTGGGATCATCACCTCTGCCAGCACCACTGGAAAAATACTATTTTTTAAATATATATCAAAACATATTTGCTTCATTTTCTTTCTTTTTTTCCTGGCCCAAATTAATTAAGGAAAACCATAAACGGTTGGTGAAATAGATTTCCCAGATTACCTACTGGTAATTGTATCCGTCAAAGTTATCTTTCTTTTTTTTTTTTTTTTGGTCCAGTCGTGGGCCTGAACTCTGGGCCTGGGCGCTGTCCCTCAGCTCTTCAGCTCAAGGCTAGCGCTGTACCACTTGAGCCACAGCGCCACTTCCGGCTTTTTTCTTTTTTGCTTATGTGGTGCTGAGGAATCGAACTCAGGGCCTCAGGCATGCAAGGCAAGCGCTCTACCACTGAGCCACCTTCCCAGACCCACAAAGTTATCTTTCTAACGGAAAGGATAACTACAATGTTTTGGCTGTATTGCCCTGAAAGATAATGATTAGTGTTTAAATGATCTTAGCAATCTGTGTGTGTGTGTGTGTGTGTGTGTGTGTGTGTGTATTATTGAGTGTGTCAGTCCTGGACTTGAATTCAGGGTCTGGGCACTGTTCCTGAGTCCTTTTGCTTACTGCTAGTGAACTCTCACTTGAGCCACAGCACCACTTCTGGTTTTTCTGAGTAGTTTTATTGGAGATAAGAATCTCATGGAGTGCCCAGGCTGGCTTCAGTCTGGATCCCTCAGTTCTCAGCTTCCTGAATAGCTAGGATTACAGGTTTGAGCCACCACCTCTCGGGTTTGAGAGGTCTTTGTAATTTGTGGAAATCTATACACTGATAAAATTGAGAATCTGGTGGTAATATAAATTTCCATGAAGCATTATTTGGAAATTTGCTTCTGCATTAGGCCCTAAGGAACTAGGCTAAAAATCAAAATGCAGTTACTCACACTAGAAGTTTCAAGTCACCCAATTGAAACTACGCTTTTTTTTTTTTTTTAATCTGACCTATGGAGAGTTCAGGATTAAAGAAATAACAAAGATCTCAACATACCAGTTTCAGCTGGCAAGATAATGAAGTTCCCTCTGCCTTAGCTCATACAGGTAGACAATCTGAAGTTAATTTTAACCTGAAGATAATTTTAACCAGTTACCTATTTTGCGCTCCATCTTGTCTCCCTGTTTCCACTCCACAAGCAAAGGAACATTCCAATGACCACTCTGCCTTGTGTTTTTTTGCTCATCATTCTTTAGAACAGTAGATTACTACAGTGGTGAAACCAGAGTTTTCAGACCCCAGGCCTAAAGTCCACCAGTCTCAAGTTAAGTCCAGCTACTGGCCTACACATATCAAATGAAAAGATATGATGAGGGACAGAGAGAGGAGGGCATGCCATGGGAAGATAACACTTCAGACACAAGCTATACACTTAAACAGGGAAGTCGGCACAGAGGGCAACAGATATTCATAAGACAGTCCCAAGACACAGGTATGTTGAGAGATGATCAGAGGTGACTGGAGGTGGTCAGAGGGGGCCAGACAGTTCACTGACTCAGGCTGACTCAGGTGAGACCTAGTTATCTTAAGAGTTATTGGCAGGGTGGCAGGTAGTCTAGTCTTCTGCGGCTCCTCCTCTCTACCAAGATGTCTACAAAGTGACATCCTGGAGAAAATAGCTTGGTTCAAAGGACATAGCTACTATAATGGAGAAAACTGGGATGCCTAGCTTTTGTCCTGCTCTGCTTAAGTCATAATCCCAAGTAAGAAGTCAGTGTTTCTGTAGCAAAAGTACCTTCAAGCACTTCTTACAGTTACCATGATTTTTAAAAAATGTTTCCGAACCTTATCTTAGTGGATGTTTTGATAACAAGTAGATTTGCTTGGAGGGTAAGAAGCAAGTGCATGGTAGGAGACGTTTATGTTTATCTGCTCTGATCAGACATGGATTTCTTACTTGGTTCCATTAGACTTGTCCATGTTCACTGTGGAGCTTCTGGTGTCTGCTTAGTGGACATGGAAGCATTCACCGTATTTTTCATTCACAGTTCCATTATGGTAAAAATTAACTAGCATTGTGAGGGGGTACTCTTATGAACACATTTGCTTTATAAATGGAGACACTGACATCAAGCCAATAACAGAGAAGCAGAAATAGAGGGTAAATTCACGTACAGAACCTGACATACACAGAGCTGATTCTCAAAGCTGAGTCTGCAAGTTGAATTCACTGCTCCTAGGTTACCAGGAAAGAAAATTGAGATCCAAGAGGTTTTAAGCAATTTGCTCAAGGTTGACTACTTAATTAGTACTGACTGGTACTATTCGGTTGGTGTTACAAGTCAGAAAAAGACATCCGGGCCTGGGAAGATGGCTCAGTGGTAGAGCGCTTGCCTTGCATGCCTGAGGCCCTGGGTTCGATTCCTCAGCACCACATAAGCAAAAAGAAAAAAGCCGGAAGTGGCGCTGTGGCTCAAGTGGTAGAGCGCTAGCCTTGAGCTGAAGAGCTGAGGGACAGCGCCCAGGCCCAGAGTTCAGGCCCCACGACCGGACCCAAAAAAAAAAAAAAAAAGAAAAAGACATCCATATTCCCTAACTTCCTGGCTGATACACCAAATACAAAAAATTTAATGCAGCTAAATTGACTTCAGTCCTTCAGTCTCCCAAGAGAAGACTTCAGGCAAAAGACACACATAAGTAAAGGTGACAGGAAAGTTTATTAGAAAAAAATATGGCAGAAAAAGAGAGCACATAGGAGAGATATGCTATAGGAAGACTGCATTTTATCCTGATGGAGTCATCATCCTGATGTCTTTGTCATTATTGCACCTGGCTGTGGCTTAAACAGGAAACTTGGAGTTCGTGAAGACAGCTTTCAGGTTGGTGAATTGCTGTTCTGTTTCCTGTAAGGTTGTAGCACCAAAGATTTTGTGTTTAGTCCATATTTCTATTTATTTATTTAATTTTTGGTGCCAATTATGAGGCTTAAATTCCGGGCTTGAAGAACTCACACCAATATTCCTTGAACTCTTCAATGAAATTGAAAGTGAAAGTTTACTACCAAACTCTTTCTATGAAGCCATCATAACCCTCATCCCAAAACCAGGCAGGGACTCCTCAAAGAAAGAGAACTATAGACCCATTTCTTTGAGGAACATTGATGCAAAACTTCTCAACAAAATTTTGGCCAATCGACTTCAACAATTCATCCAAAAATTCATACACCACGATCAAACAGGATTCATTTCAGGGATGCAAAGCTGGTTCAATATACGCAAATCAATTAATATTATTCATCACATCAACAGGAGCAAGAATAAGAACCACATGGTTATCTCAATAGATGCAGAAAAAGCATTCGACAAGATCCAACACCCCTTCATGATGAAGGTTTTGGAAAAATTAGGAATCCATGGAACATTCCTCAATACAATAAAGGCTGTATATGACAAACCTACAGCCAGCATTATACTCAATGGTGAAAAACTAAAGCCATTTCCTCTTAACTCAGGAACAAGACAAGGATGCCCACTCTCTCCACTTCTCTTCAATCTAGTATTAGAATGCCTAGCTACAGCAGTAAGACAAGATGCAGACATAAAGGGGATCCAAATAGGGAAAGAAGAAATAAAACTCTCCCTCTTTGCAGATGACATGATCTTGTATTTAAAGAAGCCCATAGACTCCACTCCCAAATTACTCAAGCTGATTCAAAACTTTGGCAAAGTAGCAGGTTATAAAATTAACCCCCCAAAATCAATGGCTTTTCTGTAAGCCAACAATGAGAAAAGTGTGGCTGAAATTAGGAAAGCAACTCCATTTGTAATAGCCCCACAAAAAATAAAATACCTAGGAATTAACTTAACTAAAGAAGTGAAGGACCTCTATGATGAAAACTTTAAAATCTTGAAAAAGGAAATCAACACAGAACTTAAAAAATGGCAAAACCTCCCATGCTCCTGGATTGGAAAGATTAACATCGTGAAAATGGCAATACTTCCCAAGGCTATCTACAAATTCAACGCAATACCTATCAAAATTCCACCCTCATTCTTCAAGGAAATAGAAGAGGCAATCCAAAAATTCATATGGAACAATAAAAGACCCCGAATAGCAAAAACGCTCCTCAACAGAAAGAACACTGCTGTAGGAATATCAATACCAAATTTCAAACTCTACTATAAAGCCGTAGTAATCAAAACAGCTTGGTATTGGCATAAGAACGGACCTCAGGACCAATGGAATAGAACTGAAAACCCAGAAATGAACCTACAGACCTATAGCCATCTAATCTTCGATAAGGGAGCTAAAACAATAGAATGGAAGAAAGACAGCCTCTTCAGTAAATGGTGCTGGCAAAATTGGTTAACTACATATAGAAAACTAAAGCTAGATCCTTATATATCACCCTGCACCAGAATCAACTCCAAATGGATCAAAGACCTTGAAGTCAAAGCAGACACTCTGAAAACATTACAGGATGGAATAGGAGAAACCCTAGGTCTCCTTGGCTCAGGCCAAAATTTTCTGAATAGAGACCCGGAAACACAACAAATCAAAGAAAGGTTGGACAAATGGGATTGCATAAGGTTGCAGAGCTTCTGCAGGGCAAATGACACAGCTAGCAAGATCAATAGAAAGCCCACGGATTGGGAGAAGATCTTTACTAGCCATACAACGGACAAGGGTCTCATATCTAAAATATACTTGGAACTCAAAAAATTAAACCACCCAACAACAAATCCTCAAAGAAACAACTGCCCAATAAATAAGTGGGCAAAAGAATTAAAGAGAAGCTTCTCTGAAGAAGAAAGAAGGATGGCCAATAAACACATGAAGAAATGTTCAACATCCCGAGCCATAAAAGAAATGTAAATCAAAACAACATTGAGATATCACCTCACTCCGGTTAGAATAGGAAAAATTCAAGAACTCTAACAAGAACAGATGCTGGAGGGGATGTGGACAGAAAGGAACCTTACTTCATTGTTGGTGGGAATGTAAACTTGTTCAACCACTTTGGAAAGCAGTATGGAGGTTCCTCAAAAGACTTCACATAGAACTCCCCAATGACCCAGCAATCCCACTTTTTGGCATTTACCCTAATGTTTACGAAAAAGACCACACTAAAGCTACCAGCACAACTATGTTTATTGCAGCATTATTTACCATAGCTAAGATATGGAACCAACCCAGATGCCCCTCAGTAGATGAATGGGTCAAGAAAATGTGGTATATATACACAATGGAATTCTATGCCTGCATCAGAAAGAATGACGTTTCCCCATTTGTTAGGAAATGGAAAGGCTTGGAAAAAATTATATTAGGTGAAGTAAGCCAGGCCCGAAGAAACATAGGTCCCATGGTTTCTCTTATTTGCAATATCTAGTATAGGTATGAGTCAAGTGGAAAAGGTCAGATAATGTGATGTTAGGAAAACGAACCCTTAAATATGTATTTTAATGTTTTTGTTTCTTTCATGCATGTGTTTCTAACGCATTTATAAGATTATTTCTTTGTTGCTTTGTATGTCCCTCCCCCACAGTGTAACCCCCGCTTTCACTATATTTGATGTCAGTATAACATGTGGAGGAGATGGGGACAAACAAGTCGTTTAAGGATTCAGGTGGACCTGTTGCAACAATGAGAAGTACAAAATGTCATGTCAAAACCAGCTTTACAATGTCGGTGTGGGAGGGGAGGGAGGAGGGGGGTATGATCGGGTGGGGGGGAGCGGGGAGGCTGGGAAGGGAGGTGAAGGGTAAACAAAGGAGGAGGCTGCAATGCTTGGTAAGAAATGTATGCATTATCCTGCCCATGTAATTGTAACCCCTCTGTACAGTATGTTCTCAAATAAAATAAAATAAAATTTAAAAAAAAAGGCTTCATGCATATGCTTCACATCACATTTATATTTCTATATACATGCACATATAAATATATTTAAAAAGATGAATGGGTAAAGAATATGTATATATGTATATATGCACACCTGTATACTAATATTGTATATATACACTAACATATTTTCAAAATATACTAAGGTATGAAAGTTATGCAAAGTTTAGAGAAACATGAAATCATGTCGTTTTAAAGAAAATGGATAAAATTGGAGAACAGCCTATTGAGAATAGTCAGGCTCATAAAACAAGCTATTGCTAGTTGCCTGGGGCTCATGCCTGTAATCCTAGCTATTCCACAGGCTAATATGTGAAGATTCAGGTTTGAAGCCAGTGCAGGTGGACAAATCTGAGAGAATCCTCTCTCCAATTAATCACCAAAACAACTGAGAGTAGAGGAGTGGCTCAAGTGGTAGAATGGATAAACCTTAAATAGAAAAAGCTAAGAAAGAGCTCCCAGGCTCTGATTCAAGCCCAACACTGGGACACACAAACACACACACACACACACACACACACACACACACACACAAACAAAAAACAAACAATATTGTTTTTGTTCAAAAGTGGAAACTAGACCTAAAATACATTCATAATCATGGACAAATATATATATGTACATATACACACACCTGTATACATAATTGCATATAGAGATAACTGAGACTAACTAAGGGCCTAGTGAGGACAAAGAGAAAATAATAGAGGGTGCAAATTTTTGCAATACATTGCAAGTGCATGTGAAAATTTTATAAAGGACTATCCTGGAAGCTGTTAGAGTAGGGGTGGAGTTGAGAAAACAGATTCTGTGTAGAGGTACTCCTGAGAGGGGTTTGGTCTTAAAGGTTGAAGTAGATTGTCAGCATGAATGAAGATAGAAGAATGTAACCTTTGCAAATTGTAGTAGGAAGGGAGTACATGCGTGTTCCCACCATCATAGGAACACACATGGAAATCTCACAATGAAATACCCCCTTCCTTGTGTGGCTAATATATGCTAATAAAAAGAGTTTGGGGAAAAATAAAAGAGCAATATTTCCACCACTTCATTCTGATTACCATGGGCTACAATTCCAGTACAGATTCAAAGAAAGAACTAACTCTACCTACAGGAGAGAAGAGAGACTGGCTTATTCACAGGAGAATAATCCTGGCAAGTGCTGAAGTAGACAACCACAATGCGTGTAGGCAATTCTGATCACATCTTTTCTGCAGTACGAGGATTGGGGTGACGATCATATCAGAGGAAGCTTGTACTTTTTTTCCTTTCGGTAGCACTAGTTTTGTGTCATGTTCCCACAATCTAGGCCAGTGGTGAACTGCAAACAAGAAGTTCCGTATGTTTTGTGTTTTTATTTTAAGTTTGCAGGTCCTGGGGTCTCTTTGTGCTCAAGGCTATCGCTCTACCACTTGAGCCACAGTGCCACTTCAACTTTTTCTGAGTAGTTTATTGGAGATAAGAATCTCACTGACTTTTCTGCAGGAGTTAGTTTCAAACTATGATCCTCAGATCTCCGACTCTTGAGTAGCTAAAGGCATGAGCCATGGGTGACCTGACCCAACCCATGTTTATTTATTTATTTAAATTTATTTATTTATTTTTATTTATTTATGTCAGTTGTGGGGCTTGAACACGGGGCCTGGGCACTGTCCCTGAGCTCTTCAGCTCAAGGCTTGTGCTCTACCATTTGAGCCAGTGCCACTTCTGGTTTTCTAGTGGTTTATTGGAGATAAATGTCTCACGAACTTTCCGGACTGGGCTAACTTTGAACCGTGATCCTCAGATTTCAGCCTCTTGAGTAACTATGATTACAGGCGTGAGCCACCAGCGCCTGGCCCCATATATAATTTTTAATTTTTTCTTTTTTTTGTATTTCTTTCTACCCTCCTTTTCTCTTCTTTCTTTTTTTTGGGGGGGGGTCCGGTTGTGGGACCTAAACTCTGGGCCTGGGTGCTGTCCCTCAGCTCTTCAGCTCAAGGCTAGCACTCTACCACTTGAGCCACAGCTCCACTTCTGGCTTTTTTCTTTTTGCTTATGTAGTGCTGAGGAATCGAACCCAGAGCCTCATGCATGCAAGGCAAGCACTCTACCAGTAAGCCACCTTCCCAGCCCCCCTTCCTTCTTTTCTTTCTTTCCTTTCTTTTTTTTTCTTTCCTTCCTTCCCTCCCTTCCCTCTCTTCCTCCCTCCCTCCCTTTCTTCCTTCCTCCCTTTCTTCCTTTCTTCCTTCATCCTTCCTTCCTTCCCTCCTTCCCTCCATCCTTCCTTCCTTCACTGCTTCCTTCCTTCCTTCCCTCCTTCCCTCCTTCCTTCCTGTCCTTTCTTTTTTTGTACCTCTCCTCGGGCTTGAACTCAGGGCCGGGGCTCTGTCCCTAAGCATTTTTGCTCAAGGCTAGCTATCACTTGTATCCTAACTCTACTTCTGGCTTTTTGGTAGTTTAGGAAGAGTCTCAAGGACTTTGCTGCTAAAGTGGGCTTTGAACAATGATAAGACCACAGCCTCCTGGCTTGCTAGGATTATAGCCAGGCCCCTGCTGCTGAGGCTGTCTTAGACCTCTCAGGTCCCCAGAGTAATTTTTAAGTTTCTAATAGCTACAATCAGCAAATTTTAAAAAGAACCAAGAAATTGAATTTTAATAATTTTATTCAATGAATAATATCCTACATCACGTCAGCACATCACTGAAATATTACTAAGGCTGTTGACATACTGTAGATATTCTATAATTATGTATTCTTATTTTTTGTATGCCATTTTTGCACTGTCTTTGCTGATTTTCAATTGTAGCACATCTTCATTTGTTCTACTCATGGTGAGGTTTTTTTTTGTGCAAACTTTCAACATTATAATTTTCTTCTTTTTCACACTCATTACTATGTTTTCACTGCAATATTCACATTGCAGCATGTTACTATACAAAAAAGAACATTCCCTGATGCTGGGACAGAGTTCTTTTTGAAAAAATGCATGACTGCATCAACATATAATGTTAAAAAATGAAATAATTCGAGTTCTCAAGATGGCGACGGGGCAGTAGGGAAACGCCACAGCTCTCTCCAACCAAAAAGAGAGTTCGAGTTCCAACCTTTAATCTCCCCAAGAGACCGACAACAACAAAAAGACGAACACTCAGAGAAAAACCAGAGGTGGAAAATAACAAAAAAAGAAAGAGAGGAAAAGAAGAATTTCAGAACAGAGAAGAGCGAAGACCCCTCCCCCAACCTTTACTGGCCGCGCGGCAGTGCGCCAAGCCGCCGGCCAGCCGGCCCGGCAGGGGCTGCCGGAGCCACAGAGACACAGGGGGCTGCTTGCAGATCACCAGGTACCGGATTGGGATTGCAGAACAGCGGATCGCCAGGAACAGAGAAACCTACCAGCCGGGAGTCTCCAGGAGGATCCCACCCCACCCATCACTCTCCACCGGAGCGGAGAGGCTCCATCCCGCCAAAGCCGCCCGGCACCAGCAGCGCCACAAAGGGACCTGTCCGCCGACCACCCGTCCAATCGCGATCGCAACGACCCGGCGGGGGGCCGCCCAACCCAGCCCGCAACCACCCCAACTGAACTCGGACTGCAACAACAACTGACGGACTGCAACAACAACTGACGACCTACAGGGTGAGTACCCATCAGGGGACAGGGAATCCATCAAGGGAGACCAGAGCTGGAGGGAATCCCCAGACCCTGACCTAGACTCCCTACCCCAACACCCGGACCACAGGACCCACTAAAACTGGGAACTGTTCGAGAGCCCCACCAGCCAGTGGAGCACACTCTGCTGGCCAGGCCAGAGCAAGAGCGCCCCGGGAAGGGAGCTTAAATGCTCAAGCCAGGAACAGTGCCCCTGGGTCAAGACTACCAACAGTAGAAGAAATTTGAACTGTGTCCTCCAGGCTGCATAACCAAGGTGGTATACACATTAGCACAGGCCTAACGAGCGCGCTCCAGGCTGGGGCCGGAACCAGGCCAGGGGACCGGCGCCTGAACAAAGCAAAAAGGGTCAGAAGTGGGGCTGTGGCTCAAATGGTAGGGTGCCAGCCCTGAGCTGAAGAGCTGAGGGACAGCACCCAAACCTAGAGTTCAAGCCCACAACCAGCCCAAAACAAACAAACAAAAACACATCAGGAGCCCATAGCAGACTCCAGTATTTGGGAGAGTGCATCCAGAGCATCTGATCTTCCCAAGAGCACCCGCAGGAGCAAACACAAGCAGTCTAGGCTGCTCAACCCTTCCAAAGGCGGGAATTGCTACAGCAGAGAGCTGAGAATCCTAAGTGAATAGCAGCTGGAAATAGGCTCCCAACAGAATCCAGATCAGACACAGACTCTCTCTACCAATAGAGAATCAGCAACCAAGCAAAGACAGACACACCAAAACAAGATTGAAGAGCAGTCTCCTGAACCCCCATGCGAAAATCACAGAGAAAAATCACAAGGTTTACCACTACCCAGGACAGCAAGCTCACCTCAAAAGCCAGCAGCCACGCAGGGGAGAGCCCCAGTGGGAGCAAAGCAGGAATGGAAGACAAAAACTACATCCAAGGGTTGCTGGAGGCAATGACTCAAGAAATAAAGCGAGAAATGGATCAGAAATTGAAAGAGCACAAGGATGAACTATCAAAAGATATACAGGATATCAAACAAAAATTGGATGCAAAAATAGAAGCTGCACAAACCTCAGTAAGAAGTGAGATAAACGCCAAATTAGAGGTAATGCATACTGATATCACCTCATTGAGAGGTGAGATCAGTACTCTGAGAACCAACATTGAATCCATAAAGGGATCCATTTCCACCATGCAAACCACAATAGAAGCCACGGTCAACAGAGTGAATGAAATGGAAGGTAGAGTGTCAGATACAGAAGACAGAATACACCAACTGGACCAAAAAGTGACAGATATGGAAAAATCACTCAAATTAAACCAAAGGGAAATTCAAGAGCAAGCAGATAATGCTAAAAAATTTAACCTTCGCATAATCGGAGTGGACGAAGGTGAGGAATTCCAGAGCAAGGGAATGCAACACCTATTTAACAAGATAGTCAATGAAAATTTTCCCCACCTCAAAAACGACCATCTTAACTACATCACAAAAGCTTATCGAACACCCAACAAGCAAGATCCCAGGAGAAACACTTCTAGGCACATAATAGTAACAATGATGGATCTGAATAATAAGGAAACAATCCTGCATGCAGCAAAAATGAAGAAGGAGCTATACTACAACGGGAAAAAAATTAGAATCACTGCAGATCTCTCCACACAAACAATGAATGCAAGAAAAGCCTGGGAAAGCACCATACGAGCCCTGAGAGCCAATAACTGCCAACCCAGACTGATATACCCGGCAAAGCTAGCATTCACATTCGATGGAGAACTGAAAACTTTTAATAGCAAAGAAAAACTAAATGAATACATAAACATTAAGCCAGCATTACAAAGAATTCTAAGAGGGGGGACACAACCTGAAGAAAGCAACCAGGAACTGGGACCTGCCCCAAACAGGCATTACTCAAAGTCTAACTGAGCAAGCACAGGAGGAAAGGAAAGAAGAAAAACTTAGGAAAACGGAATGGCAGGGACAACAATGCATCTCTCTATACTTTCTCTTAATATAAATGGGCTGAATTCGCCAATTAAAAGAAAACGAACTGAGGACTGGATCAGAAAACAAGACCCATCCATCTGTTGCCTTCAGGAGACCCACCTCTCAGCCAAACATACAAACAAACTCAGAGTGAAGGGGTGGAAAAGGATCTACCAATCAAATTCCCCCAATAAGAAAGCAGGTGTAGCTATCCTGATATCTGACAAAATAAACTTTTCATTAAAATCAGTACAGAAAGACAAGGACGGACATTACATATTAATAAAGGGAACAATCCAAGAGGAGGATATAACCATCATCAACTTATATGCCCCAAATATCGGTGCACCCAGATATGTTAAACAAATGCTCTCAAACTTACAGAATAAAATAGATCCCAATACGATAATACTAGGAGACTTTAACACGCCACTCTCACCAAAGGACAGGTCTACCAACCAGAGGATTGGCAAAGAAGCTACCGAATTAAGTGAGGCCATACTTCAAGCGGAATTAACTGACATCTACCGAGTATTTCACCCTAAAACAACACAGTACACATTCTTCTCAGCAGCTCATGGAACTTTCTCCAAAATAGACCATATCATAGTTCATTCAAGGAACTTAAGCAAATACAAAGGGATCGACATAATCCCCTGTATCCTATCTGACCACAGTGGAATCAAGCTAGCTCTCAATAACAAAGCATACCGCAGAAATTTCTCTAATACATGGAAATTGAACAGCACACTCCTTAACAAGGCCTGGGTAACAGAAGAGATCAGAGAAGAAATAAAGCATTTCCTAGAACTCAATGAAAATGAAAACACCTCACAAAGAAACTTGTGGGACACAGCAAAAGCAGTCCTGAGGGGCAAATTTATTGCCCTCAGTGCCCACATCAAGAGAATGGAGACAGACCAAGTAAATAATCTCATGTTGCAACTAAAACAGCTAGAAAAACAAGAAAAAATGGGACCTAAAGCTACTAGACGAAGCCAGATAACCAAATTGAGAGCAGAGATTAACCAATTAGAAAATCAGAAAACCATAACCAAAATAAACCAAACAAAAAGCTGGTTCTTTGAAAAAATAAACAAAATTGATGGCCCGTTGGCAAGATTAATTAAAAAAAGAAGAGAGGAAACCCATATTAATAGGATTAGGGATGCCACGGGAAACATCACAACACGTACCCAAGATATCCAAACAATTCTAACAGACTACTTTCAAAAGCTATACTCTCTAAAGGAAGAAAATCTGGCGGAAATGGATGCATTTTTAGAGAAATACAAGTTACCCAAACTGAGCAAAGAAGAAGTTAACCAATTAAATAAGCCAATATCCTATAATGAGATACAGGAAGCTATCAAAAGTCTTCCAACAAAAAAAAGCCCAGGACCAGATGGATTCACAGCAGAATTCTATAAGACCTTTAAAGAAGAACTAATACCCATACTCCTCAAGCTCTTCAGAGAAACAGAGAAGGAGGGAGCTATCCCAAACTCATTCTACGAAGCCAATATCACACTCATCCCCAAACCAGGCAAAGACCCAACCAAAAAGGAGAATTACAGGCCAATCTCCTTGATGAACACAGATGCAAAGATCCTTAACAAGATTCTAGCTAACAGAATCCAGAAACACATAAAAAAAATAATACACTATGATCAGGTAGGCTTCATCCCAGAGACACAGGGATGGTTTAACATACGTAAGTCAATAAATGTAATCCAGCATATCAACAGAGCCAAGGTCAAGAATCACATGATTATCGCCACAGATGCAGAAAAGGCCTTTGATAAAATTCAACATTCATTCATGCTAAAAGCTCTGGAGAAAATAGGAATAGAAGGAACATTTCTAAAAACAATAAAAGCCATTTATGACAGACCAATAGCCAATATTATACTTAATGGGGAAAAGCTACAACCAATCCTCCTAAAAACAGGAACAAGGCAAGGATGTCCACTGTCTCCACTCCTCTTCAACATAGTCCTAGAACCCTTAGCCAGGGCAATAAGGCAAGAAAAAGACATTAAAGGGATCCGCATAGGGAAAGAAGAAGTGAAACTATCCCTTTTTGCAGACGACATGATACTATACCTCCACGATCCCAAAAACTCCATCCCCAAACTTTTAGAAATCATAAGTCACTTCGGCAAAATAGCAGGATACAAAATAAACCCACAAAAATCAGTTGCCTTCCTATACACTGATAACGCACAGGAAGAGAGGGAAATAAAGGGAGCAACCCCATTCACAATAACCTCCCAAAAAATAAAATATTTAGGAATTAACCTAACCAAAGATGTAAAAGAACTATTTAATGAGAACTATAAAAAGTTAAAGAAAGAAATTGCAGAAGACACTAGGAAATGGAAAGACCTCCCATGCTCCTGGATAGGCCGACTTAATATAGTAAAGATGGTGATACTTCCAAAATTAATATACAAATTCAATGCAATTCCTATTAAAATCCCAATGACGTACATCACTGAAATACAGAAAACAGTCCAAAAATTTATATGGAACAACAAAAGACCTAGAATAGCCAAAACAATTCTAGGGGATAAAGACAATATGGGAGGGCTATCCATGCCGAACTTCAAACTCTACTACAGAGCTATAATCACAAAGACAGCATGGTACTGGCACAAAAACAGACCCGAAGACCAATGGAACAGAATAGAAGATCCAGATATAAATCCACAGGCCTACAGCCAGCTGATATTCGACAAAGGAGCCAAAGACATACAATGGAAGAAACACAGCCTCTTCAACCGCTGGTGCTGGGAAAACTGGGCAGCCACATGCAGAAAACTAAAAGTGGACCCCAGCCTATCACCATGCACCAACATCAACTCAAAATGGATTAAAGACCTTAACATTAAACCTGAATCTCTGAAACTACTGCAGGACAGAGTAGGAGAGACACTTGAACTAATAGGCACAGGAAGGAACTTCCTGAACAGAGTCCCAGGGTCACAACAAGTTGGAGAGAGACTCGACAAATGGGACTACCTTAAAATAAAAAGCTTCTGCACAGCTAAATCTATCGCAACTAAGCTAGAAAGACAACCAACTAATTGGGAAAAAATATTTACCAGCAATATATCAGACAAGGGGTTAACATCCTGTATATACAGGGAACTCAAGAAACTAATCCCTCCCAAACCTAACAAACCAATTACTAAATGGGCAAGGGAACTAAAGAGGGACTTCTCAAATGAAGAAATAAAAATGGCAAAGAAACACATGAGGAAATGTTCATCATCCCTGGTGGTGAAGGAAATGCAAATAAAGACAACCCTGAGATACCACCTTACCCCAGTCAGAATGTCCCACATCCACAAATCAGCCAACGACAAATGCTGGAGGGGATGTGGAGAAAGAGGAACCCTATTACACTGCTGGTGGGAATGTACACTTATACAACCACTTTGGAAAGCAGTCTGGAGGGTCCTTAGAAAGCTAAAGATTGACCTCCCTTACGACCCAGTCATACCACTTCTAGGCATCTACCCTGAACAACAGGAACCAATATACAAGGACACGTGCACCTCCATGTTTATTGCAGCACTGTTCGCAATAGCTAGGATATGGAAACAACCTAGGTGCCCCACCACAGATGAATGGATCCAAAAATTGTGGTATCTATACACAATGGAATATTATGCAGCCATTAGAAATGACAAAATAATGGCATTTGCAGGGAAATGGATGGAGCTAGAAGGAATCATGTTGAGCGAGGTAAGCCAAGAACGAAGAGACAAACGGTACATGGTCTCCCTCATAAGTGGATGCTAAATCCAAAATGTTAGTGATACGACAAAACTAACAGGACTTAAGAAACAAAGAACTCCCGCTCATCTGGTTGAACCACTACTAAATATCCTCATGCTGCTGATCACAAATATGGTATATAACATGTGAACACTGTTATATATTACAGACTGTGGTAGACAATTTGCTCCAGGGAAGTTAGAATGAACTTGTGACTTTGAAATTATGTAATCATTTAATCACAATCAAAAAAAAAAAAAAAAAAAAGAACCTCGGGGAAGGGAGGGAGGGAGGGGATGGTAGGGGGAAAACAATGGAGGGGGTAACAATGTTCAAGAGGAAGTGTACTCATAACCTCACTCATGTAACTGTGACCCTCTGTATAGTAGCTTTACAATAAAAAAAAAAAAATGAAATAATTCAAGAATAACATAAACCTTTTCCATGAATCAATTATGAAAAGTACTTCTTTAAGATATCAGAAAATAATGCAGTGAGCATATGAATAAAGAAGCACTTCATAAAATGTCACTAATAAAACATGAATTATGAACCCTACCATCACTCCCAACTTCATTTTATTTTTCTCTTAATGGTGACCCATATCTGGGCCCCCTCCCTGACAACAAGTGGACTGTTAGATGTCCTTCAGGTTTAGGCCACTCCCAGCAGACTTTGCTCTGTCTGGGATATGGATACTCCTCCCCAAGTGCCACTCATTAAAGTAAGGCCTTAGACAGTGCTACCCATCATCATGCTATAAATACATTTTAGACAATAGAAGGCCATGTCTTTAGATGGTGATGATTTCAAATACATCATCTGCTTGTGGCTTATAGAAGAAAGGGAGGCAGGACTCTTCGCCCCCGTCTGTGGGCTCTTGCTGGGGCTGGATGGCAGGCAGCAGCGGCACAGGAGGCTCTGCAGTGGGGTTCTCCAGGGGCCCAGGCGCCCCAGCCTCTTCAGGGACAGGCTTCAAGTTTTCCTGAAGATGCACATCTTCACAGCCTTGCTGCTCCTCCCTGACCTTGGTCTTCAGGGGGACTGAGAGGTCTGAGGGGGCCTCGGCAGCAGGGGCCTGGGCGGCTGCCAGCATCATGTCCTGGCACTCTGTGCTCTCCCCTGTAAGGCGCAGCAACAGGTCCTTCAGCTCCTTCCTCTTCCTCCTCTTCTCCTGGGACAGCTGGCTCACACACTGCTCTTTCTCCTGACACAGCTTCTCCAGGACTTCAAGCTGTTCCTTGTACAGCACGATGGTCTCTTCCATGGTGGTCAGGTGTTGGGTCAGCTGGTTGCAGCGATGGTGGAGGTCATCCACGTGACTCTGGGGGTGTCCCTTGCTGGCCAGGTCTTCGGGGAAGCAGATGTGCAGCTGCTTCTTGGGCGCCTGTGTGTCCTGCTTCTTCTTGCCGAACAGCCTGTGGATGCAGCGCTGGGGGAAGGCGGCCTGGCTCTCCAGCTTTCTCTGGCACTGGGCTGCCAGCTGACTCAGGCATCCGCAGCGGGCCTGCTGCTCCTGCAGCTGCCGGCTCATGCTCGCCTTCCTGCCTTCTGCGATGGACAGTGCGTCCATGTAAAAATCCCACATGCTCTGCGGGTTGTCTACGTCGTCTGGAACAGTCACATCATGGGGAGTCGCCTCCTCACCCTTGTCTTCGTCTTGGCTCAGGCCTTCATCTTCCCTGGGGAAAGCCAGGGCGCTCAGCTGGGCCCGCAGCTGCGCATTCTCCTGTCTTGTTGCTTCCAGACACTTCAGACTGTCCTGTAACTTCTCCCTTTCCATCTGGGCCAGCAACTTGCTCTGCACCTGCTCCTGCTTCAGCTGCTCCATCAGATGGCTCTGATTCAGCAGGTGCTGCTGCAGGGCCTCCTTCTCTGACATCAGCTGCTGGCTGGTGGCCTTGTGCTGTTTGCAGGTGGCGCTCAGCTCCTGCACCTGGGCCAGGTACTTGTCATGCAGCTCCTGCAGATCCTCAGCTGCTTGGCGCATGAACTCTGCCATGTCTTTTCCTTCTTTGAATTCCTCCTCCAGCTCATCCAGCTTTGCCTGCAGGGTTGTCTTCTCCTGCTGCTCTGTGTGCAGGATGCTGGCGAGCTCCCCCTTCTCGGCGCTCAGCCTCTGCAAGGCATCCTGCAGCTGGGCCAGCTCTTCTTTCAGCTGGCGGTTGTGCACCAGCGTGCGTTTCAAGGTCTCCTGTTCCTTCTCCATGGTCTCCAGGATCTTGCGCCGGTCCTCGGCATGCTGTGCCCATTCCTCAGCCTTCTTTTCCAGTATCCACAGCCGCTGCTGCTGCTCCAGGTTCTGGAGACTGAGGCTCTGGTTCTCCTCCACCTGGAGGTGAAGTTGCTCCTCCAGGGTCTTGAGCTCCTTCTGCAACTGCAGGGTGTGGGCCTGCAGCTGCTGCTCAGCCTGAGCTGGCCCTGCAGGCGGCTCTGGGGGCCGCAGCTCTGACAGCTGCTCTCTCAGCTCCACCAGCTTGCTCTCCAACTCCAACACCTGCCTCACCCCTTGCTCCTTCTCCTCTCTCAGCTGGCTCACCTGCTCTAGCAGCTGCTGGACTTTCTCCTTCCCCGTGGAGCTCTCCAGCCTCAGGTCCTCCGCAAAGGTGTCTCTCTCCTCCTTTAATTTTGCCACCAACTCCTTCATGTTGTTGAGTTGGCTTTCCAACTCTGCCCGCTCCACTAGCTCCTCTTGGAACTTGTGGATTTCCATTTTCATGTCGGCCTTCTGTGTCAGGAGCACTTCCAGCCTCTCCTGCAGCTCGGTGTTCTCATCCTCCAGGTCTTCAATACTTCTGGCCTTTTCCTGGAGCTGCAGCTTCACGCGATTCAGGGCTTTCATGAGCTCTATGTTGTTGTTCTCAGTTTCATTCTGCGTGGTGTTGACTGCAGACAATGTTGTTTCCAGTTCTGTTACGCACTGCTGTGCAGCCTGCAGGCAGCTGGTAAGACCCTCCTGCTCCAGTGCTCTTTCATCGGCCTCTTGCTGCTTGTGGGCCAGGGCAGATTGTAAGTCTGCTTTTTCGCGAATCAGCATCTGTATCGACAGCTTGTGCTGCTCCAGCTCTGCTTTCAGGGCTTCGTGCACACAGGCCATCTTCTCCTTGTCTTTTCCCTGTTGATCCTGCAGCTCTTGGATCTCAATGCAGAGCTGCTGCTTTTGTATTGTGCTGGAGTCCAGGGCAAGCACCAGGTGTTGGTTGTGTCTCTCCAGGTCCTTGGTGTTATTGGGACCTGTGACACTCTGGACCCTGGCAGCTGTGACAGTGCCCAGGGGAGGGGGAGGCTCAGGGTCTGCGTGGTCTTGGGCCGCACCCTTGAGTAAAGGACAGTCCCCAGCGGTGTTTGTCTTGGGGTTACCTCCCTCTTTCATTTTCCTCTTCTTGGATTCTGCAGGTCTAGCAGGATCATTCCTCTGCTGGTATTGTTGCAGTAGTTTCCTTCCTGCAGCTACTTTTTTTTCTCTTTTTTTCTCAGGCATCCCAGCACTGGGACGGCGAAGGTGGGGGGGCCACATTCCCAGGCTGCCTAAACTCAACTCTGTTCTATCACCAGTAACTCTACCTCCAACTATTTCTTCAAAATTACCTCGATTCACCCACTCACCACTCACCACCACCTCTACCTCCTTCAACTCCTGTAGTGGTGTGAGCCAATAGAGGGGATCCCAGTGCTACTAGGCAGCATGGAATGTGGGCGTGGCCCCAAATCTTGTATCCCATTGGCCAAAGGGAAACATAACCAATAGGAGTGTGGCCAGAATCTTGTGATCCAAGCAGAATCAGTGTGTTCAGGATGAGAGTTGCTCCTGTGGCCCCTCCCCTACTCAGCCCAGCCCACTTGGGGGGATGGGATAGGACCATTTCTAGCTGGCATCCTACTTAGCTGTACTGGAAACTTTTCATGACCATGACCTCCATCACACAATTGTATTCACTGAGTGATCTTGAGAGGTCATTCTCAGATCACTGCCCTAACCTCTCTAGTGCTGCAGAATCTCAGGCAACATTATCAGATCCCAGAGCTCAAGTGGTGAGTGAGTACTTGGCAGGAGAGAGAGTCTCTCTATAGGCCCTTTCCTCATTTCACAACTTAGCCCCATATTTTCATATCTTAGAATTTGCCTCTGAGGTGTTGGGCATCAATTCCCTCAAGATTGCCCTAGTTCCACAACTCCTCTTCACCTTCCTGGAAATATCCTGGTCCTGGTAGCAGATCTGATATCCTGTCATCTGGATCCAGTGCTGGATCCATTTCCTAGCTACTGCTCCTCTCCCACTTTTGGACCATGTTCCCATACGAGAAGGCATTGCTTTTAACCAGTTCTTTTGGGATTCTACTCCAGCAGTGAATCAGAGCTGAAAAGTTGCCAGGGACCTTCTAACACCCCATTGATATGTGTGTGCTTTTGTCTCACATCTGGACCCAACTGTAGCCCACCTTTTTCACCTGGTTTTAAGGTCCTCACCCAGTAGATCAGTGTAGTGATTACAGGTTAGGACTTCTCCCAAGGGCTAGAAAACCTCCAGGTCACACCTGACCAAACTAAGGCATCTGAGCAGCAGAATTTTTTTTTAATTTTTTTTTTTATTTTTTGTGAACATACTGTACAGAGGGGTTATAATTACATGGGCAAGATAATGAGTACATTTCTTATCAAGCATTGCAGCCTCCTCCTTTGTTTGCCCTTCACATCCCTTCCCAGGCTCCATCCGCCCCCCCCCATCCTCCCCCTCCCCACCAAAGTTGTAAAATTCGTTTTCGACATGACAACTTGTACTTCTCATTGTTGCAATGGGTCCACCTGTATCCTTAAACGATTTGTTTTTCCCCCTCTCCTCTACAAATTAGATCAACATCAAATATAGTGAAAGCAGGGGTTATACTGTGGGGGAAGGACATACAAAGCAACGAAGAAATAATCTTATAAATGCGTTAGAAACAAATGCATGAAAGAAAAATACCTTTAAATACATATCTAAGGGTTCATTTTCCTAACATCACATTATCTGACCTTTTCTGTTTGACTCATACATATACTAGATATTGCAAATAAGGGAAACCATGGGACCTATGTTTCTTTGGGCTTGGCTTACTTCACTTAATATAATTTTTTCCAAGCCTTTCCATTTCCTAACAAATGGGGAAATGTCATTCTTTCTGATGGAGGCATAGAATTCCATTGTATATACATACCACATTTTCTTGATCCATTCATGTACTGAGGGGCATCTGGGTTGGTTCCATATCTTAGCTATGGTAAATAATTGAGCAGCAGAATTTTTGACTCCTTAGCCTGACTTTTACAAATAAACTCCTACTTAAGGCTTCATGCATATGCTTAACATCACATTTATATTTCTATATACATGCACATATAAATATATTTAATATGTAAAAATTTCGACATAGTTAATTATTAATTTATATTTTATTCATTTGCATTTATTATAATATATTTATATTAGGTTATATTTGATTGTTAATTAATACATTGATTACAAATTTTAAATATATATAAATATATATTTGAAACTATATAGTTTGTTTTATATATATAGTATATTTTAAACTATATAGTTTAAAATATATAAAATAGTTTAAAATATATATTGGGCTGGGAAGGTGGCTCAGTGGTAGAGTGCTTGCCTTGCATGCATGAGGCTCTGGGTTCGATTTCTCAACACCACATAAGCAAAAAGAAAAAAGCCGGAAGTGGTGCTGTGTCTCAAGTGGTAGAGCGTTAGCCTTGAGCTGAAGAGCTGAGGGACAGTGCCCAGGCCCAGAGTTCAGGCCCTATGACCGGACCCCCCCAAAATAAATAAATAAATAAAATATATAAATATAAACTATATATAAATATGTAGTTTAAAATCATAGGATGGGAATCTTGCACATGTGTGGATCCCTTCCAAAACTCTGCCAAGTCATGGCTTCTTATTTCACTAAGGAAAGCCCACTGTCATTACTATGAACTTCCCCCATACTCTAAATCTTAGAAAACTAAAATTCTTAACAGTGCATTTGTTCCTGAACTGCATAGGTTGATCCTGCCATTTCCTTCCATGGTGTACTTTCTTTTCTTTTCTTTTTCTTTTGTTCTTTGTTCTTTTTTTTTCTTTGTTTTGTCAGTTGTGGGGCCTGAACTCTGGGCACTTCCACTGAGCCACCTTCCCAGCCCCTTTCTTTCTTTTATACTCTGTTATACCCTTTGCTTTGACACTTTTGTGTGTATCTGCTTTCCATTCTTTGTTGGAGGCTCCAGGAATCTGGGATCATCACCTCTGCCAGCACCACTGGAAAAATACTATTTTTAAAATATATATCAAAACATATTTGCTTCATTTTCTTTCTTTTTTTCCTGGCCCAAATTAATTAAGGAAAACCATAAATGGTTGGTGAAATAGATTTCCCAGATTACCTACTGGTAATTGTGTCCGTCAAAGTTATCTTTCTTTTTTTTTTTTTTGGTCCAGTCGTGGGCCTGAACTCTGGGCCTGGGCGCTGTCCCTCAGCTCTTCAGCTCAAGGCTAGCGCTGTACCACTTGAGCCACAGCGCCACTTCCGGCTTTTTTCTTTTTGCTTACGTGGTGCTGAGGAATCGAACTCAGGGCCTCAGGCATGCAAGGCAAGCGCTCTACCACTGAGCCACCTTCCCAGCCCCTCAAAGTTATCTTTCTTACAGAAAGGATAACTACAATGTTTTGGCTGTATTGCCCTGAAAGATAATGATTAGTGTTTAAATGATATTAGCAATCTGTGTGTGTGTGTGTGTGTGTGTGTGTGTGTGTGTGTGTGTGTGTGTGTGTGTGTGTGTATTATTGAGTGTGTCAGTCCTGGACTTGAATTCAGGGTCTGGGCACTGTTCCTGAGTCCTTTTGCTTACTGCTAGTGAACTCTCACTTGAGCCATAGCACCACTTCTGGTTTTTCTGAGTAGTTTTATTGGAGATAAGAATCTCATGGAGTGCCCAGGCTGGCTTCAGTCTGGATCCCTCAGTTCTCAGCTTCCTGAATAGCTAGGATTACAGGTTTGAGCCACCACCTCTCGGGTTTGAGAGGTCTTTGTAATTTGTGGAAATCTATACACTGATAAAATTGAGAATCTGGTGGTAATATAAATTTCCATGAAGCATTATTTGGAAATTTGCTTCTGCATTAGGCCCTAAGGAACTAGGCTAAAAATCAAAATGCAGTTACTCACACTAGAAGTTTCAAGTCACCCAATTGAAACTATGCTTTTTTTTTTTTTTTAATTTGACCTATGGAAAGTTCAGGATTAAAGAAATAACAAAGATCTCAACATACCAGTTTCAGCTGGCAAGATAATGAAGTTCCCTCTGCCTTACTCATACAGGTAGACAATCTGAAGTTAATTTTAACCTGAAGATAATTTTAACCAGTTACCTAGTTTGCCCTCCATCTTGTCTCCCTGTTTCCACGTCACAAGCAAAGGAACATTCCAATGACCACTGTGCCTTGTGTTTTTTTGTGGGGTTTTTGCTCATCATTCTTTAGAACAGATTACTACAGTGGTGAAACTGGAGTTTTCAGACCCCAGGCCTAAAGTCCACCAGTCTCAAGTTAAGTCCAGCTACTGGCCTACACATATCAAATGAAAAGATATGATGAGGGACAGAGAGAGGAGGGCATGCCATGGGAAGATAACACTTCAGACACAAGCTATACACTTAAACAGGGAAGTCGGCACAGAGGGCAACAGATATTCATAAGACAGTCCCAAGACACAGGTATGTTGAGAGATGATCAGAGGTGACTGGAGGTGGTCAGAGGGGGCCAGACAGTTCACTGACTCAGGCTGACTCAGGTGAGACCTAGTTATCCTAAGAGTTATTGGCAGGGTGGCAGGTAGTCTAGTCTTCTGCGGCTCCTCCTCTCTACCAAGATGTCTACAAAGTGACATCCTGGAGAAAATAGCTTGGTTCAAAGGACATAGCTACTATAATGGAGAAAACTGGGATGCCTAGCTTTTGTCCTGCTCTGCTTAAGTCATAATCCCAAGTAAGAAGTCAGTGTTTCTGTAGCAAAAGTACCTTCAAGCACTTCTTACAGTTACCATGATTTTTAAAAAATGTTTCCGAACCTTATCTTAGTGGATGTTTTGATAACAAGTAGATTTGCTTGGAGGGTAAGAAGCAAGTGCATGGTAGGAGACGTTTATGTTTATCTGCTCTGATCAGACATGGATTTCTTACTTGGTTCCATTAGACTTGTCCATGTTCACTGTGGAGCTTGTTCTGGTGTCTGCTTAGTGGACACGGAAGCATTCACAGAGCCGTATTTTTCATTCACAGTTCCATTATGGTAAAAATTAACTAGCATTGTGAGGGGGTACTCTTATGAACACATTTGCTTTATAAATGGAGACACTGAGTTATGAGAAGTTAAATATCTCGCTCACTGACATCAAGCCAATAACAGAGAAGCAGAAATAGAGGGTAAATTCACGTACAGAACCTGACATACACAGAGCTGATTCTCAAAGCTGAGTCTGCAAGTTGAATTCACTGCTCCTAGGTTACCAGGAAAGAAAATTGAGATCCAAGAGGTTTTAAGCAATTTGCTCAAGGTTGACTAGTTAATTAGTACTGACTGGTACTATTCGGTTGGTGTTACAAGTCAGAAAAAGAACTTCCTGGCTGATACACCAAATACAAAAAATTTAATGCAGCTAAATTGACTTCAGTCCTTCAGTCTCCCAAGAGAAGACTTCAGGCAAAAGACACACATAAGTAAAGGTGACAGGAAAGTTTATTAGAAAAAAATATGGCAGAAAAAGAGAGCACATAGGAGAGATATGCTATAGGAAGACTGCATTTTATCCTGATGGAGTCATCATCCTGATGTCTTTGTCATTATTGCACCTGGCTGTGGCTTAAACAGGAAACTTGGAGTTCTTGAAGACAGCTTTCAGGTTGGTGAAGTGCTGTTCTGTTTCCTGTAAGGTTGTAGCACCAAAGATTTTGTGTTTAGTCCTTATTTCTATTTATTTATTTATTTAATTTTTGGTGCCAATTATGAGGCTTAAATTCCGGGCTTGAAGAACTCACACCAATATTCCTTGAACTCTTCAATGAAATTGAAAGTGAAAGTTTACTACCAAACTCTTTCTATGAAGCCATCATAACCCTCATCCCAAAACCAGGCAGGGACTCATCAAAGAAAGAGAACTATAGACCCATTTTTTTGAGGAACATTGATGCAAAACTTCTCAACAAAATTTTGGCCAATTAACTTCAACAACTTATCAAATAAATTGTACAACATGATCAAACAGGATTCATTTGGGGATGCAAAGCTGGTTCAATATATGTAAATCAATTAATATAATTTACCACATCAGCAAGGCTAAGAACCACATGATTATCTCAATAGATGCAGAAAAAGCACTTGACAAGATCCAACACCCCTTTATGATGAAAGCTCTGGAAAAACTAAGAATCCATGGAACATTCCTCAATATAATAAAGGCTGTGTATTACAAACCTACAGCCAGCATTATACATAATGGCAAAAAGCTAAAGCCATTTCCTCTAAATTCAGTAATGAGACAAGGATGTCCATTCTTTCCTCAACTCTTCTATTTAGTATTAGAATGCCTAACTACAGCAATAAGACAAGATGCAAACATAAAGGGGATCCAAATAGGGAAAGATGAAGTAAAACTCTCCTTCTTGGCAGATGACATGATCTTGTATTTAAAGAACCTCATGGACTCCACTCCCAAGTTACTCGAGCTGATTTGAAACTTTGGCAAAGTTGCAGGGTATAAAATTAACCCTCAAAAATCAATGGCTTTCCTGTATGCCAATAATGAGCAGAGCGCAACTGAAATCAGGAAACCAACTCCTTTTGTAATAGCCCCACAAAAAATAAAGTGCATAAAAGTTAACTAAAGAAGTGAAGGACCTCTATGATGAAAACTTTAAAAACCTGAAAAAGGAAATTAAAGTAGAACTAAGGAAGTGGAAAAACCTCATATTCCTGGATTGAAATGATTAATATTGTGAAAATGGCAATACTTCCAAAGGCTATCTACAAATTCAATGGGATACCTATCAATATCCCAACGTCATTCTTCAAAGAAATAGAAGAGGCAATCCAAAAATTAATATAGAACAATAAAAGACCCCAAATAGCAAAAGCGATCCTTAGCAGAAAGAACAGTGCTGGAGGAATACGAATACCAAATTTCAAACTCCACAGCAAAGCCATAGTAATCAAAACAGCTTAGTACTGGCACAAGAAGAGACCTAAGAACCAATGGAATAGAACTAAAGACCCAGAAATGAACCCACAGACCTATAGCCA
Source organism: Dipodomys spectabilis (assembly GCF_019054845.1). NCBI lineage: Eukaryota > Metazoa > Chordata > Mammalia > Rodentia > Heteromyidae > Dipodomys > Dipodomys spectabilis. The sequence continues at coordinate 8,241,381 of NW_024870716.1, read as the reverse complement.
CCTAATCTTCAATGAGGGGGCTAAAAAAAAATAGAATGGAAGAAAGCCTCTTCAGTAAGTGGTGCTGGCAAAATTGGTTAAACAGCTGTAGGATACTAAACCTAGATCCTTATCTATCACCCTGCACCAAAATCAATTCCAAATGGATCAAAGACCTCGAAGTCAAAGCAGACACCCTGAAAACATTACAGGAAGGATAGGAGAAACTCTAGGCTCCTTGGCACAGGCCAAAATTTTCTTAATAAAGACCCAGAAACACAACAAATCAAAGAAAGGTTGGACAAATGGGATTGCATGAAACTGCAGAGTTTCTGCAGGGCAAAGGACATAGCTAGCAAGATCAATAGAAAGCCCATGGATTGGGAGAAGATCTTCACTAGCCATACAACAGACAAGGTCTCATATCTAAAATATACTTGGAACTCAAAAAATTAAACCACCCAACAACAAATCCTCAAAGAAACAACTGCCCAATAAATAAGTGGGCTAAAGACTTAAAGAGAAACTTCTCTGAAGAAGAAAAAAGGATGGCCAATAGACACATGAAGAAATGCTCAACATCCCTAGCCATAAAAGAAATGTAAATCAAAACAACATTGAGATACCACCTCACTCCAGTTAGAATGGCAAAAATCAAGAACTCTAACAACAACAGATGCTGGAGGGGATGTGGACAGAAAGGAACCTTACTTCATTGTTGGTGGGAATGTAAACTTGTTCAACCACTTTGGAAAGCAGTGTGGAGGTTCCTCAAAAGACTTCACATAGAGCTCCCCTATGACCCAGCAATCCCACTGTTGGGCATTTACCCAAATGTTTACAAACCAGACCACACTAAAACTACCAGCACAACTATGTTTATTGCAGCATTATTTTCCATAGCTAAGATATTGAACCAACCCAGATGCCCCTCAGTAGATGAATGGATCAAGAAAATGTGGTATATATACACAATGGAATTCTATGCCTCCATCAGAAAGAATGACATTGCCCCATTTGTTAGGAAATGGAAAAACTTGGAAAAAATTATATTAAGTGAAGTAAGCCAGGCCCAAAGAAACATAGGTCCCATGGTTTCTCTTATTTGCAATATCTAGTATATGTATGAGTCAAGCGGAAAAGGTCAGATAATGTGATGTTAGGAAAATGAACCCTTAGATATGTATTTTAATGTTTTTTTTTCTTTCATGCATGTGTTTCTAATGCATTTATAAGATTATCTCTTTGTAGCTTTGTATGTCCCTCCCCCACAGTATAACCCCTGCTTTCACTATATTTGATGTCAGTATAACTTGTAGAGGAGATGGGGACAAACAAGGCGTTTAAGGATACAGGTGGACCTGTTGCAACAATGAGAAGTACAAGCTGTCATGTCTAAAACGAGCTTTACAATGTTGGTGTGTGTGTGGGGGGCGGGAGGTGGAGAGGATCGGGTGGGGGCGTGGGGGGAGGCTGGGAAGGAATGTGAAGGGTAAACAAAGGAGGAGGCTGCAATGCTTGATAAGAAATGTACGCATTAACCTGTCCATGTAATTGTAACCCCTCTGTACAGTGTGTTCACAAAATAAATAAATAAGTAAAAAAAAAAAAAAAAAAAAAAAAGAAAGCCCACAGATTGGGAGAAGATCTCTAGCCATACAACCGACAAGGGCCTAATATCTAAAATATACTTAAACTCAAAAAATTAAATCCCCCAATAATAAATCCTCAAAGAAACAACTACCTGAATAATAAGTGGGCTAAAGACTTAAAGAGAGGGCTGGGAAGGTGGCTCAGTGGTAGAGCGCTTGCCTTGCATGCATGAGGCCCTGGGTTCGATTTCTCACCACACATAAGCAAAAAGAAAAAAGCCAGAAGTGGCGCTGTGGCTCAAGTGGTAGAGCGCTAGCCTTGGGCTGAAGAGCTGAGGGACAGAGCCCAGGCCCAGAGTTCAGGCCCCACGACCGGACCCCCCCCCCCCAAAAAAAAAAAAGACTTAAAAAGAGACTTCTCTGAAAACAAAATAAGAATGGCCAATAGACACATGAAGAAATGCTCAACTGGCCTTAAAATTAATGCAAAGCAAAACAACATTGAGATTCTACCTCACCCCAGTTAGAATGGCTATAATCAAGAACTCTAATAACAACAGATGCTGGAGGGGATGTGGACAGAAGGGAATCCTATTTCATTGTTGGTGGGAGTGTAAGCTTGTTCAACCACTTTGGAAAGCAGTATGGAGTTTCCTCAAAAGAGCTCCCCTATGACCCAGCAATCCCACTTCTAGGCATTTCCCCAAACGATCACAAACAAGGCCATATTAAAGCTACCAGCACAACATGTTTATCACAGCATTATTCACCATATCTAAGATAAGAAACCAACCCAGATGCTTTTCAGTACATAAATGGATCAAGAAAATGTCACACACACACACACACACACACACACACACACACACAATGGAATTCTATACCTCCATCAGAAAGAATGACATCACCCCATTTGTTAGGAAATGGAGAGACTTGGAAAAAATTATATTAAATAAAGTAAGCCAGATCCAAAGAAATATAGGTCCCTTATTTGCAATAACTAGTATATCTCTAGCATAATCTTACCAGACAAGCAGAAAAGGTCAAAAGCTATGTACATATGACCATATAAGATGATGCTAAGTGAAATGAACCCCAAGATTGGGACACAAGAGGTTTTCTCTTTGTTGCTGTTGTCTTCAATGTACTTATAATGTAATATGTGATTTTTTTTGTTTCTTTTGTATGTTTTCCCCCATGGTATAACCTCTGTTGTCACTATATTTGATTCCAGTACCCTACTTCTTGTACATACATTTTTCTAATTTGGGGAGGGGAAGGGGAATTAAATGCTGAAACAAGGATACAGGTTGACCCATTATATCAATGAGATGTACAAGACACCATGTTGAAAACGAACATTAAAACTTCAAGGGGGGCGGGAGGGAGAAGTTGGGGAGGTAGGGAAGGAAGGGGCAGTAGGGGAAAAACAAAGGAGGGGGTAAACAATGCTCCATAGGAAATGTACTCATTACTTTACACATGTAACTGTAACCCCTCTGTACAGTATCTTTACAATAAAAATATATATTAAAAAAATTCAGGGCTTGAGAACTATTCCTGAGCTTTTTGCTCAAGGCTAAGTGCTCTACCATTTGCCGGCCTTCCTCCATTTTGCTGGTTAATTGGAGATAAAGAGTCCCAAAGACTTTCCTTTATGGACTGGCTTTGAACTGCTATCCTCAGATCTCAGCCTCCTGAGTAGCTCGGATTATGGAGTAAGCCACCAGCATCTAGCTTCTTTTATTCTTTTTACTTTCTCATTTACTTTCTCATTTTACTCTGCCTACATTTCACGGTTGCCAAGCAGGGGTTTATCTGTTTATCCTGCCATCTGCAAGCTACATAGGCCATAATTCCATGCCTGATACTAACTTGTATCATTAGTTCATAATATCAAATGGAGCAAAAGAGAAGAGAGAAAGGCTAAGGATGCAGAAGCAGTGAGATTATTTTTTGTGATAATTGAGAGCAAGAGTTGGAAGACAGGGGATCTAAGGGACAGCAAATTTGCTAACAGTTGCATATTGAAAAATTGCCTTAAGTACAGCTGACTGAAATTTTGTGCATCAACCAAAGTAGAAAAATAATTATTTATAGAGATAGGGCTGAGGGGAAAGAACAGTATTGAGAAAGGGTGTTCCTGTAAAACAGCTCTCTACAGTGGATGAAAATTGTGTGATGGTCCTTAACTCAGTGCAGTTGAGTGACTTCCCAGAGCGGCTGGAGGCAAAGCCAAGCACAAGTAGCAATGTGGAACAGAATTTGAAACTTTGAGTTTCCTGTCTTTGACTGTGTCTATATTAGTCATCGACATCTTCCTCCAACTATATTACTCTATTAAACTGCACAAGTCTTTGAAAATGATATGTAGCTAATAAAACCCCATTTAATACAAAACAGGAGGGTTTAAGGCTACTTCATAAATTTTGGTAAAAAGTGGGAGTTATACAATCTGAAGAGAAACTATAGTATATTTCATACATTTTTGGATTATAAAAAAATAAGGAGGAGCTAGGCACCAGTGGCTCACTCCTGTAATCCTAGCTACTCAAGAGGAGATCTGAGGATCGTGGTTAGGTGCCAGGTGAGGCAAGAAAGTCCGTGAGACTCTTATCTCCAATTAACCACCAGAAAACCGGGAGTGGCGCTGCCGTTCAAGTGGTAGCACACTAGCCTTGAGCTGAAGAGCTGAGAGCCATTGCCCTCAGAGACAGAGACAGAGAGAGACAGAGACAGAGAGACAGAGATAGAATATGTTCATAGAAAGGAAGAAGCATTAATAATATTAATGTTAACTATAGGAATCTATACCTGTGCTTGATTTTTTCCATTCCCATGGGGGAAAAATCAGTATATTGAGTAGGAAATGTAAGGTCAGCTCCTGGATGGCGAGCAGACTCCACCCTCCTCGCAGCAAAGTCTCCACCCAGTACCTGCGTTACCTAGGAACTGGGACACCTGGAAGATGTCATATCTGCATCTGCTGAGGTCACATCTGAATTTGATGTAGCCACACCTTTCTCTGCCCATACCCTAGGTAAGGCCTAGCCCAGGCCCAGATGCCCTCGCTCTGCTCTTTTCTAGCTCTTTCCTTCTCTTCTCTTTCCCAGCTTTCTTCTCTTTCCTAGCTTGCTCTTTCCCACCTCTTTCCCAGATGCTCTCTTTTCTAGCTCTTTTCTCTCTTTTCTAGCTCTTTTCTCTTTCCCAACTCTCTCTCTTTCCCAGCTCTTTCTCTTTCCCAGATCTCCCAGCTCTCTGTCCCAGGCCTTTCCCCACTGCGTGGAGCACCAAGATGGCCTGGTGCCAGCTGGAACGATGAATAAACCTACCCTTTACCTGAATACCACGTGTGTGGTGCTGTTCTTACTCGGCTACCTCTTTTTAAAAACCTAACATAAATGGTGCCGTGACTTGGATTATTTTTTTTTTTGAGATTTTTGGATTACATTTTACATTCAGGAGTAGTGTCTTGAGAGCTATTTATTTATTTTGGCTTTTAAGACTAAGTCTTGCTATGTTGTCTAGGCTGGTCTTGAAATTTTGAGTTCAAGCAATCTTCTTCCTCCAGCTTCTCAAATAACTGGAACTATAAGTATGTGGCAATATGTTGGACTTAGCTTGAGTGTTATTACTATTATTATTATTTTATTATTTATTTTTTGCTGGTCCTGGGGCTCGATCTCTGGTCATGAGTGCTGTCTCTGAGTTCTTTTTGTTAAGGCTAGGGCTCACAGCTCTTCTTCTAGCTTTTTCTGTGATTAATTAAGAAAGAATCTCATGGACTTTCCTGCCTGGGCTGGCTTTGAACCACTACCTTCAGATATCAGCCTCCTGAGCAGCTAAGATTGCAGATATGAGCCACCAGTGAGTGTTATTATTTTTAAGTTGATACTTATTCTATATTTTTTCTTAGTTTGAACACTCACTCATTTCAAAATTGTTTTTTAAATAATTTTGAGAATAACTACTATTTAGTAGCAATCATTAAACCTCAAACAATCCTGAGAGGTAGATATTACTGCCTCTATTTTTCAGATAAGAAAAGAAAGACTCAAGCTTATTTGCCACAGTCACATGCAGCTGCTAATATTGCTACTATGATTTGTGTCTATGTCAGAATCTAAAGCTCTACAGTCTTTGCCTAGGAAATTTGGTGGCAGACATGTTTTATATAAAATACAAAATTGTATATTTTTGTTCCTTAGGTAATTATACAAGGGGGTTAAAACCCACCGTGTTATACTAAATGAGTAGACCAAACTAGTTCTGCTTTTGTTTCTACCTCAAAGTCATAAAACAATGTTTTCGAAATGTGGATGGAAGCCAGTGCCAGTGGCTCACTTCTGTAATCTGAGTTGCTCAGGAGGTTGAGGTCTTAAGATTGAGGTTCTAATCTACCCAGGACAGGAAAGTCTGTGAGCCCTTCATTTCCAGTTAACCACCAAAGAGCTAGAAGTGGCTGTGTGGCTCAAGTATGAGAGAAGAAAACTTGAATTTTTTTTAATTGTGGAAAATAACGTACAAAGGGGTTAGAAACTTGAATTTTTGAAAAAGCTAAGAGTCAGTATCCTAGCCCCGAGTTCAAGCCCTAGTGCTAAGTGCACACACACACATACATATACACAATGCAAATGTATCTCCAGATATATCCAGGCATATTTATTGCCTGGCTTGAACTGGCTTGTTGTAGTAAGAGGTAACTTGTCAACTCGCATTTGGTTATACTATTTAAAAATACATTGGCATTTGGCTGTTTCTTCAAGTTCCTGAAATACATTTACCTTCAAACATGTGTAGTCTTGTTATTAAATGACCTTTTCTCCCATGAGCCAAATCTTTCATCAATATTTACTGTGCACTTAATAAATGCTTAGCTACTTATATAGTTTACAGAAAATCCTATTGCAATATTAAACCATATTTTCTCCTGTTGAAGAATGATATTGAATGAGATTTTTTTTCATGATTTTATAGTTGTCTGGCACTAACAAACTTTGGTGGGATCTCTAGTAGAGTGTCTACCTGTGAACTCTGATCAAGGTAAAGTAAGGATGTTTAGGTGAATGGCTCAAAAACATTCACATTCGATACTCTACAAAATTGTTTATAAAGCTGACAAAATGTTCAAGAATGACCAGTATTCATGACTTGGAGATGATTTCAATAGGAGAATATTGAAGAGGTAATTCTTGGAAATGATGTCCAACATGCATGTTTAGGCAAATGGCAAGTGTTAGGGAGGGCAGAGAAAATGTGTCATTTCTAGATAGAATAGAAATGATTTCATACTTCCTTGACTCCTGCTCCTAAAGCTGGAATCTATGACTGCCATTAAAGTAGGGAGTTGCTGGGTGCCGGTGGCTCATGCCTGTAATCCTAGCTACTCAGGAGGCTGAGATCTGGGGATCACAGTTCAAAGCCAGCCTGGGCAAGAAAGTCCATGGGACTCTTATCTCCAATAAGCCACTAGAAAACTGAAAGTGGTGCTATGGCTCAAGTGGTAGAGTGCTCGCCTTGAGCTGAAGAGTTGACGGACAGCGCCCAGACCCAGAGTTCAAGCCCCATGCCCCACAAAAAAAAAAAAAAAAAAAAAAAAAAAAAGGTAGGGAAAGTTATCTGTAGTGGAAATTTCCTCTGTCTTTCATGAGATAAGATGTTGCCATAGTGATCTTTAACAAAAGCTCCACCATTTATTCCGTCCATTTCTCTACAAACCCCTTTCCATGATCTGAAACAGAGAATTGGAGCCAATTACTGAGTACACCTCAATTTGCCTTTTTGTGACATGTGTTTTTCCCCTTCCAAATTTGGATTATAAACTCCACTTTTAAGTTAGGAGATTCATCTCTCTTCCATTCCTTCCAGAAGTGTTTTTGAGTAACATTCTTAGAAAGTGAATTCATGAAGGGGCTTTTTGTTGGTGATTATCTAATTGTTGGTGCTTTGCTATCATTGTGGGCTAATTATGTTGACAGGCTGTTCTTGAGCTGATGGGTTCAGTAAGCCTCTCACCTTAACCTCCTCAGTAGCTGAGACTATAGATATATAATACCACACTTGGCTTGTGAAGGGAAAACTAAAGACAAATAATCATTCTCAGAAAGGAAAGAGCCAGTAATACATTTCTTGCTCTAAGTGTTTTAATGCTTAAGTAACTGTAAGAAGAATCTTCGAAAACGGGGCACTGCTGTCTCATGCCTGTAATCCTAGCTACTTAGGAGACTGAGATCTGATGATCACAGTTTGAAACCAGCCTGGGCAGGAAAGTCTGTGAAACTCTTATTAACCACCAGGAAAAAGGAAGTGGAGCTATGACTCAAGTGGTAGAGTACTAGCCTTGAGCACAAAAGCTCAGGGACCATGCCTAGGTCCTGAGGTCAAGCCCATGACTGACAATAGAAGAAGACGAAGATGGAGAGGAGGAGGAGGAGGAGAAGGAGGAGGAGGAGGAGAAGGAGGAGGAGGAGGAGGAGGAGGAGGAGAGAAGAAGAAGAAGAACAAGAAGAAGAGGAGGAGGAGGAGGAGGAGGAGGAGGAGAAGGAGGAGGAGGAGGAGGAGGAGGAGAAGGAGGAGGAGAAAAGAAGAAGAACAAGAAGAAGAGGAGGAGGAGGAGGAGGAGGAGGAGGAGGAGGAGGAGAGAAGTAGAGTATTTCTTTTGAAATATTCTTCCCTTCCCTTTCAGCTAGCTGTCTTTCCCAGTGTCCTAAAGCTCTAGGTAACTTTACTTAAAGATGATTTTTTTTCAGCTGGGAAATCATTACATCAGGATTATCTTTATTAATATTTTTTGTTTTAAAAAAAGTTCATTTGCTGAACACCGGTGGTTCATGTTTTTAATCCTAACTACTCAGGAGACTGAGATCTGAAAATTGCTATTCAACAATAGCCTGGGCAGGAAAGTCCATGAGATTCTTACCTCCAATTTAACCACCAAAAAGCCAGAAGTGAAGCTGTGGTACAAGTGGTAGAGCACTAGCCTTGGGCAAAAAGTTTAAGAACAGTGCCCAAGCCCTGAGTTCAAGCCCTCACACACACACAGACACACAGACACACACAGACACACACAGACACACACAGACACACACACATACACACAAAGAAACAACTCCACTTTTATTTTGGTTCATGGTTTAGAAGGTTTGAGTCTATTCAGTCATGGTTCTAGTCCAGCCTAAACAGAAAAGTTCACAAGAGTCTATCTAAAAAATCCAAAACAAGGCTGGGAATGTGGCTCTGTGGTAGAGTACATGCCTAGCATGCATGCAACCCTGGGTTTGATTCCTCAGTAGCATATAAACAGAAAAAGCCAGAAGTAGCCTTGTGCCTCAAGTAGTAGAGTGCTAGCCTTGAGCAAAAGAAGCTCAGGGACAGTGCCTAGGCCCTGAGTTCAAGTCCCAGGATTGGCAAAAAAAAGTAGCCAAAAAACCCCCAGAGCTGAAGTTATGTTTCAAGTGGTAGAGTGCAAGCTATGCTACTAACGCGATTACTAATCCTTAAAACCAGCTATATGGCCAGGCACAGGTGGTTCAAGCCTATTATCCTAGCTACTCAGGAAGCTGAGTTCTGAGGATTGTGGTTCAGAGCCAGCCAGGAGAGAAAAGTCCAGGAGACTCTGATCTCCAATTAACCATCAAAAAGCCAGAAGTGGAGCTGTTGCTCATGTGGTAGAGCTCTAGCCTTAAGCACAAAAGTTCAGGGACAGCATCCAGGCCCTGAGTTCAAGTCCCAGGACTGGCATCAAAATTTGTTTTAAAAAGCAGCTATATTGTTGCATTTAAATTAAAGTATTTAATTTAAATTAAAGTATTTTGGTCATATTATAGGGAATTATGTGCTATATAGTTTGTAAACTTTTGGGTTGTTCCTGGTTCCTGCATGAGAAAGAATGATATAAGCATTGGATTCTTTGGTTTAAAACATTTTTTAGCTCAATCCGTGGAAACTTAAGCTCTGTGGATGTGATATGTACAGCATACCACAGCATTCCACCTAGAATTAATTTTTTCTAGTGTTGTTTGAACTTAGTTCAGCAAAATGAAAATTAAATGGATAACCGTGGTTGAGTAGGCATCTTTGGTTAGCCAGGGTGAAGGTAAGACCTCCAACTTGAGATGGGAGAGGAGGTTGGAAAAAGAAAGAAGGGCTGGCCTCAACTCTGCCAGCACCAGGTTCAGGGTGTCTTCAGGAAGTCACCTCCCTTCTCTAAGTTTCATTTCTGTAATTTTAGATTAGAATAGAATGCTCTCTGAGTTCCCATAGAGTGCTAGGGATCTCTCAAACCTGTCTCCTCCTATAACGGTTCTGGGTTGGTTCTGATTGGTTCTGGGTACTGACATGGCCCATAAGCTGTCCAATGAACTTGTGAATCTCATAGCTCTCTCTCTCCTAGGGTCACATAATCAACTCCTTACACAAAGCACTCCAGGAGGTACCCTCCCCTTGGGACCTCTGTCTAGCAGGAGTTCAGGTCTCTTTCACAATATGCTTCCTTCCTGAAAAAAAAAATGACTGTCCTTTTATTGATTCTTTTGACTATGCAACACCCTCCATTGTATGTTCAAGGCATAATGATGTTCCCAATGCCATTACTGAGGAGGAATCACCGTCATTACTTTATTAATAGAGTTTGGATGATTATTTTTTAGGTTATGCCGCTGAGCTTTATCTGTGACTTTAGCCCTGGATGCACTGGCCAACCAATACTCTTGTACTACCTCTTAGGTTCCAATGCCTTCCCAGCAGGTGGCAGGAGGAACAGAACTTCCCCAAGGCAAATGGTCCTTTACATCTTTCTTCTTCATGCACAGCAAGTTCCAATAGGGTATGTAGAGGGATTCGGATACAATCTGGAGTAAGCACCGGTTTTGTGAACTGTGTCCTTGAGGTTAGGACTGGATTGACCTGTCTGCTGCTACACGAAGCTCATGAATCACAAATGACCCCATTACCTTGCAGAAAGTGCCACAGTGTGACAGGAAAAACCTCGTGACACCAGACAGAAGGCAAGAGCCTGACAAAATCCAACATATCTTCACCCTGTGAGGTGATTCTTGCTGCTGTCTTGTTATGCTTACTATAGTTACCCAAGCATTCTGTGGTCAGGTTTTTATAACTGTTTCCTCTTAAAATTCTGGCCTGGGGCTGAGTGCTGGTAGGTTACGTTTGTGAGCTAACTACTCAGGAGGCTGAGATCTGAGGAATGTGAGCAGGAAAGTCTGTGAGATCCTTATGTCTAATTAATCACCAAAAAGCCTGAAATAGAGCTGTGGCTTAAGTGGTAGAGCACTAGCCTTGAGCAAAAACTTACGGATAGTTCTACGGCCTTGAGTTCAAGCCACAAAATTGTTGAATACACACAAAAAAATTCAGGTCTGTAATGTACTTAAAATCTGTAAAGGGAACTTTTTTTTGAGTAAGTAGGACACAAATTCAAAGAATGTGAAAGTAAAAATCACTCTAATCAATGGGCCCTATCTAGCTAAAACAAATAAGCAAAAGCACTTTTGGTTATAAAGCTTTCATTAATTAATAAATATTAATCCTTAATGTGTGTCAAACTTTCTAATTTGAACATGTGATGATACTCTTTGGAAAGCTTGTAGATTAGCTGAAAGAATAATAAACAGCTAGGTGCTGGCAGCTTCATACCTGTAATCCTAACTACTCAGGAGCCTCAGATGGGAAGGAAAGTCCATGAGACTATCATCTCTGATTCACCACCCAAACACCAGAAGTAGTAGCACATCAGCCTTAGGCAACAAAGCTTAGGGGCAGCTCTCAGGCCTGGAGTTCAAGACCTACTACTAGAAAAAAATTAGCCAACAAGGAAGTGAACATTGACTATTTAAGATACCCAGAAAGATGAACTTTGGCCTGTGTATTCATAACAAACCACTATGAGTTTATTTGGGATGTATTAACAAAATACAGTTGACTGAGTGGTGTAAGGGGCAGATTTTTTTTTTTTTTTTTAGGCCAGTCCTGGGGCTTAAACTCAGAGCCTGAATTTCTTTTGCTCAAAGCTAGCACTCTACTACTTGAGCCACAGTGCTACTTCTGGCTTTTTCTGCTTATGTGGTACTGAGGAATCGATTCCAGGGTTTCATGCATGCTAAGCAAACACTCTACCACTAAGCAACATTCCCAGCCCTAAGTGACAGAATTGTCTTTCAGTTCTGGAAGAATCAGAGGAAGGTGCTGCTATATCGGTTTCTCCTGAGACCTCTGGCCTTGTCTCTCAGGAAGCTGTCTCCTTCACTTTGTGCATTCCATTCACATAGTGTCTTCTCTGTGTGCACATGTTATTGGTGTCTCTGTGTGTCCTAATTTCATCTCCTTCTATTATTTTTTAATTTTTGGGCCAGTTCTGGTAAGTATGTATGTATGTATATACATATTTATATGTTTATTTATATGTTATATAGTATATCTATTTCTTTTATTTAGTTCTGCTTCATGCCAACCACTTGTGCCATGTTCTGTTGTGCTGAATGATAGAGTGACAACATAAAGAATTAAAGTAGTGAGCTGGGCATGGTAATGCATTACTGAAAACCAGAACTGGGGAGGCTGCGGACAGGTGGATCTGGAGTTTGAAAACAACCTAAAACAGAGTTTTAGACCACAATCACTACATAATAAAATCCTGAAAAGGACACATGTTGTTAGGTGAAATGAACCCCAAGATAAGGATTCAAATGTTTATTCTTTCATGCAATTGTTTCTAATATATTTATAAGATGATTTCTTTGTTGCTTTGTATGTCCCTCCCCCATGGTATAAGCCCTGCTTTCACTGTATTTGATGTTGGTATAATTTTTTTGGGGGGAGGTGGTCCAGTCATGGGGCCTGAACTCTGGGCCTGGGCGCTGTCCCTCAGCTCTTCAGCTCAAGGCTAGCGCTCTACCACTTGAACCACAGCGCCACTTTCGGCTTTTTTTTCCTGCTTATGTGGTGCTGAGGAATCGAACCCAGGGCCTCATGCATGCAAGGCAAGTGCGCTACCACTGAGCCACCTTCCCAGCCCCCTGATGTTGGTATAATTTGTGGAAGGGAAGGGAAAAAACAAATTGTTTAAATAGGGATACAAGTGGACCCATTGCAACAATGAGATGTACAAGTCCTTATGTCGAAAAATGAACTTTACAACTTTGGCCGGGGTAGGGGGAATTGGGGGGGTGGGATGGGAGGTGAGGAGGTGGGAGATAGGAAGGAATGGGAAGGGGAAACAAAGGAGGAGGCAACAATGCTTGATAAGAAATGTACTCATTATCTTGCCCATGTAATTGTAACCCCTCTATATGGTATTTTCACAATAAAAAAAAGGACACGTTTTCTCTCATACGTGGAAGTTAGATCTAAAATATGAATATTTATGAAAATAGATATGCATATCTACATAACCAAACTGACTATAGTATGGTATACTCAGGGGATGGATTTCCATTGTGTGAGTTCTTCAAACAATTAATAGTTTAACATGATAGATACCTGGAAGGTGGATTCTTTCTTGTCTGAGGGATTGAGGGCTAAACCAGGGCAACTGAATTAAGAGAGAAATGGTGGGTGAATTTAGTTGTAATATTCAGTGTCCATAAATAAAAATGGTGCTAGTTTACTTGAGGGGATGCATCGGGTTGGGAGAGATGGGGAACGATAGAAGGGGCAACACTGATCAAGATGCATTGTACAATGATTGAGTCAACAATAAAATCCAATGAAACATTGAGAAGTATCTTGAGACAAATGAAATGGTACGTATCATATCAAACTTCTGTGATGATGCCAAAGCAGTTCTAAAAGGGAAATTTATAGTAATACATATCTACATGAAGAAAAAAGAGACACCTCAAATAAATAAGTTACCTTTACACCAACAAAGTGGGAAAGAAAATAAAAGAAGGCCACAGTTTATAAAGGAAAGAAATAAAAGGATTGGAACAGAAATAAACAAAATAAAGATTCAAAAAGTCAACAGAAAGATTAACGAAATGCAATTGTTTGGTCCTTTTTCATGCCAGTACTGGGGCCTGAACTCAGAGCTTTATGCTCCTAGCTTATTTTCTTCATGACTGGCATTCTTCCTCTTGATTTATACCTCTAATTTTGTTTTTGGCTGGTTAACTTGTCTGCCTGGGCTGACTTTGGACTGTGATCCTCAGATCACAGCCTCTTCAGTAGCTAGAACTACAGGCTCTTGTCGCCAGTATCTGATACTGAATTTATTTTTTTTTTGAAAAATAACCAAAACTTCATAACCTTAGCTACACTGAGAAATGGTTCAAATAAATAAGAAATGAAAGAGAAGACATTACAATACCACAGAAATATAAAAGACAATTTGAGACTGTGTATGAATAATTGTATGCTAACAATATGAATAATCTAAAAGAATAGGATACATTCCTAGAGACATAAAGCCTTTGAAGAATGAGTCACAAAGAAATCAACACCGTGAGTTGATTAACTAAGAGCAAGAAAATTAAAATAGTAATCAAAATCTCTCATTAAAAAATGCCCAGGTACTGATGGCATTACTGGTGAATTCTACTATCTAGTATCTAGTATCATTCATTCTCAAACTCTTAAACAATTCAAGAGGAGAAAACTTCTAAATGCGTGTTATGAGGTCAATATTGCTATGATAGACAGGCAAATAAGGATACTACAAGAAAATTCCAGTTTAATAATCCTGGTTGAAATAGATACACGGCTGGTGGCTCACATGGGTCATCCTAGCTACTCAGGGGGCTGAGATCTGAGGAACGTGGTTCAAGACAGCCCCGGAAGTAAAGTCTGTGAGACTTTTATCTCCAGTTAAGTGGAGCTGGGGCTCAAGTGGTAGAGTACTAGCCTTGAGAAAAAAGTCTCAGGGAGAGCACTCAGACCCTGAGTTCAAGCCTCAGGACTGGCACACACACATACACACACACACACACACACACACACACACACACACACACACACACATACACACACACACACACAATAGTGGATATACAAATCTTCAATAAAGTCCCAGCAAGCTGAATTCAACAACACAGGGAAAAGATTAAACTTTATAACCAAGAAACTGCTATGAAAGCTTGTTTTAATATATGCAAATTAATGAACTCTGTTAACATAAAGAAGAAAAATACTATGTGGTTATATAAGTAGATGCAGAAAAAGATGATTTGGAAAAAAAAAGTTCCCATCTTTGCAGGTGATGAAAAACTTTACAAACTATACAGAGGGAACGCATTCAACACCCAAAAGGCCATATGTCACAGTGCCCAGCTCCCTTTACATGCACAGTGAACCCTTGAAAGCTTGTCCTCTAAGATACAAAAGAACAATCCTTCCTTCCCTGCTTTTTCCTTCCTTCCTTCCTTCCTTCCTTCCTTCCTTTCCTGCTTTTTTTCTTCCTTCTTCCCTTCCTTCCATTTTTATCTTTCTTTCTCCATTTACTTGTTATTTATTATTTATTCATTTGCTTAGTACTGGTACTTAGGGCCTTGTGCTCTCAATTGGCCTTTTCCCTCTCAAGGCTGGTGCTCTCTCACTTAAACCCTACCTCCAGTTCCATCTTTTTTCTAGTTAATTGGAGATAAAATCTCCCAGACTTTCCTACCCAGACTGGCTCTGAAGCACAGTTATCAGATCTCAGCCTTCTGAGAAGCTAGGGTTACAGGCATGAGCCGCCAGTGCTTGGTTCATCTGTTTCTTTAGCTTGTATTTATGTTAAAAAAAATTAGAGCTGAAATTTACCTTAGCAGCCAAGTACGTTCGTTGTATACAAGAGACCCTCATTTAGTCTCCAGTAACCTGCCACCAATACATATGTACAAAATTAAAATCTCCTTTTATTTAAAATTATTTTCTCATAAAAACTATCAAAACACATACCAAACCTCAATATAACAATAACCCAGAATGAATAATTATCAAAGTTTGGTGTTCATTTCTGCCGGGTTTTTTTCAGTTTCTTTCCTTATGCTGTTGTATTTTCACACAAATAATAGACATGTTACACAGCCCTATGTAAGAACTGCTAAAATTACTGACATTTCCATATATAAGTACAGCATGATCTTTCCATTTTGAAGAGACAAAGATGATCTTCATCCTTGGAGATGGTCAACTTAAATAATTCTGAAAGTATTATTATAGTCTCATATGTAGTTCTTAGACTATTTTTCATTTCCAAATAAATCATCATCTTCTGTCCCTATGCTTATTAAAGCCTACATTGAATCACTTTTTGTTTCCATGTTCAAATCTCAAGAAAATAATAGAAGTCCTAGTGCTGAATATCACTTGTGAACCACCCGCTTTTTCTTCTGAATGACTAACACGAGAAGAGAAAGTTTTAAATAGCTGTGGCTTACCACAGGAAGTGTAAGGAATAAAATAATTACGTAAAACAGTATGCCTATGTTATAAAAGGAAAAAATAACAAAAAAAGAAAGCCAGTGAAGTTTAACATTTTGACTTGCACATCCTGTGAGTTTCTTCTAGTTACTTAGTTTACATATTTGTTTAATTTAAAAAATTTATTTCAATTTTGTTAGCCTATTATTTCATTTAATTATAAAAATTATCAGATTGTTATGCTACAGAACCGACTGGATAAACAAAAATTCAACCACAAATGTCAATACCCAGGAATAGACACTCACTGTCAATGCTATAGAGATAGATATGAATAACACTGTATTTATACTTTAAAATGACATTATGGGCTGGGGACCAGTGGCTCCCACCTGTAATCCTACCTACTCAGAAGGCTAAGATTTGAAGACCTCAATTTAAATCCAACTTGGACAGGAAAGTTTGTGAGACACTTATCTCCAATAAAGCCACCAAAAAAGCCAGAAGTTGAGGTATGGCTCAACTCAAAGCTGGTAGAGCTCCAGCCTTGGGTGAAGAATCTAAGGTTCTGAGTTCAAGTCCACGCACAGAAAAAAAAATCAAATTAGGTGGAATTCTACGCATATTATCTGTTACAATTTGGATCTTTGGTATCTTCTAAAGTCTTATGGCAAATGATAGTCTCTAATCAGTGACACTATCAGGAGGTGGCATCTTTAAGGGGAGGGGGTAGGGGAAGGACCTGAGGTCCTAGGGGCGTGACCTTGAAAGGGATGTTGTGACCCAGGCCCCTTTTCTCTCTACTTCCTAGTCACCATGAGGAGAGCAGTTTCCTCTGCCACAGGCTATAACAGACCTAGACAACAGTACCAAGCAGCCAGGGACCCAAACCTCTAAATCCATGAGCCAAAGAAATCCTTTCTCCTTCCCAGTTAATTTCACCAGGTATTTTGTTACAGGGATGGAAAGCTTAGATACTACTCAAACTTACTTCATACTGGCTGTTTGTAACTTTCTGGGTATTAGGATGGTTCCTTCCTTCCTTCCTTCCTTCCTTCCTTCCTTCCTTCCTTCCTTCCTTCCTTCCTTCCTTCCTTCCTTCCTTTCTTTCTTTCTTCCTTTCTCTCTTTCCCTCCTTCACTCCCTCCCTCCACCCCTCCAACCCTTCATTCCTTCCTCCCTTTCTTTCTTTTTGCTAACACTGTCATACATATATTGTTTGCTATTGAATCTTCAATTCCCAAACAGAGTTGGCTGCATTTTAATACCTGTTATTTTTTAATGCAAGGAGAAAAGGAAAGAAAGGATATTATTCTCTTATGTATCATATGTATTGTAAATACCCCTTCTTTTTCCTTTGTCAATGAAGTTTTAGTGCATTTTATGTACAGATTTTTTAAACTTATTTTTGCATACTAGAATTTGAACCCAAAGCCTTGAATTTACTAGGCAGGTGCTCTATCATATGAGCCACACCTCTAGCCCTTTTTTTGCTTTTGTTATTTTTCATATAGGACCTTATGATTTTGCCCTAAGAAGCCTTGGAATGAGATCCTCTTTTCTCTCTCTACCTCTGATAGCTAGAATTATGAGGATAGATAGCATGCCCCGTTTGTTTTTCAAGATCCCTTCTAGTTAACTTATTTTGCCTTGGCTAGTCTCAAACTGAGATCTTTTACCCTCTGAGGTAGCTGGGAAAGGTTTTAAATGTTTTGAAGCCAATTAAGTGTAGTAATCTATAGATTAGCTTTTATTTTTATGTTTTTTATTGTAAAAATACTATACAGAGGAGTTACAGTTACATGAGTAAGGTACTGAGTACATTTCCTATTGAACATTGTTACCTCCTCCTTTGTTTTTCCCCTACCATCCCTTCCCTCACTTCCCCAACTCCTCCTGCCCCACTCCCAGTTGTAAAGTTCGTTTTCAAACATAGTGTCTTGTATATCTCATTGTTACAATGGGTCAACCTGTATCCTTATTTAAGCATTTTGTTATTTCCCTTCCCCTCCCCAAATTAGAAAAATGTATATACAAGATGCAGGGCACTGGGATCAAATACAGTGAAAACAGGGGTTATACCATGGGGGAAGATCATACCAAAGAAACAAAAAAAATCACATAGTATATTATAAGTACATTAAAAGTACAGTAAGAAAGAAAAAAAATCTCTTGTGTCCCTATCTTGAGGCTCATTTCACTTAGCATCATCTTATATGGTCATATGTACATAGCTTTTGACTTTTTCTGCTTGTCCTAGACATATACTAGTTACTGCAAGTAAGGGAAACCATGGGACCTGTGTTTCTTTGGGCTTGGCTTACTTTACCTAATTTTTTCCAAGGCTTTCCATTTCCTAACAAATGGAGGAAATGTCATTCTTACTGATGGAGGCATAGCAATCTATGGATCAAGAAAATGTGACATACATATATATATATATATATATATACATATATATATATATATATATATACAAATACATATATACAATAGATTAGTCTTTAAATTTGTATGTAAAGATGCCAGGTGTTGTGTGGCATATCTGTAATTCCAGTCCTAGTTACTCAGAATGTAGAGGCATGAGACTATGTTGCCTCTCCTAACACAGTTTTTAAGACTCTTTCTTGAAAACAACGGACAGAAGGACTGGGGTGTGATTCAAATGGTAGAACACTTGCCTAGGAAGCACATGGCCCTTAGTTCAATTCACTATATATTATACTCACACATGCACACACTACACACACACATCACAGACACACACATGCATATGCACACGTTTGCACTTGTGTATATATATGAAAATTTTACTTCAGATCTATGATTTCTGTTTTGTGGACTTATTCCAGCCATTATTGAATCTTTTTGTTTTATCCTATAGTTGATGTTTACTATTAAGTATTACAAACAAATCTTCCCTGGCTTCCTTTTTATTTTCAACATTTTTCTGGCCTTTTCTTACAAAGTTGCTCCTCTTGATGGATTAATAGCATGCTTTTGTGTACTCATGATAATGAAATCATTGATATGGTGATGAAAATTGAGTGAAACTTCTAAGTTAATTTGGGATGAATTAGGAGATTTGTGGTTAATTACAAATTAAGAGATTTTTTTTGGTTTAGAATCATGAAATATCCATCTATTCAAATCTGATAATTAATTTCAATAATTTTAAAAGTACCTTCTCAGTGTATGGATGGGTATGGATATGTTTGTTTCTGCTCAGGTTTCTTGTTAGGAATTTTTTGGGTTTTATACTTTTTGTATTTATTATTTTACTGTTGCTTGTGTAAATACTTGTTTTATGTAATATTTATGAACTCATTAACATAAAGCTTTTGTTCTATCTCTTTTTCTGAGCTGTACTAATTCTAAACTTTTTTTTGGGGGGGGGGCGGGACATGAGGCCTAAACTCTGGGTCTGGGTGCTGTCCTTCAGCTCTTCAGCTCAAGGCTAGTGCTCTACCACTTGAGCCACTTCCAGCTTTTCCTGCTTATGTGGTGCTGAGGAATAGAACCCAGGGCCTCGTGAAAGTAAGGCAAGCACTCTATCATTGAGACACCTTCCCAGCCCTAATTCTAAACTTTTAAAATTTACTCTCTACAGTTTTCTAGACTCCTAAAAATGCCAGTTGCAAACAATGAAGCTCTTGCAAGTAGTTGCTTTTGACTACTGATCTTACATCCACCCAATCCAGGATTTTCAGAGCTCTTTGTAGCTGGGCATACAGGACTCACACTTATAATCCTAGCTGCTCAAGAAGCTGAGATGCTAGATTCAAAGCAATCCTGGGCTGAAAAGTCCAAGAGACTCTAATCTCAAATTAACCACCAAAAAGCCAGAAGTGGAGGTGTGGCTCAAGTGGTAGAGCATCAGCTTTGTGCAGAAAAGCCAAGGGATAGTGCACAGGCCTGAGTTCAAGCCCTAGTACACAGACACACAGACATACAGACACACACTTTGATTCTTTAGCTCTTTATACACATATGTGTATTCCTAAAAGGCAAATTCTGAGAGATGCTGAGTTCTTGTAGAGCACATCCCATACTTGTTTCTCTTTAACCCCTAGGAAAACAGAGATGTACAATAACATATATTTCATCAATTAACTTATTTACATGAATTTGACCACTTCTAAGCTCTTCCCATTCATTATGATACTTTCTAATGGTCTGTCTTTCTAATTCAAAATTTAGTTTGCTTAAAAAGAATTTACGGATATGCTTCTTAATTATAAGAATGAAAAGTCTCAATACTGATAAAATGATTCTAATGTATAATTCTTACTGAAATATAAATAATTTATACTTTATTAAAATAGAAAATTCTCACCGGGCACCAGTGGGTCACGCCTATAATCCTAGCTACTCACAAGGCTGAAATCTGAGGATTGCAATTCAAAGCCAGCTCAGGCAGGAAAGTCCATGAGACTCTTATCTCCAGTAACTCGAAAACCCAGAAGTGGCACGATGGCTCAAGTGGCAGAGCACTAGCTTTGAGCTGAAGAGCTGAGGGACAGCACCCAGGCCCAGAGTTCACCCCCATGACTAACAACAGCAACAAAAATCTCATTAGTTTATAGGAATAGGAATTAATACCAAAAAAAGAGAGCTATCAAATGACTAATCAGAGAAGTACACTGTATTCACATGAATTACAAATACTTTTCCAGGTGCTGGTGACTCATGCCTGTAACCATAGCTACTCAGGAGGCTGAGGTCTGAGGATTATGGTTCAAAAAGCCAGCCCAGGTAGGAAAGACTGTGAGACTCTTATCTCCAGAAACTTGCCAAAAGTCAGAAGTAGACATGTGGCTCAAGTGGTAGAGTGCTAACCTCGAGTGAAAAAGCTCAGGGACACACACACACACACACACACACACACACACACACACACACACACACACACACACACACACACACACCATATATCCAATACTGACATTGAGTAGGTAGTTTTATATATTTGTCAAGTTTAGCATAGTTGTAGAATTTCAGTTTGTCTTGTGAATATGCTAGTGTCAAGCCCAATAATCATGTATACATAGATTTAGACATTGTGCTAGATATCTTATCCATGCTGGTTTTTATTATTGTTTGTAATTTCATCAGAGGATGCTGATGAATAATATTGAAGTTTTTCCAGTATATTTTGACTGTCATCATTAGATTCACTTTTTTAAGATTCACTTTTGTGTAGGTGACATCAAAGGATTCACAATCTTTTTCAAAAATTTTGTCTGAGACTGAGACTTAAACTCCATATTTGACACTTTCACTCATTGGCAGGTGGCAGGATTTACAGAATTTACAGTCTTGTAGATAGAGGGTAATCTCCAAGTCTGTTTTAGAAAATTGTGGTACAGATGAGAATTGTGGTTAGAATATTATTCTGTGACCTCTCTTATGACATCCTTAATCTCAGATAGGGTATTTGTTGGCTTGATTTAATCTGAAGATCTGTCTGTTATTGGAACTCAGATGCAAACGCTATTTTAGTATTATTACTTATTTCTGTAAAGAACTGATTTCTAATAGATCTCTCTTCTCCTCAGCCCTCTCTACTCATTTTCTCCACTCTCCCCTTCTTTTTCCCCTTTCCCCTCCCCTCTTCTCCCTTGTGTCAGTACTAGGGACTGAACCCAGGGCGTAGGCACTATTCTTTTGCTCTTTCATGCAAAGCTGATGCTGAGCCACATCTCTACTCCAGGCTTTTTGCTGGTTCATTGTAAATAAGTGTCTCACAGACTTTCCTGTCCAAGGTGGCTTTAAATCATGATTCTCAGATCTCAGCCCCTGAGTAGATAGGATTACAGGTGTGAGCCATTCATGCCTGGATCACAATCTCTTTTTTTCATTTGCTTTATGAACCATAGTTTTCAAGGTGCTTTGACCGAGAATTCTAAAATGAAAGATTAAAAAAAAATCCTTGTCTAGGTAGGAAATCATGGATGAGGCTCTTCCCTCAAACTCTTGCTTCCATTTGGAGCTCACAATGAAGTAATAAAAAAATGTGGATTCAAGTATTCACACAGCAACATCATATTGCTTGTTTAGTTAAGGGACTGCCACAAATCTATAAAAGCTATGAAATTCCTGGACTTGAAGTACTCCGGATAGAAACATATCAAACATGTTCAGCCATGTGGGTCCTACCATGGGCATTATATATACCTTGGGCATTATATATACCATGGGTACTATCTATACCATGGGTATTATATATACCATGGGTATTATATATACCATGGGCATTACATATACCCTGGGTATTATATATACCATGGGTATTATATATACCCTGGATATTATATACCATGGGTATTATATATACCCTGGGTATTTCTTTTATTGGTGTGAGACACCTTTGTGAATTATGTATTATGTTATGAGAACATGGTGGCTAGCATGTTCTGCTAGACACTACAGGATAAGGAAAGAGATTGATAAATGTTTTTTTCTTCCTTCCTTTCTTTTTTTGTGCCCATCCTGGAACTTGAACTCAGACCCTGGGTATTGTTCCTGAGGGTTTTTTTTTATTGTTGTTTTTTTTTAAGTTAGAGATCATAGTCTTCTAGACTTTCCTCCCTTGGCTGGCTTTGAACCTCAATCCTCATATCTCAGTCTCTTGAAGAGCTAGGATTACAGGTGTGGGCCACCAGCAACTTGCTTTTCTGTTTTTAAGTTAAGGTCTCACTATGTAGCTTAGACTGACCTTGAACTTATAATATTCTTGTCTCAGTTCCCTGAGTGTTAGGATTGCAAGCCATGTGGCACCACTGTCAGTGGAAATGATAATCTTTTCTTTTTATGTGCTGGTACCCTTGAATTCTGGGCCTTTGTACTGTTGCTTAAATTTAGCTCAAGGCTGGAGCTCTAGCACTTAAGCCACATCTCCAAAGTCAGGCATATTTGCTGGTTAACTACAGGCAAGAGTCTCACAGATGTTCTGTCCAGGCAGCTTTGAACCTCAGTCTCAGATATCAGCCTCTTGGGTAGTTCGGATTACAAGCATAAGCCACCCGATCCCAGTCTCATCAGCTTCCTAAAGTTAGGTTTTCTTTTTACCACTGCATTTTATATATGTATTGGTTATATACATATTGGTTATATCTGTACTGGTTATTGATCCAGTAGGAAAGGTACGCTTGATTTATATATTTGCTGGCTTGTATCTCCATTTCCCTCAGAGCTGTGCTATGCAGGAAGCAGAGAGAGATTTCAAGAGTCATGAATGTTTTTCAGCAGAAGAGAGTAGTTCCTTGTCCCACCCCTACCTGAAAATGTTTCCTCATTTCACAAGATGCACTTAACTCTGTTTTGCTTCCTTTGTTGAGACATCAAAGATCCCCATCAGGCTCGCAGGGCAGTTCTACTTCTATGTGAAATAAGGAAGGGAAACTTCTACTTTCCATTTAGATTTATGCCATTACTTTCTTTAAAAAAAAAATTGTGCCTGTCTTGGACCTTGAACTCAGGACCTGGATGCTGTCCCTGAGCTTTTTGTGTTCAAGGCTAGTGCTCTACCACTTGAGCTATGGCTCCATTTCCAGCTGTTTCTTTTGGTGTTTGATTGGAGATAAGAATCTCACATACTTTTTTGCCTGAGATGCTTGCCTATCTTTGAACCACCATTCTCACATCTCAGCCTCCTGAGTAGCTAGGATTACAGGCATGACCCACTGGCACCATGTTGCTAGGAGCTTTTAATATTCTGGTTCTGAAAAATGAGCCTGCATTCCAAAGATTATTGGACTCATTGTTAGAGGGGGCAAAAGACTTACAAGCAATAATCACCCACCTCTTGCCCCTGCCCTGAGTACTACTTTGGCTCAGGAAACTGGGTTTTAGCTCTGCCAGTTGGTCATTATTTCAATCAAACTGTAGAAATTAAATCTTCCTAAAGTAAAAATTGGATGTGGTCATATAAAAACAAATTTATGTTCTGGCTATATCACCAACATTTGGAAAAACTGAGGAAGTGTGAACATCAACTTTGTAATTACTAAATTATCTTACCAGTAGCTAAAATGATTCATTTCCCAAAGCTACGCATTCACTAAATTTTGTTTTATTATATATCATATATTATATATTGTGATATATAATGTATTTTGGTATATATATAAATGATATATACATATCATTTTTATTATCTTTAAGAATTTGTACAAAGGGATTTCAATTCTACATGTCAGTTTTTGTCACTCAGTTTTATTGAGTATTTGCATAGATTAAGGTCCTTGGCTAACCTCTTGGCAGATAGAGGAGAGAAAGAATCTGGTGACATGGAACTTATAGTCCAATCAAAGAAGAAAAGGAAAGAAAAAGTTAACTTCTGCCTGGAGGTCACAAGAATACATTGGAGGCACAGGAACAAAGCATCCCAGAGACCATACAATGATATTTGGAGAAACAACAGATCATGTCAGAGCCGGGCGCTGGTGGCTCACACCTGTAATCCTAGCTACTCAGTAGGCTAAGATCTGAGGATCGCAGTTGGGAGACAGCCTGAGCAATAAAGTCCATGAGACTTGTATCTCTAATTAAATACACACACACACACACACACACACACACACACACACACACACACACACACAGCCAGAAGTACAGCTGTGGCTCAAAGTGGTAGAGCACTAGCCTGCCTTGAGCACAAAAGTTCAGAGACAGAGCCCAGGTCCTGAGGTTAAGCCCTAGGACCAGTACACATGCACACACAAGCACACAAACACGCACAAACACACACACACACACACCCATACACACACAAGAATTCATGTCAGGTACAGTGAAGGGTGACTAATCTATATAGTCTCCTGGCTAGATGTGGGCAATCAAATATGAGTTATGTTTTATAATGTCCTGAAGCTGTTGAATATTGAGATTAAAATTAAGGTATCAAGTTTCTGAATAGTTTTTCATTTATTTATTAGTTTGTTTGTTTATTCTGCCCTGGCTGGCTTTGAACCTTGAGCCTCATATCTCAACCTCCCAAGTAACTCAGATACTCCTAAGAGTATTCTCCTTTGGTCTCACTGTGTGTGAATCCTGGCTCTTTAGGTTGTTCATGAGTCAAAGAATTCTGACATGGTTTTTTCCAAGCCAAGGTCCAACAGTGGCTGCAGGTGTGATTTGACTCACCAGACCTGCTATGTGTGATGGACATTTCTTTTACCTTGTTACAATGATGATTTTATATGACCCAGTTCCTTCTACTATAGGTCATCTCTAAATTATAGATTTTTGGTTTGAATCCCATCTCTACTACTTAGATACAAATCTCCTAGAAATTTGGATTCATAGCTGTCTTTTAAGGTTGTTGAAGCTTACATAAATGATAATCATGTATCACTTAACAACAGAGATTCTAAGAAACTGGTCATAGGTGATTTCACCAGTGAGTGAACATCAGAAAGTTGTAGATTAATATATTCCCCAAATTTAGATGGTATAATATACCACAGACCTATCTCTCTAAGCTATATATTCTATGTCATAGTACAGCATACTGTAGGTGTCTTTATTCAATAGCCAGTATTTGTGAATCCAAACATATCCAAAGATAGAAAATGAATACCAGCCTGACACTGGTGGTTCTACCCTGTAATCCCAGCTATTCAGGAGACTAAGATACAGTATTAGTATGCTGGTTTGAAGCCAGCCCTGGCAGACAAATCCAAGAGATTTTTATCTCCAGTTAAGCAGAAAAATTAAAAATAAAAAACAAAAAAGCAAAAGTAGAGTGTGCCTCAAGTTAGTAGTGTACCAGATTCGAGCACAAAAAGCATAAAGGCTTGAATTGAAGACAATCATACTTTGAAGCCCAGTCTGGTTTTAAATTCATGCTTCCCCTGCCTTAGTCTCATTAAATTTTTTTCTTTTGTTGTTATTATAAAAGTGATATACAGAAGTGTATATACAATATGCAGGGCACTGACATCAAATACAGTGAAAATAGGAGTTATACTGTGGGGGAAGAACATACAAAGAAACAAACATGGTACATTATAAATACCTTAGAAACAATAGCAAGAAAGAGAAAAAGTATTTGTGTCCTTATCTTGGGGTTCATTTCGCTATGGTCATATGTACATAGCTTTTTACCTTTTCTACTTGTCCTACACATGTACTAGTTATTGCAAGTAAGGGAAACCATGAAACCTATGTTTCTTTGGGGCTGACTTACTTCACTTATAATTTTTTCCAAGTCTTTCCATTTCCTAATAAAAGGGGTGATGCCATTCTTTCTAATGGAGGCATAGAATTCCATTGTGTGTGTGTATATATATATATATATATATATATATATAATATATACATATATATTATATTTCCTTGATCCATTCATCTACTGAAGGGCATCTGGGTTGGTTCTATATCTTAGCTATGATAAATAATGCTGCAATAAACATAGTTGTGCTGGTAGCTTTAGTATGGCCGTGTTTGTGATCATTTGGATAAATGCCCAAAAGTGGGACTGTTGGGTCATAGAGGAGCTCTATGTGGAGTCTTTTGAGGAAACTCCATACTACTTTCCAAAGTGGTTGGACAAGTTTACACTCCCACCAACAATGCAGTAGGGTTCTCTTTTGGCCACATCCCTTCCAGCATCTGTTGTTATTAGAGTTCTTGATTATAGCCATTCTAACTGGGGTCAGGTGGAATCTCAATGTTGTTTTGACTACACTTCTCTAATTTGGGGAGGGGAATGGAAAAAAATGCTTAAATAGGGATACAGGCTGACCCATTGTAACAATGAGATGTACAAGACACCATGTTGAAAACAAACTTTACAACTTTGGCAGGGGAGGGCGGGGAGTAGGTGTGGAGGTGGGAGGGAAGGGATGGTAGGGGAAAAACAAAGGAGGAGGCAACACTGCTGGATAGGAAATGTACTCATTACCTTTCTCAAGTAACTGTAACCCCTCTGTACAGTATTTTTACAAAAACAAAACATACAAAAAAGTGATGTACAGAGGGGTTACAGTTACATAAGTCAGGTAGAGTACATTTCTTTTTGGATGATGTCACCCTTCCTTTGCTCTCTCCCAGTTTTTCCCTCCCATCCCCACCCACAAGTTGTATAGCTCATTTTCAACATAGTGTCCAGTGAATATCATTGCTGCATTTGTTCACACTTTGTCCTTCCATGTCTGTGTGTCTCATTGCACTCCTAAAGACAGATAAACGAACAATCAGAACAAAAAAGAAAGAAGCTGGCTCCAGTGGCTCATGCCTGTAAGACTAGCTTTTCAGGAGGCTGAGATCTGAGGATAGAGGTTTAAAGCTAGCCCAGGCAGGAAAGACTGTGAAACTCTTATCTCCAATTAACCACCAGAAAACTGGAAGTGGCGCTGTGGCTCAAGTGTTAGAGCTCTAGCCTTGAGATGAAGAGCTCAGGGACAGCTCCCCAGGCTCAGAGTTCAAGCTCCACAACCAACAACAACAACAAAAAAAAAGAAAGAAAGAAAGGAAGGAAAGAAGAAAGAAGGAAAGAAAGAAAGAAAGAAAGAAAGAAAGAAAGAAAGAAAGAAAGAAAGAAAGAAAGAAAGAAAGAAAGAAAGAAAGAAAGAAAGGAAAACAAAAACAGCATACAAGAAAAAAACCCAAAACTATGATTCTCCCAATCTCTGCCTCCTGACTCTACTGAGGAATATATAGGTATGAGTCACTGATGCCCAGATTAACGAACACATATTCACTCATCACCATTTTAAGCAAAACTCTGCAGGAGCACCTCTGTTATTCCTTGGGTAGAAGTCAAAGTCTCTCACATGACATACATGAACCTTCCTGATATGACCTTGGCCGGTGTTTCCAGCTTCCTCTCCCATCTGTCAAGCAATCAGCCACTGGACCTGCCTTCCACACTGAAGGCTTTGTTCTGGCAGCTAGTGAGGCTGCTGTTGGCATTCAGCCCTCAGCTGCCATCCCCCTGCAGTACTGCCTGTATTAAATGACTGATCCCAATGGAGTTTTAGTCTGGTCCCATCACTGATACTCAGATCAGCCCTGAAGGGCCAGATCTGGTGAAAGCCCAGAGTGTGTGGTGGGGTGAATGGAGGCCTCTCATGAGGCCTACATCATTACCAGCTCCTCCCTTCTGTTTTATTTTTTTATATTTTTCATATTGCGAGGTACGGATGGCTCATGCCTGCAGTTCTAGCTACTAGGAGGCTGAGATTTGAGGATCACAGTTCAAAGCCAGCCTGGGAATTGACCCACAGACAGCTGGAAATGAAACTGTGGTTCAAGTGGTAGAAGGCTAGCGTTGAGCAAAAAAGCTCAGGGACAGTGCCCAGATCCTGAGTTCAAGCCCAAAGATCAGTACACACAAACACACACACACATACACACACACACACACAAAGAGTATATAAGGAAACAAAAATGACAAAGTGCAAGCTTAACAAAACTTGTGCACACAAATCGAATCGGCTTCCAAGAGAATTCAACTTGCAGTCATTGTCTGGTTTGTATTCCTGATTTTAGTTGTATGAAATACTGTTGTGTTTCTAGAATACCTGTGTTATTCTTTCTCACCTTTCAGCCTACACCAGAAGCATTAGTTAGAAGAAATCTTTCATTTTACTTTCCTATGTCTTTAATGTATTCTCATAGGAACCTGTACTAATGACATTATACTCATTACTTAGAACTGTAACAACCCTACATGGAAAACTGCTGATTTTTGTCTTATAGGTACATGAATATAACAAGTTTTCAATAAACAAATTCCACAATCTTCCTTTTTCCCTCCCTCCCTCCCTCCCTCCCTCCCTCCCTCCCTTCCTTCCTTCCTTCCTTCCTTCCTTCCCTCCCTCCTTCCTTCCTTCCTTCCTTTCCTTCCTGTGCCTGTGCTGGTACTGAGATTTGAACTCAGAGACTCACACTCTTGCTTGGCTTTTCCTCTCAAGGTTGGTACTCTACCACTTGAGCCACAGCTCCACTTCTGGAATTTTACTAGTTAATTAGAAATAAAAAAATCTCATGGACTTTTCTGCCTGGGCTGGGTTGGAATCTTGCTCTTCAGATCTCAGTCTCCTGAGTAGCTAGGATTAAAGTCACGAATCACCATCCTGGCTGATAAATACATTTTCCAACAGTTAGTAGCCATTTGAATTTTTTTTGGTAGGATTGTTGTACATACTTGGGGTAAAAATTAATTTGGGGGGAAGGTGACATGAGAATATGAAAATAATTGTATGAAGCAAGAAGTAGATTCAGGAAGGTCTTCCTAAGGTTATTGAAGAAAAATCATTCTGTATTAGTATCCAGAAATAGCTGAAGATTTACCTCACTTCTAAAACACTAATCCAAAAACAAAAAAGAGAAAACTAATTTTTTAGGGTGTTGGAGTCATGGCTCAGTTGGTAAAGCGCTAACCAACGCACTAAGGCATCAGGTACCAAGCTCAAGTCTCACATTGGTTTGCTTTCTGGGTGTGGTACACAGATCTTCAGAGCTCACCTCTGAATTATTCTCAGAAAGGCAATCCTGTTACCCAATCCATGGGTATGTAAGTCCTTCCTGCTCTTGACCTTACTCGTAAACACTTCCCCTATGAAGTATTTGCCTCTGTTCATCCCCCTTTCTCTTCTCACTCCATTGCTATAACTCCTGAGCCTTCTCTTCCATTCCTGGGCCTTCTTTTTTCCATCTTTTCTTTTCTAATTTTTATTTTTTGTTGTTAATGTAAAGATGATCATTTCTATGCACAATGATTCCATCAATATTCTGAACTTTTCAAGCAGTCTTAGGAGATCTTCCCTTTTCCCTAGTTACAGCAATTGCTCTTATTTTATGTTATGTTATTTATTTATTGGCAGGGGTTAAACTCTTGGCCTGAGCTCTGTCCCTGAGCTTTTGTGCTCAAGGCTAGTGCTCTACCACTTGAGCCCCAGCTCCACTTTTGGGTTTTTGTGATTAATTGGAGATAAGAATCTCATGGACTTTCCTACCCAGACTGGCTTTGAACTGTGATCCTCACATCTCAGCCTCCTGAGTAGCTAGGACTTCATGTGTGAGCCACTGTGCCCAGTTTACATTCTCTATTTTTAGTGCTGGTCCTGGGGCTTGAACTCAAGTCCCAGACATTATCCCTAAATTTTGTTTTGGCTCTAGGCTAGCACTTTACCACTTGTGCCACACCTCTACTTTTGGTGTTTTGGTGGTTAATTGGAAATAAGTGTCTCATAGACTTTCCTATTTTCTGGCTTCAAACTGGGATCCTCAGATGTCAGCCTCCAGAGTAGCTAGGATTCCAGTCATGATTCACTGGTACCTGGCTTGTGTTATAGTCTTTTGTAATTGTTCACACTTCTCTCTGGCTAGGCAGTGAGCTACTTCAAGGTAGAGATTGGGCTCTTTAAACCCTCAGTGCACCCAATAAAACTCACTCACAGTGGGTACACATAATTGTTAGCCTAATAACTAAATATCCTGGAAGAAATTGTATCCATAGAGTAAGTTTGTCTTGTATGCAATCTAAACAAGTACTCTACACTAATTAGATAATTAAACATTTAAATACTCTAGAAAGATGTATGCTTCTAATAAGAAAATGAATTAATATCATCCACTTACAATAGTAGAAAATCTATTTGAATTTTTTAGAAATTCAGCACCTGTGGCAAAAAATGATTGATTTATGCCTTTCTTTTGAAAATAAGCATGTGTGCAGGTTATTTTATAGTTACATTTTGTAGAGATAAAAACATATGTTGCAAAAATATAACTTAAGGGGCTGGGAAGGTGTCTCAGTGGTAGAGCACTTGCCTTGCATGCCTGAGGCCCTGGGTTCGATTCCTCAGCACCACATAAGCAAAAAGGAAAAAGCCAGAAGTGGAGCTGTGGCTCAAGTGATAGAGTGCTAGCTAGCCTTGAGCTGAATAGCTGAGGGACATCGCCCAGGCCCAGAGTTCAGGCCCCACGACCGGATAACTTAAGCTGGGCACTGGTGGCTCATGTTTGTAATCATAGCTACTCAGGAGTCTGAGATCTGAAGATTGCAGTTCAAAGCCAGATCAAGCAAAAAAGTCCATGAGATTCTTATTTCCAATTAACCACTGAAAAGCCAGAAGTAGAGCCATGACTCAAGTGGTAGAGTGCTAGCCTTGAATGAAAGAACCTCAGAGACAGCATATAGGCCCCTGAGTTCAAGCCCCAGGAGTGGCACACACACACACATAAAAAGATATTTAATTTAACTATTGATTTGCAAAAACAATATTTCTCCTAGAAAGAAACTTCACATTAGTTTTCTCCATAACTGAATACAATAAAAAGATTTATCATTGTATTCCTATTATTTTGCTAGTAAAGATTAAATACTATGCCTAATAATTCAATTTAACTTAATCCTTGGTCAGCAACATGAAAGCAACGATCTATTCTGGATGAACTAGACAGACATTGAATTCGTTTTACCATTTATCTATTTCTCTCAAACACTCTTAAAATTCTTATGTACTTTACAATTTTTTTTAAATCAGAACATAATATTGACAGATAATCTTAAGAGACTAGTTTCTCAAGGAAAGCAACCATGAAGACCACAGGCATACTTACTCTGATCTTGTAGTTTTGGGGTAGTTCATATTGGACTTTAATGAAAGATTGTTTCAGCTGATATGAGGAGAATATCATACTTCAAGTGCAGCTTAGTTTTTCCTTCTAGGTCAGAAATCAGAAAAAAGTCACCTGCAGTATATATAAGGCATAGATGATAAAGAGCGATTAGATAGTCTCTCTCTGGTTTAATGAAATTCACCTGAGAACAGCACAGTGATTAAAAAACTGGACTGAGTGTCTGAGTGCTGCATCTGACAGTACAGTTCTGCTTCTTAGTGAGGACCGAGGGGAGACCATTTAACTCCTTAGATTTCCATTTCTAGTCATTAATTTATTCATCCAGATAATTATTGATCCATGGACTAGTCCATACAAGTAATATTCCATTCAGGTAACTACATATCCAAATAATATGCAAAGAATGGCCTCTGATGTCAGAAACAATCTAGAGAATGTCTAGAAAATCAAACTCAAGGTATCATCATAGAATTTCCAGTTGTCAGTAAAGGTGTGTGTGTGTGTGTGTGTGTGTGTGCGTGTGTGTGTGTGTGTGTGTGTGTGTGTGTGTGTGTGTGTGTGTGTGTTTTAACAAATCAGTGTATTTTACTTTTTCATTAGTTGATTGTGGGGCTTGAACTCTGGGTCTAGGCACTGTCCCTGAGCTTTTCAGCTCTAGGTGAGCGCTCTACCACTTGAGCCACAGTGCCACTTCCAGTTTTCTGGTGGTTAATTGGAGATAAGAGTCTCACAGACTTTCCTTCCTGGGCTGGCTTTCAACAGTGATCCACAGATCTCAGCTAGGATTACAGGCATGAGCCACCAGCTCCTGGCCAGGCCATATTACTTGGTCGATGTTTGTAGGGCTATTCTAACCTTTGCATTATAGCCTATCTCCAATGAGTGCACTAGAATTCAGTGTTGAATGTTCCTGCTAGCTTGTGCTACATAAAATGTTTTGCCTGTGTTTATTAGTGTAGTATGATGTTAAAGTCATATTCTTTTTTAAAAAACTTTTTTTAATTGTTAAAGTTATGTACAGAGGGGTTATAGTTACATACGCAAAGTAACAAGTACAGTTCTTGTCAAACTTGTTACCCTTTCCCTCATTTTTCTTCTATTTTCCCTCCCCCTCCCCTCCCCTTTGAAATTGTGTTTTTGTATCATTTTCATATGTCTTTGCATTAAAATTTTGTTTTTGTTATTGCTATTGTTATTTGCTTTGCTAGAGCTGGGAATACTTAGAAAATATGGGAAAACATAAGAACCATATAATAACTCCTAATTCTATCATGCAACGAGCATCATTTTACATGTGCAGTGATAT
The DNA here is from genome assembly GCF_019054845.1 of Dipodomys spectabilis. Classification (NCBI taxonomy): domain Eukaryota; kingdom Metazoa; phylum Chordata; class Mammalia; order Rodentia; family Heteromyidae; genus Dipodomys; species Dipodomys spectabilis. Next base: position 8,208,552 of record NW_024870716.1, on the reverse strand, counting down.
TACTTATCTACTTGGATCTACTTTTAACAGTTTTAAGTATGTACTTTTTGTTGTTTTAAGAAAAAAACCTGTGAGGTCCAGAGAGACAAAGGACAAGTGCTTTCTCTTATATGTGGAAGTTAAGAATCATTTATACATGTACAAATAAGCACACGTGGGGTTGTATGAAAGTATGCATAAGTGTATTAACCTAAGTGTGGTATTTGCAGGGGGAAATTCAAACAGTGTCATTCCTTAGAGAAACAAACTCACAGTCCAACAAAATGAACACCAGAAAGCTGACACCTGAAGAGTGTAGCAGGGGAGGCCAAGGCGAGAAGGGTAGGTAAAGAAAGGAGTTGGTGAGAATGCAGTCATAATATTCAATGCATATCCTATAAAACTAGGAAAACTGCAGAGAGGGGTTGGGTTGGGAGAGATGGGGGAGAAGGATGGAAAGTGTGACATCAATCAAGATGCACTGTACTTATAAATTGACAGGTTGAATGGCAATCTCTTTTACAACTACTAAAGAGAATAAAAATATAATGAAGAATCTTGGGAATCTTATGACATGCTTTTTATCTCATACATTGTGAACAATATACTATTGCCTCATTATAAATTTTCACATGTATTTCAAAGAGTTCTTCATTAATTCTATGACATTTTCACCAAAAGTTCGTTCTTTTATTTATTATAGGAAGCACTAGTGACACTGAACATGCAATTATTTCTGTTTTGAAGTAAATTAGAAACACAGAATTGTACTCATTTTTTTTATGGCACTGGAGTTTGAACAACTCAGGGCCTTGTATTTGATAGGCAGATGCTTTACCACTTGAGCCATGCCCCTCAAAGAGAAATACAGAATATGCTTTGCACTAGTGGCTCAAGCCTATAATCCTGGGATCTCAGGAAGGTTAGATCTGAGGATTAGAGTTCAAAGCCAGCTCAATCAAACAAATCCTTGAGACTTTCTCTAGAGAGCCAGTCTAGGGAGAAAAAGCCAAGAGAGAGCATAAGGCCAGAGTTCAAATCCCAGTACTAGCATTAAAAAAAGAAAGAAAAGGAAAGAAATACCAAATACAAATAATAATTTAACAAACACCTACCAAAAAAAAAAACAAGGGAAAATGTAGTCTCCAATAAATCTTTCTAGATTTATTTCTTGGTAGATACTAATTAGAGATTAGAGTCTCATGGATTTTTCTGCCTGGGTTGACTTTGAACCATGATCCTCAGATCTCAGCCTCCTGAGTAGCTAGGATTAGCATGAGCCACCAATATCTAGCAAGATTAAATAATCTTTAATATACATTTCCTTGTTAGTATAGTTTAACTTTTTGGTCCACCTGGAGTTTGTTTTAATGTTTTCTATAATTAGTTGTATTGGTCTTAAAGGTTATTTTCCCCCTAGAAATGTAGGTCAATGCTCTAGAAAAAAATTATTATCCACTTCAACACTGCTTCAATCTTGAATTTGTGGCCACTAGCTAATTTGTGTAACTAGCTAATAAATATTGGGATTTTTAGCAAATCCATTTTTGTTTTTTATTTTTGGTGCCAGTACGGAGCGTAACCTCAGGGCCTGAGCACTGCCCCTGAGCTTTTCTTCTCAACGCAGGTGCCCTACCACTTGAGCCACAGCTCCACTTTGGTTTTTGTTTTTCGGTCCTGCCCAGGATGGCTTCAAATTTCAACCCGCTGATCTCAGCCTCCTGAGTAGCTGGATTTCAGGCATGAGCACCCAACCAGAACCCAGTTCAATTAATTATTTTTATTTTATTTTTTTGGGCAGTCCTGGGACTTGAACTCAGGGCCTGGACACTTTTTCTGAGATTCTTTTGCTAGTACTCTACCACTTGAGCCACAATGCCACTTCTGGCTTTTTCTGTTTATGTGGTACTGAGGAAATGAACCCAGGGCTTCATTGCATGCTAGGTAAGCACTCTACCACTCAGCCACATCCCCAGCCCAACTAATTATTTTTAAAAGTTTAGTGACTACTTTTAGTTCCCACTGCAGTTATTCAAGAGAGAATGGTTCTGGTCCCACATTAATACAATCTGCTGATACAGAATTCACAATCAATAAGCAATAGACAGATGCATAAATTGAGGAAATTAAGGGAAACACTTGTACTTAGAATTTTCTTTAGAAGGGAAGCAGGTTGCAATTTCTTCCAGACTGCAACCCAGTAGACTAGGAAGGGAAAAAATTGGAACAGAGTAACAGGAATGGAGGCATTAAGGGAGAAGTGTAGGAATATTTAAGTATTTGATTTAGAAGAAACAAATCCATAGACTACACAGGAAAGGCTATAATATAGGTCATAAAGTTGAGATTTTTTTCCTCATGGAAAATTATACACAGAGAAGAATATAATGGATCATTGAGATTCGTCACTTATGATCAATAGTTAGCAGTTCAACTCTTACTATTCCATTCATCCCCCATGCCCTTTGTGCCAATATTAGGATGTGAACTCTGGGTTTTCACTTGGCTGATTTTCTACCACTTGAGTTGCACCTCCAGTCTGGCATTTTGCTGGTTAATTGGGGATAGAGTCCTTTGGACTTTCTTGTGTGGACTTGCTTTGAATCAATCCTCCAGGTCTCAACCTCCTGAATAGCTAGTAGTTTTACAAGGTGTGAGACTCACTGTGACAATTCTACACGTGTATAAAATGTAAACCAATGAAACTAGCCCCTCTAGCACACTTACCCCTCCTCCTGCTAAAACAGTGGCAATAGATTTCTTACTTACATTTTCATCTATGAGAATAAATGTAGACCACATTCATCCTCATTCATTTTCCTTGTAAACTTTCCCCCAACAGAGTATTTTTCTTATTTCAGGATTATCATCAAAATGAGGTTGTGTGTGTGTGTGTGTGTGTGTGTGTGTGTGTGTGTACCTAAAATTGAGAATATCTAATTTCCATTCTAATTCCTTTCCTTTGTAAATGACCTAAGAGACAGATCATGTGTCTAAGTCTTCACGACAGCCACATTATTTCCTAAGGTTTCTCTTCCAGAAAAACACATCTTTTGGGTCTCTCCCTTCCTCCACAGACATCTTCCCCACCCTCCTCCCTTTTTGTGCAGTAGTGAGGCTTGAACTCATGGCCTTACACAATGGCTTGGCTTTTTGCTCAAATCTGGTACTCTTAACGGAACCACAGCTCCACTTCTGGCTTCTTTGCTGGTTAACTGGGGTCTCAGGAACGTTCCTACCTTGCTGTGATGCTCAGTTTCCTGTGTAGCTAGGATTACAGGTTGAGCCACCAGCTCGGAACTATATTTCTTTAGCGGTCCAGATGTAAGTCATGTCTTTTTTTTTTTTTTAAATTTAACCAAAAATATTTAAAATTGCATCTTCTGCCTTTGTGCTCTCCTTGGCCCCGTTTCTCATAGTTCTAGCACGGAAAACTGATGAATTTGGCTGTACCTCAAACTCCCAGGATCTGGCCTAGCGTTAACTTCATATTTTTCCAGAGTTAATTTAGTACCTCTTTTGGGCAGACAACTTTTGGGCAGGCAGATAACTATCAGGGAACCATTTTATTTTCTTCTTTTACATAAGCCACAGCAACATCACAGAAAACAAGTTCCATCTGTCCATCCCCAAGCTCCATCATCTCTCCCTGTAGGGAGATTCTAGAAGAAAGAATATTATCCTAAATGGGATCAACCGGGCAGCTCTTTCCCCCACGCCCTGGTTTCTATTCTTAGATCTGCTTTCATTTTTAATCTTCGTCCTTCCCAGACTTTAGGGGGGGCTGGTGAGGCCTGGCCGGCGGGTCCCGGAGCCGAGGGTGGCCGCGGGTCCGGGGGGAAGGGGGTTGGAGGAATCCGGATCCTGGGCTTCCTGTGCGCCCAGGCAGCCGGCGGGGATCCATTCCGAGCCGGCGGCGGCGCAGTCGCGGGCCGGATCTCCGCCCGGGGACTCGGGGACCGCAGCTGCGGCCAGCCCGGCCCCGGGCCCCTCGGGCCGCGCGCGCCCGCCCGGATGGCCACTACGGGGGCGCACGGCGCCGCGGCTCGGCGGATCCTTAGGGCCGGGCGCTGAGCTGGGTTTGGGCGCGGGAGCGGAGGAAAAGGAGGAGGAGGAGGAGGGGCGGGTTGGGGGTGGGGAGGAAGCTCGGGAGGTGGAGGAGGAGGAGGAGGGCTGGGGCGGAGGGAGGGCAGTGCGGGGCGGAGAGCCTCCGCCTTCCTCCTAAACAGGCGGGCGTGGGTGCCCACGGGGCCCGCGGGGAGCGCGGGCTGCAGGCGGGCGGGGAGCGGGGCTAGCCGGGGTAGGGGTGGGCAGGGAGAGGCGGTGGCACCCCTCTCCCCTTTCCCGGATCTGGGGGTGTGCCTGGGGACCACCATGGCTAGTGGCAGCTGTCAGGGATGCGAAGAGGAGGACGAGGAAACTCTGAAGAAGTTGCTAGTCAGACTGAACAATGTCCAGGAAGGAAAACAGATAGAGACGCTAGTTCAAATCCTGGAGGACATGCTGGTGTTCACCTACTGCGATCACGGTAATCATCAGCAGGGCGAGAGCTGCCCCTTCCCCTTCCCCTCCTCCCCACCTCCTTCCTCCTCCTGTCTTTTGCAAACTTTGCCCTTCCCTTCCCAGCCGCTGCAGCTGCTGCTGCTACATTCTCTCACCTCTTTTTCCTCAGGGCCAGAGAAGAGCTGGTAATTTCAGGAAGACCTTGAGCTCTCACGTCTTTGGTTTTCCTATTTCACACTTACACACACACACACACACACACACACTTGCTGTGTTGTGACTTGACCCCCCTCCCCACTTTCTCTTCCAGCCTCCAAGTTATTCGAAGGCAAAAATTTCCACGTGCCTCTGCTGATCGTTTTGGATTCCTATATGAGAGTCGCCAGTGTGCAGCAGGTAGAGTTGTTTTCATGTTCATGATCACCTCCTCATAAAGTGGTTATCTTCCTCTCATCCCCCTCCACCTCCCCCACCCCCTCCCAGTTCTTGTTCTTTGTGAGATTTGGTTCAAGGGACTTGTGGACCCTGGTTTTAAGATGGAGCTGTTGTCAAATCATTAGCCAAGCTTCACAGAGTAAAAGGGCATGCTGTTTAGTCTGTTTCCTGATTGTCTTTTATAAGGTAACTGTGTGTGTGTGTGTGTCCTGGGATTTAAACTCAGGGCCCCAGCACTGTCCCTGAGCTTTTCCAATCAAGGCTAGTGCTCTACTACTTGAGCCACAGCTCCACTTCTAGATTTGCTGGTTAATTAAAGATAACCGTTTCATGGATTTGCCGGCTCTGGCTGGTTTTGAACTGTGATCCTCAGATCTAAGCCTCCTGATAGCTAGTATTAGAGGCATGAGCCATTGGTGTCCCGGGAGACATAACTTTTAAAAACTGACAATATAGATGGTGATAGGAGTAGACTAAAAATAAGTTGACGTTTAGTTCTGATAATGGAAAGATGAGTTCGTTAGTGTTTGTATCAAGCTATTCTGAGAATTTCCCTAAGGATCAGGACACCCTAGCTAGAACACTATTGCTAACGTTTGAGAAATGGCAATAATTAGCAGTCATAAAAACACAAGTGATTAACTAGAAATCTCTCATAAGCTTCATCTTATTATTCATTTTACTCTGAAGACAGATTTCTAACCTGTGCTATCTGAAGCAAGTGATGTCTTAGTATTTCTCTGTGTTTACATTTTATATATTTCAATTGTTGTCATAAAAAAGAATGTAGGGAGGAAATCCAGAAATATGCTAAATACCTTGGATATCTTAGAGCTATTTAAAAAGTGATGTACAACTTTTCTGCCTAAGGTGAACACTTCCTTGGGAGCATTGTGAGATTTGGGGAACTGAAATCACTTTTGTCATCTGCATTAACAGAAGAGAATTGGCCTTTGAACTCCAAGGAGGTACATGTAGGAAGAAAGCCATTAAAAATCATGTATTGGGAATTGACCACTAAGCCTCCTGCTTTTTAAGCAGGTGCTCTACCACATGAGCAGTGCCTTTAGTCCTTGTGCTTTTGTTTGTTTTTCAGATAGAGGCTCATATTAACTTTTTTACCTGTGTTGGGCTTTGGACATAATCCTCTTCACTCTGCCTCTTGAGTACTGAGATTACTGGCATACACCACTATGCCTAGACTGAGAAAGCCTTTGTGTGTGTGTGTGTGTGTGTATGGGAGGGTGTCTGTTTTGCTAGTACCAGGGTTTGAACTCAGGGCTTTGTGTTTGCTTAGCTGGCTTGCTTGGCTGGTTCGCTTGGCTGGTTCTATATCACTTGAGCTATGCTTCCAGTTCTGCCTTTTGCTTGTTATTTTGGAGATGGATTCTCACACACATTAGACACGAGTTGTGGGCCACAGTCAACCTGTCTCTTTGAGAAAGCCTGTTTCTTAATACTCACTTGAGAGGCTAGATACTTTTATCTCATTTTCTAAATTGGTGCTTATCTCTCATTATATCTGCTCTTTTTATCTCAGTCTATAGATAAATCTAGCCTACGTGAACCATACAGCTACCTTTTATATTATTTTTTTCCTTTGGAGACAAAGTTTCACATTATAATCCAGTTTAGCCTGGAATTTGTAGTCTTTCTACCTCAGCTCTTAAGGGCTGGGATTACAGGCATGACTTGCCCTACTCACCTCTCGTATTCTTTTATATGAGAGCAATACTTTTCCTTTTCTTCAACTGTGAGCTATTTTCTATCTGATTTTCAGTTTGCTGTCAAACAAAAACCCAAGAGGAAGATGGAGGTATGGCAAAGACACTGTTCTTTGTAGCCCTTAAAAAATATGCAGTTTCTTCATGGAATATGAGTCATTTTTTCAGGCCTTGGCCTATTGTGCTGTTTCCTCTCCACCCACATCATTCTTACTTGCCTCTGCTTCATGTTCGCAAGTGCCTGGCTGGATCTGGTTCCTTGCTGGCTCCTCTTGCTTGGTACTACTGAGGCAAGCTGGGCCCTGGGGATGCTTTGGTCTTTAGATCCCAGGGGACAGAGAGCCACACTTTAGAACCCAAAAGAGCTTACCACCTACTTACTGTCTATTTCTTCTTTTTCTGGACTCAGGATTGAAATCCAGGGCCTTGCATGTTACTAAAGTAGGCATTGTAGCACCAAATGATATCCCCAGGACCTCCAATTTTTAATTGTAGAAAACTGCCCAAGTCTCAGCTCCATTGTCTGAAGTAGTTATAAATAGTAGTCATTCCAAATCCTTGCCCAGAAGGAAACAGAGGCAAAGTAAGGCTGAAATTAAGAATAGGTTTGTGTGTGTGTGTGTGCCTGCACCAGTCCTGGGCCTTGAACTCAGGGCTTGGATGCGGTACCTGAGGTTTTAATGCTCAAGGCTACACTCTACCACTTGAGCCAAAGTGGTTAATCGGAGATAAGACTCTCACAGGCTTTTCTCTATGGGCTGAGTTTGAACTGTGATCCTCAGATCTCAACCTCCTGAGTAGCTAAGATTACAAGTGTGAGCCACAGTACCCAGCTTAAGAGTAGTCTTTTGATTTGGTGATTTAGTGGAATAAAATTAATATTTCTGGCCTTATTAGATGTGTATATCTTCAGCAGGTATTATACATATTACATCATTTGATTCCCTTCTGGAATTCCACTATACTCTCTGAAATCTTGGTGATATTTTACCCTCTCAGGGATTCAATGAGAGTGTATGACCTCTTGAGCTTATGATAGAACCAGGACTGAAGTTTTCTTGTGCCTACCAAGTCTCTTTCCACCACAGTCAGCTAGCTGCTGTATTCACAAGCTTTCAGTATAAGCAAGTAAATTATACAGAGGTAAATTATACCTTGGCCATGCCATGTACAATGACTGACATCAATATTAATTGAAGGGATATAGAAAGGAATTTCTAGTGTGATAGGGTAAATTAGACTTTACCAGAGAACCATGCAGATATCCAGGTACAGAAAAGAAAGACAGGTTTATTGCCAGGAAAGGGGGCTGGCAAGACTCATTCTCACAAGGGAGAAGTGAGAAATACTGGCTATTGTCTGAGGTGACCTATATAACCTAGGAGGTTTAGGTGGGGCTAGAAGGGGCTAGGAGGCGGAGACACTGGTGTGGATGTGTGGGCCAGGGGCTTCATCATGGAGGACTAGAATGTATGGCTGCTGTCCAAATAGTAGATAAGGGTCCGGCAGCTGCCCAGACCTGAAGGTCACTCTAAGGGGCTCCTGTTGCCTTCTACGGTGCCCCAGAGAAGGGCCTAGTGTTGCCTAGGAAGGGAGCATGCTAAGCTGTGGAGAGGGGAAGGAGTGTGCTCATTTCACTAACATAGTGTGATTGTGTGTGTATGTGTGCATGTACACTGGTTCCTAGCCTGTGGCCTGAGCTCAGGGCCTGGGGGTTGTTCCTGAGCTTTTTTGCACAAGGCTAGTGCTGTACCATTTGAGTCATAGCTTTACTTCCTGCTTTTTGATGGTCAACTGGAGGTAAGAGTCTCATGGATTTTTCCTGCCCAGGCTGACTTTGAACTGTAGTCCTCAGATTTCAGCTTCTTGAGAAGCTAGGACTCTAAGCAGGTGCCCCCAGTATCTAGCCTCTAATGAGATTTTAATATTCCATTTGAAAGTAGATTTTGTCTCCTTAAATTTCTTCAAATTAATGGTGTGATTAGTATAGGTATCCTTTAATGCTTTGTATATCTGATTAGCTGACAGGACTAAATAAAAACCTCTTGAAAATGGGCAGCTATGGCTCAGGGATAAAACACCTGTGTAGCAAGTGCTAGACCTTGATTTTTAAATCCTAGTACAGTTACAAACAAAACATTAAAACAAACAATAAGAATGAAGTAATAACAATGAAAACTCTAGCTGAGCCAGGCATACGTAGCTTATATCGTTAATCCTTTTTACTCAGAAGGCCGAGATGTGAGGGTCCAGGTTCAAAGACAGCCTGGGCAGATAAAACCTTGAGACTCTTATCTCCAATTATTCAGCAAAAGGCTACATTTGAGGCGTGGCTAATGTGGTAGAGCACCAGCTTTGAGTGAAAAAGCCATACAAGAGCAAGAAGCCCTGAGTCAAAGCTCAAATGCTGGAACAAAAAACTAACAAGTAAGCAAACGAACAAAATCTCTCTAGATGTATCTGAGGAGTAAAGGTGAGTTTCTCTTCATAAGTACATGTTAAAGTTTGTTTCCAGAAGTTATGTAACAGGATATTCCAGACTCTAAATTTTGACTTCCAAAGTCTTTTTTATTTTATGAATACTTCTTTGTAAATGACAGTCTTCAGTGAATTTGGAAGTTAGACTGTCATGTACCTTTCTCTTCTATCTTCCAGCCATTATCTCTCTCCTCCTCAATTTTATTTCTCTTTCTCCACAGCAGAAAGGGAGCAAACTAAATGATAGAGGCTAAATTTTCCTTTCACCCATAGACTTTTTCCCCTGGTGCATGAATGAAATGCTTAAGTTTAGAGGATAATTATAATAATGAGCAATTTCCAAGTTAAGTGTGTTGTAACTAGGCAAGGTGGGAAATTTCCTCTTTGGAAGATGAGCTTTCAGCTAGATAGATGAATGAATCAATTGGTACCTCTGCTTTGTGTTGGAAAGTTCTATTTCATCTTAGAAGCTGCCCAGGGTCACTAAAAGTTCAGGTGTTTGAATCTTTTTTTCTTTTTTCTTCTTTGCAAATGATTGGGGTGGGAGCTTTAGCCACCCAAACACAGCAGGTTTTCTCCTTGAGTGAGCCACATAGGAACACACCTGAGTTTAGCACCCTATGTGATTCCAATCTCCCAATCACCATCTCTTCACGATGTTGTCTTTTTAAGTACTGGGAGGTAAGAGAAAATCTCAATGTGATTTGTGAACCCTCAAAAATAGCCAGTTACTATGACAGCTGAATTGTCACTATCTGTTCAGTGTCTGTGGAGGAGTAGGTCCCATTTAAACATAGCTTCTACTTAAATAAAGCTGTTAGAAATGGCTGCCTTCATTTTTTTTTTTCAGTTCAGTGTATCAGTTTATGAGTACAATGCATCTTGATTGATGCAACCCCATAATGGTTGCCTTTTTAAAGCAAACTGAATTTATTGAAAAGGAAATAGGATAAAAATCATGCTTGAATGATACGGAAAAGAGATTGTACAGGTTCTCATCTTTGTGAGGAATTCTTATTTACTTCTGGAGACAAGAATCTTGTGCTGTTGTGCTTTATTGAAAAGATCTAAATTCCTTCCTTCCTTCCTTCCTTCCCTCCTTGCCTTCCTCCTCCTTTCCTTTCCGTTATTTTCCTTCCCTTTATTCTCCTCTCCTCTCCTCTCCTCTCTTCTCCTCTCTTTTCCTTTCCTTCCATTTTATGCCAGTCTTAGGCTTGAACTCAGGACCTGGGCACTATCCCTGATCTTTACTGCTCAAGGCTAGCACTCTACCACTTGAGCCACAGTTCCACTTCGGACTTTTAAAAAACTAACTGGAGATAAGATTTTCATGAACTTTCCTGCCCAGTCTGGCTTTGAATGGTGATCCCCAGATCTCAGCCTCCTGAGTAGCTAAGATTACAGGTGTGAGTCAGTGGCTCCTGACTTGAGATTTAAATTTTTTAGCCCTGTAATTTAGCTCTCTGAACTATCACCTCTGTATATATCTGGTGGTATGTAGCAAGGGTTACCTCCTCTGAATCAATCTCTAGTCTTAGTTGTAAAGCATTTTTTGAAAGTCTGCTCAACGCTAGCCTTGAGCTGAAGAGCTGAGGGACAGTGCCCAGGCCCAGAGTTCAGGCCCCACAACTGGACCACCCCCCCCCCCCACAAAAAAAAAAAAGTCTGCTCAAGTCATGTTTCCTCCACCTCAAATCCTCCATTAAATAATTCTTACTAACAGTGAGTGAGTCTTACTTTCAGGATTCACATTATATTGATACTTTTATCACACATCAAACTTGGATTCCAAACCTAATTTTCTGTCCTTTTTGTTTTTTGGTTTTTTTTTGGTTGTGGGGCTTGAACTCAAGGCATGGGTGCTGAGCTTTTGTGCTCAAGGCTATTGCTCTACCACTTTGAGCCATACTAACACTTCCCCAAACTTAATTTTGGTACTACATTTATATAATAAGCATATTCTTTTTGCTTTGTTTCTCTCCTTACCACATCAACTATAAGTCTCCAATGTATTAGAAAGGATTAAGTGTGTTTGTAGACAACATAAAGAATGGGTTAAATTTAACCTTGTTGGAATTAGGATCTTCCCTCCCCTCCAACCCATGAATAACAGTGACTTCGTCTGGGAATGTGGCTTAGTGGTAGAGTGCTTGACTAGCATGCATGAAGCTCTGGGTTTGATTCCTCAGTACCACATTAACAGAAAAAGCCGGAAGTGGTGCTAGAACTCAAGTGGTAGAGTGCTAGCCCTGAGCACAGAGAGGTACAGGGATAGTGCCTAGGCCCAGAGTTCAAGCCCAGGACCAGCAGAGAGAGAGAGAGAGAGAGAGAGAGAGACTCATTCATGATAGTCTCATTTGTAAAAGGATTGAGTGAATTTATTTATTTATTTATTCTCTGCTGAGGGCCTGCATTTGCTAGGTAGCTGCTCTACCAGTTGAAACATGCCTCTGGCCATGAAGATATAGTTGAAGTGCATCAATGAGTTCATATTTCACTTGGAAATATGAAAGATGGAAGGATTCCTGTGATCAATAGAACTTATCAGTTCCTTAATATATTAGAAAAAGGTGGGGGGAGTCACAGAGGAGGTCCACTTTTTCTCTCTATTGTGAAGTCTTTTCTGTTGCTCCTGTAACAGGACATTTCATTGGCCACTGCTGGCCTGGCATTATTATACAAGAAGCCATCATTTCTAAAATCTACAGCCTCCTCTAATTCTCCATGACTAATAATAGCCCTTTTTTCTTATAATGAAAATCCTAATTTCTTGGAGGGGATTCTGTCATGTAGACATATGTTGGAAATGTATAATTCTATCAGTGACTCACACTTGTAATACTAGCTACTCAGGAGGCTGAGATCTCGAGGATCATAGATTGAAGCTAGTTTTGAAAAAAAAAAAAAAAGTCCACAAGATTCCTTTTCCAAAATAGCCAGCCAAAAAGCAAGGCTAGCGGTGTAGCTCATGTGGTAGAATGCCAGCCTAGCAATCAAGCTGAGTGAGTGCCCAGCCCCTGAGTTCAAGCCCTGGGACTAGCAAACCCAAAAATAACAGTACTAAGAGGTGAGTATAATCATTGTTGTACTTAAGTTTGGTATGTTCTCTAAATGACTCTTCTTTGTTTATTTTGTTTTATTTACAACGATAGGCATGTCTTTTTTCTTTTTTCTTTTAATCTATTTTGATCCTGTGGCTTGAACTCAGGGGTCTGGGTGCTGTCCTTGAGTTGCTTTCCTTTTTTGTTTTTTTGTTTTTGCTCATTGCTAGTACTTTTGACCAATTATGATTTTGAAGAATTATTCCTAATTATTCCACTAAGAAAGAAGACATCCATGTTTAAATATGTTCTATTGGCATACATAAAACATATGAATATTTTCCTTTTTTGCTTTCAGGTGGGCTGGTCACTTCTGTGTAAATTAATAGAAGTCTGTCCAGATACATTGCAAAGCTTAATGGGACCCCAAGATGTTGGAAATGATTGGGAAGTCCTTGGTATTCACCAGTAAGTATGACAGATAGGTGAATAGAAATGACTCTGATTATTTATATATCCATGAGTCTTTCCCTTGATATAGTTTATTAAAAATCCAAAGTGGTTTTGGTCAAATCTCTCAGACTACAGACCCTTACCTTAAATCAGTGATTTACAATTATAGAGAGCTTTAAACACAAGGGGTGTGAATTAAAAAATTAACATTGGGCCAGGCACTGGTGGCTCATGTCTGTAATCCTAGCTACTCAGGAGGCTGAGAGCTGAGGATTGTGGTTCAAAGCCAATCTGGACAGGAAAGAATGTGAGACTCTTATCTCCAGTTAACCACCAGAAAACTGGAAGTGGCATTGTGGCTCAAACTGGTAGAATGCTAGCCTTGAGGAAAAGAGCTCAGAGAGTACTCAACCCCAAGTTCAAATCCCATGACCAAATTTTTTTTTAAAATGGTGGTAAAATATCAGGTGAAATTATTGTAATCATAAGGATTACATCTCTATAGATGGTTAAGTTACATATATGTATATATATGTGTGTGTGTGTGTATATATATATATATATACATATATACATATATATATAATGTTGGTACCGAGGCTCACAGACTTTCCTGCCCAGGTTGACTTCAAACTGCAATCCTCAGATCCTAGCCACCTGAGTAGCTAGGATTATGGACATGAGCCACCAGTGCAGATACCTGCTTAAGAATTCAAACCAAGCCAGGCACTGTTGGTTTACACTTTTAATCCTAAATACTCAGGAGGCTGAAGTCTGCTGCTCAAGGTTTGGAGCCAGCCTGGGTAGTCAAACCCAAGAGAACTCAGTAAAAAACCAGAAGGGGAACTGTGGCTCAAAGAGTAGAATGCTAGCTATAAGCAAAAAACTAAGTGAGAGTTTGAGGCTAAAAAGGGTGAGTAAATGTAGTCATTATATTCAATATACATTATATTAAAAAATGAACTATAGCTGGGTGTTATTGGCTCATGCCTGTAATCCTAGCTGCTCAGGAGGCTGAGATGTGAGAATCACCATTCAAAGCCAAGCCCAGGCAGGAAAGTCTATGAGACTCTTATCTCCAATTAACCACCAGAAAACTGGAAGTGGTGCTATAGCTCAAGTGGTAGAGTGAATGTCTTGAGCTGAAGAGCTGAAGGACAGAGCCCAGGCCCAGACTGACCCATGACTGACCAAAAATAAACATAAAAATAAAATAAAGAACTGTATTTTAAAAAAAAAAGAAAGGGAAATTGAAAAGTTAATTCTGCTAGTAGTAATGTACAAATTTATGCTTTGCTATCTTTAAATAATATTTACATATTCATATTTTTGTGATTTTTTTATGCCATGACTTTTGAGAAGAAAAGAGGAAATTACCTTTCAGCACATTTCAATTTCTTTTTCTTCTTTCTTTCTTTTTTCTTTTCTTTTTCTTTCTTTCTTTTCTTTTCTTTTTTTTTGCCAGTCCCTGGCCTGAGCGCTATTGCTTAAGGCTAGCACTATCACTTGAGCCATAGCTATACTTCTGGAGAGTCTAATGGATTTTCCTCGCTAGGCTGGCTTTGAATGGTGATCCTCAGATCTTAACTTCCTGTGTAGCTAGGATTAAAAGTATGAAACACCAGCACCTGGCTTTCAGTCAATTTTCCTTTTTTTTTGTCAGTTGTGGGGCTTGAACGCAGAGTCTGGATGCTGTCCCTGAGACTCTTTGTGCTCAAGGCTAGTGCTCTACCACTTGAGCCACAGTGCCATTTCCAGTTTTTGAGTGGTTAATTGGAGATAAGAGTCTCACAGGGACTTTTCTGTCCAGGCTGGCTTCAAACCATGATTCTCAGATCTCAGCCTCCTGAGTAGCTAAGATTACAGGCATAAGCCACCAGTGCCTGGCTTCAGTCAATTTTTTTATGACCATTGTATCAGCAATGTTTTTGCAGGTTTCAATATAATGACTTTTTAAATGAGACCACTTCCTTATCCATAATTAGTTAATAATTTTCTGAAGAAATATTTGTTTTCAGAAAAATCTTTCTTAAAAGGTAACTTGCTTGCTTTTAAAAAAATATTATGTCATTAAGTTTTCTCTATACCCCAGAACACCTTACCACAGAGAAGGAAATCATTAACATATTTTTATAAAATCTTACTATGTTGTCCAGGCTGGTCTTGAATTCTCAATCTTTCACCTTGGCCTCCAGGATGCAGGAAATACAGGCATGCTCACATTCTCTCCCCCTCCCCCCTCTTTTTTTTGTTGTTGGTAGAGAGGCTTGAACTCTGGGCCTGGGCTCTGTCCCTCAGCTCTTCAGCTTAAGGCTAGCTCTCTACTACTTGAGCCACAGTGCCACTTCCAGTTTTCTGGTGGTTTATTAGAAATAAGAGTCTCATGGATTTTCCTGCCCAGGCTGGCTTTGAACCGTGATCCTCAGATCTCAGCCTCCTGAGTAGCTAGGATTATAGGCGTGAGCCACCGGCCCTGGCACATTTTCCCATTTTTGATAAGTATATGTTGCTCTTTCTACCAGTTCAAGAGCCTGTTTTGAACAAAAAGCATGTTTTCAGTGAATCTGTATTCTCAATTTCAAAGTAATCTCTGAACTCCTTTGAGTTATCTCTATAGCAGATGAAGAGGAACTACCCAAAGTAAATCTATAGCCAGTACTTGGAACTTAAAATGTTCCTTGGTTTGAAGAACATTGAGGGTTTCATTATCCCCTAAAGATTAGTCAATTTATAATTCCAGAGAAAGGTGGGCTGCCCAGAAGGCTCAGATCTGAGGATTGTGGGTTAAAGCCAGTCCAGGCAGTTGAGTCCATGAGACTCTTATCTCCGATTAATTACCCAAAACAAAACTGCAAGTGGAGCTTTGGCTCCAGTGTTAGAGCACTATCCTTGAGCAAATAAGCTAAGTTCAAGCCACAAGACTGGTGCACGTGTACACACACACACACACACACACACACACACACACACACACACACAAACACGTCAGCGAGTACATTTAAGAGGCTTAGATCTGAAGATGGAGGTTCAAAGCCAGCCTGAGAAAAGTCCAGGAGACTCTTTTTATTAATTAAAAAAAAATTTATTGTGAAAATACCATACAGAGGGGTTACAGTTACATGAGCAAGGTAATGAGTACATTTCTTATCAAGCATTGTTGCCTCCTCCTTTGTTTTCCTTTACCATCCAAGAGACTTATTTCCAGTTAATCAGCAAATAGCTAAAAGTGGAGCTGTGGCTCGAGTGTAGCAGTACCAATATTGAGTGACAAAAGCTAAGTGAGAGTGTGAGGCACTGAGTTCAAGCCCCAGTACTAGCTGTGTACATGTGTGCACTTGTACACATGCATGTGCGTGCACACACACACACAAATACTAGTGAGTGTACTCAGGAGGTTGAGCTCAAACCCAGATT
This sequence comes from Dipodomys spectabilis, assembly GCF_019054845.1. Lineage (NCBI taxonomy): Eukaryota > Metazoa > Chordata > Mammalia > Rodentia > Heteromyidae > Dipodomys > Dipodomys spectabilis. Next base: position 8,192,525 of record NW_024870716.1, on the reverse strand, counting down.
GGGACAGAAAAGTCCAGAAGACTTTTATCCCTAATTAACCATCAATTAACCAGCAAAAAGCCAGAAGTAGAGCTGTGGATCAAATGGTAGAGCACCAGCTATGAGTGAAAAGCTAAGGGACTGCACCCAGGTCCTGTTTATATTAATAATATGACATATAATATATAAAAGGTAAATTATATAACATATAAAAGATAAATCATATGTTATATGTGCTATATAGGTAAATATTAAAAATAAATTAGATACATTGCAAAATTTTAGATATTACAAAACATCTTAATATAACTTTCATTTTATCTGATTTTTTATTTTAACTTTTAGACTGATTCTTAAAATGCTAACAGTTCATCATGCTAATGTAAACCTGTCAACAGTTGGACTGAAGGCCTTAGAGCTCCTGCTAACTTCAGGTAATAATTTTTATATTTTTCAATGTTGATTCAGAAATATTAAAGATTTAATAAACACACCATTATTTTGTTAAGACTCATGAAACATGTAACCTAAAGATCAGCAATTTCTAAAAATCTTCCTTCTTCATTCATTTCCTTTCTCTGTCAAATATTTTTAACATATCATCTAATATCTTTGTTTTAAATACTAGTTTATATATTGCTTCCAAATTTCTATTCCTAAACTCCAGCTTTTCACCCCAAATCTGATCTTATGTTTTATATTGCTTGATGGCCATTCATAGATTTGCTACTATTAAATCAATCTTTCTCTGTCTCTTTTCCTTCCTCCCTCCCTCCCTTCCTTCCTTCCTTCCTTCCTTCCTTCCTTTTTTCCTTCCTTCTTCTCCCTCCCTCCCTCCCTCCCTCCCTTCCTCCCTCCCTCCCTTCCTCCCTCTCTTCCCCTCCCTCTCTCTTTCTTTCTTTCTTTCTTTCTCTCTCTCTTTCTTTCTTTCTCTTATCTTTTTTTTTTTTGTCCGTTATGGGGCTTGAACTCTGGGCCTGGGCGCTGTCCCTCAGCTCTTCAGCTCAAGGCAAGCGCTCTACCACTTGAGCTACAGCGCCACTTCCGGTTTTCTGGTGGTTTATTGGAGATAGGAGTCTCACGGTCTCTCCTGCCCCGGCTGGCTTTGTACCGTGATCCTCAGATCTCAGCCTCCTGAGTAGCTAGGATTACAGGCGTGAGCCACCAGCGCCCGGCTCTTTCTCTTATCTTTAAGGTGCTTTCTATAATATATGTTCTAAAGTATGAATATAGCATATAAATTCAGCTTGTTTTTTCTTGCTTGGACTCAGGGCCTCCTGCTTGGCTTTTTTGTTTAAAGCTCACACTCTACTGCTATAGTCACAGCTGTGCTTTGAGCTTTACTCTATAGACTTTTCTACTTAGGCAAATTTCAAACCTAAATCCTCAGAACTCAGCCTCCAGAGTAGCTTTAATTCAACTGACTCCTAATGGCAGTATTTATGTATTGATTAATTTTTGCCAGTTCTGGAGCTTGAACTCAGGACCTGGGCACTGTCCCTGAGCTTCTTTTACTAACAGCTAGTGCTCTAGTGCTTGAGCCTCAGCACCACTTCTGGCCTTTTCTGTTTATGTGGTACTGGGAAATTGAACCCAGGGCGTCATGCATTCTAGGCAAGAACTTTACCACTAAGCTACATTCCCAGCCTCCTAATGGAAGCATTTAAAACGTGGATAGTGTTACTTCTTGGGAGTCTGGAAGATGTCAAGTCTCACATGTAAAATGCTTTTTTTTTTTTTTGGGTCTGGTCGTGGGGCCTGAACTCTGGACCTGGGCGCTGTCCCTCAGCTCTTCAGCTCAAGGCTAGCGCTCTACCACTTGAGCCACAGCGCCACTTCCGGCTTTTTTTCTTTTTGCTTATATGGTGCTGAGGAAACGAACCCAGGGCCTTGTGCATGCAAGGCAAGCACTCTACCACTGAGCCACCTTCCCAGCCCTGTGAAATGCTTTTTTTAAGCTCAATCCTTGATGAGTGTTGGTGGCTTACTTCTTGTAATCTTCACTACTTAAGAGGCTGAGATCTGAGTATCATAGTTCAAAATCCATCCTGGGCATCTCTTCAATTACACAGTAAAAAGCTGGAAGTGGAGCTGTGGCTCAAATCATAGAGCCCAGCCTTGAGTGAAAAAGCACAGGGACAGAAGCCAGGCCCTGAGTTTAGGCCCCAGTACTAACACACACACACACACACACACACACACACACACACACACACACTCAGCACTGCCTTACCTCTCAAAAAAAAATAAGGAACCAAAACTTAATCTTCAACTATTCTTTTGAAATAATATTTTACGTCTGCTTTCTAAATGAGAAACAGAGGAGCAGGGAGTGCCCGGGATTGCCTTAGCCACTACGTGGTAGAAGCAGGCTCTGGTTCCACACTGTCAGTCTCTTTGCTTGAAGACACTGCTGCCTGGGGATAAAGGACTGAAATGCCTCTTCGAATGCTAATTGCTGTGGACATAGCTGAGCTGCCCTTGGGGTCATGCTGGGTACTCAGAAGAAAGGTTGCTTATGGGGGACCTAATCTTGAGGGGCTGGAAGGATTTTGTTCAACATAAGGGTTGATCCACCCTTGGGCAGAGCTACGGGGGCAGCTATGAAGTGGTCATGAGTGGATGGAGAGAAGGGTGAGGGGACTTCAGTCATCACTGGCACTGCTGATGAATCCCCTGAAAAATGACGAGGGCCGAGCATCAGTGGCTGGAGGCCGAGATCTGAGAATCACAGTCACAAGCAACCTGGGGCAGACACGTTCCCATGAGTCTCTTCTCTCCAATAAATCACTCAAAAAAGCCTGAGTGGTACTGTGGCTTAAGTGGTACAGCGCTAGCCTTGAGCACAAAGAGGACAGCACCCAGGCCATGAGTTCAAGCTCCAGGACCCGCATGAACAAAATAATAATAATGAGGAAAAAGATAGTAAAAGCCAGGGTCTAAAAACAGATAGGAAAAGTCCAATGATACAGCCATTTCACCATAGTCTTTTACTAAAATACTCAATGGCATGCATGAATTAGAGTTTTGTGCTAAGTAGGGTTTGTGTGTGTGTGTGTGTGTGTGTGTGTGTGTGTGTGTTGGTCCTGAGGCTTCAACTCAAGGGTTGGGTGCTGTCCCAGAGCTTTTTTGCTCAAGGCTAACACTCTACCATTTGAACTATAGCTGTACTTTCAGCGTTATTTTGGCAGTTAATTGGAAATAAGAGTCTCACAAACTTTCCTACCTGGGTTGGCTTTGAACCCCAATCCTCAGGATCCATGATGCTGTGTAGCTACGATAACAGACGTGAGCCATGGCACCCAACTGTACTAAGTAGTTTTAACCATGGTTTACTTTAACCCCCCCATTCTTGAGAACTTTTAGTTTTGCTTCATTCTTCATTTATGAAAGACAGAAAGGAAGTTTAAGAATTAAACAAACTCCCAACATCAGAATAAATGAAAGTCAACAGCAAGCAGACAGCTAGGATATTTGATGGGTGTTTTGAAAAGATGACAGTTATTTTCATTTCTATCACTTAATGATGCCTTCTAGGGGCATGGCTTCATTTCTCTTTGTATTAAAGAATTAAAAGGTAGGAAAGTATATAAAGCAGACAGAACAAGTTTTATTTGAAAGTAAAAATACTATGTAAAAAGAGACCCAGACCCAGGATTCCAATAGAGTCTTCTTGGAGTGTGGCTTTTATCATAGGGGCTCCTCCAATGGTTGTGCCCCTGGGCTTTGCTAATTACTCAATGCCTTGCATATGCATCGCCACCTGGCTGTTTTTATTGGTTGAGCAGAAACCCAAGGTGTTATGGGAAGAAGAGTGAGCCCATGGCATTATTGGAAGAAGAATTCAAGTGGGAACCCAAAACATCAGAAGGAGAAGCATTGGAGCAGGATCCCAAAGCTTTGTGGCAAGAGGAAGTGTCATGACAGGCCATATATTATCTTTATGTGTTATGTCTGCCGTTTTTGTTATTGTTGTTTTTGTTGTTATTGTTTGAGACAGGCACTTGAACTTGGCATCTGATGCTTTCGTTCATTGCCTGGCACTCTACCACCTGAGCCACACCTCCAATGCAATCTTTATCCCTATCTAACCAATCTGAATTTTGAGCCATTAGGAGAATTTTACATTGGTTTTGGAGTTCATATCATACACTGACATAGAGGTTGATTTGTGAATCAGTTTTATTGCCTGGGTATTAATGAATCAGTACTATATTTAAGCACTTAAGTGCTCAAGGCTAGAACTCTACAACTTGAGCCATGGCACCACTTCTGGTTTTCTGGTGTTTAATTGGAGATAAGGGTCTCGTGGACTTTCTTGCCTGGCTGTCTTCAAACTGTGATCCTCAGATCTCAGCCTCCTGAGTAGCTAGGATTACAGGCGTGAGCCTCCAGTGCTGGCTTCAACAAGACTTTAAAGACATTTGGATGATATCACTTGGAGGAACTGGGCAATGAGTTGATTTATTAGTTAGCCAGACAAAGAGAAGAAAAAGGAAGGATGGATCACAATAACTTGGTAGTTTTCCTGTGGTTAACTATTGGATGAAGAGATTGTAGGAGAAGGTAAGGGTAGCTGTGGGATAGTAGGCATCAATGGAGTACTTCAATAGTGTTTCTTCAGTGGCATGTACCACCACAGCATCATAGACTCCAGGCACTGGTGGCTCACACCTGTAAACAGAGGTACTCAGGGGACTGAGATCTGAGGATCATGATTCAAAGCCAGTCCAGGCATGAAAGTCTGTGAGTCTCTTATTTTCCATTAACCAGCAAAAAGCTGAAAGTCGAAGTCGAAGTGGCTCAAGTGGTAGACTGTTAGCCTTGAGCACAAAAGCTCAGGGACAGCTTCCAGGCCCTGAGTTCAAGCCCCAGGGAGGGCATAAAATAAAAAGGAAAGACAAAAAATCCAGAAACCACTCAGAGTCCTCATGTAACCATAAACACCCCAAATGTTAAAGCAAATATTTTCTCTTTGAAATAGGCAAGATCACATTGCTGATTCTGGATGAAGAAAGTGATATTTTCTTGTTAATCTTTGATGCCATGAACACATTTTCAGCCAACGAAGAGGTCCAGAAACTTGGGTGCAAGGCGTTACATGTGCTGTTTGAAAGAGGTATTTAAGAGTGTCAACTTCCATGTACTCAAATGTACATTTAAAAATAGCTTTTAGTAGGAAAAAAAAAGTAGGATGTAAGTATAAGCCTGAAAAGAGAACTCCCAAAATCATACTATGTATTAATGCATGGGAGTGTTCTGCCCAGGGTAGGTAGTGAAGTTAATTTGGAATTACTGTGTTTCTATAGAGTGAATTTCATTCCTGGGTTATAAATCATGCAATTGTAATCTACTTTCTTCCATTGGAGCAAGGCCTAAGATTGACTTTGAAAACTAGATTGTCGTTGGGCATTGGTGGTTCATACCTACTAGCTGCTCAGGAGGCTGAGATCTAAGGATCAAGCCAGCATAGGGAGAAAAGTCTGTGGAGCTCTCATCTCCATTAAGCAGCAAAAAGTTGAAACTAGAGCTGCGGCTCAGATGATAGAGGGCCAGCCTTGAGTGAAAAAGCCGAGTGAGAGATTGAGGCTCCAAGCTCAGGTGCCAGTGTCTGTCCCCCTTCCAAAAGAAAGGTAATTAGATTGTTGTGTGTTAAAAAATATATATCTATGGACCTGAGTGTAGGTTAAATTGGGATTTATATTGAGTCACCACCAGTTTAAACTCCGCGAAGGGCTTTGTATAAGAAGCCAGGAAGTCGTCCAAGGTCCCTTAGGAAAAAGACTAATACGCATGTCATTGCATAGATAACAGATGATCATGTCATTGTGGAGTTGGCTAGGATCTTTGTTCATTCCTTCCATTGGCTGGAGGAGGAAATGGGGCTGAGAAGTCAGCCACTGGCCTGAGGGTGGCTGGGCTACTTACTGGATACTTGGGCTGTTGCTGCCTTTTGAGAAACCTTTTTGTAACACCATGAGAACCAGTGGTGCTGTTGATTTCTGGCAGCTCCAGGAGTGAGGTAGAGTACCCAATCTTCATTAATCCTCTGTGTTTTTCCAGTACGATTTTCTTCAGCTTATAGGTAATTATAATCCATTCAGAAAATGGATAAAAGAACTGGGTGTGGATAGGTCACATCTGTAATCCTAGCTACTCTGGAGACTGCGATCAGAGGATTCCTGTTCAATACCAGTCTAGACAGCAAAGCCTATGAAACTCTTCTAACTACAATTAACCAGAAAAACAAACAAACAAATAAATAAATAATAACTGGAAATGGAGCTGTGACTCAAGTGGAAGAATGCCAGCCTTGAGTTACAAAGCTTAGTGGTAGCACCCAGGCCCTGAGTTCAAGCCCACTTACAGGAAAACAGAAACAGATACAAAGAAAGAATGAAAGTGGATAAAAGGGAAATTCTAAAATTAATATATGTTTACTCTTTCCTAAAGATCCTGTGTTTGCTTTGTGATAGCGTTTTTATTTTATTTTTGGTTCCTGGGCTGGAGCTTGAACTTTGGGCCTGGAACCCTTGCTTGGTGCACTTGGCTTGCTTAGCTTTTTCCCTTAAGCCACAGGTTTTGGTTTTTGTTTTCTTGGTTAATTGGAGGCCAGTCCCAGATTTGTCTGCTGGGTCTGGCTTCCAACTGTGATCCTCAGATCTCAGCCTCCTTAGTACCTAGGATTACAGGCTTGAGCCACCTTGCCCAGTTGGGGTCATGTGTATTTGTCAAGGGATTAGCCTCACTTTTGTTTTTTTGCTTTCTTTCTGGCTGAGAAAAGAGATAAGCAGGTTGGTTACACAATTTCTTGAGATAAAAATACACCCTTTGCTTTGGAGAAGCAAGTAAAGAAAGTTTTTGATAAGGATTAAGAGGATAAGGATTGAGTCCTATGGTCCTGCACAGGCTGACACCTTCCTGGTTGCAGTTCAGGAACACATTCTCTTTCCATAAGAAGAGTTATCATTACATTACATTATGTTAGTGTCCTTCCAGGACATATGAAGATAGACCAGGAAACATTGTTGTTGTTTTTAAATGTGTGTGTGTGTGTGCGCGTGTGTGCACACGTGCGCACGTGCACGTACCTGCCTGTGTGGGTACAGGTGATGGGGCTTGAGCTCAGGGTCTCTTGCTCTTGCTTGTTTTTTTTTTTGTTCAAGCCTAGCACACCTACACTTCTGGCTTTTGGAGATAAGAGTCTCCAAGATCATCTTACCCCCCAGCCTCACCCCTGCTGGCCTCCAACCTTGATCTTGAGATCTCAGACTTGTGAGTAGCTATGATTATAGGTGTGAGCCATTAGTGTCTGACATGGTCAAGAGAATGTCAAACAGAAGAATCTTAATAGAAACACCATCACTATCAAGATTATGGTAATTCTAAAGGTTGGGTAGAAAACTTTCTGATTTTTTCTAGGAATATCAAATCCCCCCAAACACTAGTTTAGCTAATGGAGTTAATTTTTGAGAATTAATAAAGTTAATTTTCAAAACATGATTTGGGGTGGGTGCTGATGGCTCATGCCTGTAACTAGCTATTCAGGAGGCTGAGATCTGAGGATTATGGTTCAAAGCCAGTCCAATTACTTTCAGTTAAACACCAGGAAACAAGAAGTAGAGCACTAGCCTTAAGCAAACAAAAAACTCAAGGATGGAGAATAGTGCCCAGGCTCTGAGTTCACGCCCCACCAAAAAAACAAAAAAACAAACAAATCCTCAAAATCCCCGCAAAAAACAAAACCCCCAAAATAAAATCAAACCCATGATGTGGAAGCTACTCTATGAAATGAAAAAATGGTATGGTATTTCACTAATTAAAAGAATCTAGCTGGATGCTGATGGCTCCTGCCTGCAAATCCCATCTACTCAAGAGGCTGAAATTGAAAGGGCTGTGGTTTGAAACCAGATCATGCAGAAAAGTCTTTGAAACTGTATCTCCAAACAACTAGCAAAAAGGTGTATTGGAGGCAGGACTTAAATGGTAGACAGCTAGCTCAACAAGCAAACCAAGTAAGATCAAGGCCCTAAGTTCAAATCCCAGTACATAATGTATTTCACATTATGTCTTATGGACACATTGGTATAAAATTGAAAAAGAATATTAATGTTGGCCATGAAGAGTGCTGCTTTCTGTGATGTTTTTGTTAAGCACCTTTCTCCAGCTAAGTGAACCACATGTTTTTGAAATTTTCACAAAGAAAGGTTGGACAAATGGGATTGCATGAAACTGCAGAGCTTCTGCGTGGCAAAGGACATAGCTAGTAAGATCAATAGAAAGTCCACGGATTGGGAGAAGATCTTCACTAGCTATACAATGGACAAGGGTCTCATACCTAAAATATACCTAGAACTCAAAAAATTAAATCCCCCAACAACAAATCCTCAAAGAAACAACTGCCCAATTAATAAATGGGCTAAAGACTTAAAGAGAGACTTCTCTGAGGAGGAAATAAGAATGGCCAATAGACACATGAAGAAATGCTCAACTTCTCTGGCCATAAAAGAAATGCAAATCAAAACAACATTGAGATGCCACTCACCCCAGTTAGAATGGCTGTAATCAAGAACTCTAATAACAGCAGATACTGGAGGGGATGTGGCCAAAAGGGAACCCTACTGCATTATTGGTGGGAGTGCAAACCCATTCAACCACTTTGGAAAGCAGTATGGAGGTTCCTCTAAAGACCACATGCACATAGAGCTCCCCTATGACCCAGCAATCCCACTTTTGGGCATTTACCCAAACGATCACAAACAAGACCATACTAAAGCTACCAGCACAACTATGTTTATTGCGGCATTATTCACCATAGTTAATAAAATAATTCTAAATGGAAGTTATTGACTTGTTCAAAGGCTTAAGTCATGAAAATTAATAGTGATGATGCTTTTTTTGTTGTTGTTTTTTGGTGCGGGTACTGGGGCTTCACTTCAGGGCCTCCAGCTCTTGCTTAGCTTTTTTTGCTCAAGGCTGGCATACAACCTCTTGAGCCATATATCCACTTTTGGCTTTTTGTGGTTAATTGGAAATAAGAGTCTCTGAGATTTGTCTGCCCAGGTTGTCTTTAAACCATGATCTTCAGATCTCAGGCTCATGAGTAACTAGGATTAGAGGTGTGAGCTACTGATACCAAACTCATGAATATGTTATTTGAGTAAATGTCCGTATTATTCTAAACATTATTCAATAATGTTGTCCTTTTTTTTAGTGTCTGAGGAACAATTGATTGAATTTGTTGAGAACAAAGATTATAGGATATTGTTAAGTGCATTACAAAACTTCAAAGGTGAAGAGGAAATTGTGCTCCATGTACTGCATTGTTTGCATTCTCTAGCGGTTCCTTGTAAGTATCCTATAACGTGATTGCTTTTCTGTCTGTGAAAAAGTCCCAGGAAGTCTTCTTTCTCAATGTATTTTGGAGATTTTATTATTTAGCAACTTGTCGATGCTGAACTCCTTCATTTACTCATTTAATTAATATTTCTGTATATTGGGACCATGTGTGTTGCTTTTTCAGGGTTCATGGTAAGTGTTGGATGCAGATGTGTGCCTAGGTGATTGCAATGAGTCACACAAAAAGGCAAACGAGAGCAGAAGTACATAGTTAGGAAAACAAAGTAGTGAAGCAACATCTCTTGGAAGAGACTTGAAGAGAGCTTTGTGTGGAAGGAGGTATGAGGTGCAGAAGGAGATTGCGTAATGCATTCACAAAGATGAAAATGGCTTGGTACACTGACTTTATGAAGTGTGCATGTATGGGCTCATATGTGTGTGTGTGCGTGTATAAATGCATACATGTGTACAAACAATTGCTTGAGACAGAAGCACAGTGAGGGTCCTGGGAAGAGTGTATGAGGTGGAATGAGGTCAGGAAGGGTGCAAAAACCATACGAAAGTTTGGAACTTTATTGTGATGCATTTGAGTAATTATCTGAAATCTGATACTTTTTCACACACAAAAAAAGTAAAAAAGCTGAATGCTAGTGGTTCACACCTGTAACCCTACCTACTTAGGAGGTTGAGATCTGAGGATTACCATTCAAAGCCAGCCTAGGCAGGAAAGTCTGTGAGATTCCTATCTCCAATTAACCACCAGAAAATTGGAAGTAGCGCTGTGTCCCAAAGTGATAGAGCCCTAGCCTACCTGTGATAAAGCTCAGAGACATTTCCCAGGTCCTGAGTTCAAGCTCTATGACTGACAAAAACAAAAAACAGGCTCATGCTTGTAATCCTACCTCTTCAGAAAGTTGATATTTAAGGATTGAGTTTTGAAGCCAGCTGGAGCAGGAAAGTCTGGGAGACTTTCTTTAATGAACCAATGAAAAACCAGAAGTGGAAATGTAGCTTGTGGTAGAGCAAGAGCCTTGAGTAAAGAAGCCAAGCAAAAGCACTGGGGCACAGGCCCCAAATTCAAGCTACAATGCTCCCTGCCCCCACATATACACAGAGAAAAGTGAAAGAATGATAAGAAAAATTCGATGTGCTTGCTAACAGTGATTATGAATGGGTTAAATAAAAATATGCTCCAGAGTCTGTTTTGATTTTTAAACGCACAAAATGACATTTCATTTTTTGTGTGTACCCATGTGGGTTCACCCAGGATACACACATGCATTTAACTATTCACCCTCACATATATAAAGTTGTTTTAAAGACTCAATGAATTATATAAAGTGAAGGAAATAGAATAGGCCTGGGAACTGGTGGCTCATACCTGTAATCCTACCTACTCAATAGGCTGAGATCTTGAGGATTTTGATTTAACGTCAGCCTGGGCAGAAAAATCCACAAGACCCCATCTCCATGTACTGAGCAAAAAGCTATGCAAGAGTCATGGTTCAAGTAGCAGAGTACCAGCTGTAAATAAGAAAGCTGAGCAAGAGCTGGAGGCACTGAGTTCACATCCTGGATGTGGAAAGAAAGTAGAATAGTACCTAGTATATCCTACCTGTCCTAAAATCCTGGACTCTTCTACAACAGAATGCCATATATAGTAGATATAATATGTGTCATAGTTTTACAAAGAAAAGTCCTGGGTGGCAGACAGAAGCTTGAGAGTTTACTGTAGTACTGAGAAAAATAAATCTTCTTGTGGATGAATGCCAGTTTTTTGTGTGTGTGATGTTTAAAAAATCACAGTGTTTTCGTATCCACGGGATATTAAACATTATAATTAGATGACATTGAAGAACAGTAACAATAACTTTACCTTTTTCTGAATCATCCCTGAGAACAAATAGAAAATAGCTTTCCTTATGCTTTCCTTGGGTTTTAGTCACTCATTATTTGTTTATTTGGGACTGGGCTGCCTTTGGAATTCAATGCTTTCCACCCACATATGACATAACTCTAGTTAAAATGTGTTGATTCATAACTCAAAGGTCAAAGAAAGCAGCTGCTAAAAATGTAGAAGTCAAGAGGTTGAAACATTGGTTCTTCATGGTAGACTTTGGTCTTACAGTTTCTGAGCAAATCCTATCTCCTGAGACTAATGGAGCAGATTGTCTTAAAAGGCTCTTTCCTTTCATTCTATTTTTTAATTATAAGTTTAAAATACAATCGATTGATTTGTGTTAATATTGGATTTGAATTTAGGGTTTCACACTCTTACTTGGCTTTTTCTTGGCTTGTTGTTCCACATGAGCCACACCTCCACTGATTTTTTTTCTGGTTAGTTGAATATGAGTCTGATGGACTTTTCTGCTCAGGCTGGCTTTGAACTGTGATCTTCTGATCTCCGTCACCTGAACAGCTAGAATTACAGTTGTGAGTTACCAGCACCCAGAAGAAATAAAATTTAAGTACTGAAAATAGTTTCGAAAAAAAAATGGTTAGTTTCAGTTGGGCACAAATATAAAAATTCTAATTTTGAAGGCAGATTTTAATTTTTAGAGAATGGTTAACATTTCACTAAAAGATAAAAATATTTCCTCCATGTTCAGTCACAGCTCAGATTTTTCCAGTAGGTTCTTTTCTTCCTTTCTGTTTCATTTAGTGTGTGTGTGTTGTGTGTGTGTGTGTGTGTGTGTGTGTGTGTGTGTGTGTGTGTGTGTGTGCATGCTAGTCTAAGGGCTTGAAATTAGGGACTAGGCACTGTCCCTGAGCTTTTGTGCTTATGGCTACACTTCCAGGTTTTTGTTAATTAATTGGAGGTAAGAGTCTTATGGACTTTCCTGCCCTGGCTGGCATTGAACTGCAATCCTCAGATCTCAGCTTTTCAGTAGCTAGGATTACAGGCGTGAGCCACTGGCTTCTGGCCCTAACTCATGTGTTTACTATGATACCTCTCAGCTCCCTTTAGTTATCATGGAGCTAGCTTGATTTTAATACATCTTTTACTGGCTGTTTTGGAGTGGAGGAGAGAAATAATTTCTTATTTTAGTAGCTTCATTATGTGACATAACCTTATTTTTTCTTGTGTTGGTAAGTGGAAATGATAGTGTGCCATTCTACAATGGCCTCTTTAGGAAATAGGCCTCCATATTTATTGATTTGAATGTATTTGAATTCATATGGCTATTTTAAACATTTAATTTGTTACTTTTAAGAACCTACATTTTCACTTTTTAAAAAGTTTCAAGCCAAGAATCAAAGATTTAAGAATTTTGTTCTTACTGACAGAGATGAGTCCTACATACCATTACATTAGCTATGCATGCATAGTATTTTTATAGCTGTTTGCTAGAACACAATATTTACATTTGGAAATATAGACGTTATGTTGCTATTTATTTATCATCTATAAAAGAGGTGTTTGTAGCTGAGTACAGGTAGCTCACTCCTGTAATCCAAGCTACTCAGGAGGCTGAGATCTGAGGATCATGGTTGGAAGTCAGCCCAGGTAGAAAAGCTCTTGAGACCCTTATCTCCAATTAATTACTAAAAAGCCAGAAGTAGAGGTGTGGCTCAAGTGGAAGAGTGCCAAACTTGAGCAGAAAAAACTAGAGAGGAACAAGAGGCTCTGAGTTCACATATCCATACCACCATCAAAACCAAACCAAGCCAAACCAAAAAGACATGATTTTTTGTGTACGAAAGGACGAAATTATTGCCTTACCTATCACTATGATTTCTTTAATTGTAGGCAGTAACGTTGAAGTCCTCATGAGTGGCAATGTCAGGTGTTACAACATTGTGATAGATGCTATGCGAGCATTCCCCATCCATGAAAAGATTCAGCAGGTCAGTTGCTGCTTGCTCCATCGGCTGACCTTAGGTAAGTGACAGTCATTACCTAATTCATGACCACAGTGCCATGTGATACAAGTATATTCATAATGCAAGTGGTAGATAAGTCATATATTGGTAGACCTGGAATGGAAACACTGTACAGTAGCAAATTGTTTTGCCATTCTGGATGGAGTTTTAAAGGAATGGCAGAACTAAATATATGGGATGCATGCGCAGTCTGAATCTTTGATTTGTTTTGAATATGTGATTTATAAGAATGCTTTATTGTTAGAACCATATTTAAAATATCGTTATGTAATATCACCTAAAAAAATGGAAGTTATGTTTAACATAAGAAACATGAAGCAAAGAGCTCATCATCCAATTTGAGGATTAGGTATCCTATCCTTGATTTCTCTATAAATGTAACTGTTCTCTGGAATTTTGTATTAATCTTTTGCTTTCTAGTTCTACTTTTACAGCATTTACCCATTGTTGTTATTTGTTATTATGTTTTTTGCATTTTTGATTTTTTGTTTTGTGTGAATGTATGTGTGCTGATCCTGGGGCTTGAACTTAGGGCCTGGGCTCTGTCCCTGAGTTTTTGAACTCAAGGCTAGTGCTCTGCCAGTTGAACCATTACTCCACTTCCAACATTTTGGTGGTTGATTGGAGATAAGAGTCTCACAGACTTTCTAGCCTTGGCTGGCTTTGAACCATGATCCTTAGATCTCAGCCTCCTGGTGAGCTAAGGTTAGAGGCCTGATCTTTCTTTTTAAATAAGTTTTTCATTGTGAAAATACTGTACAGAGAGGTTACAGTTACATGAGCAAGGTACTGAGTACATTTCTTATCAAGCATTGTTGCCTCCTCCTTTGTTTTTCCCTTACCATCCCTTTCCTCCCATCTCCACCATCTTTTGAGACCAAGTCTCTCACTCTGGAGCCCAAGCTGGCCTTGAACTGGAGATCCCCCTAACACAACTCATGGAGTGCTGGGGTAATGTTGTGCCACTATATATATATATATATGTATATATATATATATATATATATTGCCATCAGAATAGAATCATTCTATATGTATGTGTTCATGTGTGCTTTCAGCTTTTATTTTGGCAGTCCTGAGGATTGAACTCAGGGCACTGCACTTACTAAGGAGGTACTCTCTCATGGGAGCCACACTCCCCAACTGCAGAAATTCTTTGTGACATATCCAAAACCATGCAACCAGGAAAGGAAGAAATCAAGCAGAGTTTAGATTTGGTCATCCTGTGGTTGTTAGACTGGGCATGGGAGGAGAAAGGAACGATGGAGAAGGTTGCCGAATGGCTCTATGGTGGCGTTTAGACAAGTGTGAGAACTCTGCTGTGCTGTTATTTAGTGGCTGTGCATTATGTATTTCAAAAAGCCAGGGGAAGCTGGGCAAAGGTGGCTGATGCCTGCAATCCTAGCTACTTGTGTGGTTGAGATCTGAGGACTGCAGTTGAAGCCAGCTGTGACAGGAAAGTCCATGAGACTCTTATCTACAATTAACCACCAGAAATCTGGAAAGGAAGTTGTGGCTTAATTCGTAGAGAGCCATCCTTGTGCAAAAACTCAGGACAGCACAGGCCCTGTGTTCAAGCCCCAGGACTGGCATAGATGCACAAAAAAGTTTAACTTTGTTTTCCTCGTTAAAAGAAGCCTAAAGTCAATAAATAAATTATTAACATTTTGTCAAAGTATGGATTTAATGCATTCAACATTTATTAATTGCTTTAGATTATTTCTCATGATTTTCCCCACCAAGTGTCTGAATGTGAAGCCAGCCTTTGTGGTGTTTCTCCAAAACCACACTTAAGGGGCATGTGGAGCAGCTCCTGCCAGTTACCAGGGAAAGAGAAAGCTGGGGACAGCCCACGTTTAGACTAGATAGTAACTTTGAAGAGAAACTTCCAGAAATGACTGGAATACTTATGATTACTCAAAGCTGTGGAGTGGGTTTGGTGGAAGAATATAGAAAGGGCAAACTAGGATAATGGTGAGAAGCCAGAGGCTATTGATTAACATTTAGTCTGTTCTTTAGGCTCTGTGTAATATAGGATCTCTCTTTTTCTCTCTCTGTCTCTCTGTCTCTCTCTCTGTCTCTGTCTCTATCTCTGTCTCTATCTCTATCTG
Source organism: Dipodomys spectabilis (assembly GCF_019054845.1). Lineage (NCBI taxonomy): Eukaryota > Metazoa > Chordata > Mammalia > Rodentia > Heteromyidae > Dipodomys > Dipodomys spectabilis. The sequence continues at coordinate 8,177,211 of NW_024870716.1, read as the reverse complement.
TCTCTCTCTGTCTCTGTCTCTCTCTGTCTCTGTCTCTGTCTCTCTGTCTCTGTCTCTGTCTCTCTCTCTCTCTCTCGTGCTGTCCTGAGGCTTGAATTCAGAGATGGCACCATCCGTGATCCTTTTATTCTGTTTTACCCTTGAGCCACATCACCACTTCCAGCTTTTTGGTGATTAATTGGAGGTAAAAGTCTCAGGGAAGCCGGGTGCTGGTGGCTCATGCCTATAATCCTAGCTACTCAGGATGTGGAGATCCGAGGATCATGGTTCAAAGCCAGCCTGGACAGGATAGTCCATGAGACTCTTTTCTCCACCAGAAAACCAGAAGTGGCACTGTAGCTCAAGTGGTAAAGCGCTCGCCTTGAGCTGAAGAACTCAGGGACAGTGCCCAGGCCCAGAGTTCAATCCCCATGACAAACCAAAAAAAAAACAAAAATGTCTCATGGACTTTCCTGCTGGTTTTGACCCTTGTCCCTCAGATCTCAGCATCCAGAGTAGCTAGAATTACTGATTGAGCCACTGGCACCTAGGCAGTACAGGATCTTTTACACTTGCTACTTTGTAGCTTACTGATTACTTAAGTACACATACAAATGAATAAGAGCTTTTCCTTTTTTATCTTTTGAGATTAATAAAAGCATTATCAGAACTTTTTTAATTAAAAAAATCTCTATGGTCTCATGGACTTTCCTTCCTATGCTGGTGATCCTTAGATCTCAGACTCAGATCTTCTGTCTCCTATGGCATGAGCCACATGAGCGTGGCATGAACGTGGCTCAATTTTATATTTTTATTATTATTGTTACCCCTTCTTTATTCTCCCCCATTTCTCCTAACCCCACTTATCCCCTCAAGTAACTTGGTTCCATGTCCACATATGTACATTGAATATTATGACCATATTTGCCCATACTACCTCTCTAAATGATGTGGCAAATGTGAAGAAAATTTCCTCAAAACTTATTCAATCAGATTATTTACGTTAAGTATGTTTTAATGTCAGTCAGATTATCTCCTGAATCTATCTATTGAAATTTGGTTAAATAACTAAAATCCATTTTTAAGTTCCATATGTGAGAATTGGGCTAATGGCTTGCTTAACTTGTAGGTAATTTTTTCAATATTCTGGTATTAAATGAGGTCCATGAGTTTGTGGTGAAGGCTGTGGAGAGATATCCAAAGAATGCAGTGTTACAAATCTCAGCTCTCAGCTGCTTAGCACTCTTGAGTAAGTACCATTCCTAATGAGGATTTTGTTTGTGTAGTGTTTGCTGAGTATTGAATCAAGAGTCTCCTGCATTCCAGGCAAGTGCTCTACCCCTGGGTTCTGATACCAGTCTTTTTTATATTAATTTACTTTCTTGTTGTTATAGAGGTGATATACCAAGAGACTACTTAGATGAGTCAGGTAATGAGTACATTTCCTTTCATACAGTGTCTTCTGTCCCCTCATTCTCTCCCAGTCCCTCTATGCTAATGTTTTTTTCATATATATATTGTAAATACTGTACAGAGGGGTTACAGTTACATTAGTAAGGTAATGAGTACATTTCCTATCAAGCATTGTTACCTCCTCCTTTATTTTTACCCTACCATCCCTTCCCTCCCCAACTCCTCCCTCCCCCCTCCCTCAAAATTGTAAAGTTCATTTTCAACATAATGTCTTGTATATCTCATTGTTACAATGGGTCAACCTGTATCCTTATTTAAGCATTTTGTTATATCCCTTCCCCTCCCCAAATTATAAAAATGTATATACAAGATGCAGGACACCTGAATCGGATACGGTGAAAACAGGGGTTATACCATGAGGGAAGAACATACAAAAGAAACAAGAGAATCATATAGTGCATTATAAGTACATTAAAAACAATAGCAAGCAAGAAAAAAACACTTGTGTCCCTGTCTTGGGTTCATTTTGCTTAACATCATCTTATATGGTCATATGTACATAGGTTTTGAACTTTTTGGCTTGTCCTAGAAATGTACTAGTTATTGCAAATAAGGGAAGCCATGGGACCTGCTTCTTTGGGCCTGGCTTACTTCACTTAGTATAAATTTTTCCAAGTCTTTCCATTTCCTAATGAATAGGGTGATGTCATTCTTTCTGATGGAGGCATAGAATTCCATTATATATATATATATATATATATATATATATATATATATTATTTGTGTGTATATATATATATATACACATATACACACATTTTCTTTTTTTATTTTTATTTTTTATTGTGAAAATACTGTACAGAGGGGTTACAATTACATGCACAAGATAATGAGTACATTTCTTATCAAGCATTGTAGCCTCCTCCTTTCTTTCCCCTTCCCATCCCTTCCCATCCTCCCTTGCCCCCTCCACCCAATCCTCCTCTCCCCCCACCAAAGTTGTAAAGTTCGTTTTTCCACATAACGACTTGTACATTTCATTGTTGCAATGGATCCACCTGTATCCCTATTTAAACAATTTGTTTTTTCCCTTCCCCTCCACAAATTATACCAACCTCAAATACAGTGAAAGCAGGGGTTATACCATGGGGAAGGGACATACAAAGCAACAAAGAAATAATCTTATAAATGCACACACACGTTTTCTTGATCCATTCACCTACTGAGAGTTGATGTTAGTCTTAAGAGGAGAATTCTTTTTTTTTTTTTTTTGGGTCCGGTCGTGGGGCTTGAACTCTGGGCCTGGCCGCTGTCCCTCAGCTCTTCAGCTCAAGGCTAGCACTCTACCACTTGAGCCACAGTGCCACTTCTGGCTTTTTTCTTTTTGCTTATGTGGTGCTGAGGAATCGAACCCAGGGCCTCAGGCATGCAAGGCAAGCGCTCTACCACTGAGCACCTTCCCAGCCCAAGAGGAGAATTCTTATAGGCACAATGGATATTGAATGCTCACATTAAAACAAGAGGGTCCTATGGAGAGAAGGAAGGATGAAACACCTACACTATAATGTAATGCAACATTTTTTTTCTGGTAGAGGGGACTTACAAAGGAACTAAAAAGTATAAGCATTTTAGTTCATATAGGTTTTGGCTTGACTTGGTCATAAACTAGCTAATCTCTTCCTCATTCCATTATTTATTTACACCCATGTAAATGGTAATATTCAGTGGTGTGAAATATATTACAAATTATGATTAATCAAGATCATTACATAAATGCCACCTCACTCCATGGATAACCTTTCAAAAATATGAGCTAATGGCTCACACCTGTAATCCTAGTTATTCAGGAGGCTGAGATAAGAGGATCATGATTTGAAGCCAGTTTGACTAGGAAAGTCTGTGACAGTCTTATCTCCAGTTAATCACCAAAAATGTCAAAAGAGGAGCCATGGTTCAAGTAGTAGAGCACCAGCCTTGGGACAGTACCCAGGTTCTGAGTTCAAGCCCCTCTGCACACACACACAGAGGTCTTATTTAAGCTTTCAGTAAATTATATACATATAAAATGCATAATATATATTTATTTTTTAAATTTATTTCCAGCTGAGACCATTTTCTTAAATCAAGACTTAGAGGAAAAGAATGAGACTCCGGAGAGTGAGAAGGAGGAGGAGGTGGAAGAACAAGAAAAACTGTTCTGGTTAGAAGCCTGCTATAGAGCTTTAACATGGCACAGAAAGAATAAACATGTGCAGGTTGGACACTCATAAATATTATAATTACTCAGAATTATGTTTGTAAATAATTCATATTGTTGTGTTAAGTTTCCTCTTTTTTCCTTCTTTTTTTTTCCTTTCCAGGAGGCTGCATGTTGGGCATTAAACAATCTTCTCATGTACCAAAATGGTTTACACAAGAAGATTGGAGATGAAGATGGCCAGTTAGTACTTGTAATTTTATACCATAGAAAATTTCCGTTGAGCTGCATACTGGTAGTTCATGTCTATAATCCTAGCTATTCAAGAAACTGAGATCTGCAGATCTCAGTTTGAACCTAGCTTGGGCAGGAAAGGCTGTGAGACTCATATTAAAAAGCCAGAAGTGGAGCTGTTATTCAAGTGCTAAGAATGCTGACCTTCAGTTCAAGCTCTAGTACTGGTGTGTGCGCGTGCGCATACACACACACACACACACACACACACACACACACACACACAGAAAATTTCACACACACACACACACAGAAAATTTCAAATATATTTTTCAATTAATACATACAAACTAAAAAAATACATACAAACTGTTATTGTTGGAAATATATTTTGGTTTGGGTGGCACTGGGATTTGAATTTAGGGTGCTGGGTTTAGGTATAGCTCTACTCTAACTGCTGAGCCACACCTCCAGTTTTTTTTTGCCCTGACTATTTTTGAAAGAGGTCTTACTTTTTGCCCAGGCTTACTTGAACTTTGATCCTCTCCTGTTTACACTTCATAGAGTAGCTGGGATGATAGATATCTACTACCATGCTCTGATAATGGTTGAGGTTGAGATGGGGTTCTCATGAAATTTTGCCTGGACTAGCTTGAAATATGACCCTGCTGATCTCTGGAATAGCTGAGATTATAGCTGTGAGCCACTAGCACCCATCTATGCTTGCTGTAAGAACCATTTTTGACATAGACACTTATTGTCTTAAGTGTTGCTGCATATTATGTGCTGGTATACAGTGTTTGCATCTAATTGGCTTGCATAATTAGATAAAGTGGTGGCGTCTGAATTGCCAGAAGTTGCTCAGTAGTTTTTGCTGGAATAAGAATCTTCTAGTTATCTAGCTTATGTAAAAATGGCATAGTGATGCATCTCCAGTGATAAAAGACTCAGAGCTACCATACCATTTTCTAATGTCTAGCCACATGGCAGAAATGACATCTGGCGGTGTTGCCCTGTTGTTCCTTAGGACTGCTGCGAGAAGCAGTGGCTTGTGGAGGAGGCTTTCAGCTGCAGACCCTGGGTGGCATTGGAAGGCTGCCGCTCTTTCCCATCATGCATGTCATAACAAGGCCAAGACCCAAGTCATGTTGGGTTCCTTTCTACCCATGAGCCTCTGCTCATACCGAGCTGCTTGTACATTGGGCTTCTTTGCACTGGGGTAGCAATGAGTTTTTGAAATATGAACAAACCTCTTTGGAAACTTAAAAATAGTAAGATTCTTCAGAAAAAAAATCCTGAGGAAGTGGCGCTGTAGCTCAAGTGGTAGAGCGCTCGCCTTGAGCTGAAGAGCTGAGGGACAGTGCCCAGGCCCAGAGTTCAAGCCCCACGACCGACAAAAAAAAAAAAAAAAAAAATCCTGAAAGCCTATTTGCATCATGACCTACTACCAATAAAGAGGGAATTAATGGCACTGATGCTGTTTAATGAAACATTCCAAGTGTGAGAAGAAACAGTAATTATTTTAACAACAATATTAAGCCAATATTCAAATAATCCCACGTTGAACAAACTTGAGTTAAAAGTTAGATGTGGTTGTATGGGCCTGTAATCCCTGTACTCAGGAGGCTGAGGGAGGAAGATCTTGAGGTCAGTCTAGGCTCCATAGGGAGACTCTGTGTCAGAAAACAACAACAACAACAAAAATACCTGAAAAAAACAAATCAACACAAAGAACTGAGGGTAAAGCAGATTCATGATGTAGTTTATACATTTTAGTCCATAACACATAAATTCCTTATTACTTATCAATATACACATATATATTTATTACATTTAGCATATAATATACATGTAATATACCATATATACATGATACATATCTTATATATGATATAATATGTAGTATATAATATGTGATAAGGTATAGTATATGATATACATATGTAACACAATATATTATATTGTACACGATAATATGTATTATAATATACATTACTAGATATGTAATACATAATATATGAAATATATAATAGGCAATATATAATAAGATGTAATAGATAATATAGTATTATATGTTATTTCTATAAGAAGGTATATTTATGTTCAACATCTTTGAAACCTATTGTGCTTTGGAACTATTTTTAATTTTTTTTTTTTTTAAATTTTTTTTGGATCCAGTCATGGGGCCTGAACTCTGGGCCTGGGCGCTGTCCCTTAGCTCTTCAGCTCAAGGCTAGCCCTCTACCACTTGAGCCACAGCGCCACTTCCGGCTTTTTTCTTTTTGTTTATGTGGTGCTGAGGAATCGAACCCAGGGCCTCAGGCATGCAAGGCAAGTGCTCTACCACTGAGCCACCTTCCCAGTCCCCTATTTTTAATTTTTTCTGTCCTATTTCCATTACAAAAAGGAGACCAACTTCCTCCCTTTGTCAATTTCCTTCTTGTAAATCCTTGCAAGTGTGCTATGAGCTATTGAGCCTTCTCCCTTATCATATTTTAAAGAAAGGGACATATTTATTTATTGATATTTAACAGATTTGATTCTAATTTTTAAATGTAGAAAGCTTTATCTGCCATTACTGTAAGTGACCTCAGATACTGTTCCTCTGGCCTTATTTGAGTTAGAGTTCTTAGCTGATGTGAGAACCCGGAAGTAATTATTAAACATTACTCTTTGCGGAGGTTTCCAGCTCACAGGGAAGTGATGCTTGCTATGCTGATGCATTCTTGCGCCAAGGAAGTCTTCCAGGCGTCTGCAACTGCATTGTCAACTCTCTTGGAACAAAATGGTAAGTAAGGAGTCTATCACATGAGTGCAAGGCCCTGAGTTCAAACAGTGACCCCTTAAAAGTGAATAAAAAAAGAAATAAAAAAGAATAAGAATAATAAAACAATAGATTGATAAGAATAATAAAAAATATGCATAAAATAAATATGCACACTTGTTTGGATGTCAATATGCACACTTGTTTGGATGTCCATGAAGTGCTCACTCACACATGACATATATTTTATGTATAGCACAAATTGGAGCAAACTATGCCCTTTTGTAAGTACATTTTATATTTTTCTATTTGATGTTGATAATCTATAGTCTCACATCATAGTTAGTCATGTAGTTTTCCTGTGCATGCCTAGAACCTATTTTATGAATTACTCTCTGTTGATAGATTTTGGGCTAGGATCCAATTGCATTTTTAAAAATCTATAATAAGCACTAATGGATTGCTTTTTTTCTTCCATTTTCCTTTTCATATTTTTTCTTGTTTATAATTTTATAGATATGTGACTGGGTGGTAAAGATATTCACCAATTTCCAATCTGGTAAACTTGTCCAATATTTATGCTAACCATTTTTCTTGGAAACAATCCTTTGCATATAATTCTTACCAGCTTTCATGATTCAGTGCAAAATGAGAGACAAATGGCTCAGTGACTTTTGGAAGCCTCACCCAGGTGCAGATCATGGCTGAGTCTGCTCTAGATTCCTGTCTCCGGAAACAGGAAATACTGCCAGCAAACCTTGAGAGAAAACTCATCCTACTGACATCGGGACCTGGCAGCTCTTGCAGGATAATTTTAGAGGGAGAAAAACAGACAAAACACTGAAAAATTCATCAGAGACATGGAGCAGTAGAAGCCTCAGCCCTTAGTAGAGAACATGAGTAAATTCACCTTATGCATGATTCTTTAAACTGTGATTTAGATTAAGTCAAAAGCAAAGCTGTCTTTTTTCCTTTCCCTCCGTTCTTATATTGTCTCTCTGATGGAAAGAACCCTGAGGGATAGTCAGGGCTTTCTTCTTGGATAATGAACCACAGTGGGAGGGGATGAAAGGCAATTACTGTTCTATTTTACTTTGTTTTCATTTTCTTTAATTTTGTGTGGGTATTGGGCCTTGAACACAGGGCCCAGGCCCTGCCCTTTAGGTTTTTAACTCAAGGCTGTACACTTGAGCCACAACTCCACTTCTGGCTTTTTTTGCTGGCTAATTGGAGGTAAGAATATCATGGAGTTTTCCTGCCTCAGCTGGCTTCAAACTGCAATCCTCAGATCTCAGCTTCCTGAATAGCAAGGATTATAGGCATGAGCCACTAATGCCTGGCTGAATTGCTATTATTTTTTTCCCCAGTTCTGGGGTTTAAACTCTGGGCCTCAATGCTGCCCCTGAACTCCTTTTGCTCAAGGCTAGTGTTTCTACCACTGGAATTATAGCTCCACTTGCAGATTTTGTATGGTTAGTTGGAGATAAGAGTCTCACAGACTTTCCTACCCCAGGTTGGCTTTGAACTGTGATCCTCATGTCTCAAACACCTGAGTAGCTATGAATTGCTATTCTTAAATCTCCTATATTTCTACCATGTGGTTAAAGAAGCCTACAAGAGATTTCAGTCCAGAAAATGAGGGCTTGGACTTGGCTAATTCTGGGTCAGGCTCCTTAAAGTAGAGACAGAGTGGCTTATTAGTGTTGTAATTCTTCACCAAGTGGAAATTCCTTTTGATGATCTTCTTATTCTGGTGTCTGAGTTAGTGACATCCAGATTGATGTTCTGGTTGGGAATTAATCCTTTGAACTTTCTAGTTTCTTGCCCCATCCCTGGCTACCTGCTAGATGAACTGTCCTCAGATCCTTCTGTGTTAACCTTTGCAGTTTGCTTTAGTAGAATATTAAGAACTTGAGTAGCTTGTTCATCTCCACCCTCGGGCAACTTCTCGTTGACAGACTCATGTAGCTTTGGGTGTGCCAGCCCGGATCGATTTTCTTTAAAGTATGATTTAGAAAAATGACTGGATTGGGAGGGAGCCAGAAGAACTGAGGTACAAGCCTGTAGCCCCAGCACCCAGGAGGTGAAAGCAGTTCTCCTGAGACTTGAAGGCCAGTCAGGGCTACCTATCAGGTGCCTGGCAAAACAAAACAAGCAGGGTGCTAAGTGGTTCACGCCTGTAATCCTAGCTACTCAAGAGGCTGAGATCTCAAGATCAGGACAGACAAATCTAGGAGAATTTTATGCCTATTCAACCACTAAAAAGCCAGAAGTAGAGTTGTGGTTCAAGTAGTAGAACCCCAGCCTTGAGCAAAAAACGAAGGGACAGTATCCAGACCATGATGAGTTCAAGCCCCAGGACTGGCATAAATAAATAAGAGATACATTAAAATAAAACAAGAAAAGCCAAGTTTGTGTAACCACACACATTTCAAAACCAAGACTGAAACATGTTGTGTGCTGTTTTTCCTCACTTAATTGAATTCCTATCTACTGAATTCCTTTCATATGCTAGACAGTTTCTTTGGCACTGGAAACATGACAGTGAAGAATAACTCCTAGGCTCATGGAATTTTAACTTCTCTGGTGTGAAAGTGAGATAATGAGATTACAGCAGAGTACACTTAGCTAAGCAAAAAAATGAAGGAAGGAAAGAGGACTTGATAGGTTAGGGGCTAGTCAGTGGAGCAGAAATTGTGACTCTCCAGCCACTAAAGATTACTGGTAGGTTGACCACTATAGATAATGCATTTTGTTTCTTGTCTACTGTGCTAGTGTGTGTGTGTGTGTGTGTGTGTGTGTGAGAGAGAGAGAGAGAGAGAGAGAGAGAGAGAGACTGGAGATTAAACCCAAGGCCTGACACTATCCTATTTGAGCTTCACTTCCTACCCACAAAAAGGCTACTTTTGTTTGTATTTTGTTCTGTGTATGCACATGTGTGTGTGTCATGCACGAGTGTGTGCTGGTATCAGGACCATAACTCAGGGTCTCCAGCTCCTGCTTGGCATGTTTGCACACACCTAGCACTCTACCAACTTGCATCACAATCTGGCTTTTGTGGTTAATTGGAAATGGGGTTTTGAGGACTTTTCTGCCTCAGCTGGCTTCAAATCTTGATCCTCCAGGACTCAGCCTCTCGTGTATCTAGGATTACAGTGTGAGACGTTGGCATCCAGCTTAGTACCAGCGTTTAAACTCAGGACATGAAATGTGCTTGGCTAACATACTACCATTTGAGCTATGTCTCCAGTCCAGCAGTTTGCTAGTCATTTTGGAGAGTCTTGTATAATTTTTGCATGTGCTATCTTTGAACTGCAATCCTTTGGACTGCCTGAGTAGGTAGGATTACAGATATGAGCTGCCAGCACCCAATTGTATTTTGCTTTTGGGATTGAGTCTTGCTAACTCTTTCCATATTGGCCTCAAACTCTTGGTCCTTTTGCCCCTACCACCTTAAGTAGCTGGGAATACAGGTTTATGCCATCATGTCTGACTTCTGTTTGCCTTTTAAAGCAGATGTTCTGCTAAACCAGAATGTGTAAGGTCACGAGTTTTCCTGGGTAGCTGGCAAATGATCTGCCATAGAAAATGTTCTGTAAATGCTAAAGTAATTTCATGGTGAAATCTCTGGCCCAGGTCTAGTGTTTGCATGTTTTGAGTTACACATAAGTTAATGTGCAGCATGGCAGTTCTTCAGATGTGGTCGCTGGACCAGCAGTATTGCCCGAAACTGTCTCAAAATGTAAATTCTAGGGCTCATACAGATCTACTGAATCCTAAACCCTGGAGTTGGTCCTCCAGATGATTGAGATTCATTATGAAGTTTGAGAACCACTGGTCTTATTTTATCCTATTATCTTCTTATTTATTGTAGACTTGCACTCAGTGCCTCATATTCTCACTTGGGTGTTTTGCTTAAGGCTAGTACACCACTACTTGAGCTATACCTTCACTTCTGGCTTTCTACTGGTTAGTTTGAGATAAGACTTTCCTGTCTGAGCTGTCTTTGAACCATGATCTTTAGATCTCAGCCTCTTGATTAGGATTACATGTGTGAACCACAAGTGCCCAGCAAGGATAACTTCTATCTTCTAAAATATCTCCTTGAGTAAACTCTAGCTAATTTGTGAAAGTTATGGCAACCTCCTACCCAATCAAACAAAATAACTAACTAAAAATACATTCTCTGTGTGTGTGTATGTGTGTGTGTGTGTGTGTGTATGTGTGTGTGTGTGTGTGTGTGTGTGTGTGTGTGTGTGTGTGTGCAAGCCAGTACTTGAACTTGGGGCCTGTCCATTCTACCTTAGCTTTTTTTGCTCAAAGCTGATGCTCCACCATTTGAACTATAGCTCCACTACTAGCTTTTTGCTGGTTAATTGAAGCTATGAATCTCATGGACTTTCCTAGGGGGTTGGCTTTGAACCATGATCCTCAGATCTTAGCCTCCTGAGTAGCTAAGATTACAAGTGTGAGACACCAGTGCCCAGCTTTATTATATCTTATTATGTCATACCTTTTAGAATGTATGAGTTTTCCAATTTGGGCAGAATGTTTTATTTACTTTGAATTTTTATTCATTTATTTGCCTTAATACTGGAGATAGAATCCAAGGCCATGTACGTGTCATGTACTTACCCCCGAGCACATCTCCAGCTGTTCTTATCTTCTTAATATTGACAACCTTTAAACACACACACACACAAATGCAAAGCTTTCTGAGTGTCCTCTTTTTGTTACTTTTAGAATGTTGAATTGTTGTGTATAATGTTGGGATTGGTATTTTTATGGCAGCTTCAAGACAATCGATCTATGAAACTTCTAAGGCAATCAATTGTATTTAGTGAAGGAAGTTTCCTACAGAGAGGGTCTCTGTTATATCACACTTATTGTTAAAATAAAGCTATTTTTCTCCACGAAATGTAAAATCAATGTTTACTCTATTTTGCAATTATGCATTATATTGGTCCTTTCTATCCCTCTGCAAATGAGGACATTCATAGAAATGATATGTTTGCCCAGTCCCCAGGGGAAAAAGCACCAAGTAGTCTGAAATGACCCAGCCTAGTTCCAGCTCAGGCCTTTCTCTTGTCAGCACTGGGGAGTGTGAGAAGTCTATACATATACTCATGACTACTCCTGGCTCACCACTGCCTGGTACATTTAGGGTATGATCATTTTGTGAGGTTTTATAAGAATGAAATTTAAGCTTCATTCTTTATATTATTATTATTATTATTTTATTATCTTTAAGTAGTTGTCTAAAGGGGTTTCATGTCAATTTATTAGTACCTTGATCAATGACATCCCTTCTACTTTTTTCCCTCACCTCTCCCAACCCCACTTATTCCTTCAATGTATCTGGTAACATTCATTCTTATTTTGGAGAACATTATTTAAGCAACTTTGTTCTGAAAAACAAAACAAATCAAAACAAAGCAGGGCGTTGGCGGCTCACACCTGTAATCCTAGGTCCTCAGGAGGCTGAGATCTGAGAATTGCGGTTTGAAGCCACCCCTAGTAGAAAAGTCTATGAGACTCTTATCTCCAATTAACTACAAAAAAATGGGAAGTGGAGTTGTGGCTCCAATGGTAGAGGAAAAGGAAAAGAAAAAAAATTAGACTGGGAATATATTGATTTTACTGGAATAAGTCTATACTACAATAAAAAATTAAAATCAAAATTTGAGGAATTGATAAATATGAAAAAATAGAGCATAGTATATGTTTTCAAGAATTAGATGTTAATGATATTTAAGTGGACAGTGAACTTAGACTACCTTAATGTTCCACAGTTATTGTGAAATTATCAGAATATAGTTGGGTGTTGGTGGCTTACGCCACTCAAGAGCCTGTGATCTGAGGATTGTGATTTGAAGCCAGCCTGGGTAGAGAAGTTTGTGAGACTCTTATCTCCAATGAACTACCAAAGAGCCAAAAGTGGAGCTGTGACTTAAATGGCAGAGCACTACCCTTGAGCAAAAGCTCAGGGAGAGTGCCCAGCTATGAGTTCAAACCTCAGTACTGGCACAATAAATAGATAGATAAATAAATAGTATTAGAATGTGTTTTCATTTCAACAAATAACCTTAAAATATTCTGTAGTTAATTTTAGAAAAATCCTGCTGTCAAAAGGAATATACCTGAATGTTTTGGAGTTAATGCAGAAACACATACATTCTCCGGAAGTGGCTGAAAGTGGATGTAAGATGCTCAATCATCTTTTTGAAGGAAGGTAATAGAGACTCATGGTATTGAATCAAGTACAATATTATTTCAAGCCTATCTCTAAGAATGTAAAGAAAAGCATACTGAATTTGAAGATAGACATTTTTTCAGTATAATCTCATATCACAATCATGTGGATTTTATATCTGCAGTAACATGTCCCTGGATACCATGGCAGTAGTGGTCCCCAAGATAATAACAATTATGAAAAACCATCAGACATCATTGTCCGTGCAGCTGGAGGCTCTTCGGGCTATTGTGCACTTCATAGTGCCTGGTAAGTTCCAGAATTGATGTCAGGAAGAGGTAGTAGTCTTTTTTTTGGGTCCAGCTGTGGGGCCTGAACTCTGGGCCTGTCCCTCAGCTCTTCAGCTCAAGGCTAGCGCTCTACCACTTGAGCCATAGCACCACTTCCGGCTTTTTTTTTTTCTGCTTATGTGGTGCTGAGGAATCAAACCCAGGGCCTCATGCATGCAAGGCAAGCGCTCTACCACTGAGCGACCTTCCCAGCCCCGAGGTAGTAGTCTTAATGGAGTTTGACCTTTTGGTGAGATACTAACTTCCTAGGCAAAACTTAAATGATTGTTTTTTCTCTCTTTTTTAAAGTTAGCATATATTAGTTGCATATATTAGTTCTGCATATGGATTTCATTGTAACTGTATTTTTTTGGTGCCAGTACTGGTACTTGAACTCAGGGGTTTGAACTGTGTCTGGGCTTTTTCTGTTCAAGGCTAGCTCTTCCGCTTGAGCTCCCAGCTTTTTGGTGGTTAGTTGGAGGTTGAGAGTCTTAGGGACTTCGCTGCTTGAGCTGGCTTCGAACAATGATCCTCAGATCTCAGCCTTCAGAGCTAGGATTACAGGCGTGAGCCACCAGCCCTGTTTCATCGTAACATTTAAACACAAATAACATATCCCAATCAACTTTAGCTCCTCTGTCACTCTTCTCCCGCTCCCTCTCCTTTCTTAAAACAATTTCAAGAGTTTTCATTGTTCTAATTTCATACATGCAAATGAATTACTTTCATTACATTCATACCATCCACCAGCTTTCTTAGCTCTCCACCATCTATAGGAAACTATTATTTTTGAGCCAGCAGCTCCCAGCTTAATATATGTTTTCTGTTTGTTATCATCCAAGTTTAAGTCCAAGGTTTTCTCCCCACCTGCCTGAATTTATTATTATTTTTCTAATTTCTGTCACTTCATCTCTATCCTTCCTTTACTTTGAAGTTAGTTTTTAGCCACTGTAACTGATACTTATTAACCTCATAGGTTTCTGCTCTTTCCCTTTTACCTCCTACCTTATTTGTCCTTCAAAGCCCGTTTAATTGTTCTTTCAATATGTTTATTAAGTGCCCTTTACATTGTGAACCCTGTGGTACTGTTAGGATTTGAAGCAGGACTGAAAGTAAGGTATTACAAGAGTTTAGAGTTAGATAGACAAGTCCATAATCACCAGGAATTGTGAACAGGGATGTTATGCATAAATGTATAAACAACGATGAGAATATTGGTGAACTCTCAACTAATTCGTTCACAGGAGTAATTGCGATATATATATATATATATTTTTTTTTTTTGGGGGGGGGGGTCTGGTTGGGGCCTGAACTCTGGGCCTGGGCGCTGTCCCTCAGCTCTTCAGCTCAAGGCGAGCGCTCTACCACATGAGCCACAGCACCACTTCCAGCTTTTTTCTTTTTGCTTATGTGGTGCTGAGGAATCAAACCCAGGGCCTCAGGCATGCAAGGCAAGTGCTCTACCACCGAGCCACCTTCCCAGCCCCAGTAATTGTGATATTTAAGATTAAGGGTACAAAGAACTGTCTTGTATAAGGTCTAGAGGAGTTTTCAAGCTCAGAGGAGTTTTCAGAGGGCTGAGATCTGAGGATTGTTGTTCAAAGCTAGGCAGGGCAGCCAAGTCTGTCAGACTCTTACTCCAGGTAACCAGCACAAAGCTGGAAGTAGAGTTGTGGCTCAAGTGGTAGACTAAAAGATTTGAGCAACAAAGCTATAGGACAGTGTCCAGGTCCTGACTTCAAACCCCAGTACCAGGGCACATACAAAAGGAAGGAAGGCAGGAAGAAATGAAGGAAGGAAGAAAGGAAGGGGAAGAAAAGTGTCTTTTTTGAGGACAGCTTTTGTTCTATCTTTTTTAAACTTCTGGTACTTTGAAAAATGATCATTAATCATATTTAAAAAAAACTGAATCATGATTTGTAATTGTCAGTTCACTTTTGAGACATGGTTTACATGTATTTTTGCTTGCAAATATTATGATGACTCTTTCAATTTTGTTTGTAGAATGTAATAAAACTTCAGTAACAATAAATCCCTTTTGGTTTTCCTTAGGTGTCAACTTTATTCCTTTGAGTGACAAGTTGTTTAGCTTAAACATTTATGAGAAAAGTATATATGCCATGTATTAACTTATTTATTTTTGTATTTAGGCATGCCAGATGTTTCTAGAGATGAATTTCAGCGTAAACTAAATATGGTTAAGAAACAGTCTTTCAGGAATGATATTTATAAGCTGGTCTTATCGGCTTTGAACAGGGTATGTTGATTAGATTTACTATCTTTATATGTTAACCAGAATATTATATTAAGGAGCCAGGGTAAGTATTTTAATGTTTCTTCCTTCTCTTCAGTGTGGTAGTAGAAAGTCACATGATTAGAACATAAAATTACAACAGGACTACGGGCCTTGAGGAGTCCAGTAGTAAGCTAAATCTGGCAGAGATATATCTACCACCAACTACAGACTTACCAAGCTTTTTTTGATTGCTATTAACATTAATCTACTTGAGTTTGCTTGATCTTGACAGCTAAAGAGCAAGAGCTAGGTGTGTGCATAGCCATTGTATAGTGTGTGTGTGTGTGTGTGTGTGTGTGTGTGTGTGTGTGTGTGTGTCAGTGCCCATGTGTGCTAGTACTAGAACTACTTGAACTCCGGGCCTCCAGCTCTTGCTTGGCTTTTTAATTCAAGGCCATAGCGCCTCTTCTGGCTTCTTATTTGTCAATCAGATTTGTCTTCCAGGGCTGCCTTCAATCTTCAATCTTCATATTTCTGCCTCCTGAGTAGCTAGGATTACACGTATGAGCCACTGGTGCCCGGCCTATATGAGTTGATAAACCCATGAGGGAGCAGGGATGTGGGCTGTTGTTTTTGCTGTCTTTTCTTTCTGTTGGTCTCTCTTGTATGGTTCCATGGTATAAATTTCAGCCCACCCAGGTATATGAGGTAGAGCATGAAAGTCTTTGTTAGTTTTTTGTACTTGTTTTTATTTCTCTCTTCAAAGAGAACCCATGACATGGTTTCCTTCCAATCTTCAGGCACTGACAAATCTATGTATAGATGCAATATTCATCATAACCAGAGTATCAGTAAATCATAAGCCCCAAATGTTTACAAACAAGACCACACTAAAGCTACCAGCACAACTATGTTTATTGCAGCATTATTTACCATAGCTAAGATATGGAACCAACCCAGATGCCCCTCAGTACATGAATGGATCAAGAAAATGTGGTATATATACACAATGGAATTCTATGCCTCCATCAGGAAGAATGACATTGCCCCATTTGTTAAGAAATGGAAAGGCTTGGAAAAAATTATATTAAGTGAAGTAAGCCAAGCCCAAAGAAACATAGGCCCCATGGTTTCCCTTATTTGCAATATCCAGTATATGTATGAGTCAATGAGAAAAGGTCAGATAAGGTGATGTTAGGAAAATGAACCCTTAGATATGTATATAAATGTTTTTTTTCTTTCATGCATTTGTTTCTAACGCATTTATAAGATTATTTCTTTGTTGCTTTGTATGTCCCTCCCCCACAGTATAACCCTTGCTTTCACTGTATTTGATGTCGGTATAATTTGTGGAGGGGAAGGGGAAAAACAAGTTGTTTAAATAAGGATACAGGTGGACCCATTGCAGCAATGAGAAGTACAAGTTGTCATGTCGAAAACGAATTTTACAACTTTGGTGGGGGGGGGATTGGATGAGGGGCAGGGGGAGGCTGGGAAGGGATGTGAAGGGTAAACAAAGGAGGAGGCTACAATGCTTGATAGGAAATGTACTCATTATCTTGCCCATGTAATTGTAGCCCCTCTGTACAGTATGTTCACAATAAAAAATTAAAAAAAATTATAAGCAACTATGAAAAAAGATAGTGTAGTTCCTTGTCTGATATGAAACATATTGATGGAATTAAGGTAATTTGGACATCTGAAATAAAAATGAATTAGTTCTTTGAGTGAAAACTAGGTCCTGGAGGCTTCATCTTATAATCCTAGATGCCCCAGAAGCTAGGATCTGGAGAATCACAGTTCAGAGCCAATTTAGGTAGAAAAGTCCGAAAGACTTGATAGGCAATTCACCAGCAAAAAGCCAGGCTGGAGATATGGCTCAAGTGGTAAGAGGATCAATGTGAGCAAACAAGTCAAGTGAGAGCATGAAGCCCTAAATTCAGTCTTTAGAACCAGCCAAAGAGAGAAAAAAAACCAGAAAAAAGAGAAATATACAGGTGAAAATTTAAGGAATTCTTAGGGTTATTGTTTTAATGAAAGAAAAAATATTCAATATAATCTGTGAAAGTGATTTCTTGTGTTTCAGTATGGTTTGATAAATGCTATGAATTAATTACAGTAGCCTCCAGAGAGATTACTTTTAAAAATTCAATTTAAACTGAACTTTATAATGTAATTGCCTGTGATGTGTGAGTCACTTGTGCCTAATGTTAAAAGTGATTCTGTGTATGGTGTGAATATATTGTAGAATGGGCTAAATTGAAGCCAGGCACTGGTGGCTCACACCTGTAATCTTAGCTATACAGGAGGCTGAAATCTGAGGAGTGAGAAGCATGGAAGCCAGCTTGGGTAGGAAAGTTTATGAGACTCATCTCCAATGAGCCACCCAAAAGCTCAAGTGGTAGAATGGCATAAAGTGGTTGAGTACAAAAAAGCTCAGGGGATGGTTCCCAGGCCCTGAGTTCAAACCTCAGTACAGACACAAAAAAGTGGGGCTGAATTTAATTGCAGAACTATTTACTGACACTAAGTGTGTGGAAGAAATAAGTTAGGCACAGAAAGACAGAAGTGAATGTGTGTTGTATCTGCCTATCACAAATCTAGTAATCTGGCTGGAGGAATGATGGCCCTCTTTCTGTACTGATGAGCAGTGCTGAATGGTTTCTCATTTAAGGTTGTTATGATTTTAGGAGATGCTCCATGTAAAATAGCATTACAGTATCTAGTGGACATTATGAACTCAGCTGATGTTAGATAAGTTATTACTATTAGATTTTAAATTATTGCTTTGCTTCTGGCTCTAAAAGTTCAAAAAAAATCTGAGTACTTAAATTTATATCATGTCTACCTGTTTTCCCATTTATTCTATCTCAGTTTTACCTTGACAGATAGTGTATTACTTTATATAGCTTTATCCATGTACTTCCTAAGTTTGCTTTCTTCTTATTCAGTTATGGGGATTCAATGTTCATCTCAGTGTGCTATCATTATAGTTTTTCCATATGCTTTGTTAGAATTTGTGTGTGTTTGTGTGTGTGTGTGTGTGTGTGTGTGTGTGTGTCTGTCTGTCTGTCTGTCTGTCTGTCTGTCCTGGGACTTGAACTCAGGGTTTGTGTACTGTCCCTGAGCTTTTTCTGCTCAAGGTTAATTATCATTTAAGCTATGCTCCACTCTGGCCTTTTGTTGGCTAATTGGAGGTAAGAGTCTCATGGTCTTTCCTGCCTGGATTGGCTTTGAATTGCAGTCCTCAATGGCTCAAGTCATATAGTGCCAGCTTTGAGCCAAAAGGCTTAAGCAAGAGCATGAGACCTAGAATTCAAGCCCCTCCCCCCTCCACATACACACAACTTAGAAGGTTACTGGGATAGACTTTACCTTAATTGTCTTCCCTTCCATCAACCTACCATTTTCTTTCATTTCCAAGTTTGTTAATAGCAGAATGCATACAGACTTCTGTCCTTGCCAGTCTGAATTAAAAGCAATGAAAGAAAACAGTCCACTAACAATTTAATTACTGCCCTCTCCTCTCTTGATTTTCATGACCCAGTGATCCTCTACTTATTCACAAACATTCAAACCATTCATTTGTCCAGCTCCTGTACGGTCTCTCTTTTCAAACTCTAAACTTTGATGAAGATTCTTGGCTTAAAACTCTTCTCTTCATGAATGAGATTTGCCAATCACTAATACATCCTTGCCACACCAACAATAGCAACAATTAGGTTAACAATGCCAAGAGCTATGTAGCAATTGTCATGTGCCAAATGTTGTCCTTATAAATCTTCCTATATTTGAACTCATTTAGAGTTGGATTTGTAGTATCATTTATCATTATCATTATGTATTGCTGAGAAACAAGAGAGTCACCAATCTCTGAGCAGATAACTCAAAGTATGAGTTAAACTCTCCTAATCTCTGAGTAATGCTTCTCTTTGAGTGTGTGTGTGTGTGTGTGTGTGTGTGTGTGTGTGTGTGTGTGTGTGTGTGTCTTTTACTGGGGCTTGAATTCAGGGCCTTGTGCTCTTGCTTGGCCCTTTTTTTGGTTCCAGTCCTGGGACTTGAACTCTCAACCAAGGCACCGTCACTGAGGTTTTTTTGCTCAAGGCTTATTGTTCTACCACTTGAACCACAGCTTCACTTTTGGCTTTTTGGTGGTTCATTGGGGAAAAGAGTCTCATGGCTTTTCCTGTCCAGGCTGGCTTCAAACTGTAATACTCAGACCTCAGCTTCCTGAGTAGTTAGGATTACAGGTGTGATCTATTGACACCTAGTGCCCTAGCTTTTTTGCAAAAGGTTAGTATTCTACCACTTAAGCAGTACTTCCAGTTCTGATACCAGCCATCTTAAAATCACATATTTAATACCCAAAGTGAGGGAAAGAAAGGTGAATTGTCATAATGCACATTCAATGCGTAGTCTACAAAATTAACACAATTGAGGGAAGGGTTAGGGTTGGGCAGGATGGGGGAGAATTGTATGGGGTGATATTGATCAAGATACATTAAATTCCTAATCTACTTTGTTGAATGGCAACTCATTTGTACAACTACTTAAGGATAAAAATAAAAACTTAAATATTTAATAAAACTATTCTAATTAAAACATTAAAGCACAAATATTATTCTTAAAAAAGGAAGAGGAATTGTTTGGTGGATAGGGATGAAAAGGGTGGATATAACACATGGAAATAACATGTGGTCCATCATGGTGCTTCTTGTTCCCATAGTGTCTCAGACTCTTCCTCAAATGCTGCTTCTTCCCATAATTCCCTGGATGCCATTCAACCAATGAAAGGATCTGGCATAGTACATGCAGCAGCCATCTGTCAATCAGTGAAAAGGCCAGGGGAGGAGGTATAGGAGCATCCTTGCACTGTAAAACTGCCTCCCAGCATGCATGAGACCCTGGGTTTCATTCCTCAGCACCACAAAAGCAGAAAAAGCCAGAAGTGGTGTTGTGGCTTAAGTGGTAGGGTGCTAGCCCTGAGCTGAAGAACTAAGGGACAGTGCCCAGGCCCAGAGTTCAGGCCCCATGACTGACAAGAACGAACAAACAAAAACCTGCCTCCCCAGAGGATTCTACTGGACTCCTCTCTACAGCCTCTCTTGAAAAGGAGAGTCTTGCTACTTTCCTTTCAGTTTTAAATGAACTTGCTATGTCTGCTTTAAACACTTTCCTCCCTTTTAATTATCTAATGGGCAGTGAAAGCTAATCTATTCTCCTAGATGGCATCAACAGGTTAAGACCATTTCAAAAGCAAAGGTAAGATAGTCATTTTGAGCTTTTTGTTTGCTGGAACTTTCTGTTTGATGAATGATGGAACCATCATTTCATCATTCCTGCTTGACAGGTAAGGCCAGCTTCAGAGGTGTGCACCACCGTGGTCACCCAGAGCTCCATGTCCACAAAGGGTTCACCCTTGCTTAATACTTTGCTGTTAATACCTTGAAAACATTTATATTGCCTAGCTATTAATTAATTAATCAATGCTATATGAGCTCAAGACTTATGTTCTTGCTTTAGTTTTGCTGTTCAAGGCTGGTGCGTGAGCATGCCTCCAATTCTGGCTTTTTGCTGATTAATTGGAAATAAATAAGTCTGTTGGATTTGTCAGCCCAGATTGGCTTCACACCATGATTCTCAGAACTCGTCCTTTTGAGTAGCAGGGTTAGAGGTATGACCCTCCAGCTCATGGCCCACTTGGTAGATCTATGGTGAGAAGTAATGCTGCATTTTACTGCCAAGGGATAAACTTCAGGATCAAACCGCATTGGTTTGGTTTCATTTCTGTGATTTGCAAGTCTGTGTTCCTTAACCCTTCCAATTCTTGGTGATGAACTCTTGTTAATGGAGATGACCTATTTAGAACTGATTTTTGTGCAGAGTGAGAGATCTATATAGATTTTGATGGATCATATTAACATGGATTTCATGAGATCACCATGTACTTAGCACAGTGCTTACTAGCACTCCACACATGTTAAGATGCTGGATCTTAATACAGAAAAATAATTAACACCTGGGTGATGTTGGTCATGTA
Organism: Dipodomys spectabilis; assembly: GCF_019054845.1. Taxonomy (NCBI): domain Eukaryota; kingdom Metazoa; phylum Chordata; class Mammalia; order Rodentia; family Heteromyidae; genus Dipodomys; species Dipodomys spectabilis. The sequence goes on along the minus strand of NW_024870716.1, from coordinate 8,155,826 downwards.
AACCCTAGCTACTCATGAGTCTGAGATCTAAGGATAAAAGCTTAAAGCTAGCCTGGGCAGAACAGCCCATGAGACTCTTATCTCCAATCAACCATCAAAAAACCTGAAGTGGAGCTATAGCACAAGTGGCAGAGCATCAAGTGAAGAAGCTAAGGGACAGTGCTCAGGTCCTTTGTTCATGCCCCAGTACTGGCAGGTGTGTGTGTGTGCGCGCACACACACACACACACACACACACACACACACACAATAATGAACTGTACAGGAGACAAAATTAATGGTGAACAAAATTAGTTGGTGAACATTTTATCTGTCTATACCTGGTTTTAACTGGTGGTAAGTTGTAAGCTCTTGTTTTCACCTACCAACAATCTTCCATCCCTTTTGATTTCAGTTCATTGGCAATCCTGGGATTCAGAGATGCGGATTGAAAGTAATTTCTTCGCTAGCACATTTCCCTGATGTGCTGGAGATGCTGTCCCTGGATGGTGCAGTGGACTCAGTGCTTCACACACTGCAGATGTATCCAGATGACCAAGGTCGGGAGCATTTGAACTCAGGAGTTGCAATTGTTTTCTTGTAGGCCATGAGCTGTCATTGATATATTTTCTTCAGTGTTGAAGTTTAAAACAATTAATTTTGTTACTTTTTTTTTTCTTTTATTCTAGAAGTTCAGTGTCTGGGTTTACAACTCTTAGGATGCTTGAGTACCAAGAAGAATATATGCATAGGAACTGGACACCTGCTGGCTAAGATTTTAGTGTCCAGTTTACAACGATTTAAAGATGTTCTTGAAGTGCAGATCATAGTACGTTCATTGTCTGCAATGGAATGTAGGCGTTTATATGGAATGCCTTCTTTCTTCCTTCTTTCTTCCTTTCCTGCTTGCTTGCTGCTTGAACTTATTTTTATGCTGGTCCTGGGGCTTGAATTCAGGGCCTTGCACATTCACCCAAGGCTGACACTCCACTACTAGAACTACACCTTCACTTCCAGTTTTTTCTCAATTTTTTTTGTGCTAGTCCTGGGCTTGAACTCAGAGCCTGAGCACTTTTTTTGCTCAAGGCTAATGCTGTACACTTGGGTCACAACTCCACTTCAGGCTTTTTGGTGGCTAAATTGGAGATAAGAGTCTCATGGACTTTCCTGTCCAGGCTGGCCTTGAACCAGCATTCTCAGATCCCTGCCTCCTGAGTAGCTAGGATTTCAGGCATGAGTCACCAGCACCTGACTTTCTCTGTTAGTTTTTTATTATTACCATAAACATTTGTGATGATCAACTTATTAAAAAAAGAGGTCCTCAGATCTTAGCCTCCTGAGTAGCTAGGATTACAGGCATAACCCCTCAGTGCCTGGCTCAGTTTATTAGTAAAACAAATAGATTCTTTGAGTTTCTTCTTGGTCATGGGGTTTTGATTTTGCTGTTCTAGAGCTTGAACTCAGAGCTTTGCACTTACTCATGTGGTGCTCTACTACATGAGCCTCACCTCCAACCTGACATTTTGTTGGTTAAGTGGATATGAAGTTGCTTAAACTTTTTTGCCCTATCTGGCTGTGAATTTGATCCTTAGATCTCAGCCTTCTGTATAGCTAGGATTATAGGTATGGGCCACTGGCTTCTGGCTTTTGGTTCTGTTTTTTTTTTAATTTTTATTTATTTTTTATTGTGAAAATACTGTACAGAGAGGTTACAATTACATGGGCAAGATAATGAGTACATTTCTTATCAAGCATTGCAGCCTCCTCCTTTGTTTCCCCTTCCTATCCCTTCCCATCCTCCCCCGGCCCCCCCCCCCTTGGTTCTGTTTTTATAATTATTATTTCATTAATGAAATTTGTATATTCAACAAACCATACTAAAAAATCTAAATGGCACACTTGACTAGAAATAAAATTATGCATAATCTTTGTATGGATATTATCAGTAAGGGAGAAAATTCATTTAAGTTTTCTTTTAAATTATAAAATGCTGAATATAAAATATTCTTAGATTTAAATCAACAATGCATTTTATACTATGCTTTTTATAAAGTGTCTTGTGCTAGACTGAGTAAAGCTACAGCAATGATTAAAAACAATATAATGAATGGGTTTTTTTGTAGGTGTGGAAAAATTAACAATTACTCTGGATTAATTCACCCACACATAAGTTTTAGGATTTCTGTAGTAAAGGTTTTCAGGATCTCTGTTGTAGAGGTTATTACGCTAATAAGAGCTGGATAGTGGCTTAGTCTGGCCTGCCAACACATTTTATTTGGCTGATTCAGTGTTTAAAAGTTCTTTCATTGCCAGGAGCTGGTAGCTCATACTTACAATCCTAGCTATTCAAGAGCCTGCATCTGAGGATTATGGTTTGAAGTCAGCATAGGCAAGAAAATCCGTGAGACTATTTACTATATCCAATAACACACACACACACACACAAGTTGTGAAGCTATGGCTCAAGTAGTAGAGTGCTAGCCTTGAGTAAAAAAGCTGAGGGGGCTGGGAAGGTGGCTCAGTGGTAGAGCACTTGCCTTGCATGCATGAGGCCCTGGGTTTGATTCCTCAGCACCACATAAGCAAAAAGCAAAAAGCCGGAAGTGGTACTGTGGCTCAAGTGGTAGAGCACTAGCCTTGAGCTGAAGAGCTGAGGGACAGCGCCCAGGTCCAGAGTTCAGGCCCCACGACCGGACCAAAATTAAAAAAAAGCTAAGGGAAGTGCCCAGGCCCTGAATTCAAAACCCAGTACCACCACAGACAGACAGACAGACACACTATACACACAAATCCATTCATGTTCCTTCTATGTATTTGAGTCATTGGCTTAGCAAAAGCCCTTGAGTTTGTAGGAATTTCTGCTCTAGAGGCCATGGACCAATAGTCTTTTAGATATGCAAAACTTAGGACCACTGGTAGCAGATACTTAGCATCTTAAAGGTTGAAAATAATAATATTTAGACATCTGTATTTATGTTGCAGTAGAGGTTATGCTGTACTGAAAGGTTTAGTGATCTTTAGTGAGTTAAATACTAAAGTCAAGAGTCTCATCTTTCTTCCAGACTCTGGTGCCTCATGCTTATAATATTAGCTATTCAAGAGGCTAAGATCTGAGAATGAAGGTTCAAAGGCAGGGCAGGAAAAAAAAGTCAGTGAGACTCTTATCTCCAATTAACCACAGAAAAACTGTAAGTGGTTCAAGTGGTAGCCTTGACTGAAAAGCTAAAGGCCAGTGTGCAAGCCGTGAGTTCAAGCCCCATATATAATAGTAATATATTTTAAAAAAATAAAGCAACAAAGTAATTACTCATTGGCCTGTATTGATAAGTAGGTCTGTCATTCAAATCCTGGGCAATAACTAGCTTTCGATCAATAGGTACAGCTTTACATAGGGGTTTTTAAAGAACAGGTTAATTTTTGTTTTGTTTTGCTTGGGAATAGTTTGTTAACTAGTGCTTTATCTGTGTTTCTAAAGAGTCAGGAGTATCTACAGGATGATTTCAAGTACAGACTCAACAAGTACATGCACTTACTTCAGTGAGCCTCTTATGTATGAACTGTACACAAAGTGTCTGCTTTATATTACTTATTCTTTTATGCCCATCAAATTGCCTATATTGTTCATATTTTTGGTTATGCTTCCAGGGATTTCAGACAATCTTGGCCATTCTGGACTTGTCGGAACCCTTTTCTAAGCTGCTCTTGCACCATTCATTTGAGTCCGTAATATTCCATCAGATGTCTTTAGGCATCACGGAACCAAAGGGCCCACAGGTACAGTATTACTCCTCGGTTGGCCAAAGGTGATGCATTGAGCCAGCTCTCATCCTCATTTCCATTCTTTGTAGTTTCTCAATCTCTGTTGCAAATGTTTTGCAAAACTGGTGATGGACCCCGAGTTAAAAAGTGTGATGTTACAAAGAGCCTGTGATCAGAATAATAGCATCATGGTAGAATGCTTGCTTCTCCTGGGAGCGGATGCCAATCAAGCCAAGGAGGCAACTTCTTTAATTTGTCAGGTAAATAATGCTCCTGACCTTACTTTACCTTGTTTTACTGTTCTTTGCTTCTGCCATTGTATATTTATCTCGTGTGTGTGTGTGTGTGTGTGTGTGTGTGTGTGTGTGTGTGTGTGTGTGTGTGTGTGTGTGTGTGTATGCCAGTGCTGGGGCTTCAACTCAGAGCCTAAGAACTCCCTAAGCACCTCACTGGTCCTCTATCACTTGAGCTGCAGCCCCACTTCCAACCTTTTGCTGGTTAATTGGAGATAAGAATCTCTTAGATTCACCTGCATTGGCTGGCTTTGAACCTTGATCCTCGGATCTCAGTCTCCTGAGTAGCTAGAATTATAGGCATGGGCCACCAATGCCCAGCCTTATATGTAGTGATTAATATACATTATTAAATAATCAGCAAGGTCCACATGTTTCAGTAACTTTTTTTTGGTTTGCCCTGGGGCTTGTACTCTGGGCACTGTCCTTGAGTCTTTTTGTCCTCAAGGCTAGCACTCTGCCACTTGAACCACAGCCCACCTCTGGATTTTTCAGTGATTAATTGGACATAAAGCGTCTCACAGACTCTTTTGCCTGGGCTGGCTTCAAACAATGATCCTCAGATCTCAAGCCTCCTGAGTAGGTACCCAACAGTACTTATTTTAAAAAGACCTATTTAAATTTAATTTTCTACTTTCAGTTTTAAACTTCAGCTAATACCAATTGGTAATCAACATAAAAAGAAACAAAACTTGTAACTCATTTTCATGAACGATTAAAATTATGAATTACAGTTGCATAAATCATCAAATTACTTAGATTAAGTTAAAATGTGTTTAAGCATGCATTGACTATAGCTTCTTTTCATGATTAATGCCAATTAAACTCTTTCCCTCAATCATTTCATAAGCTTCTTTTGGTGTGTATATGTGCCTATTACTACCCTACAACTTGAACTCAAGCCTGGTTGCTATCCCTTAGCTTTTTCACTCAAGGCTGGTGCTCTTCCACTTGAGTCACACCTCTACTTCTATTCTCTTTTCTCTAATAGGTCTGTGAGAAGGAGAGCAGCCCTAAATTGGTGGAGCTGCTGCTGAATAGCGGGTCCCGTGAACAGGATGTACGGAAAGCGCTGATGATCAGCATGCAGAAGGGTGACAGCCATATCATCAGCTTGCTCTTAAGAAGGCTGGCCCTGGACCTGGCCAACAACAGCATCTGCCTGGGAGGGTTTGGTATAGGAAAAATTGAACCTTCTTGGCTGGCTCCTTTATTTCCAGATAAGATATCCAATTTAAGGAAACAAACAAGTAAGTACCAGAAGAATACTTTGTACATGTCTCGTCCTCCTCTCTCCTTCTCCTCCTCCTCCTCTTCTTCTTCTTCCTCCTCCTCCTCCTTCTCCTCCTTCTTCTCTCTTTTTTTCCTCTCTCCTCTATACTACTCCTCTTCCTTCTCCTCCTTGTTCATCTTGTCAATACTGGGGCTTGAACTCAGGGCCTGTGTACTGTCTCTGAGCTTTTTTTTTTTTTTAGCTAAAGTCTAACATTCTGCCACTTGATCCACAGATCCACTTCTGGCTTTTTTGGTTCTTAATTGGAAATAAAGCGTCTTACAGACTTTCCTGCCCCAGCTTGCTTTAAACTGCAATCCTCACATCTCAGCCTCTTGAGTAGCTAGGGTTATAGGCATGAACCACTGAGGTCTGGCAGTATTATTACTATATTATTATTTTGAGTGCTGAGGATTGAACCCAGAGCTTGGTGCATGCTAGGCAAGTGCTCAACCTCAAATCAACTGTAATGATACTTATTGTATTATATAATTATATACCTGAGGTATTTTTACTCATGGCTGGTGCCCTCTACCACTTGAGCCATCATTTCATGTTCAGCGTTGTGCTGGTTATTTGGAAATAAGAGTCTCTCAGATTTGTTTGCCTGGTCTGGCTTTAAACCTTGCTTTCCAGATATTTGCCTTCTGATAGCTCTGATTATGAGCTTGAGCCCTTGGCAGCTGAAATTAAATTGTCTTCTTTTGAAGGCATTTGACAATATCCTTAGCATTTCCAGGATAGATAGAGACATCCTTTAAAAATTTTTAAGTGTTAAAACTGACACACTACCAGTTTCAAGTGACTCACGCTTGTCATCTTAGCTATTCAGAAGGCAGAGATTTAGAGGATTGCAGTTCAAAGCTAACACAAGGTAGAGAAGTCCACAAGACTCCATCTCCAAAATACCCAGCAAAAAACAGGGCTAGAAGTGTGGCTTGAGCCTGAGAGCTCCATCCTTGAGCAAATAAACTGAACAAGTGTTGTGGCTCTGAGCTCAAACCCTAAGATTGCCAACAAGCAAACAGAAAACGAAACTGATATTTTAAAATTGTACACATTAAGACATATATTCTCAATGTGTACAGGAAGCTTATAGATTAAGAAGTTTTATGTTATAGCACAAGATTAGTTGTAAACACTCTTTCTCCCTGATAATCATATTCAAAAATATCACAGTAAATCCCCCCAGTCCATCACATACGCAGGCTCTACAGGAGGGTATGGTCCCAAATAGAAGTTCAACATTCCTTGTATTCTCTTTATTTATTTATATATTTTCATGACAATCCTGGGTGTATGCCTGTGGTGTATTTCCATTGCACAATTAGGTAACACTTTAACAAAATGAAAACATTGTTTTTTTTTTTTTTCCAGAGGAGGATAGGGAAGAGAAGGGGGACAGATAAAGACAGTAAGCAACAATGACTAAATGCAATCATAATATTTGATGTACATATGTGAAACTTAATGGGATGGGTAGGGTTCGGAGAGATGGGAGAGAATGATGGAAGCGGTGACATTGATCAGGATGCCTTGTATTCATAAACAAATACGTTGAATTGAAATCTCTTTGTTCAGCTATTTAAAGATATAATAATATAGGGGTGGCAATGTGGCTTAGTGCTGTAATGCTTGCCTAGCATGCATGAAGCCCTGGGTTGATTCCTCAGTACCACATAAACAGAAAAAAGCCAGAAATGACGCTGTGGCTCAAGTGATAGAGTACTAGCCTTGAGCAAAAGAAGCTCAGGGACAGTGCCCAGGCCCTGAGTTCAAGCCCCAGGACTGGCCAAAAAAATAAAAAAGATATAATAGTATAGAAAGAAAATCAATCTACCATCAGATAGTTGTTCTTAGTACTATCTGTTATTGTAAAGTGACTTTGGAAGGAAGAATGTAAAACTCTCTAGAAGCATGAGTACAAAAATACCTTTGGAAAGGCAAATGTTTCTTTTCTATTCCTGTTCATTCCTAAGTGGCTGGCCTGTCTCTTTTTAGACATGGGTTCTATGCTAGCGAGGATGGTACTCAGGTACCAGATGAGAAGCACCGTGGAGGAAGGAGCAGCTGCAGGGAGTGATGAAAATTTCTCTGAAGATGTACTGGATAAGCTTGGTGAATGGACTTTCATTCCAGATTCTTCCATGGACAGTGTGTTTGGTCAAAGTGATGATCTGGATAGTGAAGGTATTTATTATCAAACATAGTACCCTTTATAGTTCACACACACACACACACATGGGCCTGGAACAATTAATACTAATTAATTAGTACTAATTCCCACCAAAGCATAGGGAAAAACTTGAGTAAGAAATGCGTTTGTTCATGGACATAGGCTTTCTAACTCCAATTGAGACTGTGGCTCCAGAAAAGGAGTCTCTGGCCTTTCTACTGTGATTCGTTGCTCTTAGTTCACAGGCAAGATCACACTGCAAACACTGATATTGTCTAGTATTGACTAAAATTTTCTATGCTTGGGTCAGTGCCATTATTTTGATACAGTGATGCCAACCTTGCCAGAAAATGTAGGTAAAGGCTGTGATAGTACTTGGAATGTGGGAAGGACTGACTAAAATCTTTTATTTTTACATTTATTGTGGCCAACATAGTAAGAGTAATTTTTTTGTGTGAGCCAGTCTTGGGCTTGAACTCAGGACCTGGTCTCTGTCCTTAAGCATTTTTGCTCAAGGCTAACAGTCTATACCACTTGAACCACAGCTCCACTTTCAGGTTTTTGGTGGTTAACTGGAGATAAGAGTATTATGGACTTTCCTGCCTAGGCTGGCTTCAAATGACCATCCTCAGATCTCAGCTTCCTTAGTTGCTTGTATGATAAGTGTGACACACTGGGATCTATGTAGTGTCAATAATATAAATATTTAAACAGCTTAAGTATCAGTAATATAAATAATTAAACAGCTTACTTGACATAATTTAAAAAACAATATGTTAAGATATATAACAATAGTGATTATGGGTGACATATTTAGCACAATGAATCTTTTTTTTCTTTTTTTGGGGGGGGGGTCCGGTCGTGGGGCCTGAACTCTGGGCCTGGGTGCTACCCCTCAGCTCTTTAGCTCAAGGCTAACGCTTTATCACTTGAGCCACAGTGCCACTTCCGGCTTTTTTCTTTTTGCTTATGTGGTGCTGAGGAATCCAACCCCTTCAAATTACCTGGTTGCATTTTCACATACATGCGTTGGATATTATGACTGTATTCACCCACCCTTCCTCTCTCCATTTGAATGTCCCACTTCCCTTGAGCCTCACCTGCCTCTGACAAAACATGTTTCAGCCTGAATATAATTTTAGTGTCATACTAGACAGGTAGTGTTCGTATCAGTTGTAAAAGGGGTCTTGTTTAAAGAAATATGGTGTACACAACTAAATGCTATAAAGTCAATTTGGGTATGTTGCTTTGATAATTTATCTATAGCACTTGAAATTTATTCTTTTCCTTTCCAAACTAAAGAATGATGGAATTTGTAATCTTACAAACCATTTTATGTAAATTTTTGCATCTTATGTATCTTTACAAATCTGATTCCTATTGATCTTTACTCTTATTTAGAAAATTCATAATATTAAGAATAGTTTTCATTTCTAATTTTTATTTCAACCGAGCTCTTTAAATATGATATGGTGCAATAGCACTTGCCTAACATGTTTGAAACTCTAGAATCAATCTCTGAGGCTACCAAAAAAATTCATAAAGGACAAATGTCAACTAAATACATGGAAGAAAAAACCCCTGTTAAAAAATTCAAATAGCCAGGTGCTGGTGGCTCACGCCTGTAATCCTGGCTACAGAGGAGGCTGAGGGCTGAGGATCACGGTTTAAAGCCAGTCCGGGCAGAAACTCTTATCTCCAATAAACCACTAGAAAACCGGAAATGGTGCTGTGGCTCAAGTGGTAGAGCACTCGCCTTGAGCTGAAGAGCGCAGGGACAGAGCCCAAGCCCAGAGTTCAAGCCCCATGACTGACAAAAAAATAAAAAACCAACTCAAATAGTCACACTCATGATGATGTATCTTCAACCATTTAAATTGTGATTGTAATATTTATAGCCAGTTTTTAAACATTTGTGAGAAAATTTCATTAATGTCTATATATTTTTTGTGCTAGTTCTAGGGCTTGGATGCTCTTGCTTAGCTTTTTCAATCAAGGCTAGAATTCTACCACTTGAATCATGCCTCCACTTCCTTATGAGAAAATTTCTGAGAAACGAAAATGAGTGAAGGAATAATATTCATCAGATTTGTGTACACAGTTCTCTCTGCTTTTTGTATATACATGTATTTACTATTCAGTGTTAACCACTGACATTCTTGTCTTACTTACTATAAGTAGACCCAGTGCATAGATTTTTTTTCTTCTGTCTTAATCTAGCACTTAACTCAGTATTTAATCCCTAGATGTAGAAAAAGTAGTTTAACTCTTAAAATGAAAAGCCATCTTAGTTTATCATCTTTATGCAAAAGGTATCACAAAGAAAATTGATTGTGAAATTTCAATTAATAAAAATAATAACCTCCTAGGAGTGAACATCTTATGATTGAGGTATCTGTTCTTATTCATGTTCATGTTATTTTATCATTTCAAAATAGGAAGTGAAAGTTCATTTCTTGTGAAGAAGAAATCCAATTCCATTAGTGTGGGAGAATTTTACCGTGATCCTGCGTTGCAACGTTGCTCCCCAAATTTGCAAAGGCATTCCAATTCATTGGTATGTTAAACTGTGATTGTGTTGTTTGGTTATTGACATTCTGCTTTGTGTGTGTATGTGTGTGAGAGGGTGTGCTGACACTGGGGCTTGAACTCAGGTCCCTGTACTCTCACTAGGCTTTTTCTACTTAAGGCTGGTACTCTACCACTTGAGCCACAGCTCCATTTCTTGCTTTTTTTTTTCCTGATTATTTGGAGAAAAATTCTCATGGACTTTGCTACCTGGACTGGCTTCAAATCTTCAGATCTCAGCCTCCTGAGTAGCTAGGATTATAGGTGTGAGCCACAGACCCTAACTGTGCAAGTACATAGTTTGAAAGGCCATTTATGCACTTAAATGGATTGTTTTCTTTTGTATTCTTGATTGGGCTCTTGGTTTGAATTTGCCAATTTCTCCCCATAATTATAGATACCAGTTATTCCATTAAAATATTTCATGGCTGCTTCTATATTGTTTGAAAAATAAATCTCAACGACTTTGAAAACCTGATAGCACTTTTATATTAAATATTATTGTTTGTTTCATAGGGGCCTGTTTTTGATCATGAAGATATGCTGAAGCGAAAAATAAAAATATTGTCTTCAGATGATTCAGTCAGTAAGTATTTGGAGGCACTAATAAGTATACAGATATTGGGGGCAGAATATAATGCTTTGTTAAATTTTCTTTGCTAATTTAAATCTCCTTGAGTCCTAGTTCATCTTATATAATCTTCGTAGGTACTTACTTAATAACTCCACAGGCTTGAGAAAAATGAAATGGAGCTGGGAATTAAAACAAACGAACAAAATTATTAGCCAGGTGCTGGTGGCTCATGTCTATAATCCTAGCTACTCAGAAGGCTGAGATCTGAAGATTGTGGAATGAAGGCAGCCCTGACAGGTAAAGTCTGTGAGACTCTTATCTTCAATGAAGTGACAGAAAAAGTTAGAATTAGCGCTGTGACTCAAGTGGAAGAATGCTAGCCTTGACCAGAAGTTGCTCAGGGACAGTGCCCTGGCCCAGAGTTCAAGCCTCACATTCAGCTAGCACTTTACCACTTAAGCCACCTCCAGCCCAGATTTTTGTGAGTTATTTTGGAGTTGGAGTCTCAAAGACTTTTATTGCTTATATGACCTTGAATTGATCTCAGTTTCCTGAATAGTTAGAATTAGAGGTTGAGCCACCAGCATCCAGCTTCCAGCTCCTTTCTTTGTTTTTTTCTTTTCTTTTTTTTTTTTAATGAGACAGGTAAAATATGTTTATTTGTTATATGTCTCAGCCATGGGAAAGTAAACTCCCTTCGTTTGGTTTTGCTACTGAATACCCAATGCCTTCAAGAGAGCTTGACACTATGTGGTACTCTGCAGACTTTGACCAAGTAACTTTTAACATTGTGTGCTTACCTTCCCATTGTTTGCTTGTTTTTGACAAAGGGTCATCAAAACTTCCATCTCACATGAGGCATTCAGACAGCATTTCTTCCCTGGCTTCTGAGAGAGAGTATATTACGGCATTAGACCTTTCAGCCAATGAACTCAGAGATATTGATGCCCTGAGCCAGAAATGCTGTATAAGTGGTCATTTGGAGCATCTTGAAAAGTTGGAGCTTCACCAGAATGCACTCACCAACTTCCCACAGCAACTATGTGAAGTAATTTCAACCCATTCTTATCATGTGTAGGACACTGCAAGGGCTAATGCATGAATACCTAACTTGTGTGGTTACATTTTTCAAAAGCAGGCTCTACTTTTGTGTCATTGGGCAGTAATTCTCTCATTGTCTCGGTGTTCAAAGACATCTAGCCAGACAGACAATGAAACTGGACACTTGACTGACAAGGAATTCCAGGTCTTTTCCTGATCATACAGAAGAAAATACCTTAGAGTAAAAAGAAAATCAAATTGAAATGTCATTCAGGAATTATATATCTATAAAAAATTCAATTTAGGATGTAGGAGAGAGTCTGGCCTGTGCTGAGCAGAGTGAGGACTAACAATTTCTCCTCTGGGGTTGTGGGTCATGCCTGTAATCCCAGCTACTGAGGAAGCTGAGATCTGAGAACTGAAGTTCGAAGCCAGCCAGGGCAAAACAGGTCTGTGAGACTCTTCTCTTTAGCCAGCAAAAAGCTAGAAGCGGAGGTGTGGTTCAAGTGGTAGAGTACTAGCCTTGAGCAAACAAGTTCAGGTCAGAGCCCAGGCCATGGGTTCAAGCCTGAGGACTGGCACATGCGCGCGTGTGTGCGCACACACACACACACACACACACACACACACACACACTCCTTTCCTTCTGAATAAATTTGTGAGATCAGAAACAACTTAAACCAGTCTTCAATATGTCTCTGTAATCTCATTAAACTCTGGAATTTTTTGTGAGCATAAACATATTGACGTTTAAAGAGGAATTCAGAGAGATGGTTATTTCTGAGACTTTAGCACTTTGACAGTAATCCATACCAAAATTTTTACAACTAACCCACGCTGGAAGCCTGTGTTTGCTTTACCATTATAAAATTAGAATTGCTTGAAAATAAAAACTAGAGATCTGAAACAAAAAGTCCCATTTAAAAAAAGAAGTTCTGACATTAGAAATGTATTACCTAGGACTACTTTCATAGTTAAATATTAATATTATTATCTTTAAGTAGTTGTATACAGGGTTTCAATTCCACATGTCAATTGATGAGTACAACAACATTTTGATCAATGTTACCTCCATTCCTTCATTCTCCCCCATCTCTCTCTGCCCCACCCATCCCCTTCAGTTACATGGTTCCAATTCCACATGTGTACTTTGAATATTATGACTATTTATCTACCCTTCCTCTTTATGTTCGTTCATCTATCCCTCTTCCTTCCACCCCTCCACCTTCCTAACAAGTTACAGCTTCCTTGGTATTCATTGTGTTAAACTGTAAGTTAAATGTTCCAACTAGTTACACCAGATTAATTCTTACTTATGTTAAAATGTGTAATGATTTCTAAATGGTAGTATTTCTTTTAGTGTCATCCCAAGATTATGTTCAGCCAATAAATCATTAGCTTGAATATTAGCTGAGGCTTATTTTCCAGCTTGCTCTTTATAGACATATTCTACCCAAAAAGCTGGATGAACTCTCAAACCTATTCTTGTGAAATTGCTTTTGGTTGTGAACCTATGCTGTTTTTCCTAGTTGGGCCAGTAATTATTGTGGCATTCAGTTGTGGATTGTGTTTTCAGAGTAACTGTAGATGGTTAATTGAGAGCTACCAAATGCAGAAATCTGAGCTCAATGTGTTTCTCAAATGGTTCTTTTCAAAATTTTACAACTGTCTTTTCAGACCCTAAAGTGTTTGACACACTTGGATTTGCACAGTAATAAGTTCACATCCTTTCCCTCCTACTTGTTGAAAATGAATTGCCTTGCCCACCTGGATGCCTCTCGAAATGACATTGGACTCCCAGTGGTGTTAGATCCGGCCTTGAAGTGCCCCACCCTGAAGCAGTTCAACTTGTCATATAACCAGCTCTCTTCTGTACCCGAGAACCTCGCTGAAGCTGTGGAGAAACTGGAGCAGCTCATCTTAGAAGGGTCAGAAAAGCTTTAATTAAAACAGCAGGCTTAAATGGGCATCGGTGGTTCATACTTATAATTCTAGCCACTTAAGAGGCTGAGATCTGAGAATCACAGTTCAAAGTCAGCCTGAGCAGGAAAGTCCGTGAGACTCTTACCTCCAGTAAACCACTCAGAAAACCAGAAGTGGCATTGTGGCTCAACTGGTAGAGCGCTAGCCTTGAGCTGAAGAGCTGAGGGACAGCGCCCAGCCCAGAGCTCAAACCCCATGACTGACAAAAACAACAACAAACAGCAGGCTTGGTTTCTGGTCATGGTTCACTCCTGTAATCCTAGCTCCTTGGGAGGCTGAGATCTAAGGATTGTGGTTCAAAGGCAACCTGGACAGGAAAACCTGTGAGACTCTTCTCTTCATTTATCCACCAAAAGCTGGAAGTAGAGCTGTGGCTCAAATGGTACAGCACTAGCCTTGAGTGGAAAAGCTCAAGGACAGTGCCTAGCTGTGAGTTCAAGCCCCAGAATAGGCACAATACAAGAGTTTATATGAATTTAATGAATTCCATTAAATACTATAAATATAAAATAAAATGAACCAAGGGACATAGTATTACAACTTTGTTAATTGACTTAAATTTTCACAAGCGATTTTAAAATTAGCAATTCTGCTTTGATCCTATTCTTTGATGGCAATTTTATTTTGTTTTAAAGTGTATGACCTTATGCAAGTTAATCCTCATTTTTGTCTTTTACAACTAGGAATAAAATATCAGAAATATGTTCCCCTTTGAGCCTGAAGGAATTGAAGGTTTTAAACCTTAGTAAGAACAACATCTCATCCCTGCCAGAGAACTTTCTTAAAGCTTGTCCAAAAGTAGAGAGTTTCAGTGCCAGGATGAATTTTCTTGGTAAGTGCTCTAGGAGTATCTTTCTCTTCCTTCCAGGCTTTCTAACTCCCAAAGGATGTATCAAACATGAGCATTTGAGGTGGAAATTTATCTATCTTTTAAAATATATGTGTATATATATTTATATTTGTGCTGATACTGGGACTTGAACTCAGGGCCCAGGTGTTGTCCATTAGCTTTTTCACTCAGGCAGGGCTATTAGTCTACCACGTGAGCCACAGCTCTACTCCTGGCTTTTTGGTGGTTAATTGGCAATACAAATCTCATGAACTTTACTGCCCAGTGTGGCTTTGAACCTCAGTTCTCAAATCTCAGCCTCCTGAGTAAGTATTACAGGATTGAGCTACATTGGTCTATTGTTTCTGCAAGGAAATTACTTTCACTGTATTCATTCTTTTTCAGCCTCTCCATTAGCTATCCACCTCCTGCTAATATTCCTCCAACAGGGCTTGTTTTAGTTTCCTGTCAATATTATTACTATTTGTTCATTCTTGGCCAGGCACCAGTGGCTCATGCCTGTAATCCCAGTACTCAGGAGGCTGAGATCTGAGGATCAAGGTTCAAAGGCAGCCCAAGCAGAAAAGTCCGTGGGACTCATCTCTTAACTAGCACAAAAGCCAGAAGTGGAGGTAGATATAATAGAGTACCAGCATTGAGTGAAAATGCATAGCAAGAGCTGGAGGCTGAGTTCAAGACCCTACAAGCACATAATCATCATCATCGTCACTATGATAATAATAATGATGACCATAATAATTATTGCTGAGACCTGATGGCACATACTGGTAACCCTAGCTACTCAGGAAGCTGAGATATATGAGGATTTCAGTTCAAAGTCAGCCTGGGCAGAAAAGTTCATGAGACTTACTTCAAATTAGCCAGCAGAAAGCCAGAAGTGGAGATATGGCTAACTTAGTAGCGCACCAGCCTTCAGTGGAAAAAACAAGGAGGCGGCAAAGCAGTCCTTGTGTTCAAGTTCTAGTACCTAAACACAGACACACAGTCACACATACACACACAGATACAGACATACATACACACATATACATATGAACACATATGCACACATACAGATCATATGACCAAGAAGTCTTGTATTATTGTAGCATCTTTCATTGGTCTATAAGGCACTCTTTGTGAGATTGTACCATAAATAAGTTTTATCCTTATACTATATTATGCATTAGTAAACTGTTCAAAGGTGTTTTTTAATATATTTACCCAATAGTAATTTGAGCTAATCTATTCTCTGTCATGTAAAACATCACATAATTTAAAGTAAATATTTTAATCATTTTTTACTTTATAAATCTGTGCTGCAGAATTTGTATGGTGTCAGACCTATTGAGTAGAGCCCTATTTTAAATATAACACATCCAAGCTGGTATTGTTTTAAAGCTTAGAATAAATTTTGGCTAAATATGTGGAACATTTTTTATTATCTTGTGGAATTATTAAGCCTGTTACCCTATTTTATAAAGTAGAGTTGTTTTCTACTACCAGAATGAAGATGGAACATTAAATTAAGTGGGATATCACTGGTAACTGCTCCGATTGCATTGAATAGATATCAGTTCAAATGATTAAAAAATTCATTATTTTATTTTTATTTTCTTGCAGCTGCTATGCCTTTCTTGCCTTCTTCCATAACAAGCCTAAAACTATCTCAAAATAAATTTACATGTGTTCCAGATGTAATTTTAAATCTACCACAGTAAGTGTCTTGCTGTTTTCTTTTTAAAACTGCATGAGTTGAGTATTTAGAAACATGGTTTTCATTTAGATGTATAAGTGTAATTCATTTATAAGCCTTCTTAGCTTAAGTTTTTATATGTATATGAATTTGATTTTTTCACTAGACAAAAGATCCAAGTATTTAAACTTTTATGTTAATTTACTGAACTGTTGTATACAAACAACTGATTATTTAATTGCTATATCGCTTTAATCCAATGGGATAATAATCACTAGCTGTCATTTTCATTCAAATTTTATTTGTTCTCAGAAGTTGATATGTTTTCATAATACCATGAACTTTCAAACTATATTTAAGTTATGTGTGAGTGACAATTTTGGTAGAGATTTTGGAGGTTTGGGGTTAACTTCATTATAAACAAAAAAATCTTCCTGCAACTACTAATGTGGACATTAGGATTTCAAGTGTGTTGTCATTTGTGTGTGTGTGTGTGTGTGCACCATTACCCCATGATCTTGTTTGGCTTTTTTTTTTTCTTTTCTCGAGGCTGGCATTCCACCACTTCTAGCGTTTTGTGGTTAATTGGAGTTAAGAATCTCACAGTCTTGTTAGCTCAGGCTGGCTTCAACCTGTGATCCTCAGATCTCAGCCTCCTCCATATTTAAAATTACAGGAGTGAGCCATTGGCACCCAAGCATGTGTGTTGTCATTTTAAATATTATTGCAATTATATTATGCCTTATAAACGAAATTTATAATCTTATTTGCTTTGGTGTTCTATATGTGTAAATATATACATATTTAGGCAAATAGTAATTATAATCTTTCCATATATGGTGTCAGACAACCATAAACTGGTTAACTGAAATGTAGCTTTGGAATGTGTCAGACATTTTTCTAACTGCAAGACTGTGGGCTCTCTCTTTAATCTTCCTCATTTGATTGGAGCTCTTGTTATTATTTCCAGTTTAATCTCAGTAGAGAGAAAAGTTATCTTCAAGGAAGTCAACACTGGTTGGTTCAATTCAGACTCTCAACTCTTAACATATAAGCTCTTATATGTAACTTTTATGTATTACCCATTGAATATAGGTAGTATTGTGTTTTAAATGTAACATGTTTTTGAATATGCATTTCAAAGCAAAAATATTTGCTATGGTGGATAAGGAAAAAAAATATGACAAAAAAGTCTCTTTCTGCCTAGGGAACTAAATATAATTCAGTCTCTAATTCTACCATGGTTTAGAAATGATCCTTAGGTGCCCATTTCAGTCCTTCCAATGCATTTCTTTGTTTTGCTTTGTGTCACAAATGAGCAGAGTTAGACATCTTAAGTCCTGATGGAAGATAAAGAGGATGGAGATAAAGATAAAGTAGATTACTGCTTCTCAGCTTCATTTTAAGTGCATTGATTGTTAGACATGCAAGAATGATCTCTGATGGAAAATTAGTATTATCTCTAGCTTCTTATTTTCCTTGCCTTTTTTGGTGCATGTAATAGGTTTCAAACTCAGGACCTTGTGCACTTACTTTTTTGCTCATAGCTGGCATGCTACCACTTGAGTGGTACCACTTCTAGTTTTTTGCCAGTTAACTGGTGATACAAGTTTCTCACATTTGTTGGTCCCAGGGTAGCTTTGAACTGTGATTCAGTCTTCAGATCTCAGCCTCCTGAGTAGCTTAGGATTACAGGGATGAGCCACTGGTATTCAGTTTCCATGCATTTTCATGATAACTGGGGCAAAAATCTAGTAGATTTTAAAATGAGAGTAGTGCTTTGGTCTAGCAGGTGGTACCACTATGTGAGCTCTAAATTCTCTGGGTGAAAGAGCTCAGTATATAGTTATGAAAGTCGGACTGTTGCACAGTCAGATGTACCTCCATTTTGCTGGCTGTTATTCTCCCTGCAGGCCTACAGTCACGTGTAACAGTTTTTCTGCAAACCTTGAATAGCTCTCCTGTCTGAGAACAACCCATTGGAACCAAGGGCCTGTCACAGGCCATGCTCCATGCTCAGTACTATAATTATTATAATGAAAGGAGCCAGTGCAGGAGTGTGCCCACATACTATAGCAATTATCTCTAAGACCTAGTCTCTAAAGGGTCCTCTCTGTAATCAGTGGAAATTATAATTTAGACTGAGTGCTATCAGTGCCAATTATAATTTCTCATTCACCATAAACATTTGTATGGCTCAGGTCTTTTTCTCCTTCTGAGACTACACATTCACATACCTGAACTACATAAAAGAAAGTGGACCTTGATTTTTTTTATAGTTATGCCTTTATATATGCATTACTACATGTTTCAATACATATATGTTTCACATGTTGTTTCAATGTTCATATGATATTTCAATGTATATATTGTGTGATCTTCAAGCAATGTATATATTTATTATATGATATTCAAGCCATGAAAATGTGTCTCTGAAGAAATTGTTATTTCTTTTGAGCAAAAGCATTCAAGGCTTTAACTGTAAATACAGCATATCTATTGGTAGTCATCCTACTGGGTAGTTGAATCTTAATTTTTTTTTTGCAGGGCTTTGCTCCTGCTAGGCAGGTACTCTACCATTTGAGCCATAATTCCTGCTTTTTTGCCTTGATTATTTTATAAATAGAATCTTGTTTTTTGCGTGTGTTGGACTAGACCACAGTCCTCTTATTTGTACCTTTTTTTGTGGCTGGAATGATAGGTACACACCAATTATGTCAGACTTATTGGTTTAGGTATAGGTGAGTCTTTGCCCTTGTTGGCTTCAAATCATGATCCTCCAGATCTTAGCATCTCGAGTGAATAGCTAGGATTACAATTGTGACCACTGTGCAGAGAAAGCTGTTCTTAGTGGTCCTTATTTGTTTCAACTGCCATCCCAAGGAAACTACCTTTGTGTTTCTCATGTGTCCTTGGATGTACTCACATATTCACATGCCTACCTACATGCAAATTAAACTTATAACAATAAGTAACGTATAAGCATTAAATTTATATCTTATTTTTGGCTGAAAATTGCTTGTGATGGTTATTTCATGAAGCTCTCATCTTGACATTGTGTCATTCTAGCTTACGGTCCTTGGATATGAGCAGCAATGACATTGAAAGTCTGCCTGGACCTTCACACTGGAAATCTTTGAACTTAAGGGAACTCTTGTTTAGCTACAATCGGATCAGCATCTTGGACTTGAGCGAAAAAGCACACACATGGTCTAGAGTAGAGAAACTACACCTTTCCCATAATAAACTGAAGGAGGTAAGAGGACACCTTTATTTGTGCAAAGTTATTGGAACTTTAAAAGGTATGTTTCATAATTTGCATGATCAAAAATTACCTTTAAAATGTATGTTGTGCCTTTCCTGGGGCTTGCACTTGGGGTCTGGGCTCTGACCCTGAGGTTTTTTTGCTCAAGGTTGGCACACTACCAGTTGAGCCACAACTTCACTTCTAGCTTTTTTGGTAGTTAATTGAAGATAAGAGTCCTGCAATCCTCAGATCTCAGCCTCCTGAGTAACTATGATTGTAGGCACGAGACACCAATGCCTGGCTAGCAATTCTGTTTAAGATCTGATTTGTGTGTGTGTGTGTGTGTGTGTGCGCGCACGTGCACGCGCGCGTATGTTTATGCACACGCACACATGTAAATAGTGGGGCTTGAACTTAATGCCTGCATGTTATCCTTAGCTTTTGCTCAAAGCTACTACTCTACCACTGGAGCCATACTTCCACTTTTGGCTTTCTGCTGGTTTAACTGGAGACAAGAGTCTCATAGAGACTGGCTTTGAACCACAACCCTCAGATCTCAGCCTCCCGAGTAGCTAGGATTACAAGCTTAATCCACTAGTGCCTTTTGGAACTCTTATGAAAGGAGGTGGGAATTGCAGATGACATCTGTAAGCCTTTGTTTCCTGGAAGCTTACACTTCCTTCTCGCTTACCAACAGATTTTGCCTTTATTATTTGTTTGTTTGTTTGTTATATTAAGATTCCTCCTGAGATTGGCTGTCTTGAAAATCTGACATCTCTGGATGTCAGTTACAACTTGGAACTGAGATCATTTCCCAATGAGATGGGGAAATTAAGCAAAATATGGGATCTTCCTCTGGATGAATTGCGTCTAAATTTTGATTTTAAACATGTCGGATGCAAAGCCAAAGACATCATCAGGTTATATCATGTTGTTTCTATTGATTTTTAATATACTTGTGGTAGATTTCCTGTCTGAGAGTTTGATGGATTAGGAAAATACAGGCAAATGAATAGTACTTTTTTAATATGAATATTCAACGTGCCATTTGCGATCTCTATGTGTTTCTGTCTGTCTGTATGAGATATTCAGTTTAAAAGAGATGACCTAAATCTTACTGTGCTGTCTATTCTTTTATTTTTATCTTCCAAACATCAGATTTCTTCAACAGCGGTTAAAAAAGGCTGTGCCTTACAACCGAATGAAACTCATGATTGTAGGAAATACTGGGAGTGGCAAAACTACCTTACTGCAGCAATTAATGAAAACCAAGAAATCGGATCTTGGGATTCAGGGTGCCACGGTTGGCATTGATGTGAAAGACTGGCCCATCCAAATCAGGGGCAAGAAGAGGAAGGACCTCATTCTAAACGTGTGGGATTTTGCAGGTATTTATGTTTCTGGGTAGTGTGTGTGTGTGTGTGTGTGTGTGTGTGTGTGTGTGTGTGTGTGTGTGTGTGTGTGTGTGGTTTTTGCCGTTGTCTGTGCCTTTTATTTAAGACAGGGATTTGACAGCTGAAGTTTTCTATTCTAACACAATAAAGATCTTATGGAACTATTCTGAAGCCATTTGTTCTGTTGACACCAGAACGGATGAGCATACAGGAAAAAGATGTTAGGAAGCAGATTTGCATAGGCTATCACTGGTGCTCTACCACTTGAACCATAACTCCTTTTAAGGATTTGTGCTAGTTAATTGGAGATAAAAAGTCTCTCAAATTTGTCTGCTGAACTTGTTTCAAACCACAGCCCTCATTTCTCAGCCTCCAGAGTAGCAGGGCTTACAAGTGTGAACCACTAGCATCTAAGAAAGGGTTCATTTTCTGGGGTTGGGACTTGAACTCAGGGCTTGGTGTTTTTACTTAGAGGCTGGTGCTCTATAACCTGAATCATGCCTCCAACTACTGTCTTTCTTTTTAAAATATAGTAGAATTCCTATGTATCTATATAGATATATAGATTTTCTTGATCCATTCATCTACTGAGGGGCATCTGGGTTGGTTCCATATCTTAGCTATGGTAAATAATGCTGCAATAAACATAGTTGTGCTGGTAGCTTTAGTATGGCCTTGTTTGTGATCATTTGGGTAAATGCCCAGAGGTGGAATTGTTGGGTCCTAGGGGGAGCTCTATGTGTAGTCCTTTGAGGAACCTCCATTCTGCTTTCCAAAGTGGTTGAACAAGTTTATACTCCCACCAACAATGTAGTAAGGTTCCCTTTTGTCCACATCCCCTCCAGTATCTGTTGTTATTAGAGCTCTTGGTTATAGCCATTTTAACTGGGGTGAGGTGGTATCTCAATGTTTTGATTTGCATTTCTTTCATGGCTAGAGAAGTTGAGCATTTCTACATGTCTATTGGCCATTCTTATTTCCTCTTCAGGGAAGTCTCTTTTATTAATGGGATGGTTGTTTTTTTTGAGGATTTGTTTTTTGGAGATTTGAAGGAATTCTATGCTTCCATCAGAAAGAATGATACCACCCCATTTGTAAGGAAATGGAAGGACTGGGAAAAAATCATATTAAGTGAAGTAAGCCAGACCCAAAAAAACATAGGTCTCATGGTTTCCCTTATTTGCAATATTAGTATACATCTAGGATAATCTTAGCAGATGAGCAAAATAGCTTAATAGCTATGTACATACTACCATATAAGATGATGCTAAGCGAAGTGAACTCCAAGACATGGACACAAGAGGTTTTACTTTGTTGTTGTTGTTCTCAATGTACTACGTGATATCTTTTTTCTTTTGTGTTTTTTCTCCCTATGGTTTATCCCATTTTCACTGTGTTCAATTTTGGTACCCTGGGTATTGTATATATGTTTATCTGAATTAGGGAAGGGAAGAGAACAACAAAATGACGAGACAGAGGACAAAGGGGGAATTTATGCAACATCAATTCTCAGGTTGGGAATGATCTGTACAACTTGTGGGGCAGGGGAGGGGAATTAGGGAAGGTGTAACAAGTTAAACAAGTAATGTAATCACTACCTTTTTATCTAACTGTAACCCCTGTGTACATCACCGTAACAAAAATAAAACATAGAGGAAGGAAAGATTATTGTCTATTACATGGAAGACCTAAAAGTGCTCTAACCTTCATTTAGGTCGTGAAGAATTCTACAGCACTCACCCCCACTTCATGACCCAGCGAGCACTATACCTTGCTGTCTATGATCTCAGCAAGGGGCAGGCGGAAGTGGATGCCATGAAACCCTGGCTCTTCAATATAAAGGTGATTTGTTTTGATCATTGCCAAATAGAAAATAATCCTCTCTCTCTCCCTCTCTCTCTCTCTCCCTCTCTCTCACTCTCTTACTCTATCTCTAGTAGATGCTAACAAATGATCCAAATGCTTCCTCAGTTTTCTTGTTTTATTTTTAGTTAAAGAGACTAAAATTGTGAGCTGGGAAATTTTCTGAGTAATAAAGTTATGATTTAGAAGTAGTACATTCCATAGTGGGTGAGTATTATTGATACCTGATGTGGTTTGCTGAATATTTATTTAATTTAGAAGCATATTTAGCAAAGAGCCTGTTTTAAGCATTAAAATCTAAGAACTGCATATAACTGATGAGAAAGCCACCCAAAATGTGGTAAGAATTACATTTTAAAAGGCTCTAAAAATACCTTTATATGGGTGTGTGTGTGTGTGTGTGTGTGTGTGTGTGTGTGTGTGTGTATGTGTGTGTGTGTATGTGTTATTACATTTGCTAGGCAGGCACTCTACTAACTTGAGCCATACCTGTAGTCCTGCTTTGACTTTCCAATAGGGCCTCATTCCAATTTTGCCTAAGCTGGCCTCAAACCTATGATTCGCCCTACCTTTGCTTCCTGAGTAGCTGGAACCACACATATGCGCTTCCACACTGGACTGTTTTGGAAAGTGGGTGCCTTGCTAAGTTCTTGCCTGTACCAGCTTCCAAGTGTGATTCTTTTATTTCTACCTCTCAAGTTAGCTGGGATTATAGGCATGCTCTGCTACTCCCGGCATAAAGATATCTTTCGAAACTTTCTTTGGTTACAGTATTTCTTTTATGTTTAAGGAAATGTCTTAGTCTGTTTTGTGCTTCTGTGACAGAATACCAGAGGCCGGAGTAATTTATGAAAAGCACTAGCATGGCAGAAGTTAGAAGAGGCTCCATTTCTCAGTACCACTGTCTTAGCAATTACATTTCCAGCACATATTCATTGGGGGAAACATGCAAACTGTAGTAGGAAGGAAACACAATTGTATGTGTGTTATTCTTCAAGTCTTTTAGTTTCTCATTACTGCTCAGCTGACACTCCTAGGTGGCAGATTTCAGCATGTATGATTTTAAAGCCAACACAGATGTGTTTTGTGTTGGTCCTGGCAGGCTCGTGCGTCCTCCTCCCCGGTCATTCTTGTGGGCACACATCTGGACGTTTCTGATGAGAAGCAGCGCAAGGCCTGCATAGGGAAAATCACCAAGGAGCTGTTGAACAAGCGAGGCTTTCCCGCAATCCGAGATTACCACTGTGTGAACGCCACGGAGGAATCTGATGCTCTAGCTAAACTTCGGAAAACTATCATAAACGAGAGTCTGAATTTCAAGGTAATGTGGCTTATGCCTACATCATATGATCAATTCTTAGATTGCTTAGAAATGTCAAAAATCTTGCCAGGTACTGGTGCTCATGCCTGTAATTCTGAGTATGAAGGAGGCTGAGATCTGGAGGATCAGAGTTCAAAGTCATCCCACCAGGAAAAGTCCAAGAGATTCCATTTCCAAAATAACCAGAGAAAGAGCTGGATTGGAGGCATGGCTCAAGTGGTAGAACATCAATAACTATAAAAAAAAAACCCAACCAAGGGTGAGAGGTCCTTAGTTCAAACCTTGGTACCAACACACACACACACACACACACACACACACACACACACACACACACGCACACACAGAGCATACAAAGTCTTGAGAAGACAGCAGTTACTTTAAAATTGTGGATATTTTCATAGCCCCTAGAATTATTAAAGCACTTATATATACTTATACTTAAATATAAATACTTATACTTAAATATATGTATACTGTATCTCATTTCTAATTTATAGAACTTGGAATAAAAACAACCGTTGGATTCTGAGAGAAATGAAGAGAAGGCTTCTAGGGCATAAAAATTTTCTTTTCTCTTTTTTTCTTTTTTCTTTTGTGCTGGTAGTAGGGCTTAAACTTGGGGTCTGGGCATTGACTTTTAGCTTTTTCACTCAAGGCAGGTACTCTGCCACTTGAGGCACAGCTTCTACTTTTGGCTTTTTTGTTAATTACTTGGAGCTAAGGGATTTCATGGACTTTCTGGCCTGGGATGCCTTTGTACTGCAATATGCAGATCTTAGTCTCCTAAGTAGTTAGGATTACAAGGATGAGCCACCAGCACCTGGCTTGCACAGAAAGTATTTCTAAAGGAGAAAATACTTTGATGCTGTTCTCTCCTGACTTCTTATCACATTAATTCAATCCAAGGATGAAAGTGAATATTTGGGTCAGGGGATCATCTGTCTTTTTCCTGTTCTTTAACTGTCCATTAGGTTCTTTGTGTTTGAAGTTTTATCTTATGTCTGTCTTTATCTTCTCAGTGGCTCCTTCATGACTCTTGTCTCTATGATGCCCAGCCCATTATTTTCTCTTAATATTGTGAGACATTTCTTTCATTGGCTTGTCAAGATGACTCCATCAATTTTGATCATGTCTAAATAATTACTGAGCTTGTGCAACTGAGGATTCAGGTTAGGATTTATGTTTTTAAATTCATAAAGTTCTCCTCTGATAAGCCAACTAAATTGCTCACCAGGGAATATATTCTTTCAGCAGTTACAGGAAAAGGAAATCTTCCCTGGGCTGTAATGGGACCATGGTCATAAACTGTTGTTGGAAAATATGGTGGAGAGATCAATAGAATAAACATAATGGACAAATCTCATTTTGTCTCCCTTGACTCAGCTCATTAGCACTAATGATGAAAATTATGGCTTATCACTAGAGCCCTGTTTGGCCTGGGAAGTCCAAACAGAGTGTTAACAATGGCCCACTACATTCTCAAAAGCATTCCAGTGTGAATAACAAATTACATGGTCACCCTGGTTATAACTCCATTTTGGCCAGCTAGCTTAGTTCTGTTTATTTCTGCAGTTAATACTCCTAAAACCTAATGAGCCATTTATGAGTGTGTTGACTTTGCAGCGCTCAAGAACAGCAGTTGTGTGCTTATTTCTTCCAATACCTTATTTATTACAGATAATAGAATATTTTGTTGATGTTGGATTGATGCTGGCATTTTAAGTAAGAAGAACTGAAGGACTGAAGGTTTTTTTGGTCTGTTTTTACCCTCTGTGGGACATAATGCTTACATGATATTTTTTAAAACATGCAAAATATGCTCATCCAACTACTCTGTTTATCCAAGTGGTTTT
Source organism: Dipodomys spectabilis (assembly GCF_019054845.1). Lineage (NCBI taxonomy): Eukaryota > Metazoa > Chordata > Mammalia > Rodentia > Heteromyidae > Dipodomys > Dipodomys spectabilis. Next base: position 8,129,974 of record NW_024870716.1, on the reverse strand, counting down.
CTTCTGAGACTACACCTGTACTTCAGGAATCTCATTGGGATTTGGAATATTTTAATAGCTTTTCTTTATGTCACACCTCTGTAAAAATATATCCTATGTTTCAACTGAATTCAGTTGAGACAAAATGTATAGGTAATGTGGTTTATTCTTTAAGCTGGACTATACTTCGTGTGTGTGTGTGTGTGTGTGTGTGTGTGTGTGTGTGCTGGAGGCCTCAGGGCCTGGTGCTGTCATTTGGTTTTTCCTACACAAGGATGGCATTCTACCAATTAAGCCATACTTCCACTACTGATTTTTTGTTGGTTAATTGGAGTTCTGAGTCCCATGCATTTTCCTGCCTGGGCTGGCTCAAACATGGACTTCAGTCTTCTGAGTAGTTAAGATTACAGGCATGAGCCATCAGCATTCAGGCATACTAAATAAGATTTTAAGTAGAAATTCTGATTGATTTGTCAGGGGAAAAAGGACATGGTTTTAGGAAGGAATCCAGAAATGGGGAGAGTTTGCCCTCTGGTGGTCCTTAAAAGTATTTTGGTTATTATGGTTAGAGATGTATTTCTCTTTAAAAATGGACTTTCAAGGAAAGAATGGTTTGGGAAATATGTTTATATAAACACTGCCATCCTAAGGCTGTTATATTTCTCTATTATTGGACAGTGATTATATCTAAGTGCAAGAGACAATTGAGCATGCTCTCCTGTCAGAATCATTGGTATTTAGATGGTTTCTAGTTTTTCAGGTTCAAGGTTTCATGAGAAAGCATAACTCATATAATTTTGTGTCTCCAGGTTTAACTGTTGATCTTTACAGTCCACAAGCAACACTTCCTAAATAACAAGAACAAAATTTGATACTTTTCCTCTAAGTGTCAATATTCTTATCTAATAAAAAAAATGTCCAAAAGATTTGTAATGCTTCATGATGTCTTATGCATTTACAGAACATGAGCTTAATGCTATAGAAAACAGAAATCTTTCATGATTAGTTGTTTGTCTAGGATATTGCCATGGTATTTCTAGATTAATTGAAAAATATTTCCATGCTATGTGATGGTTACTTCAAAATTGGCCTCTGTGTCCATAATAGTCTCATTTCCATTTCATCTTCTCATTGCAATTTGGATAGTAAACATCCTCTTGCAGTTTTATTCAAAAATACACTTCCGAATGAGACACTCATTTCAATAAAAACTACTAACTCTGAATTTTCCTCCCCGCTGACAAGTGTGAGATATAAAAAAGATTGTTATGGCTTGTTATTTGTGATTTTGCAGATTCGAGACCAGCCTGTTGTGGGGCAGCTAATTCCAGACTGCTACGTGGAACTTGAGAAAATCATTTTATCAGAGCGCAAAAATGTGCCAATTGAATTTCCTGTGATTGATAGGAAACGATTACTACAACTAGTGAAAGAAAACCAGCTACAGTTAGATGAAAATGAGCTCCCTCATGCGGTACATTTCTTAAATGAATCAGGTGTGTGTTGCTTCTTTTCTCCATGCTGGGTCATAGCAGTTTGTAAAGATGTGTCTGGATGTTGTATAGAATCTATATTGAAAGTTAAAGAGAACATCTATAAAATTCTTAAAAGAAGCCATTGCCTTAATTGTTTTGTTTCTTTTTGGACAATCGTCACATGCATAGCTGTTGAATCATACATTATGTCATAAGAAAACAAACTAAGGAACTGGAGTTGTGGTTCAAGTGGTAAAGCACCAGCTTTGAATGACAAAGTTAAATGAGAACATGAGGTCCTGAGTTCAAGTCCCAGTACTGGCACAGAGCAAGAGTAAATCTTTATAAGTCAGGTACTGGTGGCTTATATCTGGATTCCTACCTACTAAGGAGGCCAAGATCTGAGGATTGTGTTTGAAGCCAGCCCAGGCAGAACATCTTTGAGACTCTTATCTCCAATTAGCGAGCAAAAAGCCAGGAGCAGAGGTGTGGCTCAAGTGGTAGAGCATCAAACTCCAGTGAAAAAGCCAACTGAGAGCTCAAGGCCCTGAGTTCAAGCCCCAGGATCAGCACTCACTGGAGCACATGACTGGAAGCTGGTTTTAATCATGATATTCTGTTATATGAAGATACTGTCACATAGATGGTAATCTAACCACTTTCCTCATTATTCTTAGGTATACTGCGATAGGTTTGTTTATTTATTTACTTATTCAGTGCTGGTACTGAGGCTTGATTTCAGGGCCGGGGCTCGGTCCCTGAATTTTGCTGCTCAAAGCTAATGCTCTACTACTTGAGTCACCACTTTCTGGCTTTTTTTTTTTTTTTTGTGAGGGTGGTAGTTAACTGGAGGTATAAGTCTTACGGATTTTCCTGCCTGCACTGGCTTTGAACCACAACCCTCATTTTAGTCTTCTGAGTAGCTAGGATTATAGACATGGACCATTGGTGCCCGGCTTGTCTCAACTCTTTTGCTCAAGGCTAGCGCTCTGTCACTTGAGCCAGAGCTCCACCTACTGTGGGTTTTTTTAAATTTTGGCTTGGTTAAGTAGAGTTTCATGGACTTTCTTTCCCTGGCCTGCTTCAAACTGCTCTTCTCAGATCTCAGCCTCCTGAGTATCTAGAATGATAGGTGTGAGCTACTGGACTGGCACCTGGCTCTAAATTGTATTTTTCTTATTTTTAAGTAGTTGTACAAAGGATTTACCATTTAACAAATCAGTTTATATAAGTGAAATGCATTGTGATCAATGTATCCCTTTCATCATTTTCTCCTTTCTTCCCAACCCAACCCTTGTCCTCAATTTTCACGGGATATACATTGAATATTATGTCTGCATTCTCCTCTCCTTCCTCTCTTCATTCATCTAACTGATACCCCTTGACCTCCTCCCTATAGCTTTCAAATGCCAGTTTCTTGGCATTCATTTGGTTGGAGTGTGACTTAGTTTTTTTAAGGAATTACATCATTTGGTGGGTCATGGTGCTTGAATTCAGGGCCTGGGTGCTGTTTCTGAGTTCTTTTGCTTAAGGCCAGCACTCTGCCACTTTGAGCCCCAGCTCCACTTCTAAATTACATCGTTTGAATGTTCCTCTGCAAATACTTTTGCATACGCTTGCATGTGACCCTGTGTGTGTTTACTTGTACATGTCCTTCTTTATATTATTGGATGTTGAGCTAGGGGTCTAGGGTGCACAGCTATAGTCCCAGTTCTGCCTTCAGTGTGCTGAAGGCTTTTCATTTGGGTGCTACAGTAGTGGAACTAGGCTCTTCCTAAAGCCTCTTGATAATCTATGTGTTCCTCATTCTGTTTTTCACTGTTTGATGGATTTTTATTACAGGAGTCCTTCTTCATTTTCAAGACCCAGCACTGCAGTTAAGTGACTTATATTTTGTGGACCCCAAGTGGCTTTGTAAAGTTATGGCCCAGGTTGGTGACTTATATCGTGTGTGTGTCAGGGTGGGGTGGGGGAGGTGATTGGAGAGTATATCAAATAGTACCCAAAACATCAAGCATTTCAGTGTTTGTGTTTGGTTAAGGCAGAAACAATGATGTTCTAAGTATAGTATATTCCATAGAATTTTAGGAAAGAAGGAGAGGTATCTGAGTTCATTTCTCAATTTGTGCTAGAACTGGGGCTTGAACTCAGAGCCTTACTTTCTTGCTTGGCTTTTAGCTCAAGTTCTTGTGCTCTGTCCATTGAGTCACACCCCTACTTCTAGCTTTTTGCTGGTTAATGGGAGATTAGAATCTCATGGACTTTTCTATCCCAGGCTGGCTTTAACCTCAGTCCTCAGATCTCAGACTCCTGAATAGCTAAGATTATGGGTGGGAGCCACCAGCACCTCGCCTCAGAGTTCATTTTCATGTCTAAATTTCCAAGTCCTAGACAACTGTTTGTACTACAGTGGTCCATGCTACTTTCCTCAATCCTGATGGTATCTTTGGTCTGCTTTATTGGGTTAGTCAATGGGAAAAAGGCTTTCAGAAAATCCTTGGGATAAACTCAATTTGAGAAAGTGGGGTTTCTAGGCTTATGAAAACTCAGGATACCCTAGAGGGAGTTTGACTCTTAAGGGCACTGGTCTGAGCTCTAAATACTTTTTCCTTTGAAAACTATAGATTGCTATCGTTTCTCCACTTATAAGTTCATATGGAAAAAAAGATTTATTTTTGCTCAATGGTAGTTCATTGCAAATAAGTTTAAACAAATCGGTTATGATAACCTTTTTCTAGAAGTTGATTATGAAATAAACCACCAAACAAAACACAGTAGCTCAGGTTTCTCTATTCCAGTACGATTGTCTACATGGTAGCATACCAGCAGTATTTTTTTCCTTTCTAGACACTAACTCTCTCTTCCAAGTTCTTGACAAATATCCATACATTGCCACAGTGTCTTCAAGCAAGAGCTTGGAGAGAAGACAGGTACTCCCAGCATGTGCATACACATTTAAGAGCATAATGTACAGTTTTTCAAGGGGATCCCTAAATCCTTAAGATGATTATATATTTTAATATTAGAAATAGCTCTTCCAATTAAGCTTCAATGCAGATTAAATTCCCTTAAGTCTTCCTAGATACTGCTCCTACATTCCATATTAGAATCAAAAAAGGTAGACAATTTGAAGAGGGAACTTAATTCAAGCTAAATCCTGCACCAGAGAACTGGAGAACATAATGAAATATTGGTGTAGCTGGCATTTCATAAGAACGTGTCCATTTTTTTTAAATGTTAATTTTGGTAAATTTTTTTTAAAAACTTAAAATTTATGTAATTGTAACCCCTCTGTACAGTATGTTCACAAAAAATAAAAATTTTAAAAAACTTAAAATTTATTTAGTGAAATTCTTTTTTATTGTGAAAATACTGTAGAGAGGGGTTACGGTAAATTTTTTTATACTGTTTCTTGGACTTGAACTCAGGGCTGGGCACTGTCCCTGAGCTTTTTTTTTTTTTTTTTTCCTCAAGGCTAGCTAGTACTCTACCACTTGAGCCATAGCTCTACATCTGATTTTTTTGGTGAGTCTCACAGACTTTCCTGCCTGTGTTGGCTTCAAACTGCAATTCTTAGATCTCAGTCTCCTGAGTAGCTAGAATTATAGGCATGAGCCACAAGTGCCTGGCTTTAACTTAGATTTTCATTCTTTCATCCTTCAACATATACATGGTTTTTTAATATAATCAGTGGCAATGAAATTGTCATTGAATAATGTGACCAAAGACACATGCTTGCCATTAGCTTGATCTATGTTGAAATATCTTCTGAATGCTATAAACATTTTAAACCTTTATTTGCCAAAGAAGTATGCTACAATATTTCAAAGTATCTCCCTACTTCAATGGAATTGAAAAATTAGCTAACTTATGTTTGACTTAATTAGTAATTTATGGCATGTTATTATTATTATTTTTTGTTGGTGGTGGTCATGGGGCCTGAACTCTGGGTCTGGGCGCTGTCCCTCAGCTCTTCAGCTCAAGGCTATTCCTCTACTTCTTGAACCACAGTGCCACTTCTGGCTTTTTTCTGCTTATGTGGTGCTGGGGAATCAAACCCAGGGCCTCATGCATGCAAGGCAAGGACTCTACTACTGAGCCCCCTTCCCAGCCCAATGGCATGTTATTTTAAAGAAATAAATCTTCAGCCAATTGCTGGTGGCTCATGCCTGTAATCCTAGCTGCTACTAAGGAGGCTGACATCTGAGGATCATGGTTCAAAGTCAGCTCAAGCAGAAAAGTCTGTGAGACCTGTAGCTCCAATTAACTACTAGAAAGTATGTCAGACTAGTATATAAGCCTTGAGTTCAAATCCAAGTTTGGCCCCCTCCTCTGTTCCACAAGAAAAATGAACAAAGAAACTCCATATAGGCAAGAAAGGACTTCATCCCTTCCCTTACACACATTTCCATGTGACTTTGGAGCATTGAAGTATAAATAGGTGAGTAATATTAGAGTGAATATTTTATAGAGCATAATAAGGAAGAAATTTCTATCAGAATCATCCTATTACCAAAAAAGCAGATTTCTATGACAACAATATTAAGGTTCCTAAAGATTCTAAGATTCTAATTAAGTTAGAACAAGTTCTTCTCATTAGCATACTCATTAGCATAGTTAGCATATCCCCAGACTAATTTAAGTGAAAATTAAACCAAGCAGTTGAACTAGACAGATCTAAAATGTCAGTAAAGTGGTCATTTAAATTTCTTATTAACTTAAAATATAAAGGCCATCATTCTTACGTACGTTGGAAAAATTGAAATATAATGTCATTTTCACTTAGGTTGAAAGGGAAGGGAAGCTATAAATAACCGTGAGAAAACAAGAGTGACTTTGACATCCACGAGCAAAAATAAATAGGAGTATTCATCTCCATGAATCACCAAGAAAAGGGCAGGGGTAATTTCATAGTGTAGGAGGACTAATGAACCCCCCCACTTTCTGTGTGCCCTGAGCTGTTAAGGGGTCACTAAAGAAAGTTCCATTGAGGCAGGAAGAAGTTTGAAAAACTCATTTGAGTGTGTGATAAAAGAGATGTGAAGGAGACCTATTAAATGAATCAGGTAGAACATGAACTTGTTTGCATGGTGATTTAGTCTGATAAAATGTGTGGGAGAAATTCAGAGGAAAATTCTCTTTCTTTGAATAAGGGTACAAATTATCCAGATGAGTCAGTAGCTTAAGGGAATATTGAGAAGTCTTTTAAAGGTGATACAACTAAGATAATGTTTATTGCTACGTGACAAGTCATCTTCAAACTTGGAGGTTTGAAATGCCAAGACTTCATTATTCCCAAGGTTATAGTTCTACTGGTAGAGCCTGAATCATTTGAACCTGGGTCCTTTTGAACTCAATTTGAATTTTTAAACCCAGTCACAATGATCAAAGCTTAAAATATGACCTTCATGGTGAAACCCACTGGGTTGCATGTTAACAAAGCTGTACTGCAGATATACTGACCCAGACTCAGCAAATGGCACCCAGCAGCAAGTAGTAGTTGCCTTGTGAATCATTCACCAATGCTACTCTGACTTGCCTCCCATCAATGGATGACTTCTCTTGTTATAAGGCTGTTAAGCCACCAGGTACTAGTGGCTCATGCCTGTAATCTTAGCTAATCAGAAGACAGAAGAGCTGAAGATTGAGGTTCAAAGCCAGTCTAAGCAGACAAATCCAAGAGACTCTTTATCTTCAATTAACCAGCAGAAAGCCAAAAGTGGAGGTATGGTTCAAATGGTAGAACACCAGCCTTGAGAGAAAAATTTAAGTGAGAGCAAAAGACCTTGAGTTCAAGTTTCAATACTAGCAAAAATAGAAAAATAAATAGGTAGAGTAGACAAACAGACAGATAGATAGACAGACAGACAGACAGACAGATAGATAGATAGATAGATAGATGTCAAGTCATGTTCCTACTGCCACTCTATAGGCTTGATAGTCTGGAAGATAATATCCCTAAGGATAGATTAGTGATGAGACCGCAGTATACGGGCTGGGTTTTGTAATGAATGGTCTGTAATTCTATGAGAATGGCTTCAGGTTTTCAGATTCAAGTCTGAACGATCCCAATAAATTCTGATTCTGATTTTCCTTCTTTCATTAAAAAAAAAATGGTTTCAGAAGGTGGTTGCTCCACTGATTTTCTAAGCCATATGGCTGGCAGAGAAACTAGGTTCTATGTTGTGCTAGACCAATTTTTCTCATTGCTTTTAAGAAATGCAATGCTTTCAAGTTGAAACATTTCGCAAATGAGTCCCACTGAGTATTCATGACTTGAAATCTTTCAGATTTTGACAGTAAAAGTGGAAGGCTATCCAAAACATCCCAAGGGAATTATCTCACGGAAAGATGTGGAAAAATTTCTTTCAAAGAAGAAAAGATTTCCAAAGAACTACATGATACAGTACTTTAAACTCTTAGAAAAGTTCCAGATTGCCTTGCCACTAGGAGAAGAGTATTTACTGGTTCCAAGCAGGTAAGATAACCCTTAATATTTAAATATCTCCATGGATATTCACCATCTACTGTATTATAGTTTTCATTATCAAAGTAGCTTTTTTTGATAGATGGATTAAATGCTTTTTGCTTTTAAACAACTTTGTAGTAATTATACTCTTAATGAAAACATTGTATTTAAAGATAGAGTGAATTATTCTATGTCATTGCTATCTGGCTTACTACAGCTTAAATTATTTAATAAAGGTAAACATGGGAGATTAGTGTGTGTATATGTGTGTGTATGTACATGCATCAATATTAGTTATTAGGTTGGGAAATTTAGGGAATATAATGAGTTTTCAACAGTCTTTAAAGAATTTATGACAAAAAAGAATTTATGACATTACAATAATTGTGTGTGTGTGTGTGTGTGTGTGTGTGTGTGTGTATACCAGTAGTAGAGCTTGAAGGGCCCTGTCCCTTAGCTTTTGTGCTCAAGGTTAGCACTCTACCAATTGAGTCACTGCTAGCCTTTTGGTAGTTAATTGGAGATAAGAGTCTCATAGACTTTCCTGCCTGGCTGGCTTTGAACCACTGTCCTCAGATCTGTAGTAGCTAGGATTATAGGTGTCAGCCACATCTGGCTTAGAGCTTTTTTTTTATTTCTCTATGAACAACTGGGAAATGTTTTAAAGTAATATACTGTTGAAACTGTCCATTATATTGATTGATGGATGGCAGCAGGTTCTAACTATAGATGGACATTTTTTTCTAGGACCTGTGTTTTTCTCAAGTCTTATATAACTTTAATATTTGCTTCTGTATAACTCATTTCAATAGTGCACTAGGGCAAACAGGAGGACTGAAGAATTATTGATGTCTACTGCATCTGAGCTGCATTTGCATTGATTAAATCACCACTGAGTGTTGGGAGAAGAATATGAAGCAGGAAAATAATTACAAAAGAGGGCAATTACTTGGAGTAGTTATCTCCATTGAATTTAAGCGGTATTTTCATAAACATGCTTGGGTGTTTTCTAAAGTTTTCTAAAGGCAATATCCTTTCTCCTTAGTTTATCTGACCACAGACCTGTGATAGAGCTTCCTCATTGTGAGAACTCTGAAATTATCATTCGACTCTATGAAATGCCCTATTTTCCCATGGGATTCTGGTCAAGATTAATCAATCGATTGCTTGAAATTTCACCTTACATGCTTTCTGGAAGAGGTATGTATTTTACAAAGGCCTGACAAATGAGGGAGAAAACATTGAAAATAATACAATATTTCCCTAGAGTTCACTTGTTTGAAAGGCAGCTGAATTCAGAAAATCAGCTCATAAAGCATCAGTGTGGTAAATATGAAAACACAAGAGCATAAAAAAATTCATGTTTGTTGGCAAGAAAGCTCCTTAGGTCTAGAGTCAATTTTGTTTGTTCTTCATTTAGACTTAGTTTCAGAAGAGCCATGAATATCCTACTTTCCAAGCCATAGCCAATGAAAAACAATAATTTTAAAAGGTGAGATTACTAGGAGTTATTGATTTAAACATACACACACCACCACTATTGTCACTGCTATCACTGCATCACCACAACTACCATCACCATTAACACTACAGCCACTACCACCACTACCATCAACATTACATTATCACCATTACCACCATCACCACCAACATCACTACTACTACCACCATCATCATCATTATCACTAATACCACTACCACCAATATCACTATCCACATTGCCACAACCACCATCATCAACATCACTATCACTGTTATCACTACCATCAATATCACTATCACGCACTACCATCACCCACTACGCACACCCACACCAACAACATCAGCACTGTCAATACCACCATCACAATCCACGGGACCACCATCATACCCCTGTCATCAACATCATCACTACCACCATCACCACTGTTGTCACCTCCACCAACACCAGCACCACCATTACCACCACCATCACTTCCCCTGACTATCACCACCACCACTGCCACCACCACTTACAACAATAACAACAAAGACATGACTATTGCACAATGAGGACATTTTTCACAGGTCCCCCTGGTGGTCTTAGCCAGTCCCCACGGGGTTAGAAGATGAATGTTTACAATATTGTCTTTTCATTCTGAGATAGACACTATAACATACTAAAGGGAAAAATAACAGATTTATACCAGTGCTACTGGTTTCTGAAATAAACCAGTATCTTATCTTGGCTGGAATTAATTAATACATTAGTAGTTATGAAGCATTAGAATGAGCTTTAGTATGACTGTTAACATTTAAAAAAATGATGCGAACTTATTTATGATAAATACCACCCATGTAAAACTATTTAAAAGCCTGAACCTTGCTGGGTGCCAGTGGTTCACGCCTGTGATCCTAGCTACTCAGGAGGCTGAGATCTGAGGATCTCGGTTCAAAGCCAGCCCAGGCAGGAAAGTCTGTGAGACTCTTATCTCTAATAAACCACTCAGAAAACTGGAAGTGGCACAGTGTCTCAAGTGGTAGAGCGCTAGCCTTGAGCTGAAGAGTTGGGGACAGTGTTTAGGCCCAGAATACAAGCCCATGACTGACAAAGAAAAAAGAAAAAAAAGCCTAACTTGAACTGTACTTTAAGGTAATCTACAGGCTACTAATTTATTTTATTGCAAAATTAAGGGAAAGATATTTAATATAATGTTTAATAGATATGGATGAAGAGTAATGTTAGCAATCTAGTATTTTCCTTCAAAACAAATACAACTTTACTCTTGCTTGGAGCATAGGAAGTAGTTTATGTTCCCCTTCATTTATGAAGTAGTCAATAGTTAATGTATGCATTTGGGTCCATTTGTATTTTCTTCAGAACGAGCACTTCGCCCAAACAGAATGTACTGGCGGCAAGGCATCTACTTGAATTGGTCTCCTGAGGCTTATTGTCTGGTGAGATCTGAAATCTTAGACAATCATCCAGAGAGTTTCTTAAAAATCATAGTTCCTTCTTGTAGAAAAGGTAAGGAAACAAATTCAAAGCCTTGAATTGTACTACTAAAGAACTCTAAGCTTAAAAACAATCTCCCCTAACCCCCACACAAAAAAGAAACCCAAATAAACAAAAAGCCCAACTACTTTCCAGAGTTGTACATAATGGCACATGCATATAGTCCCAGGGTCTTAGGTGTCCGAGGTAAGAAGATCATTTAAGCCCAGGAGTTACAAATCAGTCTGCAAAATGTAGTGAGATTTTGGCTCAAAAGAAAACCAAATAACTTCAACAACTTTCCAGCTATTTTCCTAGCTTTGTGACTGTGTAAGATTACCGAGATACCCAGGCATCTGTGGCTCTCCTCTATAATCCTAGTAATCTCAGTAAAATGAGCTCTTGCCAGCCTGGGCAAGAAAAGTCTGTAAGATTATTTCTTTCTAATTAACTACCAAAAAAGCCAGAAGCAGGGCTATGACTTAAGTGGTAGAGTGCTCGCCTTGAGCAAAAAAGCTCAGGGACAGGGCTCAGACCCTGAGTTCAAGCCCCAGGACTGACACACAGGTACATAAAAAAAAAGATTACTGCGATTTTTGTTTGTTTGTTTAATATATATATATATTATATATTGTATATATATTATGTATATATTTGTAAAGATACTGTACAGAGGGGTTATAGTTACATGAGCAAGGTAATGAGTACATTTCCTATTGAACATTGTTACCCCTTCCTTTGTTTTTCCCTTACCATCCCTTTCCTCCCACCTCCCCAACTCCTCCCTTTCCCCCCCAAAGTTGTAAAGTTCATTTTCAACACAGTGTCTTGTATATCTAATTGTTACAATGGGTCAGCCTGTGTCCTAATTTCAGCATTTTGTTATTTCCCTTCCCCTCCCCAAATTAGAAAAATATATATACAAGATGCAGGGCACTGGCATCAAACACAGCGACAACAGGGGTTATACCATGGGGGAAGAACATACAAAGAAACAAAAAAACACACAGTACATTATAAGTACATTAAAAACAACAGCAAGAAAGTGTCCCTATCTTGGGGTTCATCTCACTTAGCATCCACATATATGGTCATATGTACATAGCTTTTGACTTCTTCTGCTTGTCCTAGACATATACTAGTTATTGCAAATAAGGGAAACCATGGGACCTGTGTTTCTTACTGTGGCTTACTTCACTTAATATAATTTTTTCCAAGTCTTTCCATTTCCTAACAAATGGGGCTGTGTCATTCTTTCTGATGGAGGCATAGAATTCTATTTTATATATATAAATTTATATATTTATAAATAAATATATAATAGCATAAACATATATATTATACATAATATATAATATAATATAATATATTATAAGTATATATATTTATATATTTAAATATATATAAATAAATATAAATATATATATCACATTTTCTTGATCCACTCATCTACTGAAGGGCATCTGGGTTGGTTCCATATCTTAGCTATGGCAAATAATGCTGCAATATGTTTGTTTGTTTTTTGAATGATGTAGGCTGCATTCTTTTGGGCCAAGTTGTGGACCACATTGATTCTCTCATGGAAGAATGGTTTCCTGGGTTGCTGGAGATTGATATTTGTGGTGAAGGTGAAACTCTGTTGAAGAAATGGGCATTATACAGTTTTAACGATGGCGAAGATCATCAGAAAATCTTACTTGACGACTTGATGAAGAAAGCAGAAGAAGGTCTGCTTTGATACAACTTAAAAATATTCTCAAGGCATTCTTCTTGTGAAATGGCTTTAATGTGTAAAAGACTGCTCTTATCTATATGGAATAGTTACAAGATTATACATCCAGTTACAGTGTCAGATTAAAGAGATGGATCGTATTTTTTGTCGCCAAGGAAGTCTTGTGTTCTATACTTCAAAGATGGCGATTCTTCTTAATAAGAAGAAATCTAACAATTTGTGGAGATAACTTATCAATATTTCTGCCATATGATAACTGCTTTGTAGATATAGAAAATGAAGAACATAAGTAGTTTCCAGTCAGCAATTATGTAGCCTAAGATAGTTCTAAATTCAAATATCTAATGGATAAATCTCAGGATGACTATCTCAGACCCTCCTTAGTTCAAACCCCTGTGCCAGGACACACACACAAATATACTCAAATTGTCTAGAAATATCTAGTATCAATAAGAAAAATCTAATGGGGTGATAAGACATGTTAAAAAAATAAGTCATTTTTTTCAAGTCAAATAGACATATATATATATATCATCTTAAATATTCCTTTGTTAAAAAATCTTTTATGTATTTCTTAGGAGACCTTCTAGTAAACCCAGATCAACCGAGGCTCACCATTCCGATCTCTCAGATTGCCCCTGACCTGATTTTGGCCGACCTGCCTAGAAATATTATGTTGAATAATGATGAGTTGGAATTTGAGCAAGCTCCAGAATTTCTCTTAGGTAACAATGTTTATTATTTGGCACATAAATAACTGTGATTCCTTTTTCTCCTTCCAGTGTAGAAAATAGTCAGGCACCACACGATGTCTTTATGAGTCTTTTGTGTTTTCATTTATTTGGCATAATGGTTCTCATCTTGGATGGTACGTTTTAAAGCAATTTCTAGTTTCAGATCTGGAATCCCCTTTGCACATGCTCAGGTAGCTTGAGATCAAGATGAAGCCACCGCCTTCCACCGTAGTGCTTTTTAATATATAATCTACAAGAAATGCAGGTTATACTCACAGGAGTAATTTTTAGTTTTCCACACACATTACTTCTGAATATAAAATAATAGGATGACAATAATTGCTTCTTTTAGAGATTTTGTAATGTATGGATAGTCACTTGCTAAAGGTACGTAACTTTTGCCCCTTGGAAATACCAGGGTTTCACATGATGACATTTCCTTGTGAGTTTTCCTGGGTTCATTCACTGATATTCAGATGGAGGGGACATCTCCAGGAAGTACATGAGAACCATAGGGTTCTATGGCAATGGAAAGGGTTTATAGTCAGCTTCTCACACTTTAGTTCTCAATGTATTTTATAAACTAAGACCACAGAGGTAACTCTGATTCTCATCAAGGAATGGGGTAGCAAAGGTTCTAATAGAGGGTGAAAAGCATATTCAGGACATTCCACTTATTCCATCTTGTCCAGTTGGTCTCAGTGAAAAAAATATTCTAAGGACAATTACCTTATGAGTCTAACTGGATCAGACATTAAATTCAAATATGACGGTGATGATGATGATGATGATGATGATGACGACGACGATGCTGGTATTGGGTCTTGACCTCAGGACCTTGCACTCTTGCCTGTCTTTTTCACTCAAGGCTGGCGCTCTACCACTTGGGCCACATATCAACTTCTGGCTTTTATGGTGGTCAATTGGAAATAAGAGTCACATGGACTTTCCTGCCCAGCCTGGCTTCAAACTGTTGATCCTCAGATCTCAGACTACTAAGTGGCTAGGATTAAAGGCATGAACCGCCAATGCCTAGCTTAGGTCTTTCATTTTTAGCAGCAGAATGACCTTAAAAGATGTTTTTGTTTTTCACCAGACATAGGGGAGGTGGAAGGAAAAGTAGTTTGAGCACAGACCAGGAATGTGATCTCTGAAGGTCTGTGACTGAGATTTAGAAGAGCTCACCAATGCAATGGACATATAATAATGTTTAGGAGGCAGCTTGGGGCTCTTGGTAAAAAAACAAAGTGACAGTTGTGTGTAACAATAAATAGATACAGTCATACGAGTGGGTGGGTACACATGAAGGAAAGACAGAGGTTGGGGACAAGGTCTTTCTTTAGATGTGCCTTCACTGGCAGGGTAGAAAGCAGGAGAACAATGAAGGAATCTGAGTCCATGAAAGCAAGTGGCTCTGGTTTTTCAACTGTGCAACAGATAATTACATTGCCTTCTTTCTTTTCAAAAGGTGATGGCAGTTTTGGATCTGTTTATCGAGCAGCCTATGAAGGTGAGGAAGTGGCTGTGAAGATTTTTAATAAACATACATCACTTAGGCTGTTACGACAAGTAAGAAATCCAACATTATTATTATATGAACTCAGACCTTATTCATCTCCTGGAACTCTTTGTTTGTATGCAGTTGTGAAAATGCAAAAATAATGTCCGCATTTTCCTCAAAAGTGTGACTTTTGTTATGAAATTCCACATTAATGGCTCATGCCTGTAATCCTACCAATTCAGGAGGCTGAGATCTGAGGATTGGATTCAAAGCCAACCTGGGCAGGAAAGTCCATAAGACTCTTAACTCTTAATTAACTAGCAAAAAGCTGGAAGTAGAGCTGTGGCTCAAGTGGTACAGAGTCCACAAAATAAGCCAAATAACAGTGTGAGGTCCTAAGTTCAAGCCCACCATTGGCACAGAAAAAGGTTTTTAAAAACTCAAAGAAATTCCACATTCACATTGTCCTTTGTTTTGGAGTAAAATCTATTATTTCTAGTATTATTTATTTGTTTATTTATTTATTTATTTATTGTTGGTTGTGAGGCCTGAACTCTGACCCTGGGCGCTGTCCCTCAGCTCTTCAGCTCAAGGCTAGAGCTCTACCACTTGAATCATAGAGCCACTTCCAGCTTTTTCTGCTTATGTGGTGCTGAGGAATCAAACCCAGGGCCTCATGCATGCAAGGCAAGCATTCTACCATGGATCCACCTTCCCAGCCTTCTAGTATTTTTTTAAAAGAAAGAAAAAAACAGCATTTTGGAAATTTCTATAATTGTGATACTTGAATGTGATGTAAATTTTTTGAGGACAACCCACAGTCTTTATTGACTTTGCAAGCTTTGTATTCAAAATGACAGCATGGACCAGCAGCTAGGCAGCATTCTCATGGAAAGCCTTACATAGGTACATTTTTGAGACCTATAAGCTGCCGTGTGTGTGTGTGTGTGTGTGTGTGTGTGTGTGTGTGTGTGTGTGTCTGTCTGTCTGTCTGTCTGTCTGTCTGTATGCTAGTTCTAGGGCTTGAACTCAGGGCTTGGATGCTGTCCCTGAGCTTTTTTACTCAAGGCTAGTATGCTTACCACTTGAGTCACAGCTCCATTTCTGGCTGCTTTGGTAGTTTAGTGGAGGTAAGAGTCTCACAGACTTTCCTGCCTGGTCTGGCTTTGAATTGTGATCCTAGATCTCAGCCTCTCAGCCTCCTGAGTTGCTAGGATTACAGGCCTGAGCCACTGGTGTCCAGGGGGCATGGTTTGTTTGCTTGCTCACTCCGCCTCTCCACCCCATGGTTCTTTCTCCACAATAACCAACTAGCAAGTTTTTGTCTTTAGGTCCCTTTTTCGGATGCACATTTATCTTTCTTGTTTTTTCTTCTGGTTCACAGTGATAATGACTTTTGTTCTTAGGAGCATGACTTCTGTGTATTTAAGAGCAAAAGGACAAATCTAATGGATGTTTGACATCACTAATTTGATTAGAGGTCAGAAATGTTAAGCTGAGCTGGCTGATGCCTGCAAGTCTAACTACTTAGAAAGCTGAGATCTGAGGATCCTGGTTCAGAGCTAGTGCAGGCAAGAGAGTCCAGGAGACTCTGATCTTCAATTAACCAATAAAAAAAACAGTAAGTAAAGTTATGGTTCAAGTAGTAGAGAGCCAGTCTTGAGTAAAAGAGCTAAGGGATTGCTCAGGCTCTAAGTTCAAGCCCCAGTACTGGCAAAAAAATAAATAAATAAAAAGGAGGGAAGAAGCGGGCACAGGTGGCTCATGTCTGTAATCCTAGCTATTCAGGAGGCTGAGATCTGAGGATTAGAGTTCAAAGCCAACCCTGGCAGGAAAAGTCCATGAGACTCTTATCTCCAATTAACCACCAGAAAGCCGGAAGTGGTGCTATGGCTTAAGTGGTAGAGCACTAGCCTTGATTTGAAGAGCTGAGGGACAGCACTCAGGCCCAGAGTTCAAGCTCCATGACCAACAACAGCAAAAAAAAAAAAAAAAAAAGGAGGGAGGAATAGACAACCTTCAGTAGTCATTACTCCCTTCTATGTGTGGAACTTTATTTATTGCCCTTTTCCTTAGTCTTTGCTGACCATAGGACTGAGGAGAGCCAGGACGAGGAGGAGATAAAACTAAATCTGAATTCTGCCGTCTTTTTTTCAAAACTCAACTATATTTTATACTCTGTTTATCTTTTTTGTTGTTGTTGATTGTGGGGCTTGAACTCTGGGCCTGAGCGTTGTCCCTCAGCTCTTCAGCTCAAGGTGAGTGCTCTACCACTTGAGCCACAGTGCCACTTCCAGTTTTCTGGTGGTTTATTGGAGATAAGAGTCTCAAGGACTTTCTTGCCAGGTTTGGCTTTGAACTGTGATTCTCAGATCTCAGCCTCCTGAGTAGTTAGGATTACAGGTGTGAACCACTGGCACCTGGCTGTTTATTCTTTTTGTTTTATCAAAAAAAATTTCTTGTGACCCAATCTTGAGAATCTTTGGAAACTTAAAAAATGTAGTTATAATATTTTAGTCTGAATAATGAAAAAAATCATATGTGCATAAAGTATGCAGTGGTGTTTTTGATGAATAATAACAAAAGTCATGCTTCAGTTGTAGAAATAAAATGAAACATGGAGGCAAGTCTGTGAGCCAAATCTTCAATAATTTCTTTCCAACCATAGGTAATTTGTAATATAAATCGATTTTTTTAGCCTTACTCATCAGCCTTTAATATATATTTCAGATTTTGTAAGGGTGTGGCTTGGAGCTGATGAAGAGCAAACACTTAAGAATCTATGCAAGGCTGATTAGTGTATAAGTTGTAAAGCACTCCAAGGAAATGGTAGAAGAAACAGGAAAAATAGGGTTTGCATAATGTGCTGCTTCTTTAAGACATGGAGAAGAGAAAAGAAAGGGAGCCAGGTGCCTGGTGGTGGCTCATGCCTGGAATTTTAGCCACTCAGGAGGCTGAAGTCAGGTGAATCAAGGCTCAAAGCCAGCCAGGGCAGTACAGTCTGCAAAACTCTTATTTCCAAAATAACCAGAAAAAGTCCAGGCCGGTGGTATGCTAAGGTGCTAGAGTACCAGCTGTAAGCAGGCAAGTTGAGCAAATGCCAAGGCCTTGGGTTCAAACCATAGTAGTCATGAATTGGAGAAGATCTGATATATACTCTTATACCCTTCTCTTAACCATCAATGAGTAGCTTTTCCAGTGTGGAAACTGGGTTAGGCTTTTGACTGGCCTACAGTAGTACAGAGTGCTAGCTGGACCTGGTTTCATAAGGTTTAACCAACTGAGCTAATTAGGGGGTGGTGGGATTTTATCTATTATGCAAATATGATTACAGTCTGAAGCTTTATTCTTGGAAAAATCTCACCCTAGGGTAGTCAATTTTTCTTCTTCAGCTTGCAAAATTCTCCTGGTAAATGCAGCTGGCACAGCTGCTTCTCATCTCCGAAGCTGGTGGTTAGGAAGCAGAGTTTCTTCTGCATGGTGACAGCTCCAAAACATCAGATCAGGGGTAAATTCCAGCGGAATTACAGTTTCAGAATAAGGGAGAGTGGAGAAGAGAATCAAGTTTTTATGAAATTAAAAAACTGTCACCATAAAAGAAAGTGTAATCTCCTATAATGGGGCCTAGACAATCTACCCTTTCTAGAAAAGGGTCAATTTCCACTAAATTATCACTTCTGGGTAAAGGGGAATATACAGAATATAGTGAGTTTGGAATTCAAACATAACGATGTCATGAAGAAGTGTATAGTGTCACATGATGGCATCTAGAGAAGGAGTTTCAAAAAATAATGTTTTGATTATCTTTAAGCAGTTCTACAAAGGAATTGCCATTCAACAAAGCAGATTGTGAACACAAGCATCTTGATCCATGTCATCGCTTTCATCATTCTCCCCCATCCTGCCAACCCCAACCCTTCCCTCAATTTTCTTAATTTTGTAGGCTATGCATTGAATTTTATGACTGCATTCTCCTCCCTTCCTCTCTTCATTTGTCTACCTCCCCCTCCCCTTGATCCTACTTTCCCACTTTCAGGTACTCAATTCCTGGTGTTTATTTGGTTGGACTATGAGTTAGCCTTTCTGAGGAATTACATCATTTGAGTTCTCCTCTGAACCTATCATATTTCAGTTAATACATTTGCATACATTTGGACACAACCCCGAAGTGTTTACTTATCTATTTACAAATTAATTCTAGTTTCTACATATCAGGGAAAAATGTGAATTCTTTGTCTTTCTGGGCTTAAGGTACTTCACTTAGCATGGGTTTTTGTTTCCAGGTCTAGAGAAGGAATTTTAGGCTGGAGAGCAGCTCTATTTAAGTTGCAGTGGGGGCTCTGCTTCCTCTTGTAGCTCAGGATTACTTTAGCCATATTTATGGCTCCATCTTAGCATCTGAGCCTCTAAACTATGATCTGAGTGGCAAGAAGCCTTCAGCCATGTGAAGGGGTCAACCAGAGCAATTAACTTGAGGCTGGATGGAGTTGGCCATGTGTTGGGGATTGAGTACAGGTTGAGAATGGAAGGCCAAAGCAGCTGAGATGTGGGAACTATCTTGGAACCAGTTCATGGAGTTCTGTTGGATTTTCATCTATGATTAGGGGGAACACATACCCCATTTTCTTCTGGATCTAGGCAGTATCCTCAGTAAGCTTTGGCAGTGATAGGGTTTATTCTACACATCAGTTGGGATTGATTAATATTGGTTGATTAATATTGGTTGATTAATATTGGCTGAGTTAAGATAGATTCTCTAACTAGAACTTAGTAGATAAAGTTGAAAGGACCTGTTTGCATACCCACCTGAGCATAACATTCCTGAATTTAGTGCTCTGGTAAAAGCAGAGGAAAAGGAAACACAAAACAGAACTTAAAAATGCAATCATTATCCAGGTGCTTGTGGCTCTTTTCTGTAATCCTACTCAGGAGGCTGAAATCTAAGGATTGCAGTTCACAACCAGCCTGGACAGAAAGTCCTTGAGATTCTTATCTCCCATTTAATCACCAAAAAGTCCAAAGTGGAGCTGTGACTCAAGTGGTAGAGCACTAATCTTGAGTGAAAAAACTAAGGGACAGCATCCAGGCTCTGCGTTTGAGTCCCAATACCAGAACACAAAAATAAAATGCGATGATCATTTCAAAACAAGCGGCATATTATTGAAAATGGTGAGAAGACACAGGAAGTGCGCGTTAATCCAATCAGCCAGAGAACTCCACAGTCTCAGCGTCCATATACCTGAGAGAAGGGAGGAAGAAACAGCTAAGAGCCGCCGCTGTGGTGACAACTCTTTGGTTTTGGACTTTTGCAGGAGCTGGTGGTGCTTTGCCACCTTCATCACCCCAGCTTAATATCTTTGCTGGCGGCTGGGATTCGTCCTCGAATGTTGGTGATGGAGTTGGCCTCCAGGGGCTCCTTAGATCGCCTGCTTCAGCAGGACAAAGCCAGCCTCACCCGAACTCTCCAGCACAGGATCGCCCTTCATGTGGCTGATGGCTTGAGGTAACGTGGTCTTGATGTTTGCAATGGCAACCTTACTCTCACGTGCTGAGAACACTGTTGATATTGAATCCTATTCAGAGTTTGTTGTAAATCACATCAGTAAAAACTATTTCCTCCATCAACGTGTGTAATTTAATAAATAATAGTAAGAAGACAAACCAGGCACTGATGGCTCACACCTAGCTAACTTAGGAGGTTGAGAAATGAAGATCTTGGTTCAAATCCAGCCTGAGTAGACAAATCTGAGTGACTCTTACCTCCAATTAACCAGCAAAAAGTTAAAAGTGGAGGCATTATTCAACTTGTAGAGTACCAGCCTTGAGCAAAAAAAGTGAGAGTACAAAGCCCTGTATTCAATTGTCAGAACTTCACACACACATACACACACGCACACACACACACACACACACACACACACACACACACTGCCTGTACTTCACACAGCCAGAGTGATTTTTCTAACCTCGAATGGAATTAGGTCTTTTTCCTATCCTTAACCCTTCACATCCTGTTACAGTGGTCACTATGTATATCCAGGTTCCTGAATATTCCAGAGGCTTTATACTTGGACCTCAGCCAGGAATGTATGGATCCCAGGTATCCACCCATCTCAATTTTCTTTCAGGTCTCTGATTATGTCTCTGATGACCTATGTCTCTCTAGCATGTGACTTTTGGTCTATGTGTGTGCATGCATACAGGCACATGCATGCGCCAATACTGGGGCTTAAACTCAGGACCTAGAGCTTAGCTTATTCACTCAATGCTGGTGCTCTACCATTTGAGTTCTAGCCTAACTTCTGACTGTTCGGTGGTTAATTGGACATTAGAGTCTCCGAGATTTTTCTGCTGGGGCTAGCTTCAAACCATGCTCCTCAGGTCTTTGCCTTCTGTATAGCTAAGATTACAGGCCTGAGTCACCTGGCCAGTTACTAAGTGCCATGCTAACCAGAACTTTATATTACCTATCACTTCAGCACCTGGGATAATGGTCTTCACAGAATAGGTGTGGGCAGGGAGGCAGAGGAGGTGAAGAGAAAGGAAGGAAAACAGAGCCTGGCACATGGGATCCATAGAGTGGAAGTGATTTACTCCTCTGCAAGGCTGTGAATAGGCCTTTCCTGCAGTATCTAGAATGTACATGGAATGAATGATAAGAAAAACAGAGACCCTATGATCCGGCAGTTTTACTTCTGGGCATTTACCCAAATGACCACAAACAAGGCCATAGTAAAGCTATATTCGTTGCCACATTATTTACCATAGCTAAGATATGGAACTAACCCAGATGCCCCTCAGTAGATGAATGGATCAAGAAAATGTGAGATACACACACACACACACACACACACACACGAATGCTATGTTTCCATCAGAAAGAAAGACACTGCCTCCCCCCCCCCCCCACATGAATGTTATGCTTCCATCAGAAAGACACTGCCCCATTTGTAAGGAAAAATCATACTAAGTGAAGTAGGCCAGACCCAAAGAAACACAGGTCTCATGGTTTTCCTTATTTGTAATAATTAGTATACATCAAGGATACTCTTAGCAGATGAACAGAATAGCTCAATAGTTAGGTACATATGGCCATATAAGATGATGCTAAGTGAAATGAACTCCAGACAGACACAGTTTTTCTTTGTTGTTGTTTTTAACGTACTACGTGATTTCTTTTTTTCTTTTGTGTTTTTCCCACTGATGGTTTATCCCCTGTTGTCACTGTATTTGATTTTGGTACCCTGGGTACTGTATATATGTTTATCTAAATCAGGGAAGGAAAGGGGAACAAGAAAATGGTGAGACAAAGGACAAAGGGGAACCAATGCAACAGTGAGACTCACAAGACAATATGTTGGAAATGATCTGTACAAATTCGGGGGGCTGGGAGGGAGGGAAAGTGGGAGAAAACTGAGGGAGAGGGTGACAAATTGGACAAGAAATGTATTCACTACCTTACTTATGTAACTGTACCCCCTCTGTACATGACCTTGACAATAAAATTAAAATAATAAAAAAGAAAAACATAGACCCCCCCTCACAACCAAAGCCAAATCCAGAGGATATAGTTATTAGTAAGTTCTAGAGATTCTAATTGATTCATTGATTTAAATGAGTAGATTTCTCCTGGAAGGGTCTGGAAACTACCCAAAACAAATTAAGTGATCAGGATGTAAGGACTTAAGGCGACATACCTATTTTTGAACACGAGGGGGAGCTTGTGGTCAGGCTCCTCTGTGTCACATCTAGCTCACTTTATTTGACAGACTGCAGGTCTTAGTTTTTTCCTAATTCTTCCATATAATACTGAGTGCTCAGTGATGAAATGAATACTTGATGTACTTCTTTTAGAAAACAGTTTTAAAAATAACTTCATCCCTGAAACAATTTAATTCTAGTTCTCGGAAACCTGACGATTATTTTATTTTATTGTGCCTGTATTGAGGCTTGAATTCAGAGCCTGAGCATTGTCTATGAGCTATTTTGCTCAAGTAGCTAGGATTTCAAGCGTGAGCCACTGGTGACTAGCTACATGTGGTTTTGCATCTGCTCTGCATAGAACTTAGTATTAGGTACTGAAGAGAGGTTTGCTTGAGGTTGAAAACTCAGTCTGGAGAGAGAATCAGCTCTTCTGTCTACCTCTGTGCTGTTCTCTTCCTGCTTCCCTAACTCCTCATATTTCAGTGAAATACTGAGCACATGGCTCTTCTAGACTGTGACCTTCAAGAGCAGAGACACAAAGGTAGCAGTGCACCCCTTGGGGACTGGTAATAACACATTAAAGGAATGAACCGTTTTATTTTTAGAGCAATTCTAATTTGGATAAGGAAGTTGACTTTCAATTATGAAGAACTATTAATAGCTGTTAAAGCTGGGCACTGGTTTCATCCTGGCTATTCAAGAGTCTGAGCTCTGCTGATCATAGTTCAAAGCCAGCCTGGAAAGGAAAGTCCATGAGACACTTGTGTCCAGTTAATCAGCAAAATGCCAGAAGTAGAGTTGTGGCTCAAGTGGTAGAGTGCCAGTTTTGAGTAAAAAAACTAAAGGACAGTACCCAGTCCCTGAATTTAACCCCACATATTGGCAAAAAGAAACGGCTATTTAAAATGGGCTTTTTAAAGATTAAATTCTATAGTTGAACAATATAACTAACCCTCCTTAAAGAATCTCTGTCTCCCTGCATTATTTCAAATTAAACTTAACTACAGTTTTTTTGTCAGTCTTTTGGAAGTATTCTGAAGGAGACTGTTCTATAAATACCCTGAGAGACGCATGCAGAAGGAAGGATTTGGACGCTGTTCAATGATACATGCATTGGCTTTAACTCTTTTATTCTTAATCTCTCAGCTTTTCTCTTCAGTTAGGTAAGAGTAGCTAATGGCTTTTCAGTAAAGCCTTTGGTAAATGTTTCTCTCAAGCTCATTACTTACTGTGAAGGTCAACTTTATTACCACATTTATTTTATTAGCCAAAAATATGTATATTGGAACGAATAGACCCAATGTCAACTATGTATACCAGAACAAATAGACCTAACTACATCCTGGAGAAAGACACTTCTGTATTGGGTGATGTGATGAAATGCTGCAAGTTCTCTGGGCCTTTCTGCAGTGGAAAGTTCTGGGTATCACGGCCTCTGGTCTGAGTCCTTACAGCAGTGAGTGGAACTATGTGTACTATGGAGTAAATTTACTAGGGAGTAAATATGTATGGCTATCATCTACACTCAGACATCATCCCACAAACAAAGGATGGAAATTTTCTTTTAAGGTAGATCACAAATATAGCTGTATATTGACACCAATCTTTTAGACCCCAGGTACAAAGTTCTGGAGTCCCAAGTTAGGCTAAGCTACTCACTCTCGTCTACCAAACAAAGAGATGTGGTGAAGGGCAGAGAAAGATTTATTACTTGGCAACCAGGGGAAAATATCACTTTAGTGCATTTTCAACCATCTTCAGATTTATAGACCCCAGTTTCAGGTTAAATAGGGAGAAATGGGGCAGCAGGTGAGAAAGGTATGCACAGATGTCATCACTTTATTGATGAAAGAGTAAAAGAGCAAGGTGATCTCCCAGGTTTTTAGCTGATTCCTTGTGGTGTTGGTTTGGGGCTTGCACCCGAGGCCTGGACTCTATCCCTGAGTTCTTTTGCTCAAGGCTAGCACTCTACCACTGCTCAAGGCTTACACTCTACCACCTTGAGCCGCAGCACCACTTCTGATTTTCTGGTGGTTAATTGGAGATAAGAGTTTCATGGGGTTTCCTGCCTGGGCTGGCTTTGAACTGCAATCCTCAGCCCTCAGCCTCCTAAGTAGCTAGGATTATAGGCATGAGCCACTGATGCCCAGCTCTAGTTATTTTTAAGTAAATCCAAACTAAGCCAGGTGCTGGTGGCTCACACCTATAATAATCCTACCTGGAGTGGTTATATCCTAAAGCTTCAACAACTCACACATGAAGCCCTATCCATTTTTTTTTCAAAGCATAATTGGGCTTTGCAGTGTTTGAACTGGATGTTTTGACCCCCTTGCGCAGTATTTCTCAATGTACAAGATCAAAGTACCTAATTATTTGTTGTTTTGTAAAAAGAACATCATATTACAATTGACTTACATACTAATAAGTTTTCCTGTGCATCTTCTGTAGATACCTGCACTCGGCCATGATTATATACCGAGACTTGAAGCCCCATAATGTGCTGCTTTTTACCCTGTATCCCAATGCGGCCATCATTGCAAAGATTGCTGACTATGGGATCGCTCAGTACTGCTGCAGAATGGGAATAAAGACATCAGAGGGAACACCAGGTAGGAGAGACATTTCCTTGCAGCTTCTCTCTTCAACCAGTGTCTTCAGATGTGACTTACATTGTGAAGAGATATTTATTGTTTTAGTAATGGTGACCAACACATTGAGTTCTTTTGTGTACGTACCAGTACTGGGGCTTGAACTAAGGGCCTAGGCACTGTCCTTTCACTCAAGGCTGGTACTACCATTTGAGCCATACCTTCACTTCCAGCTTTCTGGTAGTTAACTGAAGATTAAGAATCTCATGGACTTTCCTGTTTAGTCTGACTTTGAACTAAGAGCTTCAGATTTCAGCCTCCAGAGTAGCTAGAGTTACAGGTGTGTGCTACCTGTACCTGGCTAGTAAGAAACAGTCTGACTAGTAAGAAACAGTCACACAGCCAGTGTTCTCTATGTTTTCAGATTTCAGTTTGAGCTGAGAATAGAAATCAAGATTGACATCTGAGGGGTACAGGAATGGAGGGAGGAAAAGTGAGCCAATGCAATCGCAGTATTCAATATACACTATGTGAAAAATGACTTACACAACTTATGGGCGGGGATGGGATGGGAAAATGGGGAAAAGCAAAGGAAGGGGTAACATTGTCCAAGAAGCATTATACTCATTAGCTAAATTATGGAACCATAACCTCTTTGTTCAGCTCCTTTAATATAATAATAAAAATACAATAAAAGCAATACCCCCCCCCCGAGACACAGTAGCTAAAAACAACAAAACCCCAAATAAATGAACAAATTAAAAAAAAGTTGTCATCCATCTATTTGTACCTCTAAGGAAGCTAAACATTTATTTGTAAATAAAGTTACAGTGGCTTTATGTCATCTTCATGTTACAATTCTATGTGTAAGATGGAAGAAAATATACTAGAGAATATCTCACTGTATAAAACAATTCTGATTTATTCTCTTCGCTGCCAACTTATATGGCTACATAAGCAAATGGCCCCAGGTACCCCAGATTCCAGTGTCTGCTTTTATTTTTGCTCCAAATACATATTTTCCCTTTTGTCTTTTTTTTTTTTTTTTGGGTCCGGTCGTGGGGCCTGAACTCTGGGCCTGGGCGCTGTCCCTCAGCTCTTCAGCTCAAGGCTAGCGCTCTACCACTTGAGCCACAGCACCACTTCCGGCTTTTTTCTTTTTGCTTATGTGGTGCTGAGGAATCGAACCCAGGGCATCTGGCATGCAAGGCAAGCGCTCTACCACTGAGCCACCTTCCCAGCCCTTTTGTCTTAAATCGATGTATCTTGGAAGCAGAACATTTCTCATAAACACTTTAGAATAAATCCTCTGGCTGGGAGTCTCTCTGGATTGTTTGATATGAACAAAAAATAATTACTATTTCTTGGACACTTTCTGTGTGCCAAGCTCCATACTGGGAGCATTAGAGACAAAATCTTTTCTCTCTCCATGCCATGTCTGAGAGTTGATTAGTATTTTCTCATTTGTAAAATGAAAACATGAAGTTTAGTAAGGTTATGGCTAACAATAACTGAATCTAAATGAAAACTGAATCCAGAAGTATTTCCTATAGTCTCTCCTGTAGGTCATATGTAACTCTGATATGTCCTTGAAGAGATTTTTAATTATCCAACTTAAGTACAAAAATATCAAAAGAAATAAGAGCTATCTTATAGGAACTACTACCATCTATAGAGATAAATTCCACAGGCCTCCTACACTTCCACCTAGGAAAAAGTGGACTCAAAGTTCTGATCTTCTCTTGAAGGCCTGCTCCCTACTATCAGGTGATGCTCAATTGGGCTGGACCACTCAGCTGGGTCTTGATATTTTATCCCCTGGCATTTCCCAGCCTAGAATCTGTGTTTACCAGGTGAACAATCTTCTGTCAGCTTAGGGGGACAGTAGATCTCTGTGGTTATGACCTGTGTGCTTCTAGATTAGAACTCTCTTTGTCCCCTCAGTGGGCCAGGACAGCTAGGAGCCAGCCTGTGTGCTTTTTGTGTTTGCTGGTCCTGGGGCTTGAACTCGGGGCCTCAGCCTGTTTCTTAACTAGTCAGAAGTTGAGCCAGGTGCAGGTGGCTCACACCTGTAATCCTCGGTGCTCAGGAGGCTGAAGTCTGGCTAGCACTCTACCACTTGAGCAACAGCTCCACTTCCAGCTTTTTTTTTGTCTGGTTAAATGGAGATGAGAGTGTCAGGAAGCCAGGTCCTGGTGGCTCATAGCTGTAATCCTAGCTACTCATGGGATCTAAGGATCACCATTCAAAGCCAGCTGGGGCAGGAAAGTCCGTGAGACTTATCTCCAATTAACCACCAGAAAACCAGAAGTGGCATGGTGGCTCAAAGTGGTAGAGCACTAGCTTTGATCAAAAAAGATAAGGGACAGGGCCTGAGTTAAAGCCCCATGACTGACAAAACAAAAATCAAGGACTTCCCTGTCTGGTGCTGGCTTCAAACCTGGATCTTCAGAGCTCAGCCTCCTGAGTGGATTATAAGTGTGAGCTACTAGCACCTGGCACATGGCCTTTTATTTTAGTATTTGACTCCCTGGGTTTAGACAAAACATATAAATATAAAATCTGATTCCTTGTCAAGTCAAAATTTGTTCCTGATTCCTTATAATCTCCAATATCAACTTTAAGTTGCACATATATAGAGATCAAGACAAATCTCTAATGTTCATTTCTTCCCAGGTTGCTTAAAACAGTGTGTATGTGTGTGTGTGTGTGTGTCTGTGTGTCTGTGTCTGTGTCTGTGTGTCTGTGTGTGTGTGTAGGGGAGAGTACTGAGGCTTAAACTCAAGGCCTAAGCACTGTTCTTAGCTTTTTTGCTCAAGGCTAGTGTTCTACTACTTGAGCCACACCTTCACTTCCCTAAGCTGGCACCAAACCTTGATACTCAGATCTCAGTCTCCTGAGTTGCTAGGATTACAGAACCCCTGAGGCCTAGCTCTATTATTGCTATCTTTATTCTTAAAACACTTTAGCGATCTCAGTCCTGTAATGTCGCAATTTTTAAAACAAACTACCTATCACTACTATAACAATGATCATCACCCAACTTTTTCTTCCTTAAAGCAATTCTTTCTGGGAAAACAGCCCCTTTTCATAGGACCTCTTGTCTTTGGGTCTTTTTCCTTTTACTGGATGTTCCTGTAATGGATGTTCCTTTTTTTTCCCTCAGTCTCCTATGGAAACTTCTACAGAGACAAAAGTCCATGTATTCATTAAACTCTTTTCTGTGCCCTTTACCCACCTCTTTGCTGTGGTGCCTTCTCTACTTTGCTAGGCAAGCCTGTGAGCTTGGGTAAACTAAGGTTGTCTCTGAGAGAGGACGGCGATGGTTACATGATCAAAGAGTCAGGCTGTGCTTCGTGAACCCTTTGCCTAGGTTGATTAGCTTACCCAATCCTCCTGACTTTCTGAGGTAGGTCTGAGGTTGACAATTCCTTGTCTGTGGACAGAGAACTAGAGAATGTTAGAGATTCCTACAGGGTGGTACAAGAAGCAAAACTAAGCAGCCTAAAAGCAAATCTCCCAGACCAGTACTACCACAGCCAGGGATCCAAAGGCAGAAACAATTCAGTTACTCCCCAGGGCCACTCTGTAGTAGGATGCCCTTCTATTGTCCAGGGGTAAATATGGATGGAGGAGTTCCACTTTAAGTGGCTTGGAGAGTTTCAACCTGAACTCAACAGGATGATTTCAACAGGAAATGCATTTGTAACAATGGATCCTCGTCATTCCAGTCCTGTGAGAGTTGTGTGGTTAACTCAAGTTGACTAGTAGTGTCAACTCTGTGGACATCTATACAAATGTAGCTATCTTTGGGTAAATATAGTGTTATCCTTGCCAGGCCCTGGTGCCTCAAGCCTGTAATTCTACTTACTCAGAAGGCTGAGATCTGAGGATTGTTGTTCAAAGTCAGGCAAGGCAGGAAAGTCCATGAAACTCATTTCCAATTAAGCAGTTAAAAACCAGAAGCAAAAGTGTGGCTCAGGTGGTAGTCTTGAGTGAAAAATCTGAAAGATAGCACTTGACTTGAGTTCAAGTCCCAGTGTCAGCATACACACATATAAAACTGTCATTTTTGAGCTAAACATTATCAATTGTTGCACTAGACTGTATTCATACTTCTTGGAAAGAACAAAAGAAATAAAACAGGTGTTTCTATACCAGTTTATATCTTCTCAAACTTAACTCGTAAATTTCTCATTCTCTTGACTTGTTTATCTTTCCATATTTATTTCTTGTTTGTTAAAATATAGGTGTCTCTGAAAAAAATTCTAAGATATTTCAATCTAAAACTTATTATTGGAAAAACTTTCCCAAATATTTTAACATTGTGATTGTTATGACATTTCTGCAAAGAAATGCTATCCTTCCTTTCTCTCCATTTATTCATGCATTTGACAATAATTTATTAAACAAAGTACTAAACAGACTCTATCACTTAATACTATGAGGTACTAATGAGCAAATTTCTAATAGAGTCATGAATAGGAACTTCAGTAAATGACTTTAAGAAATCATTTAAAGGGTATCATAATTTACGTATTTTCTGAATGTATGAATAACATTATCTTCCCACACTCTAAGCAAAATTCTGGAAGCAAGAAGCAAGAAGGTTAAAAGCATTTCCATATTGAAGTAAATAATTCTTTCTGTATATTTACCATCATCTTTCTTATTGCCTTCTGAATCAATGTGAAAAAAATCCAAACCTGGAGGGTAACTCCCATTTGTCATTGATGCCAGAGGGGTGAAAACTATTATAAATGGAGATGTGCAGTGGATGAGAATTTAGAAATTAGACTAATTGACCCCTTGAGTTTCTTCCTCTATGGCCCTATGATTTCAAATTCTAATAGCAAATTTATCAAGGAAAGAAAGACACTGAGTAGTTTAGTAGTCTTTGAATAGTACGTTGTATAATAGATACCCAATTAGTGTGCTGAATGAATAATAAATGATTGAAAGAGACTTAAATCAGCCTCTAAAATCCCTTTTTAAATTCTAAGAAGGTAAGCATAAAGACTGTTAATGAACTAGCTAATGGGCAGGTAGCTCATGGTTTTTAAGTACCCTTGACTCTGATAGTATCTCTGGTTTTAGGAAGACAACCAGAATAGTTCTGAAAGATATATACCATTGGTAAAAGAAAAAGTCTCCTCCATCTGTGGTTATGTGCCACAGATGATATGTTCTGGATAATAGTTATGAGCTGCTGTAGCAATAGAAATGACAGCCATTGAGATTTATTTGTATCATGTCACTGGCAGACCTGCTTGGGACTCTCTTTAGAATTCATTGGTTTAGGTTTTTGAGAAAGGTGTGATGGTTATATAGGTGAGTGAGTCAGCTTTCATTGCTGTGGCAAAATTTCTGAGAAAATCCATTTAGAAGGATGCAAGGTTTATTTTTGTTTCATGTTTTCAGAAATGTTCATCCATGGTCAACTGTTTCCATTGGTTTGCACTTGAAGTGAGGCAGAGTAGCGTGGTGGGAAGCATGTGGATGAAGAGGAGACTGCTCAGTTCCTAGCAGCCAGGCAGAGGGAGAGGGAGGAGGGGAGAGGGAGAGAAGATGTTCTAGGGAACATCTTCAGTGACTTTTACATCTAGGCCCTTCTGAACACTGCTATACATGATCCCTTGAGATACAAGCTGTACTCAAACCATAACAAAAGAAAAAAAGTGAGGGAAGGGGTAACAAGTTTGACAAGAAATGTACTATTACCTTACTGATGTAACTAACCCTTCTGTACAGCATCTTGACAATGAAAAAAAAAGAAAAAAAAAGTCCTGATTCAATGGAAATGCATAATATATTTAGGAATACAATACAGTATCAGTAGCTTAATATAATAAGTAATAGATAGCACTATTAAATGAATGTATTCCATATTATCTGTGTACACACACATATACACACACACATATCAGCCTATCATCTAGACCAATCTGTCTGTCTGTCTAGCTGCCTATCACCTCATCTATCCTATCTGTCCATCGATCATCTATTAATCTGTCTATCATCTATCTTCTATGTCTCAATCTTTATTTATCCACCTTCCAAGATTATATCTGTCTATCTGTCTCTTGAGTGGTGTTGGGATGTTAATAATTAGTACGATGGAAACTGTCATATTCAAATTTGTCATCTCCATCCTTTTGACATTTCTCCTCAACCAGGAGGACTGCCTGACTTCACCTTTGGCTGGTAGACTCTGGTTAAATAAACCTATGTCTCAGTTCAGTCATTTGTTCCTTATAGGCCATGAACTCATATACTGTTGAATTCTCCTAGCTACAAATTTAAATTACTAGAAGTATCAGATTTTTTTATTGTAAAACAAAACTTGTAAATACAAAAATTGAAATGTATAAATCATCATCACCTTTGGGTATATTTCTCTTTAGTATTCAACTATATAAGGTTCGTATCAACTTTTTCATTTGAAAAAATAAAGCATAGAGAAAACTGAAAAGAACAGAAAACAGCAATGTAGCCTATATACAGTACAGCTAGACTCATCAAGTATGAACTATTTGTTCTACTCTCTTCGAATATGAATATGGACCACCTTTGAAATTTAGCTACAATCATTGTGTTTTGACATAACTCAATATATCCACATGTATTTTCTTAAAATAAAGATTTTAGTTTGTGCAGTATTGGTGACATCACAGGAAAATTAACTCAGTTGATTTTTTTCTACAAATAATAACATTCTACGTGGAATTAAATCCTATATTTTCATTTTATTTATATTATAGCTTGACATCTGATAAATGATGTTTAATTTACTGCATCAAATATATTATTGAGTCATTTTTCTTTGATGTTTAGAGTTCTTTAGATTGTTAGCGATTGTTAACTTTATCAATAATGTTGAAATTATTCTTTTTTCTCCTGAGGAATTTAAATTATCTCTTGTTTTGAATTATCTCTTGTTTTGGATTATCTCTTATTTTATTTCCTTCTAAAAGAATATTAGGGCTATGCCTTAAAGAGTAGACTTTGATTTTTTTTTTTTGCTAATTAATTAATTAATATATTTTGTGGTGCTGGAAATTGGTGGTACAGTGCTAGGTACTCACCACCAAGCTCCTTCTATTAATTGTGGTTTTTGTTTTAATTTTTTTTTTGAGTGGAATGGAGCCCTAAATTCTGGACATAGCTAAGGCACTGGAATTTTAGTTGAGTTAGAGTTACTTGAAATGAGCTTTAGAAATCTCCATCCTTTTATGTTTTTAATGCCCTGCACTGGTAATAGTTATTATTTAGGAATAAGAAAATTGTGCCAGGTGTCAATGGCTCGCGCCTGTAATCCTAGCTGTACAGGAGACTGAGATCCGAGGATCACAGTTCAAAGCCAGCCTGTGCAAGAAAGTCTGTGAGACTTCTATTTCCAATTAAACATCAAAAAGTTGGAAATGGAACTGCAGCTCAAGTGGTAGAGCACTAGCCTTGAGCAAAAATGTTCAGGGACAGTACCTAGACTCTGAGTTCAAGCCCCAGGGCCAGCATAAAGAAAGACAAATAGGAAATTATGCACCATTTTTCCTGTAAAGTTTCATTTCTTTAATTATGAATTTGTACTCAATAATTTATCACTGGATGTTTATCCTTACTTCAGACTAAAGACTGAAAGACATTATTAACCTTAACGATTGACCTTGGCTTGAGATGTCCTCATGCAAAGTGATTAGCTGACTTGGGAAAGGTGTTTCCTTAGAGAGATGACAGGGTCTCCTCTTGAACTTATTTCCTGATTTCCTTCTATTATACAGATCCTGAGTATCTGTCTCCTTGGATGTACAGGCCTGGTCTTGTCCATACTGATCGCTGTATATGCTTCCTTTCAGGATTTCGAGCACCTGAAGTTGCTAGAGGAAATGTCATTTATAACCAGCAGGCTGATGTTTACTCCTTTGGCCTGTTACTCTATGACATTTTGACAGCTGGAGGTAGAATAGTAGAAGGTTTGAAGTTTCCAAATGAGTTTGATGAATTAGCCCTGCAAGGAAAATTACCTGGTAAGTTTTGTTTATCTGTGCATATATACAGGAATGGAAGCTTAATTTCTAATAATATTTATACATGAATATTCAAGAATTGGTAAATAAATATTTAATGAGTTAAAACCTCATTTGGAATAGTTGTCACATGCTTTCAGGAAATTGTAGGACTTTGCCCTATAGCACATGACCATTACTTTACTTGCCAATGTAGCATTTAAAATTTATTGTCTGCTTTCTTTCACATTTAAGAAGTACTTTTCAGTACTCCTCTCCTCCCTCTCCCTCTCTCTCCCTCCATTTCCCCTTCCCTCTCTGTCTTCCTCTCACTTCCCCTCTTGTTTTCCCTCTCCTTTTCATCTCTTTGTGCTCATCCTGAGGCTTGAACTCAGGGCCTTATGCTGTTGCTATCAGTTGGCATTACTTGCTCAAGCATGGAACTCTCACTCGAACCACACCTCCACCTATAGTTTTTTTGCTGGTTAACTGGAGGGAAGCATCGCATGGACTTTTCTG
This sequence comes from Dipodomys spectabilis, assembly GCF_019054845.1. Classification (NCBI taxonomy): domain Eukaryota; kingdom Metazoa; phylum Chordata; class Mammalia; order Rodentia; family Heteromyidae; genus Dipodomys; species Dipodomys spectabilis. The sequence goes on along the minus strand of NW_024870716.1, from coordinate 8,096,317 downwards.
CTCAAACTGGCTTCAACTACAGTCCTCAGATCTCAGCTTCCCTAGTAGCTGGAATTACAGGTGTAAGCAACCAGTGCTGGACTCACCTGCTTCTTTTGAATATTTTTATAGAAGTATGAGTATTTTTTCAGCAAGAGTATTATATCTATTTTAATTGTAAAAATGGAATGGAATTCCTTTATTTTGCTGAGTTCATATTTATGTTTCTTTTATATATGACAAGTCATCTTTTTGTTGTCTCTAGTGGAGATAAAGTTATCAAAATCAATTTTGTGATAGGAACATTTACAATTAATATAAATTACAAGAGATCAAGGTTTTTTTTGTGTAGTATCTGGACTTCTAATATACCTTGAAAGGAAGTAAGATAACTTTTAATTTGTTTAGCATACTACCATGATGTTTTTAATATTTTAGATCCAGTCAAAGAATATGGGTGCACCCCATGGCCTATGGTTGAGAAGCTAATTAAAAAATGTTTGAAAGAAAACCCTCAGGAAAGGCCTACTTCTGCCCAGGTATTCTTTTTTTTGCCTAGGTATTCTTATGATCAATCTGTTAATATATTGTACAGAACATCCTATATTGTATATACATGTGGTATATATATATATATATATACATATATATATATATAAGTATTAGAATATATATTCTAATACATAAATAAACATATACCCACACAGAATGCAGAATGTTTATAAGACAAAACTAACATCCTGGTACCCAACAAAAATTAGACAATACCCTGGAAATGTTTGTATGTCTTTCTGTGATTACTATTAATATATATGATTCATCAGTGAAATGCTTGTCCATAGTTTAGTGCATTTGTATGTGTGTGTGTGTGTGCCTGTGTCTGTGTCTGTGTCTTTGTCGATATGTGTTTGTGCCAGGGCCTGAATGCTGTCCCTGAGTGTTTTTTTTTTTTTTTTGCTCTAGGACAGCATTGTACCACTTAAGCCCCAGTTCCACTTCTGGTTTTGAGTAGTTTATTGTAGATAAGCGTCTCATTACCCTTTCATGCCCAGACTGGCTTCACACTACAATTCTCACATCTCAGCCTCCTGAATAGATAGGATTATAGGCATGAGTCTACAGTACCTAGCCTAATGCATTTTTTATTGGGTTATTTGCTTTTAAATTACAGGAGAAAATGATATTTCAATGATATACGAATCCTTCTTGGTTATATATGTTAAAAATTTCTGAGGTTGTATGTCTTGTCTTAAAAAAAACTTCCCTAAGGTACTAGCGGTATGACTCACATGATAGAGCACCTGTAAGCATTCAAGTCAGGCACACGTGGCTCATACCTGTAATCCTAGCTACTCAGGAGGCTAAGATCTGAGGATCATGGTTTGAAGCCAACCCAGGCAAGAAAGTCTATGAGACTCTCATCTACAATTAACCAAAAAAATGCCAGAAGTGGAGCTATGGTTCAAGTGGTAAAGTACTAGCCTTGAGCAAAAAGGCGAATGGACATCTTTGAGGTTCTGAGTTCAAGCACTAGTAGTAGCACAATATGTAAAAACAAAACAAAACAAAAAAAGAACAAGAAACAAACATTTACCCATTCACTTTGGGGTACTTTTTAATAACAGTATTTTAAACAAATAACCATTTACCCATTCATGTGGGGGTACTATTTTATGAATAGAGTTTTAAGATTTTAATATGAACACATTTAACAATTACCTTTCAGGACTTATTTTAAGAAGTCATTTTCATGAATTCACAAAAAATATACTTTGTTTCTTCAAAAATTAAATAATTTTGCTTTTAATTTACATTTTAATCCATCTAGAATTGATATATATATTGGGTCCGGTCGTGGGGTCTGAACTCTGGGCCTGGGCGCTGTCCCTCAGCTCTTCAGCTCAAGGCTAGCGCTCTACCACTTGAGCCACAGTGCCACTTCCGGCTTTTTTCTTTTTGCTTATGTGGTGCTGGGGAATCGAAACCAGGGCCTCAGGCATGCAAGGCAAGCGCTCTACCACTGAGCCATCTTCCCAGCTTCTAGAATTGATATTTTTTATCTGGGTCCAGTTTCCCATTTCCCTGTGGAAAAAAACTGATTTTTCCAGCTTCCCTTACTGATTCATTCCTGTTCTTTTACCCATTGGCCAGATGTACCCAATTATAAGAGATAGCTATTTCCACACACACACACATATCCCCTTACACTGGACAGCTAACCCATTCTTCTTGTAGCTTTCGTAGTAATGCACTCTCCTTGCTTGTTTTTCTCACGGTGGAAAGTATTGGCTATTCTTGAGCTTAATTCTACATAAAACTTACATACGCTTGCATTTAAATCTTAGGGTGAACACATTATGCTTTGGATTTGATTTATACCAAATCTATGGACAATTATGATATTAAGTCTAACTATTCTTTTTTTTTCTTGTAGTTTATTTTCAGTTTTTTTGTGCCAGTACTGGGCTTTGAACTCAGTTTCCTTCACACTCTGCCTTAGATTTTTTCACTCAAGTCTGACACTCTACTGCTTAAGCCACATGTTTCCTTTTAGTTTTTTCCACTCATTTTAACTGGAGATAAGAATCTCATAAACTTTTCTGCCTAGGCTGGGTTTGAATTTCTGTCTTCTGGTCTAAACCTCCTGAGTAGTAGTTTTATATTTGACCTTTTTAAAGAAGAAGTGTAGACACTTGACAAGTGATGTTTTATCTTTCAACTTTCTTAGGTCTTTGACATTCTGAATTCAGCTGAGTTAATCTGTCTGATGAAGCACATTTCCATACCAGAAAACATTATAGCTGAATGCATGGTTGCTACAAATTCTAATAGCAAGAATGTGAGCATTTGGTTAGGCTGTGGGCACAGTGACAAAGGCCAGCTCTCCTTTCTTGACTTAAACACAGAAGAACACATTACTGAGGTACGTTGGAACACTCCTTACATTAGAATATCTTTAAGTGTATGCCATCTAAAATTGCTCTGGAAGAAATCAAGGAAGAGCCAATATAGATGTGTTATTAAATTGACTTTCCATTAGAACAAAAGTATTCATATGAAATTAGTCTTTGTTTGGTTTTCAAACACAAATAAATAAATAATTAAAGGTTTATATGTACCTTAACTCAGTGTCCAAAAACAGAGCCCAAGACAATCCCATGCAAATGATTTAAAAAGCAAGAAGCTTGGAAGGAATTAAAGAAGCCAGAAGGTATAGAAGAAAAGCATAGCAGAAATGGATACTGAGGAAGTTGACTCTTGTCTGCCCACAAGGAGATCTGCTGTGTGAACAGAACCACAGAATGTTACCACCAGCAGACCAAGCGACCTGTCTCTCAAACTAACATGTCAATCATTGGCTGCCACTGGCCTGGAGGCGGGAAGTGCACCCTCAGCTCTGGGAATTCTCTGGGCAAAGTAGTCCAGAGCTGTTAGTAGCTAACCCTCACAGGAGATGGGAGACAGATACAGCTGAAGAATCTGGAAGTGACTTCTACCAGATTGGTCAATAAATTGCACTGAAAAATAGACACATCTCTACACTTAGAAAGCAACCCACTAGTGGGGCACCAGTGGCTCACCTATACTTAGGAGGCTGAGATGTGAGAATTGTGGTTCAAAGCCAGCCTGAGCAGAAAAGTCCCTGTGAGACTTTTATCTCTAGTTAATTACTCAAAACCCAGAAGTGGAGCTGTGACTCAAAGTGGTAGAGTGCTAGGCTTGAGAAAAAGATCTCAGGGACAGTGCCTAGGCCCTGAGTTCAAACCCCACAACTACCACCAACAAAAAAGCAATCTACCATTTTGACTTTTGCTTTCAAATAGAAATGTTGTGCCTAAACTTAAGCTTAAGGCTAAACCATATCTTCTGTGGTTTCTATGCAATATGACTTGATTAGGCTTTATTCAGTTATTTTTATAATTTTTAATTTTAGTTAAAATTAGTCCAAAATTAGTCTATTTATTTATTTAAACTCAAGACCTGGGCACTGTCCCTTAGCTTTATATTCTTAAGGCTGGTACTGTACATTTGAGCCCACAGATTCACTTCTGGCTTTTTGGTGGTTAATTGGAGATGAATCTCACAGACTTTTTTCCGGGTCTGACTTTGAACTTGATCCTCAGTTGTCAGCTGTCTGAGTAGCTAGGATTACACATGTGATCCATTCGTACCCAGATAGTTTTGTCCATTAAAAAGGGTTTAAATGTACATATATATGTATATATACACGTATATATATATGTGTGTGTATATATATATATATATATACGTGTATATATACTTTTTTTTTTTTTTTGCAGTTCTGGGTTTTGACCTCAGGGCCTTAAGTTTACTAGAGTAGGTATTTTACTACTTGAGCCATACCCCTAGCCCTTTTTGTTGTTATTTTTAAGGAGTTGTACAAAGGGCTTACAATTTCATAAGCCAGGTAATCAGTACAGTGCTTCTTAGCAGGACAATGTCAACTCTTCCTTATTTTCCCCCCTTATTTTTTCCCCTCTCATTCTTACTCTCAAGTTAGATCATTCATTTTTTCATAGTGCATATCAGATATAACGACCACATTTGCTCACCTGTTTCAGATACCTTCTAGATAGGAAAGCCTTATTTGCCAGGCAACTTGTATATTGTTGAAAATTCCAACAAATTGGCATTGCTTTCAAAAGTAAACGTGCAAATGTAATAAGAGTGATGTCAATTGATAATTGAATTAAATTCTAGCAAATGAAATGAAAACCAAGCTTGTTAAATTGCATTTTCTTTTCTCAAGCAGGAAGTTACTGACAGTAGAATATTGTGCTTGGCCTTTGTGCATCTCCCTGCTGAAAAGGAGAGCTGGATCGTGTCAGGGACGCAGTCTGGTGTTCTCCTGGTCATTGATGCTGAAGATCGGACCAAAAGACATTCACTGGAAAAGATGACTGATTCCATTACTTGTTTGTATTGTAATTGCTTTTCCAAGCAGAGGTATGGCTGTCAGGTGGGGGAAAATCATAGACATTTGAGATGATTTAATGGTGTGCAAAATGATTGCTAAAGCTACAGAAAAGGCTCCTTTTTTTAAGACACTTCTCACTGACTTACCTTTTTGAGGGAATTGGGAGAGGCCATTTTGATGGTTTTTTTTTTTCCTGCATCTAGATTTAGCTGAAGCAATCATAAAACTAGTCAACTATTTATTTGGGCTATCACCTCATCCGGGACTCTATCAGTTTTTCCTTTCAGTGTACCTTGGTAGGGCTTCTTTGTATTCATTCTTTAAAATGTGTGTATGTGTATGTGTGTGTGTGTGTGTGTGTGCGTGCACATGCACACGTGCATGTGCATGCGTGTGTATGTATGTATGTATGTATGTCTATGTATGTATGTCTCTATTATATTGCCAGTCTAACCTTTTTTTAAAAAAAAATCTAATTACTACACCGGGAAACAGCTTCACAAATTAATAAGTTGTTAATAGATTTTAAAAATTTACTGAACCCTTGTCATTTATAGGGATACTATTCTGATGAAATATTCCTAAATGGCAACATTTCAGTCATCAGATGGAAGTTGTAACATTTTGGGCAGGATAATAATCTGGAGCTGTTAACATTCAATCTTGGCTGGGTATTGGTGGCTCATGAATATAATCTTGGTTACTCTGGAGACTGAGATCTGAGGATCACAGTTCAAAGACAGCCTGGATAGCAAAGTCCATAAGACTCCAGTTAACCAGGAAAAACACTGAAAAAGAAGTTGTGAGCTACAGTTGTGAAAAGGTATTCGAGGATATTACGGGTGATGGAGTACTGTTCATGTGATTTACCTGCCTTTTCTAATTATCCCTTATTGAAGGTAAGCCTCTTCCTTCCCCCGAGAATGGGAAACCAAGTCAAGTCTTCCTTGAGGATTACATTTCAAAAAGATAGCTTCCAACCCTTAAGGAGAGCTTTCTTATGTTCTAAAATTGGTAATAGATTGGGTAAGGTAAAGATTTACATTTCAGCCAGGAGTTGGTGGCTCCCTCCTATAATCCTAGCTACGCAGGAGATTGAGAGCTGTGTATCACAGTTTGAAGCCAGCCTGGGCAGGAAAGTTCATGAAATTCTTCTCTCCAGTTAACCAGCAAAAAGCCACAAGTGGAATATGGCCGAAGAGGTAGAGTGCCAGTCATAAATGCAAAAGCTAAGGGACAGTGCTCCAGTAATCACATTAAAAAAAAAAAAAAGATTTACAGGTCAATTGCCAGTGGCTCACACCTGTAATCCTAACTATTCAGGAGGTTGAAATCTGAGGATTATGCTTCAAAGCCAGCCTGGGAAAGAAAGTCTGTGAGACTCATCTCCAATAAACTAACCTAAAAAGCCAGAAGTAGAGCTGTGACTCAAGTGGTAGAGCACTAGCCTTGAGCACCCAGGCCCTGAGTTCAAGCCTCAGGACTATCCAAAAAAAATTTGCACTTAAACAGAACAGAGAAATAATTTATAGTAGAAAGTTTTGAAAAGTCAATGCTTTAAGAAAGGGAAGTCTACGGAAACAAATCTGACTTTTATTTAAGCTGGGGAGAACTAGAAAGTCTTCTTAGTCAACATAGATGTTCTTCTTTAAACCATTGTTATTCCTTTTTTTCTTTTAGCAAGCAGAAAAATTTTCTTTTGGTGGGAACTGCTAATGGTAACTTAGCAATTTTTGAAGATAAAGCTGTTAAGGTAAATGTCAAATATATTCCTTACAAATGTTCTATTTTAAACATGGATTTCATATGTCTTATGCAACTTCTCTGTAACTATCAACTCCCTAGTAAGTGCTGATCAAATATTATTTTTTTACATTTTTATTATTTCATAAAATTTTGAACATAATAAATAATTGGAAGAAACTGTATTTACCAATGTATTTTGTAGGAATGAGCTGATATAACCTGATAACAGATCTAATTTATAGTGTAGGTATGGAAATATTGCAATTTATATGAGTGAAGCAGGTAAAACAACAAAGAATCCCTAAGTTTGTAATCTGATTTATAGTTTCATAGTTCAGCAGAGCACAGGCTCACTATGAAGGTGGCCCTGGGATCAGTTCCTAGCAAGACACAAAAACACACACATGCACACAGGACAAAAACTATGGCATGCCATTAACTTTTTCTTTCATATTGAAGACATCATCCAACATTCTGTTCTTTACCTTCCTATTAGTCAGGGAAGTGCTTATTCCTGTGCATATTCATTCATCCGTAGATCCATTGATACCCATTTATAGATTTTTTTGTTTTGTTTTATACTGATCCTGGGGCTTGAACTCACTGGGTGCTGTTCCTGAGCTTTTTTTTTCTCTAAAGGCTAGCACTCTACCACTTGAGCTACAGCTCCGCTTCTAGCTTTCTGGTGATTGATTGGAGATAAAGTCTCATGGACTTTCCTGCCCAGGAAAGTCACAATTCTCCTATCTCAGCTTCCTGAGTAGCTGGGATTCTAAGCATCAGCCACTGGCACCCAGCTTCCCTTCCTAGCTTTTGATGGATACCAAAAATCTTATGAGACCCAGCAGTAGACTCTAATCATTAGGTTATTGTTTTTTTACAGTTTTTTGCATGAAGTGAATATTAATTTCACCAAACCCTGTTTTCATAGGCACTTTGAACGGTGTATTGAATGTTTAACATCTCTAATCATGTAAAATGGAAAGTAGTGGTAGAAGGTGCAAAATGTTATAGTGTTTCGTTGTGATTGCACCGATACTCCAGTCACTGAATGTGTTTTCTCTTTGTTGCTGAAGTGTAATGGAGCGGCTCCCTTGAAGACTTTGAGCCTGGGAGATGCGAGCACTCCACTCATGTGCTTGAGTGAATCGATGATCTCCTCTGAGAAACACATCATGTGGGGAGGATGTGGCACGAAGGTGTTCTCATTCTCTAATGACTTCTCCGTTCAGAAACTCATTGAGACCAGGACAAACCAGCTGTGAGTTATTTTCCTTCTGAGCAGCTTCCTTACCTTGTGCCTTTTCTTTCTTTTGCCATTGATGGTTCTATTCAGAGGGTGGTATCAGGGGGTTAGAATTTGACATGCCCTTTTATGTGAACAGTGCATCCTGATCAGTTGATGTCTCCATCATTTTGCCCCCTCCTGCCTACACCTGCCCCAACCCATGACGTGAAGTTTCCTAGTTCCATTCCTACTTGTGTACACTGAGTTGGGGATGGTATTCACCACCCTTCCTCTCTCCATTCATCCTCTCCCCTTCCACCAAACCCCACCCCTGCAGTCAAGACGTGCTTCAGCTTCCTCTAGTAAACTGTCTCTTCATTGTTTGATGGTGTTCCACCATGGAATCTCACTCCTCCATACATTGAATGAACTCAGTGTGTTTGTAGATGCATATGACCCTGCATGTATTTGCATATATGTATTTACATAAACACACATGACCCTGCATGTATTCACATATATGTGTTTATGTTTTTTACCCTTTTCATTTCTCTTTTCCATGTCTCCCAACCCTACCCATCCCCTCAGTTTCCCTGGTTCCATTTTCACATCTGTGCATTGAATATCACAGCTACATTTTCCCTCACTTCCTCTCTTCATTCCTCTCTTGATCTCACCACCTCTAGACCTCACAGCATAGCTTCCTGGCCCTCATATCATGAAACTTGGGTTTGTTGTTCCAAGGAGTTGCACCATTGGTATCCTCCCCCGTATATACCATGCTTAGGTTAATACGTTTCAACCTATATGCATAGGGACCTGTATATGTTTTCATGTGTATTTATAAAATTAGATCTAAATTTCCCATGTGAGAGAAAAACTGTGCTCTTTGTCTCTCTGGACCTCACATACCATAATATTTACCAGGTCCATCCATTTCTCTGCAAATGACATAATATCATTCTTCCTGATGGATGAATAAAATTCCAGTATCTGCATGTGTGTGTGTGTGTGTGTGTGTGTGTATGCAAGAAAACATGCATCCTTTATCATTGAGCCTGACATATTTTGCTCAATATAAATTTCCTCCATATGTATCCATTTCCCTGTAAACGATATAATATTGCTTTTAGCGATGATTGAATGAAACTCTCACAGAATTTTCTGCCTGAGCTGGCTTTGAATGACAATCTTCAAGTCTCAGCCTCTTGAGTAGCTAGATGCTGTCTTCTGGCTGTTGTTTCCACTTTTAAGCCTGCTATACAAGCCTGAGAAGCCTTCTGTGAGAGGGAGAATGGGGTGGTCCTGGGGACTGAATTCAGGGCCTGGGGGCTGTGCCAGGGCTTCCTTTGCTCTTGACTAGTACCACTTGAGCCACAAATCCACTCCTGATGTTTTAAAAGTAAACTGGAGATAAGAGTCTCACAGACTTTGCTGCCTTGGCTGGCTTTGAACCATAATCCTCAGATTTTATTTATTTATTTATTTTTTTGGGTCCGGTCTTGGGGCCTGAACTCTGGGCCTGGGTGCTGTCCCTCAGCTCTTCAGCTCAAGGCTAGCACTCTACCACTTGAGCCACAGCGCCACTTCCGGCTTTTTTTCTTATGTGGTGCTGAGGAATCGAACCCAGGGCCTCGAGCATGCAAGGCAAGTGCTCTACCACTGAGCCACCTTCCCAGCCCAATCCTCAGATTTTAACTTCCTGAGTAGCTAGAATTACAGGCACGAGTGACCAGTGCTCAGTATAATCATGAGAACATTTTAAAAGAGAAATCTACAACTATTTTATCTCAGAGCATTTTATGGGATGATAGGTGTCAATAATCCTCTTAAAATACTGTTATTGGGCTTCCTTCCTTCCTTCCTTCCCTCCTTCCTCCCTCCCTCCCTCCCTCCCTTTGTCTCTCTCTTTCTCTCTCTTTCTTCCTTCTTTCTTTCTTTCTTTCTTTCTTTCTTTCTTTCTTTCTTTCTTTCTTTCTTTCTTTCTTTCTTTCTCTCTCTCTCTCTCTCTCTCTCTCTCTTTCTTTCTTTCTTTCTTTCTTTCTTTCTTTCTTTCTTTCTTTCTTTCTTTCTTTCTTTCTTTCTTTCTTTCTTTCTTTCTTTCTTTCTTTCTTTCTTTCTTTCTTTCTTTCTTTTTCTTTCCTGTTCCTGGGGCTTAAACTCAGGGTTTGGGCACTGTCCCTGAGCCTCTTTGTGCTCAAGGCTAATGCTCTACCACTTGAGCCACACACTACTTCTGGCTTTTTCAGAGTAGTTTATTGGAGATAAGAGTCTCATAGACTTTCCTGCCTGGCTTTGAACCACAGTCCTTAGATCTCAGCCTCTTGAGTAGCTAGAATTACAGGTTTGCGCCACTAGCACCCAGATCTGACAGATTCTTTTTTTTTCTTTTTGGTCGATTGTGGGGCTTGAACTCTAGGCCTGAACGCTCTCCCTTAGCTTTTTCAGCTCAAGGTGAGTGCTCTACCACTTGAGCCACGACACCACTTCTGATTTTCTGGTGGTTTATTAGAGATAAGAGTTTCACAGACTTTCCTGCCCAGGCTGGCTTTGAACTGCTATCCTCAGATCTCAGCCTCCTGAATAGCTAGGATTACAGGCGTGAGCCACCAGCGCCCAGCTCTGACAGATTCTTATCTCCAATTATCCAGCAAAAAGCCAGAAGTGAAGGTATAGTTTAAGTGATAGAGCACCAGCTTTGAGCAAGAAAGCTAAGCAAGAGTGCATGGGCCTGAGTTCAAGAACATGAAACAAAACAAAAACAACTCACTACTGAACTGACATGGTGCTGCCTTAAGAAATTACAGTTACAGTCTAGCAGTGAAAGCATCTAATAGTGATCTATTTTCATTAAAAAAATATTCCATCCTATAAGGAGATAAGATTACAGCTATCATAGTGGGAAAGTAACTGATCTAATTTCATAGGTCAAAGAAGAACATCTAAAGAAGCTGACATTTCGGTTTCATTGCAAAGACAAAGAACTCAGCAGACAGATGAAGTGTGTATCCCCAAATCTGTGAAATGTGTATAGCTCCAAATGTCTCTTATTCAAAGACAGAGAATTAAAAAATGCTTGTTATTATCTTTTATTTTTTAAATAGAAGATATGGTAACCATTGTACTTTCTCTTTATGTTTGGATGGTGGAATTCATTTCTCCCTCACGACTTGGCTGACTTATGTTCATGCAAAGATACCCTATTCTGTTTATTGTTTTATAATTCTAGATATAAATGGCACTTTTAGTTTTCCAAACATTATGACAAAGGCTTTTTATTGTGCTCTCCCAAAGTTACAGATACAATGATATTTCACTTAGAAGTTAAAAACAGCGTAACATTGTATGAAGACTCAGATAAAATGCTGGGCATTGGTGGCTCATGCCTGTAATCCTAGCTACTCAGTAGGCCGAGATCTGAAGATCACAGCTTGAGCCAGCTCAGCCAGACAAACCTAAGAGACAATTATCTCTAATTAACTGTCAAAAAGCTAGAAGTGGAAATGTGGCTTAAATGGTAGAGTGCCAACCATAATAAAATATAAAAAGCAGAATTGGAGAACACGAGGCCTTGAGTTCAAGCCCCAGAGCTAGCACAAAGAAACAAACAAAAGCAGATAAAAGCCAGGCACTGTGACTCACACCTGTAATTCTAGCTAGTTAGGAGGCTAAGATAGGGAAGATTGTGGTTTGAGATCATCCTGGACAAAAGCAATTGTCAAGACCCCTTAGCAACCAATAGGTGAGTGTGGTTGTGGGTGTGCGTCATCCCAGATATTGGAAGGATCATGATTCCAAGCAAGCCCTAGCAAAATAGTTTGAAAGACCCCATCTCAACAGGAGAAGCTGGGCATGGCAAAGTACTCCTGTCATCCCAAGCTATAGCAGGAAACATAAATGGGATTTAGGTCTAGGTATGGGCAAAGAGAGAGAGACCCTATCTCAAAATAGCTAGTTCTAAAAAGATCTGGTAGAGCTCCTGTCTAACAATCCTAGTTTAAAAAAAATAAGAAGCAGGTAGGATTAAAATTTGAACTCAACCTTAAAATGAACACTAGTTATAATCTTTATTAATATCATCAAGAGGAACCAACATAAAGTAGCCAAAGTAAGTAACTAACAGTTATATATTCAATTCAGACTGGCTTGAATGGGAAACAGTTGCACAAAGAAGTTTTTTTTTTTAAATCTGTGCCAATGCTTTACATGTTTAAGAACAAGTATAAGGTCCTTTTGTATGTGCTTTGTGATTGTGTGTGTGTGTGTGTGTGTGTGTGTGTGTGTGTGCTAAATATGTGCCAATGCTTTACATGTTTAAGAACAAGTATAAGGTCCTTTTGTATGCGCTTAGTGATGTGTGTGTGTGTGTGTGTGTGTGTGTGTGCTCGCGCGCACGCACGTGCGCACCAGTAGTTGGTCTTGAACTCTGGCCTTGTACTCTCCCTTAGCTTCTTCTTTCAAGGTTAGTGCTCTACTACTTGAGATGAACCTCCACTTCTAACTTTGTGTTGGTAAATTGGAGATAGGAATTTCACAGATTGGTCTGCCCAGACTGGCTTTGAACAGAAATCCTCAGATTTCAGCCTCCTGAATAGCTAGGATTACAGGTGTGAGGCACCAGTGCCCAGCTTTTGTATGCATTATTGACATTCTTTTTCCTCCCTAGGTTTTCCTATGCAGCTTTCAGTGATTCAAACATCATAGCAGTTGCCGTAGACACAGCCCTCTATGTTGCAAAGAAAAACAGCCCAGTTGTGGAAGTGTGGGACAAGAAGACAGAAAAGCTCTGTGAACTAATAGACTGTGTGCAGTTTTTAAAGTAAATTCCTTGTTTATGTTATATGTGTAAGAGATATCTTTACAAGTGAGGTTGCATCTAGAGAAGACCTGTGCCTTGCTGTGCCTGTGGCTTCAAAAGAATTTTTTTAACAAAATCCAGAAACACACAGTCATTCCTACTACTTAGCACCATCTTTTGGCATCTTGCGAATTTTATTTGGTGAAAATAAAAGAATCAGAATGTGATACACTTGACTTCTTCATGATCCGAGAAAAACATTCTCAAATGAAAAAAAAGTGCTGTTACAAATGGACGCCCTGAATTGGGTGTTGTACATTTACTTATTTCATAATATTAAATCTTTTTTTTAATTTAATTTAATTTTATTTGTGAACATACTGTACAGAGGGGTTACAATTACATGGGCAGGATAATGCGTACATTTCTTACCAAGCATTGCATAATATTAAATCTTAATACAGGTTCATGCCTGTAATCCTAGCTACTCAGGAGACTGAGAGCTGAGGATCAAGGTTCAAAGCCAGCCAAAGTAAAAACCAAAAGAAGTCTGTGAGATTCTTATCTCCAATTAACCAGTTGAAAAAGCCAGATGTGGAGCTGTGGTTCAAGTGGTAAAGTACCAGTCTGAGTCAAAAAGTTCAATAAAAGCTTGAGGCCTTGAGTTCCAGCCCCAGTACTAACACACATTTTTTTAGATTATTTAAAGTATTCAAGAAGATGTGTGTTAAGTTGTCTGCCAGTAGTAGGTTTTTTTTGGGGGGGGGTGGGGGCGGTCCGGTCATGGGAACTCTGGGCTTGGGCGCTGTCCCTCAGCTCTTCAACTCAAGGCTAGCGCTCTACCACTTGAGCCACAGTGCCACTTCCGGCTTTTTTTTCTTTTTTCTTTTGTGGTACTGAGGAATCGAACCCAGGGCCTCATGCATGCAAGGCAAGCACTCTACCACTGAGCTACCTTCCCAGCCCCAGTAGTAGGTTGTTTTATGTAAGGATCTTGAGATTTTGGTAACTACAGTGGGGGGTTAGGTCTTGGAACCAATATTAATGCATGACTAATGTCCTGTGTTCACGATTTAAGGCATTAATACATGTGAATATATAGAGTCACTTATTCTAGTCTTGTTGCTGATGCTATTAATGCTTGCTTTCTTCTAGAGAAGTCATGGTAAAAATAAGCAAGGAATCAAAGCACAATCTGTGTTATGCTGGGAGGGTGAAGGCCCTCTGCCTTCAGAAGAACACGGCGCTCTGGATAGGAACTGGAGGAGGCCATATTTTACTCCTGGACCTTTCCACGCGGCGAATTATACGGATAATTAACAACTTCTGTGATTCCGTTCGAGTCATGGTGACAGCACAGTTAGGCAAGTTTCTTTACCTTTAGATTGTTTTTATGTCTTCTGAAACTGTACTTGAAAAAGAAAACCTTAAAGTTTCCATCTCCACTGTTATTTGTAGTATCTTAGAAGTTTCCAGAAGGAGATATAGCATTTGAATATTTTAAAAATATATTAAAGATATTTTAAATATATAGATGCCCTCCATCCTATAAGAGAAGCAAATGACTACAGCTGAGCCAAGAAATGTACAACTTCATTTATGTGTGCACTACTCCTGAGGTTTGAACTCAGGGCCTTGTCTTCTTGCTTGGCATTTTTGCTCAAGGTTGGCTTTCTACCACTGGAGCCACATGTCTACTTCCACTTTTGGATTTTGTTTTGGTGGTGGTGGTGGTTAATTGGAGCTAAGAATCTCATGGACTTTTCTTCCCTGGGCTGGCTTTGGACCATCTTCCTTGGATCTCAGTCTCCTGAATAGCTGGGATTACAGGCATAAACTACCAGCTGCTTTTATCTTTTATAACTAAAGTGAAATTGGAAAATACATGATATTGAATGTATTTTTATTTTTCACCGAAGAAGTTAAAAACAAATGTTTATTTTGTGCATAGTCAAGCTTTCCATATCTTTTAACAAATTTTATTTGATTTTTTTTCAATTTATAATGAAATTTGTATTCTTATAGCTATATAGGCTGAACCCCACAATCTACAACTATGGACATTTTCTAGACCCTCTTAGCATCGTAGAGCATCTGCTGTTACCGTAATAGTGCAGCAATGACCATGGATGGGCAAATGTTTTTACTGCATCCTTGTACTTTCGCAGATAAATATACAAGCATGGTATCATAGGGTAATTCTAGGCAGTTTTTTCTATGATTTTTAATGAGTCTAAGCTAGGTTTTGTTCATGCTTTTATGTCTACTCTTCATCTTTATTTTTCCTTTTGGTGCCAGTCCTGGGGCTTGAACTCAGGGCCTGGGCACTATCCCTGACCTTTTTGCTTAAGGCTAGTGCTTTACCACTTGATCCACAGTTCTACTTCCAGCTTTTTGTTGGTCAATTAGAGATAAAAAAATCTCATGGACTTTCCTGCCTGTACTGGCTTTGAATCATTATCCTCAAATCTCAGCCTCCTGAGTAGTTAGGATTACAGGCGTGAACCATTGGCACCTGGCATTGTTTCTCCTTTTTGACTTAAATGTGAAGAAATCATGACATAGCATGTGAAATCTACACATATATTTACCACATAAATGTATCTTTATCTTTCTTTAGTAATTTCAGTTATAAAACGGTGATCATATGTTTAAAGATGATTATAAATTTCACACAGTAGGGGGATAGATCCGCAAAAGGAGAGTTTTTATTTAACTTAGGAAATCAATAATAAAGTGGTTAGCCAGATATTTTTCTTGCTTTTGGCCACTCGTTATTTCTGGATGATAACTTGGCACAGGCGGAAGAAGTCGTAGCTCTAGTGATTGTGAGTTATTGGGATATTGTGTTCACACAGTAGTTGATCCAGTGGGCTCTCCTCTGAGTCTGCTCCCACCAATGTAGTTACATCCTCAAATTGAACATCATTGTATATTAGGACCCAAAGGGTTGGCTGCTCATGACTGAAAATTTATGGTGATATTTCAGTGAATTATGACTGGCTTTTTTTTTTTTTTTGGTGGGGCTTGAACTCTGGTCCTGGACGCTGTCCCAAGCCTTTTTGTGCTCAAGGCTAACTTTGAGCCACAGCACCACCTCCCGTTTTTGAGTGGTTCATTGGAGATAAGAGTCTCACAAGGACTTTTCTGCTCGGGCTGGCTTTGAACTGTGATCCTCAGATGTCAGCCTCCTGAGTAGCTAGGATTACAAGCATGAGCAACAGGTACCCGGCTATGACTGACTTTTTTTTTAAAAAACCAAATATATAGAAGTTGAATTAAGTGAGATAGGCATATCATCTAGAATTTTTTGAGGATGGAAAAATGGGGTCATGACTAGAAAAAATCAGAAATGATCACTTAGTTTATGTCACCAAACAAACAAAAAAACCCAAAGAATGTGGTCAGTATTCATTTAGATTATTGGCCATATTGCATGACCTTATTTGGTGTCTAAAGCAAACCAAAAATGGGACAATTTGGCTAACCTAGCAAAGTTAACTGCTTTAACAGAGTGGATTAGAAAATAGTGAAGTTAAAGACAAATGGTAATTCACAATCCTTTTAGATAGGGACTGGTGTGTGAGTGCCCAGATCGTCAGGATTTAGAAAGCACTGCCTCCTATAAGCTCTGTTTTATGATGACCCCTTGGAGGACACTGTGTTCCTCTGCCTTTTGGGGTCTCTTGTGAAGCGTAGGGACTCGTCATTGTCAAGCCCACTGTGACACTCATCCACATCTTGGCCATGTCCCTCACTTGCTGTTTCCTCTGCTCCTTCTTGATCATCGGACATTCCAACACACAGGGGTTGTGCTTGATGTGTGTGTGTGTGTGTGTGTGTGTGTGTGTGCGTGCACGCGCGCTTGCGTGTAAGTACTGGGGCTTGAATTCTAGACCTAGACAATATCCTTTAGCATTTTCACTCAAGAAAAACACATTCGAATTGAAGCAAAGAATATTACAACTTTTCTTTCATAAAAGTGTTGGTCTTCTTGAAGAGTATTTTATTCAATGCAATGGAAATAGCACCTAAAAATACAGAATTGCCAGGTGTCAGTGACTCACGCCTGTAATCCTAGCTACTCAAGAGGTTGAGATCTGAGGATTGTGGTTCAAAGCCAGCCTGGGCAGGAAAGTCCGGGAGACTTTTATCTCTAGTTAACCACCAGAAAAATGGAAGTGGCGCTGTGGCTCAGGTGGTAGAGCTCTAGCTTTGAGCTGAAGAGCTCAGGGACAGTGCCCAGGCCCAGAGTTCAAGCTGCACACCAACAAAAAAAAAAGGGGGGGGGATTATAAATTCCATTCCAATATTTGTGTCTTAAAATAGACAGGGACAACTGTACTTTTTTCCATCCAGTTTAATATATTGTTTTAACAGGAAATTCTTATATTTTGTCTTGCTACAGGAAGCCTTAAAAATGTCATGCTGGTTTTGGGGTACAAACAGAAAAGTACTGAAGGTACTCAACAACAAAAAGGTAATATTGAAGTGGGTACTATATTTGAGGTCATTGACAGAGAAGTACACATGCTATGATTTATAAATTTACTAAAATTTTACTTTCAGTGTTTTTTTTTTGGTTTTTGTTTTTGTTTTGCCACTACTAGGCTTGAACTCAGGTTCTCATGCTCTTGCTTGGCCTTTACACTCCAGGCTGGCTCTCTATCCCTCTAACCATAACTCTACTTCTAGATTTTAGCTGGTTAACCGGACATAAGAATGTTATGGACTTTTCTTCCATGGCTGGCCTCAACCCATGATCCTCAAATCTCAGCCTCCTGAGTAGCTAGGATTATAAACATGAGCCACCAATCCCTGGCTATTTTCGGCATTTTATTTTATTATTTTTATTTATTTTTCCTTTAAAAATTGTTATATTGGTGATGTAAAGAAGGGTTATAGTTACATAAATCAGGTAATGATTACATTTTTTTTTTGGACAGCCTCACCCCTTCCCTTGTTCTTTCCCAGATTTTTCAGTTTTTAATTAGTAGTTCACCAATAAGTTCACCTATAAGGTGAGTAATTGACATAATTTTCAAAATTAAGTCTCAATAATTTAGGAGTACTAAATACCTTTTGAGATGTAAAATGAGAAATAGCTATAATTTAAATTAAATGGGAATATTTTCCTTATAACTCACCTATGTCCATATGAGGTTTAATATTGTACACCATTTGGATGGCTCTATTTCTTTCAGTGCATGGAATGGCAGAGTATGGAATTTCCACTCTCTTCTCGAAATTCAGTAGTTTACATTGAACCAATATTTTTTCAGAATCGCTTTTAATATAAATGCTGATAATAATAATAAGTGATATTATTTATAACCTATTTATGTCTGTGTGGATGTCTCCAACTCAGCTAAATATAAATGAACAAAAGAAATGAAAATGTGTTCTTAGTGGATCTTTGAAACTTAATTTCATTTTTTTCTTCCTTCTAGAGATACAGTCTTGCTTATCTATTTGGGATATCAATCTTCCACACGAAGTGCAAAATTTGGAAAAACACATTGAAGTGAGGAAAGAATTAGCTGAAAAAATGAGAAAAACGTCCATTGAATAGAAGGATCAGAAGTCTCTGACTTTGCATAGGAAATGATTCTTTTGTAAATATGTCTTTTAAAATGTTTACATTTGAAAAGGGCACTTCCGCTTTTTGAGATGACTCATGTGTATATGAAGGAATGTTTATATGTTATACCTTTAATTTAAATATATGTAAAATAGTATCAAGTGAAAGTATGTTTTATAGAACTATTTAAAATACAGTGTTCTATTTCCTATATACCTTAGTTAGTATGGCAGATTAATTCAAAGAAATCCTTAGAGGACTTAATTGAAATACTCAGACTAAAGTAATTTTTGCTTTTGCTTTGCTATCTGTATGCAAGGTAAACTTTGTTTAAGATTCTTGCTTAACACTGTTCGCAATAGCTAGGATATGGAAACAACCTAGGTGCCCCACCACAGATGAATGGATCCAAAAATTGTGGTATCTATACACAATGGAATATTATGCAGCCATTAGAAATGACAAAATAATGGCATTTGCAGGGAAATGGATGGAGCTAGAAGGAATCATGTTGAGCGAGGTAAGCCAAGAACGAAGAGACAAACGGTACATGGTCTCCCTCATAAGTGGATGCTAAATCCAAAAGGTTAGTGATACGACAAAACTAACAGGACTTAAGAAACAAAGAACTCCCGCTCATCTGGTTGAACCACTACTAAATATCCTCATGCTGCTGATCACAAATATGGTATATAACATGTGAACACTGTTATATATTACAGACTGTGGTAGACAATTTGCTCCAGGGAAGTTAGAATGAACTTGTGACTTTGAAATTATGTAATCATTTAATCACAATCAAAAAAAAAAAAAAAAAAAAAAGAACCTCGGGGAAGGGAGGGAGGGAGGGGATGGTAGGGGGAAAACAATGGAGGGGGTAACAATGTTCAAGAGGAAGTGTACTCATAACCTCACTCATGTAACTGTGACCCTCTGTATAGTAGCTTTACAATAAAAAAAAAAAAAAAAAGATTCTTGCTTAAGGTCAGACTGTTGCTTACTTCCTTTCTTGAGGTTCTGCAGAGTAGATTAAAAATAATTGGGCAATTGCCTGTGTAACGCATTCTTTGTTGGCTTTCTTACAATATTGCACTATAATATATGATTATGAATTGTCAAGTGGAATTTTCACTAATAAAGCTCTCCATTGGGACATGGTTTTCTTTGTGACTGATGTGAACAGTGCATCTCATATAACTTCATCTAAAAGAAAAAGCTACTAATAAGAAAATATAAAATCCAGGAAATACCCAGTCACTCTTTTTCCAGTTTTTCTATTTTTTTTTCTTTTTTGCCAGTCCTGGGGCTTAAACTCAAGGCCTGGGCACTGTCCCTGAGCCTCTCTGTACTCAAAACTAGCACTCTACCACTTGAGCCATGTTACCACTTCCAGCGTTTTCTGTTTATGTGGTACTGAGGAATTGAACCCAGGGCTTCAAGCATGCTAGGCAAGCATTCTACCACGAAGCCACATTCCCAGCCACAGTTTTTCTATTTTATGTTTAAGTATGGACACCCTGAGATTTGTGTAATAATATAAATTTAACATTCAGTCAATTGATATATGTTTTTGGACTCTGTGTGTGTGTGTGTGTGTGTGTGTGTGTGTACATGCTGGTACTGGAGCTTGAACTCAAGGCCTTATGTACTTGCTTGGCTTTTTACTTAAAGCAGATCATGTATTACTTGAGCCACACTTTCAGTTTTTGAGTGGTTAATTGGAGATAAGAGTTTCATAGACTTTCCTGCCCATGCTGGCTTTGAACTGCAATCCTCCGATCTCAGTCTCCTGAGTAAAGTTATAGGAGTGAGCCACAGGAAGCTTGCTGGAACAAAAGTTTTCAGTAAGGTGTCGTATCAAGAACTGAAATTTGTGACAACTTCCCATTCCATCAGAATTTAACCATAGAATTGGAGAAATCTAAGTGACTGGACATGCAAGATATGCATATATTGTATGTATGCGTTTGTATCAGGAGATCATGAGGATACCAAACTTAGAGAGAGGGTGTTAGGATGAAAAGAAGGAAGATGTTTCAATAACAAGTTCGTCTTCTGAGTGAAGGTACATGAAAAGAATCTATGACAGTGTACAGTGCAAAGGATTTTCCCCATGTGATTTGTTATACATGAGCCACAACCGATTTAAAGCATACTCTACCACAATAGGAAAAAAGCCTACATACTGGAAATTCAATGACTTTGAAGTGGCTATTTATTTTTTGTGGTACTGGGGAATGAACACAGGCCCTTTTGCTCGCTAGGCAAGGGCAGTTTCTTTTTAAAAAATAAATAAACAAAAAGCAGCCAAGCACCCATGGCTCACAACTGTAATCAGTTACTTAGGAGGCTCAGATCAGTTCAAAGCCAGCCCAGACAGAGAAATCCATCAGACGCTTATCTCTAGTTTAGTCTCAAAAAGTCAGAAGTGGAGAAGGGTTCACGGAGCAGAGCACAAGCCTTGAGAAAAGTAAATAAAAATTAGACACCAGGGCTGGGAAGGTGGCTCAGTGGTAGAGTGCTTGCCTTGCATGCATGAGGCCCTGGGTTCGATTCCTCAGCACCACATAAGCAGAAAAGGCCAGAAGTGGTGCTGTGGCTCAAGTAGTAGAGTGCTAGCCTTGAGCTGAAGAGCTGAGGGACAGTGCCCAGGGCCAGAGTTCAGGTACCACGACCGGACCCCCCCCCCCCAAAAAAAAATTAGACAGCAGTGCCAGGCCCTGTTCAGACCCCCATAGTTGCCCCGAAAAGAAAAAGAAAAACATTATGAATTAGAAAGAACTGGGTCTAAATTTCCAGTTACTTACTAGTTCAGTCAACTGAGTCAAGTTGCCCAAATGTCTAGAGAACCTTTTCCTCCTTTGTAACACTCCATCAGTCATTTCCCCACTTTCTAGAAAGAAGAGGATAAAGGTTGCTGAGCATGGAGACCAGGCTTTCTTTCAGAACCAGGGGTTCAGTGATCAGTCAGAGGTTCCTAGGGAAGCTCCACTCTCTAGCCGTCCTTTGTATTGTTGGGCAGGAATTGCACCAGAACAAACTAATGGCTAACAAAGGAGAATCTGAGAAAGCAATAGTGTTAGCTCTGGAAGGCTACTGAATGGAAGGAATCCTCTGCCTAAGTTATCGGAGTTGGGTTTGCAACCCTGTGAGCAGGTAGCACACCAATGTGTGACCACTCAGATCCTTCATAACCACCCCCCAAAGCTTCCCCACTCCCACCCTGCAGGATGGGCTTTGGCCAGAGGCCTTCCATCTTCTCAATTTTCTCTTTGTTCTCCTTTTGTTTTGGAACACTTGAGAATTGAACCCAGGGCATTGCATATCATGTGATCTATAGCCCAGACACCCCACCTACCCTTTGTAGATCTTTTTGTTGTTGTTTGGTTGCTTTTTTGAGATAGTAGCTCACAATCTTTTCCTGTGGTGACTTGAAGCATGCATTTCTTCTGCCTCCAAACCCAAGTAGCTGGCATTACTGGCATGTATCACCACGTGGTATTCTGGGTGCTGTTTTTGTCATTTGTTCTGTGTTTTAGTTTTACTAGTTTTACAGTTTTTACTAGTTTTAGTTTTTTAGTTTTACGGTTTCTCTTTTGCAAAACAAGCACTATACTACCTGAGCTATGACCCTATTAATTGATTTTCAAATGAATTTGTTTTTTCTGCCCTCAACCCCTTGTCTTTTGATTGAATTGGACAATAGTGGGGTGAATTTCAGGACTTGGGGGATCTGATGCCAAAATAATGCACGCACAATCTAATCCAAAGCAAGCTACACACAAGACCAGAGACAAGATATTTCATGCTGGATATCAACTGTATTCCCAGGTATTTAATAATTTGTATATTACTGTATGATATATATCTCTGTGGTATTGGTGCTTTCATACCATCGATGACAATTCTACACATGCCAAAGCTTTTCAAAATCTACAACTATTACTTTGACTGGAATTGTTATTATAATTATTATTATTGCTAGTACTGGGGCTTAACTTTGAGCCTGGGCACTGTCCGTAAGCTTTTTCATGCACTGCTGACACTCTACCAAGTAAGCCATAGCTCTACTTCTGGCTTTTTGTTGATTAATTGGAGATAAAGAGTTTCACAAGCTTTCTTGCCCAGGCTGGCTTTGATCCTCAATCCTCAGATCTCAGCCTCCTGAGTAGTTAGGATTATAGGTGTGAGCCACTGGTGCTTAGCTTCAAATTATGTTTTTACTTTTCTAAAGACACACATGAGTAAACGTAGGGAGAAAAATAATTTCAACCGTTATGTCTCCAGTCTATGTTTTCTTTTTTTGTAGTGTTCCACTTGTACTCTTTTTTCCAAATTTACTGCTCAAAATTCCCTGTCAACCTATAATAGCAGGAGATTTCGTTCTGTCAAAATGGTAGTTGTAAACAGAGTGCTGGTGGTTCACGCCTGTAATCTAGATTGATGAGGCTAAGATCTGAGGATTGTCATTTGAAGTCAGCCTGGGCAGGAATGTCCTTGAGACTTTGATGTCCAACTAACCACCAGAAAGCCAGAAATGAAGCTATGGCTCAAATGGTAAAGTGTTAGCCTTGAGCTTAAAAGCTAAGGGACAGTGCCCAGGTCTTGAGTTCAAGCCTCAATAGGGGACAAAAAAGTGAAAATTTCTGATAAATTCTTTGCCTTGCAGTAGGAAATTATCAATAAATGAGACCATTTCAGCTCTATGTGTTTTTTTTTTTTTTTTGGCTTAGTAAAACTGGGTGTTTCTTTGGTGTTCAATACACTGTTTATCATAAAGGCTTCAATTTCAAATATAAATATAAGCTTTGGTCACACACAATAGAATATCTTTGTTGATGTACGTTTACTCCGAAACTAAACATGGTTTTAGCAGATGTATCCCTGTAAATCAAATCAAATCAATCACATTTTGGCTAACTGCTCTCATTATTTTACATAAGCATGTAAAATTGTTCTATAAAATAGTTAACCCATGTCAATTACAGAGCATTTGTTGGCTGCTGGCATTGTATATTTTGCATTTTCCTTTGGGGTTATTGACATTACATGCAAAGAAGATGACTTTCCAGGCTGTAATCATATAAATTGAGTTGCAAATCATTAAATTCAGATAACTTTTATACTTTAAAGATAATGTAAACAGGAAGAAAGAAAGATGACAGGACTTGAAACATTGAGGTGGTGTTTTTTTAAATTCATATTTTGTTTTTTATTGTGAACATACTGTACAGAGGGGTTACAATTACATGGGCAAGATAATAAGTACATTTCTTATCAAGCATTGCAGCCTCCTCCTTTGTTTACCCTTCACATCCCTTCCTGGTGGTTTTTTTAAAACTAGTCCTGGGATTTGAACAATTTGAGACAGGAAGGCTGAAATTACTTTACTCCCTGTCTCTTTTCATGGGTGCCTTTAGACAAATAAAATGTAATTTGAAGTCAGCTACTAATGGCTCACACTTACAATCCTAACTAATCAGGAGGCTGGGATCTGAGGATTGAGGACAGAAGCTAGCTTGGGCAAGAAAATCTGTGAAATTTGCCCTCTCACTTGAATTTTTCACTTCAAGGCTGGCAATCTGCCACTTGAGCCACAGCTATATGTCCAGCTTTTGGAGATAAGAGTCTCAGGGATTTTCCTCCCAGGCTGGCTTCAAACCATAATCCTTAAATCTCAGCCTCTCAAGTAGCTAGGATTTCAGGCGTGAAAGCCACTGGTGCCCAGGGCTGAGGACATTTATATAACACAATTACATGTAATAAACAATATAAGGGAATACTCAATCTAAGATGTTAATGACTTGCTGGAATTAAGTCCAAAGTTTATGGGAAAACCTCCTTATGCAAATACATAGGCAGGAGGAACTGATGTTTTTCCTCTTGATTGGGTAGTTCAGCCTGCTCTTATTTAGTCTCTCTATGTATCAGTGTCCTCAAACACAGAAAGATAAAAAATTGTTAGCACATACTCCTCCTCAAAGTATTTGTGGAGAATATATTCTTTTCAGATTCTCTTTATCTTTCTCCCTAAACTAATTTTTAGGTCTTTATATTTATTGTTAAGAAGAAGGAGTGCCGGGGACCGGTAGCTCACTCCTGTAATCCTAGGAGATCTGAAGATCGCGGTTCAAAGCCAGCCTGAGCAGGAAATTCCATGAGACTCTTATCTCTGATAAACCACCAGAAAACCAGAAGTGGCACAGTGGCTCAAGTGGTAGAGCGCTAGCCTTGAGCTGAAGAGCTAAGGGACGGCGTTCAGGCCCAGAGTGCAAGCCCCATGACCGACAACCACAAAAAAATTAAAAAAGAGGAAGGAATGTTTTCTTTGTTTTTGTGCTACACCTGAACAAAAACTTCAAGCTCTCCCTTACCTTTTGCTCTCCAGGCTGGTGCTTGAGCCACAGCTCCGCTTCAGGATTTTTGCTGGTAAATTGGAGATAAGAATCTGCTTGTGCTGGCTTTGAACCCCAATCCTCAGATCTCAGCCTCCTCAGTAGCAAGGATTAGAGGCACTAGTGCTCAGAAGAAGGAGTGTTTTAAAGTTTGAAGTTCAAAGGTGGGTCAAATATTCTGATTATTCCAAGAAGTAATTAAGTGAAAACTAAGGGACCTGCTTTATAGACTGGGTATCAGTGAGCAGAGACCTAGGAGCCTGGAAGCATATCCAACTACTTTAAACACCTGTTGACATTTGTGTAGTAAGAGCTGGGAGAGATTTTGTGATAATTCACCCAAGCTGGTGGTTCATGCCTGTAATCCTAGCTACTCAGGAGGCTTAGATCTGAAGATCACAGTTCAAAGCCATCCCACGCAGTTCAAAGCCAGCTCACGCAGTTTCCTGAAGTCCATGAGACTTTTATTTGCAATTATCCACCAGAAGAGCCAGAAATGGAGCTGTGGCTCAAATGATAGAGTGGCTAGCCTTGAGTACAAAAGCTCAGAGACTAGCACCCAGGCCCTGAGTTCAAGCCCCAGGACTGGCACATATACACAAAGAAAAATACTCAGACTGTTAAAATTTGTATTGGCATGCATTATTATATGTTAGTGGAGATCAATGTATCTCTTTTCACAGAGTGTGCACTGATTGAATCTAACTTCATACTTTTCATTCTCCTGCATACTTCTCAATCTATAGAAACTGCTATCTACCTTCTAATGAAGTTTCTTTTTAAATTTCTGCAAATGAGTGAGAACATTCAATACTTGTCATTCTGCATCTGCCTTATTTCTCTCAACACAGTCTCCTCTAGTTCTATCCATTTTGCTACAAATGATAGGATTCTTTTTGTATGGTCATATCATTTATCCATCCAGCCATCCATATATCTATTGTCTATCTATCTCTATTATCTATCATCTACATGTCTATCATCTATTGTTTATCTGTCTATATCATCTCTCTGTATCATCTATCATCTATCTATCTATATCTATCTATCATCTATCTATCTATCTATCTAGTTTGTGTTTCATAAGAGCTTACTAACTGGGGTGTCTTATTGTAATGGTATCTTATTGTAATTTTTTATACCAGTACTGGGACTTGAACTCTGGGTCTGGCACTGTCCCTGAGCTTTTACATTCAAGACTAGCACTGTACTATTTGAGCCACAGCTCCACTTCAGTTTTTGGATGGTTAATTGGAGATAAGAATGTCATGGACTTTCCTTCCTAGGCTGGCTTTGAATGATGATCTTCAGATCTCGGCCTCTTTAGTAGCTAGAAATACAGGTATGATGCCTGGCTCATTGTAATTTCAATTTTCATTTCCCTGATACCTAATGGTAGTTTTTCCCCCATATACATACTGAGTGATTCTATTCTTTTCAAAAGAGCCATCTTCTCATATAAAAATTGCTATTCTTAAGATATTTGGGTTTTGTGTAGAAGCTGAGTATCAAACCTCTATCAAATGAAGGGTAGGCAAATATATTTTTCTATTCTATTCTATTCTATGGATTATCTTTACTCTTTTGCCATGGAGAATGTTTTTAGTTTGATGTGATCATTCTATTCACCAGTACTGGCTTGAAATCAGAGTTTTACCCTTTCCTTTATCTTCTTTGCTCAAGGCTGGTGATTTTGATCCACAACTTCACTTCTGACTTTTAAAAAATTTTTTTTTGGGGGGTCCGGTCGTGGAGCCTGAACTCTGGGCCTGGGCACTGTCCCTCAGCTCTTCAGCTCAAGGCTAGCACTCTACCACTTGAGCCACAGTGCCACTTCTGGCTTTTTTTTCCTGCTTATGTGGTGCTGAGGAATCGAACCCAGGGCCTCATGTATGCAAGGCAAGCGCTCTACCACTGAGCCACCTTCCTAGCCCCCACTTCTGACTTTTTGATGGGTAATTGGAAATAAGAGTCTCACAGACTTTTCTGCCTGGGCTGGCTTTGAACCTTGATCTTCAGATCTCATCTTCCTGAGTTGGTAGGATAACAGATATAAGCCACTGGTGTCTGGCTTATCCAATATTTCTTGTGACTGTATATCTTTAACTTAAAGCAATACATGTCTGAATGGTAGAGCCTGGATATTAGTATTGCAAATGTTGCATCCAGCCAAGGTTGTAAGCCACCCTGCCATCTTGAATTTCAAAATACTACAAATGGTTGTGGAATGTAATCCTTAATCCCAAAGGTCATTTACTATTAGTCATGACAAATTACATTCACCTCTATATTCTAACTGCTAAAGTGGGAGAGGTCTGCACAGTTAATGAGAAAAGCATCAGACTATTCAATCAACCCCCTTCAGGGTTCACTGTAATAAAAACTTAAGACTCCAAGAGTCTTCTTTTTTAAAACAACAGGAGTGCCAGTATTTTCATTGACGCAGAGCTAATCAAATCAAGCCCTAGAATATTCCTGGGATTGTTTTCTAACAGTGAGGGGGGAAATGAATTAGTAATGCTAAATAAAGGATAGGCATCCTGGGAATGTGACTTTTTGTTTGGTGGTGGGGTGGGGGAGGGGGTAGTTTCGAACCCATATCCTTAGATCCCAGCCTCCTGAGTAGCTAGGCTTATAGACATGATCCACCAGCACCCTGCTGTAAGCTCATTAATTTTGCTTTTGTTCCACATGTTTTGGGAGGTCATATCCCGAAAATCCTTGCCTATAGCAGTCCCTGCCTGGTATTTTCCTTACGGTTTCATCTAATTGTTTCAGGTTTTATATTTAGACCTTTATTCATATTTATTGATTCCTGTACAGGGTGAGAGGGTAAAGTACTTTGTGTATGTGTGTATGCGGATGTGTGCACAAGCACACACCCACTTGTGCACATGCATGTGTGCAAATGCTGCTACTGGGGTATGAAGTCAGGGCCTGGGCATTGTCTCTTAGGATTTATTTATTTATTTATTTATTTATTTGCTCAAGGCTGATGCTCTACCACTTGAGGCATGGTTCACTTTCTGCCCTTTTGCTGCCTAATTGGAGATAAGAATCTCATGGTCTTTGCTGCGTGAGTTAGCATTAAACCACAATCTTTAGATCTCAGCCTCCTGAGTAGCCAGGATTAGAGTGACCTATGGTGCCGAACCCCCAGTAGCAATTTTATTAGTAAGTCTGTTCTTTTGTATAACTTTATATAAGGATTCAGTTGGGGGGCTGGGAAGGTGGCTCAGTGGTAGAGTGCTTGCCTTGCATGCATGAGGCCCTGGGTTCGTTTCCTCAGCACCAGATAAGCAGAAAAGCCGAAGGGGCGCTGTGGCTCAAGTGGTAGAGCGCTAGCTTTGAGCTGAAGAGCTGGACAGTGCCCAAGCTGAGTTCAGGCCCATGACTGACAAAAAACACAAAACAAAACAAAAAGAATCAGTTAGATTTAGATGGGGTGGGTTTATTTCTGAGACCTGCATCCTGTTATCTTGGTCTATGTATCTGGTTTAGGGACAATACCATGCCCTTTTGGTTACTATAGTTATGTGGCATGCTGTTCAATCACATTTTGATGACTCCAACTTTTCTTTTTTTTCTCAAGATTGCTTTGGCTAGTCAAGGCCCTTTGGGTTTCCATGTCACTTAGCTTTTTTTTTTTTTTTGTTCCTTTTATGTTGGCTTGAACTCAGGTCTTGGGCACTGTCCTTGAGCTCTTTTGCTCAAGGTTAGTGCTTTACCACTTTGAGCCACAGTTTTTTGGTGGTTAATTGAAGATAAGAGCCCCAGGAACTTTCCTACCCGGGCTGGCTTTGAATCATGATTCTCAGATCTCAGCCTCCTGAGTAGGTAGGATTGCTGGCGTGAGCCACCTGCACCCAGGTTAGCTTTTTTTTTCTAGTTCTGTACAGAATGTCATAGGATTGAAGTGATGTAATAATACAGAAATTTTTACCAATACAAATTGTTTCAATTCATGAGCATTGGAGGCCTTTCTGTCTTTCTGTGTTTTTCAATTTATTTCATTATAGAGGTCTTCTACTTCTTTAGTAAAATGTACTCCCAGGTATTTGATTTTATTTTTGTGGCTAATGTGAATGAATTTGCTTTCATGACTTCCTTCCCAAAAGTGTTTTTGGTATATAAAACCAGATTTTAGTATGATAATGTAGTTGCCACTCTACTGAATTCACTTATTAGTTCAAATATCCTTTAGAGGATTCTTTAGGCTTTTCTATACATAGTCATATTTTCTGCAAATAAGAATAATCTGACATCCTCTCTTCTCATTTATATGACTTCTATTTCTTTCTCTTGTTCAACTGCTCTGGATAAATCTAGTACAGTGTTGAATGAATACAACAAGACTGGACAACCTTGGCCCGCTCCCGGTTTAATGGAAATGTGGCTTTTTTCCATTTGGTGTTCTGCTTATTATAAGTGTGTCATATACAACTTGTATTATGCCTATATGCTGGGGCTTTCCTGGGGAAGTGCTAAAGCATCATGTGCCTGTAAACAGCTCCAAAATGACTCAAATCCAATTTGATGGGGACAGTGGGTTTAACAGGTGTTATTTTCAGAGCTGTGGGTGACTGTGGAGATTTACATTCATGGAAAGTTGTCCCAGGCAAAGTTGCTACTGCCCATCTACCAAGCTTCCATTTTATATAGTTGCAAATGTATAGCAGAAACCAGTGCTGGGACAGCAGACAGAACTACAGGCTGAACACAAGACAGACAAGACCAGACTCTGAGAAAATTGTATGTCTAGGATGGAGAGGGGAATGGGGTGGTGGTGAATACTATTGTGCTCGAACGGACATATGGAAAAATGGAACTGGGTAATTTGAGAGAATGGGTGGGGTTGGGAGAGATGGGGGAGAATTATGGAAGGGGTGACATTAATCAAGATGCTTTGATCAAATTTGTATGCACACTGTCCTTATTTTTAGTTCAGATTTTGCTGTTTTGACCGTGGAACAATAGCTCCGATTTTCTGCAATTCGACATAGAAAATAGCTGAATAGTGACTTGTTGCAAGATGGAGTTTTACTAGCTAGAATTTGGAGGACTAGCCTCATTACAAACTAATTTGTTTAGGGATTTGATCATGAAACTATGTAAAATTTTATCAAGCACATTTTTGGGGGAGGGGACCGTACTGAGGTTTGAACTCACAGCCTAAATGCTGTCCCTTAACTTTGTCACTCAGGATGGACACTATCATTTGAACCACAGCTCTATTTCTGGCTTTAGGGTGGTTAATTGGAGATAATAATCTCACGTGAAGATAATAGTCTTGTGGACTTTTCTGCCCAGGCTGGCTTTGAACCATGGAACTCAGATCTCAGCCTCTTGAGTAGTAGTTAGCTATGAGTGCCTAAATATATCGTTTTTTTCATTATAGTGATGTAATAGATCTATTCTTCAGAAGTTAATGTTTATTGATCTGTATATGTTGAACCAGCCTTATATACTTTGGATGAAACCAACTTGAAAATAATGACTTTTTTTTTCTTTCTTCCTTTTCATTTATGTATTCTTGAGAGAATCTTGCTAGTTAGCCCATGCTGGTCTGGAACTCTCCATGTAACTCAGGCTGGTCTTGAGGTTATAATACTTCTTATCAGGTCTCAATATTAATGGTTATAATCCTTAAGTAGTTGTACAAAG
Organism: Dipodomys spectabilis; assembly: GCF_019054845.1. NCBI lineage: Eukaryota > Metazoa > Chordata > Mammalia > Rodentia > Heteromyidae > Dipodomys > Dipodomys spectabilis. The sequence continues at coordinate 8,065,987 of NW_024870716.1, read as the reverse complement.
AGGTTTCAATTGAACAAACCAGCTTATAAGTATTATGCATCTTGTCAATGTCAATGTTTTGATATAGTTTTGAATTTTGTATCTATGTTTATCAGAGATATTAGTCTCCAGTTTTTAGGGTTTCTTTCTTTTTTTATCCTTGTCTAGTTGTGGTAGCAGGGTATATGTGGAATTAGCGTTTGTTCTTTGGAAGCTTAGTAAAATTCAACAGGGAGACAATACAACACTGGCTTTTTTAATGTTAGAAGATACTTCATTAATAACTTGCTCTCATTTTTTTTGGCATGTGTGCTGGTACTGGGGCTTGAACTCAGGGCCTAGGTATTGTTCTTAAGCTTTTTCACTCTAGGCTGGTGCTCTGCCACTTGAGCCACAGCTCTACTTCTGGGTTTTGGGTGGTTATTTAGAAATAAGAGTCCCATGGACTTTCTTGCCTGGGCTAGCTTTGAAGCATAGTCCTCAGATCTCAGCTTTCTGAGTAGCTAAGATAACAGATGAGCTGTCAGTTCATTTTCATAACTTTAGTTGGACTAATGAGGTTCTTAATGGCCTCATGATTTAATTTTGGTAAGGCATATGCGTTCACGTGCATAGAAGTGGTCAGTATAATTGGGCAGAAGGCATAGAGACTTCCTGCACAATCCCTGTCCCGGCACATGTGGAACTCCTCCCTGCCTAACTACCTTCCCCAAGGGACTGGCACCTTTGTTAAAATCGTTCGACACATCTTCATCTTCCAAAGCCCACAGTTTGGGAATCATTCTTTGTGTTGTGTTTTCTATTTGGACAATAATGACATATTCACCATGATGAACTATAAACAGTATACAGAGAAATGTTTTTTTTCAGCCTTTTTCCTTGCTAAGCTCTACTAACCACTAATATGTGTGTGTGTGTGTGTGTGTGTGTGTGTGTTTGTGGGGGGAGGGCACATACACACATGTGCATGCACACATGTGTGAGTGTGTGCAGGTGCCATTCTTAGGGCTTGAACTTAGGGTCTGAGCACTGTCCCTTAGCTTTTTTACTCAAGGCTAGCATTCTACCACTTGAGTCACAGCTCCATTTCCAGATTTTTAGTTGCTAATTGGAGTTGGAAATGAGAGTCTCACAGACTTTCTGTCTGGACTGGGTTGGCTTTCAACCATGATCCTCCAATCTTGGTCTCCTAGGCTCCTAAGTAGCTAGGATCACAGACAGGCATGAGCCACCAGTGTCTGGCCATCAATGCTCTTTTTACTGTCTCCAAAGTTTCCCTTTTACAGGATGTTATGGAGTTATAAACTGAACATTACATTACTAATTTTAGGTCAATAGGTTTTCTTTTTTCCTAATAAAGGAACTTTATAAATTTCTAAACTGGGCATGTGATTTATGGCTGTCATCCTAACTACTTAGGAGGCTGAGAATGCAGGATTGCAGTTGGATGCTAAAGCAGGCAAAAGCTCTGTGAGACTTCATTGCTAATAATAAGCAGCTGGGAATGGTAGCCCATGCCTGCCATCCTAGACACACAAGAACTAAAAATACTATCATTGTTTAGGCCAGCTTGAACAAAAGGCACAAGGTCTTAGGGTTTAGACTGGACCACAAATCTCCTATTTATACCTCTTTCATAACTTTGATAACTTCACTTAGCTAATGGGTTGAAATGAAGTCTTTTTAACTTTTTTTTTCCCAGGCAGAACTTCATCTACAATCTCCCCATTTCTACCTCTCAAGTAGCTAGGATTGCAGACGGCCACTATATTATATTTGTTGCTCTGTGTTGAATCATCTTTGCATCCATTGAATAAAACCAAGTTCCTCATGCTATATAATCTTTCTTAATGCTGTTGAATTCATCTGCCAACTATTATACGGAGAATTTTGGCGTCTGTGCTCATTAAGCATATTGGTCTACAGGTTTCTTTTTGCTGTTGTTGTTACCTTATCTTGCCTTGGTACTGGAGTTATGTTGGCTTCATAGATTGAGGATGAAAATATTCCTTCCCTTTGCATCTTATGAAATAAGAAGCATTGAAATAAGGCCATCTTTAAAGGTCTACACAAATTTAGCCATGACTAATTAGCCATGACTAATTTAGCCATGTCTGATTCTGGGTTTTTCTTTGATAGGAGCTTGTATATGACTGTTTCAATCCCATTGCTAGTTTTGTTATGTTCTATATGTATTTAATTTTGGAATGTTATAGTGTCTACAAATAAGCTGCTAGTTTTTCTACTTTATTGGAATATGCTTTCCAAGCTGCCTATAATAGGCCTCTGAATGGTATCTTTTGTACTATCCCTATTTTCATCTTTAATTTTATTAATTTGAGTCTTTCTCAGTTAGTTTGGCTACCTATTTTATCATTAATAAATTCATTTCATTAGTGTTTCTTTCACCTTCTCCTACCTTTTCCATAGCCCTCCTGTGCTTGATGCTGGGACAGTCTTTCTTGCCTCTGTTCATCTTTCACTCTCCAAAGCCTCTTCAGTTCTTTTCAAGTCTCTGTTTTACAACTAAACCAATGTCTTTATCAACACCTAGCTCTATTCCCACTGTTCTATTTCTTCTGGTGAATCTGTCTAGATTCCAATCTCCTGCTTCTAATCTGCTATCTTGGAGGGCATCCACCTGCCCCAACCTCAGTCTTCTAGTTCTTGACTTGGTTCATGGTTCCATGGATATTTGCTATGTAAGGGTTTCCCTCAAATTATGTTTATGCCCTTATATTCTTACTCATGTGTATTTCTCAATTCAAAATGGCAAATTAACTACTACTTACATAAACATGATTGTTTTGGAAATATTTGGCAAAGCATTTCTTTTGTGATACTAGGGATAGCATTCAGGGTCTCTTTTGTCTTCTGAGCCACTTCCAACAGAAGCCACATTCCAACCCTTTTGAAAAATAGCTTATTTTTCAAATAGCTTCTTGGTCTTCTGCCCAGGCCGCCCTTGGACTGTGATCTTCCTATCTCGTCTCCTGTGAATTCCATTCTGGGATTATAGAAGGTGACCACCACACCTGGCCTCTTTCTCCAATATTTGGAGTTCTTCTCTTGTTTGTTTTAGTCTTTGATTTTCCATAACTTGTCGAGTGTGAGTAAGGGTATATAATTTAGAATGTATAAGAGGCTCACAGATGATATAAGCCTTCATTTTCAGTTACTATCACTACATCATGTTTTATTCAGTTTTAACATCTCCATTAAAGACTGTCAGTGAATGCTGACAGTTTGAGCTTCCATTGTTGAATATTCAGTAGGGAAAGGAAAGAAGACTAGCAGGTCGGTTGCAAACGATCATTTAAATGTTTGACATGTTTATTTAAGTTCCTCATAAAATATACAGATGAAAATGTTCTACAGGCAGTTTTGAACACTGATCCCAAAATAGGAAAAGATTGTGAGATCAAAGGGTACTTTGTAGTTTGCTAGGACTGCCATAAGTTAGACTGGATGACCTGAACAATGGAGTTGATTTTCTCATGATTCTACAGGTTAGAAGTCTCAGATCAAGGTTCTGGGCTGAGCTGGCCCTTTGCAAGGCTGGAATGCCATGAAGGAAGCCTTTCACCTTGGTTTGCAATTGGCTATGTCCTCCTTCATCCATCTTCTTCTATGATGCATTGTATAAGGACCCACTGTTGTGGCCTCTTTTTTGGTTTAATCACCTCTTTAACAATTCCCTTTCCAAACAGGCTTACATTCTGAGATCCTGGGAGTAGTACTATATGAATTTTGTTTGATGGAGGTACAATTCAGCTCATTAGCACCGTTATTTGAAAATTGAAATACTAGAGGCAACCAATAAACAAGACACATTCATAAAAGAGAGCCCTGCAAAAGAGAAAAATCTATATTCAGAAGAGATAGAAAAAGCTGGGTTCTGATGGCTCATGACTTAATTCCTACCTACCAAGGAGGCTGAGATCTGAGGATCTCAGTTTGAAGCCAACCTTGGTGGAAAAGACCATGAAACTCTTATCTCCAATTAATCACCAAAAAGTTAAAAGTTAAGATATGACTCTAGTAGAGCACTCACCTTGAGCAAGATAGGATACTAAAACCTGGATGATGGAAGGTGCAGGTTCTAATTCAGTCCAGGCAGGAAATCCTGAAGACTCTGATCTCAATCAGTAAAATGCTGTGCTGGAGTTGTGGTTCAACTGACAGAGCACCAACTATAAGCAAGTAAGCCAAACAAGAGCTTGGGGCACTGAACTTAAGCCCTGGTACCAGAACCAATGCACACATGCACACATGCATTCACACACGCACGTGCTTGTGCATACACACATACACACACACACACACAAAGGATTAAACCCAAGTAATAATGATACAAATGCAGAGAGAAATGAGACACGGAGTTTTGGAAAGAATAAGAATTTAAGCCTATTTACTAAGCTAGGATAGTATTATGCAGGACACTTGATAAGTCAGCTGTGGGAATAAATATAATATTCTGCTCAGGAACACAGCAAAATTCATTATTTTATTAAAATATTTAATAAAACCACCATCTGAAAGTCTAACATGGTTAATTTCTTCTGTCTGCTTTCCTACAAAAATGATGATAAATTGATGAAATTGAATGTGGTACATTACTATAGAAAATGACACAGTTAATACGATTTATGTTTCAAACAATCATACACATTTACATGTTACTTCTTCAGCAATTTAATAGTATATTTGTTTTTCCTAGTGTTAAACTTCCCACATATTAAGACTGTTTAATTTCCATATACTCAACTTTTATTTTAGCTCATGTTCTAAAATGACAGTCAAGAGAACTTCTTGTTCCACATCTGAGACAGATATTGTTGAACATTATGTTTCCTTCTAGTTCAAAGTTCTTATGCCAACAAACCATATCATACTGGTGCTATTGTGCTTTTGCCAGTTGACCTTTCTTCTGGCTGGTGTATTGTTAGGTGTACAGACACTTAAACCACATCCTTTTAATCAGGACGCGTCTAACTGCTGCCCTTTTTAATGGGGATGCTTTTAAGTTATGTACAGAGTCATACAGGACATGCTTTTGTGTTGTCAGATGGGTCTTGTCTAGTTGATATACTATTACGAAAGAGTCAGTGCTTAATATCCTTGTTAAAGAGCCACCCGATGAGGAATTCCTGAGCAAAATTAATACTTTCTGGAAAACTGGAATTCTTTTAAAGAATCCAATTAGATATTATTGAGAGTTTTTATTCATATATACCTATATATTAGTCTCTTACAGTGATAGCAATCAGGTTTTTTTTTTTTTGTTTTTGTTTTATACTGGTACTGCAGTTGAACTCAGGGCCTGGATGATAGCCCTTAGTTTTGTTTTTGTTTTTGTTTCTTTTCATTCAAGGCTGGTACTCTACCACTTGACACACACCTCCACTTCTGGCTTTTTGATAGTTAATTGGAGATAAGAGTCTCATGAACTTTCCTGCCAGGGCTGGCTTTGAACCATGATCCTCATATCTCAGCCTCCTAAGGAGCTAAGATTACAATTGTGAGCCACCAATGCCCAGCACAATCAGATATTCTAAAATGTGGAATTATACAAACCTTTCATTATTCAGTTATTGGCTTTTCATGAAAATAATAAAAACGTCTAGAAAGGCAATAAATATAAATGTAGTATACTGGCTTTTTTTTGTATTCTTGACTTGTAGCTTTATTGTGAGCCAGATTTTATTTATGGCTTTTACCATTACCATGAGAAAATTGAAGAACACACTAGCAAAACTTTGTAACTTTTACTACTAAGCAAATCTGAATTGGTCAAATGAAACAAAGACTGTTAAACTCCATCCATATAACATTTTCCTTTGGTAACAATTCAGTGAGAAATAAGTCTGGGTTCTAAATTTCAAATATTAGGAATGTTTCTTGACCCAGCAATAGCTTCCCAGTTTGGGCAAAAGATATTTAAGTCAATGTATATTGCATGATATTGAATCATAGTCTCTCAATGTAAATAGTAGCACAAGTAGTGCTATTATTTAATGTAATCTAGGTTTTGTTGCTGGTATTGGGGGCTGGAACTTCAGACTTTGCACTCTTATTTAGCTTTCTTGCTCAGAGATGGTGCTCTACCACTTGAGCCACACTTCCACTTGTCATCTAATTTTGAGCCCAACAAAATCATTCACTAAAATAATCCATCTTTTATTTACTGAGACCCTAATATATGTGAAACCATTTGAGAGGTGCTCATATTCAACAGGGAACCAAGAACAAAAATCTATGGCTCACTGAACTTACCAGTAATATAATAATTAAAATATTTCATGAAACTAATAAAATAAATATTAAATGAAATCATGTATCAATAAATAATAAATTAGTGTTATAGGGAAAAATTAAGCAGAAATATGCACCGAAAAAGAGTGATTGAACTTTGTAATTTAAGGTAGGAAGGTCTTTTATATGAGGGTAGTATTTGGTTGAACACATAAACAGGGTGAATTAGTAATTATTTAGCATAATTAGTAATGACATGAAAGCATGACAAGATTTGGAAGAAAATTCAAAGACCTTCAGCTATTTTGGATCTTGTAAGGTATTAATAAGGTGAGAAGGATATTCTTTTGATCAATCTTTTTGGACATCTATTTAGGCATATACAAATTACCTTGAATTTAAATCCCTTTCATGTAGGGAGGACCAAGTCATCAATCTGAACGAAATCATAAAGTTAAAAAGGAATAACAATTCTGTGGAAAACTTATTTTGGAGGGAAAAAACAACTATGGCATGTCGGAGTGGATTTTAGCTATTTGCGATGCATTTTATTAAGACCTGCGTTTTTAATGAGCTGGCGGGGCAGAATCTAGCTGAGGGGAGACTGTTCTAGAAGGCAGAAACAGGAAGGGAAACACAGATTGTGAGTTGGACCCTGACAGCAGATTAAGCTTTGTGAGCTCCCAACAAACTTAGCAAGCCTGGAGAGGAGAGAGAGCAAGGAGGTAGGAGGTGAAGTCAGCCTTGCAGAGAAAAGGGTGGACCTGTTCAGTGGAGTCAGTCAGGCCCCAAGGACAAAGGACTCCTGTTTTCTCTCAGAGGTGATAGTTAGATCTAATGTATACGCACACACATCTATTCACAAATGTATTAACTGACGTATGGCATATGCAGGGGAGGATTCCAATGATGTGACTCCTTTGAACAACTAACTTGCAGTCTATCAAAGTGAATGCGAGGAAATGGGAACTTGAGATTCAGGGACATTTCTGAGGTCAAGAGGAGCAAGGAAGACAAATGAAGGGTGGGCAAATGCAGCCATAATATTCAATGTGCATGTGAAAATGAAACTAGAAAATTGAGGAGATGGGTGGTGTTGGGAGAAATGGGGACAAACAATGAAAGGAATGAAGGGCATTGTCCCTGAGCACTGCATGCACACACTGACATGTTGAATTGAAACTCCTTTGTACACCTACTTCAGGATGACAATTAAGCAATAAAGAATTCGAGATGGAGAGAATCGTGTCTCATAAGCCATGTTAAAGAATGTTGATTTTATTTTAGGTGAAAAAAGGAGGCAAATAGACGATTCCTGGTACGTTTGGTTCTGGGGATGAAACCCAGGGCCTTACCACTGGTAGGCAAGCATTTATGGAGCGACATCTCCACCCTTGTTCTTTGTGAGGCAAGATCTCACTATATAGCTCAGGCTAGCTCTACCATCCGTCTCAGCTTTTCAAGTGCTGGAAGTGACAGTGTACACTCCTGGCTGCTGATCAGAATACTAAGTAGAATGTAACTGTTTGCACAGGACCACCATGGCTGATACTCTGGTACCAGACCATCTGACATTGGATCATCACTCTGTAATTCTACTTGAGCCATGATGTTGGCATGAATGAGAATAATCAGGCTGATCGTGATGGTGGTGGAGGTAATGAAAAATGATTGGACTCAAGAACCATTTAATTTTCTATCTTAGTTTATTTCTCTTAGTTTTTTATTTTATGTTTTAATTTGATTTGATTTGATATTATTATTTTATTTTATATTTTATTTACTTTTTGTGCTGGCACCCAGACTTGAACTTGGCCTAAGGGCTCCCCTTTAGCTGTTTTTGCAGGAGGTTGGCACTGTATCACTTAGGCCACAACTTTACTTCTGGCTCCTTTGGTAGTTAATTGGAGATCAGAGTCTCACAGACTTTCCTGTCCAGGCTGGCTTTCAACCAGAATTCTCAGGTCATCTCAGCTTCTTGAGTAGCTAGGATTACAGGCATGAGCCTCCAGCACCCAGCTGAGATATTTTGAATTTTCTGCACAGCACATATTAGACCTCTTTTACATCCTAAATTGAATTACCTATAAATACACAATTCCTGAATGACGTTTTCAATTTGATTTTATTTTTATTCTAAAAACATTTTCTTCTGACGTGCTCATGTTCTTAGATGTTCTAATGATTTGTATCTCTGTGTAGTTTGCAGTAAAAATGTATATTACTAGAGTATTATGAGTCCTTATGAAACATAAAGCCATTATTTTAAGCAGTGTGTCCATACCATGGCCTCTATGCTAACTATATATTTCTCTAATAAATTAGCTGTAAATTACTGATCAGTAAAGGGTTCTTTGTTTCAAATTAGATTCATGTTTAAAATACCTTTTGTGGTCAAAGGAAAGAATGACAACATTTAATCATAATATTTGAGTTCCTTGAGTATGAAAACTTTTGCCATGACTGATAGGACATGAATACAGCTATATCATCAGTGTATTTGTTTTTTAATCCCAATGCTTTTAGTTCCCACCCTTATCATTTGTTCAGGGCCGCAGGAGGGTCTGGTCTGGGCTTGGCATGGGCTGGATTTGGCCCAACAGAGGAGGCATCTCAGGAATAAAGTGACTCAAAGCAGATTTCATCCTTGGCTTCCTATGATCTATTTACCCTTGCTGTCATCATCGAATTTACCATACCCCACCCATGACAAGAAACCGCGGGAGGAGGGAGTATAAAGACTCCAGTGAGAGGTGCCCAGCTGGGCCTGATTCTCCAGAATGATTAGTATGTGCTTCTAGGTCTCAAATCACCACCATGAAGTTGATCCTTTTGCTCTTGGTTGCAGGGCTCTTCATCTTTTGTAAAGGTAAGAGCGTAACTTATGTGGAGTTTTTTGAGGAACTTCCATACTGCTTTCCAAAGTGGTTGAACAAGTTTACACTCCCACCAACAATGCAGTAAGGTTCCCTTCTGGCCACATCCCCTCCAGTATCTGTCATTATTAGATTTTTTTTTTATTATAGCCATTCTAACAGGGGTGAGGTGAAATCTCATTGTTGTTTTGATTTGCATTAAGAATAGTTTCAACTTGATAGATCCATAGACATGTACTACATATTTAGTGTTTCTATATCAAATATTTTTCTACTGGAAATTCTTTCATACACTTTAGAGAAGGCAAGAAGGAAGAAAGGAAAGGTGGGTGCGTTATAGATCTGTCTATATATATGCATATGTGTGTGTGTATGTAATTGTATATAGTGCTTTAACATTTTGGTTTTTTTTCTCAAGCTATTTTATATTCTCATTAGAGTAAGGTCAATACAATTGTGTTTTTAAATTACATTTTTATTTCTTTTTTAAATATACATTTTTTGTTGTAAGTAAGGCAATACATTGTCAAAGAAAATATTAGGGGAAATGAAATCAGGTAAAATTTAGATGAGAAAATGCATTTCAGATCAGTAGGTGTAAGCACATGAAACAGGATATATTAATTGATGATTTAATTTATTGGTGTATGCACACTTTCAAAACAAAGATGACAGTGACATATCTAACTTTAGGCATGTTAGTAGGTGAATGCATTCCTTAGATCATATAGCTGAGTTTTATTAAAAAGCTCAACACAATAAATTAATGTAAATTATATTTTATATTACATTGTATTATACATACACATTATAATTTTAAAACACTAAAAAGTACGGTTGCATATTTTTAATTTTAAGATAGAGGGAAAGCAGGAATATTACTCTCTCTTAAAAATCTAATTTAGAGATTTATAAAATAAGTGGTTATTTTTGCTTTTTTTTTTTTCCTAGATGGGGAAGCTCTATTACGAAATCCACACTCAGGTCAGTATCTTAAAATAACAACAACAAATCTTTACTGTACTGATTATCATGGTATATTCTTATTCTGTATTGGGAAACCAGAAACAATTCACTTTAATTCACAATAAAAATATTTAAATTGCTTATTAGTTGTGTGTGCATGAAGTTAGCCATAAAACAGAAATTACAGCTATCTGAATCAGATTGTAAGTATTCAGTTTATCTAGTATATTTGTCATAGGACAATGTCTTTTAGCTAAAACATCTGCATGTTACTGATGTAATAATATGTTTAGCTGGGTGCTAGTGGCTTACACCCATAATCCTAGCTTACTCAGGAGGCTAAGAACTGAGGATTGTGGTTCAAAGCCATCCTGGGCAGGAACGTTTGTGAGACTCTCATCTCCAATTAACCAACAAAAAGCCAAAAATGGAGTTGTGGTTCAAATAGTAGAGTGTGAGCCTTGAGTGAAAAAGCTCAGGGACAATGCCCAGGCCCTAAGTCAAGTCCAAGGACTTGCACAAAACAATGCAACATGTTTAAGCACCTTTTCAGTCATTGAAGAATTACCATATTTTAATTGGCAGATTTTAAAAACAACTCATCTTTCTCTCATTATGAAATAGAAAGTAGCTTAGATCCTTCCCACTAGCTTTACACAGTTTTCTCCCCTGCTGACATTTGCTTCCTGAGGTTCTTAGTTATTGTGACGGGCAAAATTTCTAAATAAAAAATTCCCAAGCCAGGTGCTGGTGGCTACACGTGTAATCCTAGCTATTCAGGAGGTTGAGATCTAAGGATCGTGGTTCAAAGCCAGTCCAGGCAGGAAAGTCCGTGAGACTCTTATTTCCTATAAACCACTAGAAAACCGGAAGTAGTGTTGTGGTTCAAGTGGTGGAACTGAAGAGTGCAGGGACAGCGCCCAGGCCCAGAGTTCAAGCCCCACAACCTACCAAAAAAAAAAAAATCCCAGAAATACACAACTCATATGTTGAAAAAAAATGACAATGTTTTTATATTGGCTGGAGGATACATAGTCTCTGGCTGTCTCTGGCTTCTAGATGGTACAAATTGGCTAGGATCAGTGGTTAATTAGAATATCCATGCCTAAATGTTGAATTTACTGGGCTGATACATGTAGGAATACCTCCTTCAGACACAAAATGACCGTAATCAAGACTCACTTTCCGTTGGCAAATCTATTATTCAGAAACGCTAATGACAGCAGTTCCTCTCTCCCCCTCTCCCACTAGTTACCCAGCTCAGCTCTTGTTTGTCTTTAGTCCGTACAACAACACAAAGTAGAAAGGGTAAAATACTTTAATTTTCATATTTTTTATATTTTCCAATTTCTTTATTTTTGTGCTGGTATTGGAGCTTGAACTCAGGGACTAGTTGCTGTCCCTTAGCTTTTTAACTCAAAGCTGGTGCTCTACTACTTGAGCTACAGCTCCATACTTTATACTTCACCTTTTTTTTTTTAATTGCTGGTTAGTTGTAAGTAAATATCTTGTGAATTTTCCTGCAGAGCTGGCTTCAAACTGTGATCCTCAAATCTCAGCCTCTGAGTAGAGAGGAGTACAGATGTGAGCTACTAGCACCCGGCTTGTTTTATTTTCTGTAAAATTTATGGTAAAAGGCAATCAAGTGGACAGAAGACATACTTCTTCTGAACTAATCCTTAAAACTTTTGAAAGCTAATATCTCATTATTGTAAACAATATGTTTCTTGTGTTACATAGGCCTGATATTTTAATATTTAACCATTATATATTATGGTGGTGAAATTGAGATGGAAAATTACTCTATTTACTCTTCCAAAATTTCCTAAACCTATAAGAGACATGTGTAAGTAGATTTGAAGTTTTTGCTTCTCTATATTTTTTGTATGTAGGATGTGCTTTTCATTTCTTTTCCAAGATTAATTCAGGGGAGATCAATTCTAATGAAAACTTTGCTAGTCCCAATAGTTTTACCCAATGCTTCCGGATGCCTGTCTGGTTGCTATGATCACCTCAACTTATGTTGATATTGCTACTGCTTCCCTGCCAATCAAAAGGAAAAAACAACTTGAAGCAAATCAATACGGTTGTTTTTTTTCTCTTCTTCTTCTTTTTGTGTGCCAATACTGAGCCTTGAACCAAGGGCTTGGGCATTATCCCTTAGCTTTTTCACTCAAGGCTGGCACTCTACCACACCTCTACTTATGCTTTTTTGCTGATTAATTAGAGATAAGAATCTTATATAGACTTTTCTGCTCAGGCTGGCTTCAATCTGCAATCTTCAGATCTCAGCCTCCTGAATAGCTAGGATTACAGGTGTGAGTTACAGAACCTGACTTTTTTTTGGGGGGAGGGGTCGGTCGTGGGGCTTGAACTCTGGGCCTGGGTGCTGTCCCTCAGCTCTTCAGCTCAAGGCTAGCACTCTACCACTTGAGCCACAGCGCCACTTCCGGCTTTTTTTCTGCTTATGTGGTGCTGAGGAATTGAACCCAGGGCCTCAAGCATACAAGGCAAGCACTCTACCACTGAGCCACCTTCCCAGCCCAGAACCTGACTTTTTATTAGTCTTTCTTAACCCTTATGCTATTTTCATGCCTATCTATCATCTATCTATCTATCTATCTATCTATCTATCTATCTATCTATCTATCTATCTATCTATCTATCTATCTATCTCTATAGCATCCACTATATCTATACTACAGATATAGTATATATATTGTACTATGTCTATCTACCTCTATAGCATTTACTATATCTATAATATAGATATAGTATATATACTGTACTACATAAGTATATCTATGATATATACTATATACATATCCTAAATATATATAGTATCTACTATATACTGTATACTGTATCTCTATAAATATTCACCTCTTCCACCACCTTCCTTTTCATATCCCCTTACTTGCTGACTCCCCATTACAAACAGTTCAGCGTAGAACCTTCAGATTCATTGGAACTTAGAGGATGGATAGTCGCAGCAATCCCTAGCATAGCTCTCTATCCACCTGCTCTTTCTATTTCTGACTTTATCTCACAAGGAGAGGAATATCCCAGTGTGTATGTCTCAGCTCCATTCCTCCAGCAAACAGGCTGCCTTCTGCCCAGCCCTCAGGCCTAGGGGATGTCATCCTGCAGTGAGGTCTCACCTTGGGAAAGGTGAGCACACAGGCTCTGGTAGTAGGCTGGGGATGCTGGCCTCTGGGCTTCTGTGGTGTACAATGTGGAAGGTTGCATTGCATAAGCTGTAGGTGAGCCTGTCTCCTTGGTCATCAACGTATGTTCTCGGACCTCTGAGGGAGATGATGAGCTGAGGAAGGTCAGAAGGAGTCCTCTTGCTTGAGACATCGAAAGGTACTATCCAAGGCCATTTCTCATCATAGGTTTTAGAACTCAAGAATTAAGATATTATGCTTACATTTCTTTTCCTTGTTTCTGCACAGAGGATAAAAATATTTACTCAGAAATTTATTTAGCCTCTGCTAAATTAAGTAATACCATCTCAATGAAGCATACTTTGACAATTTAAAATAGTGCCCAACTAACCTCACCACTCCTCAATATCTAATGGGTCAGGAGCATAATAGACTGTTATTTAATAAATGTATTTAAAAACAAGGCTCTCTCAACCCAATATATGCTATCTTACTTGACATCCATGTACTTTGACATATCATGCATATTCTTGAAATATAAAATAACAAACATTAAGATATTTTAGAATTAGCATCTTAGAACCTATGCTAACCCTGTGATGTTGCAGAAGATAGGAATTTTGGTCACCAAACAGAAGAAAAAATGTTATTCGTGAGCCAAATATGATGATTAAATAAGGGAAGATGTAAATAAAAATAAGAGGCATAATTCTCCCTATTCAAATTGAAGGAAGCTGCATGTAATGGTTCATGCCTGTAATTCTAGCTACTCAGGATACTGAGATTGGGAGGATGTTGCTTCTGGATTTTTATTTGGGGCTTGAACTCAGAGCCTGGGCTCTTTCCCTAAGCTTTTCCTCTCCCCTCCCCCACCCCCGACTTGGCTCAAGGCTAATGCATTACCACTTAAGCCACAGCTCCATTTCTGGCTTTTTGTGATTAATTGGAGATAAGACTTTCCCTGCTTGCACTGGCTTTGAACTTCAATACTCAGATCTCAGTATCCTAAGTAGCTAAGATTACAGGCGTGAGCCACCAGTGCCCAGCAAGCATGCTGACCCTGGAGCCGAGCAAGGGGCTCATAAGACCCTATTCAACCAATCATCTGGGTACAGTGGCTTAAGTAGAATTGGATTTCAGGCTACATGGGTGAAATCAAGATCCTGCCTTTAAGAATAACCAGAGGAAGAAAAAGTTGGAGGTAGAACATTGCCACATAAACATAAAGCCACAAGTTCAACCCCCAGAATTATTATCAAAAAATAAAAGACAAAGATTTCTCTCCCTACATAGTTTTTCATAGATCATTAAGTGAGAAAATGTTATGAGTTATTTATCTCTCTGAAATGTATATAAATCTTTTAAAGGTTGCTGGGCACTGATGGTACATACCTGTAACCTTTGTTACTCGGAAGGCTGAGATCTGAGGATCACAATTCAAAGCCAGCCCTGGAAAGAAAGACTCTTATCTCTAATGAAGCAGCAAAAATCCAGAAGGAGAGCTGTGAATAAAGTGGTAGAGTGCTAGCCTTGAGGAAAAAAGCACAAGGACAGCACCCAGGCCCTGAGTTTTAAGCCCCAGTCGTGGCACACACAAAGAAAAATCTTTTGAAGGTTATTTAAATTTTTTTTTGTTGGTTGTAGGTCTTGAACTCATGGCCTGGGCACTGTCCCTGAGCACTTATGCCCAAGGCCAGTGTTCAAGCACTTTGAGCAACAGCTCTACTTCTGGTTTTGTAGTGGTTAGTTGGAGATGCGTCTCATGAATTTTCTTCCTGGGGCTGGATTTGAACAGTGATTTCAGATCTCACCCTCCTGAGCAGTTAGGATTACAGGAATGAGCCACCAATGCCTGGCTTTTGAAGGTTAATCATCTCAGGATTAAATTGTTGATGAGAATGTAAACTTGTTCAACCACTTTGGAAAGCAGTATGGAGGTTCCTCAAAAGACTCTACACAGAGCTCCCCTATGACCCAGCAATCCCACTTTTGGGCATTTACCCAAATGATCACAAGCATACTAAAGCTACCAGCACAACTATGTTTATTGTAGCATTATTTACCATAGCTAAGATATGGAACCAACCCAGATGCCCCTCAGTACATGAATGGATCAAGAAAATGTGGTATATATACACAATGGAATTCTATGCCTCCATCAGAAAGAATGACATTGCCCCATTTGTTAGGAAATGGAAAGACTAGGAAAAAAATTATAATAAGTGAAGTAAGCCAGGCCCAAAGAAACATAGGTCCCATGGTTTCCCTTATTTGCAATAACTAGGATATGTCCGAGACAAGCAAAAATGGTCAGATAAGTTGATGTTAGGTGAAATTAACCCCAAGATAAGGACTCAAATGGTTTTTCTTTCTTGCAATTGTTTTATAAGATGATTTCTTTGTTGCTTTGTATGTCCCTACCCCACGGTATAACCCCTGTTTTCACTGTATTTGATGTTGGTGTAATTTGTGGAGGGAAAGGGAAAAAACAAATTGTTTAAATAGGGATACAGGTGGACCCACTGCAACAATGAGATGTACAAGTTGTTATGTCGAAAAATGAAATTTATAACTTTGGCGGTGGTGGGGGAGGATTGGGTGGGAGGAAATGGGAAGGGATGGTAAGGGGAAGCAAAGGAGGAGGCAACAATGCTTAATAAGAAATGTATTCAGTACCTTGCTCATGTAATTGTAACCCCTCTATGGTATTTTCACAATTAAAAATATTATTAAAAATAAAATAAATAAATAAATAAAAAATAACCAACAAACACACACACACACACACACACACACACACACGCACACACACACACACACACACACACACACACACACACACAACTAAATCAGCACCTCAAGGACTGTGGGCTATCACTTTGAAATCAAACATCCCTGTCTCCTATATTGTTTATGTGGCTTATATCTCTAGAATGTAGTTTAGTATCTTAGTAAGGTACATCTTATATAGTATTGTATAGTATTATAAGTAATATATCTTACATAGTATTAACATCAAATAGAAGAACTTGCACAAAATAAGTGTCTATTTTATATTATGTGCTTTTAATACTATTTTCAATGAAGCCTGTTATTCCTGTTAGGTGACGGTGGCGGTTTCTTTGGTTCATCCCCTCACGAATCCAGGTTGAGAGAGCGTCGGGATTCGGGAAGCCAGGAGTCAGGTAACTCTGGAGCTCAGACTGTTAGATCAAAGAAGCTTGCATAGTTCTGGGAAGGTGGCTCAGTGGTAGAGTGCTTGCCTCTCATGCATAAGGGTCTGGGTTTGATTCCTCAACACCACATAACCAGAAAAAGCTAGAAGTGGTGCTGGCTCAAGTGGTAGAGTGCTAGCCTTGAGCTGAAGAGCTGAAGGACAGTGCCCAGGCCCAGAATTCAGGCCTCACACCCGGCAAAATAAAAGGAGCTTGCATGGGAAATAAGTACTTTTCTTTTGAAAAAGCATTATTCTAGGGCTTGAACTTGGGGCCTGGGCACAGTTACCTTTTTCTCAAGGCTGGTATGCTACCACTTGACTCAGAGCTCCATTACAGTTTTTTGATGGTTAATTGGAAATTAGAGTCTCATGGACTTTCTTTCTTGAGCTGGCTCTAAACCTTGATCCTCAGATCTTAGCCTCTTGTGTAGGTAGGATTACAGGCATGATTTATCACTGTCTGGCTTTCTTTCATTTGGGACAATATGATCATCTTTGTTTTGATGGCAACACCCGGTCTTAATAGTAAGGCTCAAAAGTAACACCAATCCTAGCTAGCTACTCAGGAGGCTGAGATCTGTGCATCACAGCTCAAGACCAGCCTGGTCAGGAAAAATCATGACACTCTTATCTCCAACTAATCACCAGAAAACCAGAAGTTGTGCTGTGGCTCAAAGTGATAGAGTGGCTAACATTGAGCAAAAGAGCCCAGATAGGGCACTCAGTCCCTGAGTTCAATTCCCATGACTGACCAAAAATAAAACAATCCCTACTTTTATCTTCTCAAGTGATCTTTCTCTTTGTTACTATTTTTAAAATGGCCAACCATTTTATTTGGTGTGCGTTTGTGTGATTATGCACTGGTAATGAGGCTTGAATTCATTTCATGTTGTCCCTTAACTTTTTCACTCAAGGCTGGTGCTATACCATTTGAGTCACACCTCCACTTCTTATTTTTGGCTGGTTAATTGGAGATGAAAGTGTCATAGACCTTTTTTCCCCAGCTGGCTTCTGCCTTCATACTGTGATCTTCAGATTTCAGCCTCCTGCATAGCTAAGATTACAGGTAGGAGTCACTGGCACCTGGCTATTGATCAGTCATTCTTATGGCTTTATTTGTATCTGTTAATCATGTAAAATCTTTCTGGACCCAAATGTAGTGTAGAAATTCAGATATTTCTTTATCTGATCTCGATTCATTTCTATACCAGGATTCTCCTTCATACCTGTGACCCTAGCTAGATAGATATAGACCCTATTGAGATAGATATATCAAGGTTTGAAGCCAGCCAGGACAGATAAATCCAAGACACTCATCTCCAATTAACCAGAAAAAGGCCAAAATTAAAAGTGAAGCACCAGCATTGAGCAAAAAAGCCAAGCAAGAAAGTGAGGCTCTGAGTTCAATACCCAGGATACACACACACACACACACACACACACATACACACACACACACACCACCACCACCACCACCACCACTACCACCACCATTACCGCCACCAAGAACAGTAATGGAGTTTAGTTAACAGATCAATATTTAGGTATTCATAGATGAACTTCTTATTTGAATGCATTTTCTGTGATAATTATCAAAATTTTTGTTTGGTAGATGAAACCAGATCAGCTTGTGTCTTAGGTGGTATGGCATTTGCTGGCGAGGCTTCAAATAAAAAAGACAATGATCCAATTGGCCAACATGAGTTTGCTAACACAGTGGACATATCAGCTGGCTCTGCTTCTGATGCCAGCAGAACACGTATTCTAAGTTGAGTCTTCATTTCTGCTCTTAACAGAAAACTATTAGCAAAGTAGAGATTGTTACTGGTGTTTTGTCTCATGTGGCTGTGGTGTTAGAGAATCTCATGGGAAGAATTGCAGGTTCTTGTTGGTAGCCATCAGCAATAGAAATACATAAGCAAAGAAGTATGTTGTTTCAATGATTTTATGAACAGAGCTTGGCGAAAGAGACCTTGTCTCTGCCCAGTTTTCCCTCACTCACTTGCTTTGGGCTAGAAGAAAGCCATTTGTGTTCTCCAGTGCCCAAGACTTGTCAGCTGGAACAGAACACTTCAGTTGGTGCTTTAGTGTGGCATTTATGTCTTCAAGTTGATCCTATTACACATATGAACTAATTTTGTTGCATGACCATATTAAATATAATTGCATTACTATAGTGAATATAGTTATACTATATTGAATATGGTCCTGTTATAATGTTGAACTGGTTTTCTTCTTTGAATTTTTAATTGTTATTATAAAGGTAATGTACAGAGGGATTCTAGTTATCTAAGTCAGGTAAAGAATACGTTTCTTTTTGGACAATGTCACCCCTTCCCTTGCTCTCTCTCTCAGTTTTTCCCTCCAGACCATACCCAAAAGTTGCATAGTTCATTGTCAACACAGTGTCCAGTGAGTACCACTGCTGCATTTGTTCACCCTTTGCTCCCCTCATTTCTGTGCCCCTTTCACTCCCAAAGAAATACAAACACACAGAACAAAAAGAAAAGAAAAAACAGTAAAAAAGAAAAAAATGAACTAGTTTGCTTGAAAAAAAAAAACAAAATTCCAGAAGAAAATAAATATGCAAAAAGATGGAAAATAGCATTCGGAAATTAAAGCCCATCAAAGAAATGAGGGTCACAAGTGCTATGACTCTAGGGATTTGTGGAGTCAAAGGGATTTGTCTTCGGTGGTGGTGGTGGATGTTGATTGGTACTGATGTTAGGTGGTGCTGAGTCCACAAGATTTGGGGCTCAAGTCAGTGACTCAGGAATTCTCATCCAGATTTTGCTGGCTTTTTAAAAAGTGCAGAGCTAATTAATGCATTAATGAACTTAGATGATTGCTTCTAAGAATGTTTAACTTTTCTGTTTGGTGGAAATATTTTGGTGTCACTTGGTTCTGGTGGTCTGACCTTATGTGGAATTGCTGCTGGTGATCTTGAACAAAAATGATATTTTTCTGAAAATGAAATCAGCTACACTGGAAATCTGAATTCTGATGATTTAGATATTACTATTTCAGAGCTTGTGTGTTAAATGTAAAGAATTCTAAGGTGTGTTTCAATAGTCCCCGATGACACAATGTCTTTATTGCAACAGATAACACCAGTACAAGAAGTAGAACTAGACTGGATATCAGTGCCTGTGGAAATTTGAGGTTTGATGGGAGGACATCTGGTCAAAAGAGATAAGAAATCACCGTCAGAGCTGGTGGGGTGGTGAGATGTCAGCTACAGATGGAATTATATAGTCTTTGGTTCTGATGCCTGTGGCTCAAACTTATCAATCATGATACATTTTTTGAACTTTTTCCATTAAGTTAACCAGTAAGAAAAGTTGAACAATTAATGATTCAACTAAGATTCATTTTATATAACTT
This sequence comes from Dipodomys spectabilis, assembly GCF_019054845.1. Classification (NCBI taxonomy): domain Eukaryota; kingdom Metazoa; phylum Chordata; class Mammalia; order Rodentia; family Heteromyidae; genus Dipodomys; species Dipodomys spectabilis. Next base: position 8,046,143 of record NW_024870716.1, on the reverse strand, counting down.
TTTTTTCCCATTATTTGGAAGTGGTCTTCTGGTTTGAATCTGAGATCAAGGAAAGGTGAGGGTTACACTTGGAGTTTCTAGCTTGACGTCATTTGGTGGCAGCAATAGTACAATCAGAAAAGTTGAAGGAAATAAGATAGCCAGCCCAGAGTCTCTGTTTTCAGTGATGCAGGTATGGATGCCACGGACAACCCTCTTATATTCTGCAGATGAAACCAGTCTGAGAAGTAAGAATCCATTGGCTAACGGTAGCTCTGGAAATTGAAACTCTAATTTGAGGACTTCTGAACAGAGACTAGGTGTGGGTGACAAAGCATCCATTAGGGCCCAACTCCAAGGACATGGCTTAGATACCGGTGGTTCAGGTATTCTGTCTGGCTTCTGGGCCTGAGATACCCAATTGAATTTCAAATATTTATTGCTTGTTGATGTAATAACAATTTAATTTTTATATGAGTTGCCAGTTTCTAAAGTATATAAAAATGACCTTTGGACTTTTTATAGGAAGCATTATGGGGTCGTCTGGAAGTGATAGAGGAAGGAAGGTTGGAGCTAAACTTGATCTTGGACTTGGTATTTCCAATTCATTGGCTGCTCATGGCCATAGTAAAAGTGGAGGAAAAAGGACAAGAGAATCTAATCAAGAGGTTGACAGTTAAGGTGAATAAAACAAGTTTGAATCCTAACCTACTGAAATACATTCTGATGATACTAAATTTATATCCTGCAGGTGGTAGCAGCAGTGCAAGAAATAAGAATCATTGGTTGGTTAGTGTTTTAGAAAAACTTGGCCATGTCGTTAATCAGTTTGGTCTCAAGGGATCTGCGAGCAGTAGATATGGTCAGAGTGCTAAGAACATCGGATCCAGTCGTGGTGGCTCAGGTAGCCTGCCTTTGTGCTGTGTGCCAGTGAAGGCTGAACTGATGTGACTCTGAAAGCATTGCTTCATTAAAGTTTTATTTCTTTGAGAGCTGGAGAAAGAAAGTGTAGAGCTGAATTTGGTTTTAGAGATGTTATGATCTGTGACTGTATTGAAATACCTGAGGAAATCTCATGAAAGGAGGAAAGGTTTACCATTGCTTTGGGTCTGAGGTGAGGCAGAATGTGTCAGAGGAGAGAGATCAAATGATGGAAGCTGGGAAGAAGAAGTGAGAGAAGGGGGAGAGAGAGAGAGAGAGAAAGCAGAGAGAGACAGAGACAGAGACAGAGAGACAGAGAGACAGAGAGACAAAGAGACAGAGAGACAAAGAGATAGAGACACAGAGAGAATATACCGATGAGCTGTTGATGGATAAATCAAATACAAGAAATGATCTAATTAAAAACTGAAGAAAAAGGTACTAAAGAATCTAGTCGTTTAGGTGCTGATGCTTAGTTTCTTTGGATAAACCTGCTGAACTATGTTCTGATGAGGATTATTTTTCCTTCTGCAGGTGGTACCAGCGGTACATGAAATGGGAATAATTTGGGGGGTAATTTAGTAGGGAACTTTGGCCCTGTCGTTAATCAGTTGGGTCCCAAGGGATCTGCAAGCACTGGATCTGGTCAGAGCGATGAGAACATTGGATCCAGTCGTGGTGGCTCAGGTAGTTGAACTTTGTGTTGTGTGCCAGTAAAGCCAGAATGGATGTGGGTTCCAAAAGCATTGTTTTAACGTTTTATTTCTTTGCTAGTAGAAAAGACCTGGTTAGTTAATTTGAGGTCTGGAGAAAGAAAGGGTAGAGCTAATTTTGGTTTTAGATTGCAGGATATGTGACTATGTTGAAAGACACAAGGAAATCTCATTAAAGGAGAAAGGTTTATTTTGGATCATATTACAGAGGTTTCCATTTGCGGTTGGCTGCCCCATTGCTTTGAGTCTGAGATGAGGCAGACTATCATAGTGGTTGAGGCCTATGTCAGTGAGACATAAACTCACAGGAGCCAAGAGAAAAGAGGGAAGAAAGGGGAAAGAGAGGGAGAGAAAGAGAAGAGAAAAAGACAGACAGACAGACTGAGACAGGGAGAAAAGGAGACAGAGAGAGAGGGAGACAGAGAAGGAGAGAGAGAGATACAGGGAGACAAGGGGAAAGGGAGACAGAGTGAGATAGAGAGAGGAAGGTAGAGAGAGAGAAAGGCCAGAGAGGGGGCTGGAGAGGGAGAAAGACACAGAGAAAGACACCCATACAGAGAGAAAGACAGAGAGACAGAGAATGAGTTAGAGAAAGAGGCAGAGACAGAAACACGAAGACAGAGAAACATGAGAGATAGAGAAAGACAGAGAGAGAGAAAGACAGACAGAGAAAGAGAGAAAGATTTAGAAGGGGAGAAAACACAAAAGACTGGGCACTAAATATAAAAGAGTTAACCGAGGGATCTCCTTCTTGTAGCTAGACCCTACCTACTTCAATCCACCATATCCCAGCAATGCCATCTGCTGGGGACCTGGCTTTACTATGTAGGCCTTTGGGGCCAGTTAAGTTCCTCCCCTCATTCATAAACACTGCCACGCTGAGGATCAGGCATTATGTTTGTGACTTTTTGATGGACATTCATCTAATCACCACAGAGCTTCTTTGTCATCTTTTTTTTTCTTTTTTGCTAGCAATGGCCTTAGTGTAAATGGAGAAGAAAGTACTAGAGAATCTAGTTCACTCGTTGAGATGCAGCTACTTAGTTTTATAAAATGAATGTTTGCATGACAGCCTTATTAAAACATATTCTGATAACTATTTTACTTTCTGCAGGCAGCACCAGCAAAAAAAAAAATACCAGAATTGAAAATACTCTGTTGGGTAATATATTAGGCAGCCTCAGTTCTGCTGTTAATCAGTTGGGTGTGATTGGCCAGGGATTGGCAAGCATTGGATCTGATCAGAGGGATAAGAACATCGGATCTGGTGGCAGTGGCTCAGGTAGTCTACCTTTGTGCCATGTACCAGTGTCATCCAAATAGATATTGACCCTGGAACCATGGTTGTGTTCCTCTTTTATTTCTCTGCTAGAGGAAGTTCTGTTTAGTTCATTTGGGACTTGGAGAAAGAAAGGGTAGAGCTGAATATGTTTTTAGCAGTTGTATTAGCTCGTTGGGGCCTTGACAAAAGACTTGAGAATATGAAATGAAAGGTTCATTTTTTACTCACACTTTGAGAGGTTTCAAGTCTGTGGTTGTCTGGTGCTTTTGTGTCTGGGATGAGACAGGAAACAGGCTATCATAGTGGGAGGAGCCTGAGTGAGAGGAAACAACTCACCTCATGGAAGCCAGGAAGGAGAAGGGAGGGAGAAGTTAGGAGAGGAGAATCAGAGGAAGAGTGGGAGGGAAGCAGAGGATGAGAGGCAAGGAGAGAGAAGGAGAGAAGAAATGATGGAAGGAGGGAGGGATAAAGAGAAGGAAGGAGGTGGAAAGAGAGGCAGAGAGAACACAAAATACACATGGCACTTACCTAGCACCTACTTCCTGTCACTAGGCCCTTCTTTCCATGGTTCCTAATGATGTCCCTGGAGTTCCAGCTTTTGCTACACAAGCCTTTGGGGACAATTAAGAGCCAATCACCTCTGAACACCGCCTTTTTGAGGAGGAAGCATTCAACACATAATTGGTTTTTTTTGGATGGACATGTAAGATCGGAGTTTTATTTCAAATGCATTTACTGGCCTTAGCGTAAATGGAGCAAAAGATAATTCGAGACATTAGACCAGTGGTATACATGTGGTAACTTAGTTTCTGTGAATACAATGTTTGAATCATAAGCTTATTGCATGGATGTTCTGATCATTATTTTACCTTCTGCAGTGCCAGCATTGGTAATGCTTTGTTGGGTAATATATTAGGGAACTTTGGCTATGGTGTTAATCAGTTGGGTATAAAAGGATCTGTAAGCATTGGATCTGGTCAGAGTGATGGGAACCTTGGATTTCATGGCAGTGGCTCAGGTAGTCTACCTTTATGTTGTGTGCTAGTGAAGTCAAAAATTGATGTTGACCTGGAAACCATTGTTTTATTAATATTTTATTTCTTTGCCAGTGAGCCAGTCTAAGTTAGTTGATTTTGGACTTGGAGAAAGAAAGCACAGAGGTGAAACTGATGTTGGAGTTTCTGGTTCAAATCCAGTTGTTGACACTGGCCTTAGCCACAATGACATGAAAGGTACTAGAGAATCTTGTTTTAGTAGTAAGGTGGTTGACAGCTAGCTTGTGTACATAAAATTCTTTTCATCCTTAAATTTATTAAATATCATCTGGTGGTGAAATGTTAATATTCTGGTAACAGTATCAGTGTAGGAAATGAGGTGAACACTAGAAATTTCAAATCTAATGAGAAGAGATTCATTGGCAAGAGGTATAGTGGAATGATAGTAACCCAATTTGCTTGGATCCATGAATCTCAGGACTAAACTTGTAATTTAGACTTTCCATGAACTTGGATTCTTGCAGTGAAATTGATATAGATGGCAAACTTTCATAACTTTTTCCATTTGATATTTGTTTTTCCATAGAGAAAAAGACTTGGTTTTGTGGTTTTGGAAATGCAGAAAGGATAGATTTTGTTTGAGCAATTTTGGTTTTAGATCAGTTTGGTGTGAGGGTCATAAAGGTATATAGACTTTGATAGAGATTGAATTTTCCCCCCTGAAGTCTGTAGATACACTAGTATCTCCGAGGCTTTAGATACAGAACATTTTCTAGCATAGAATAGTTCTGACTCATGGTGTAGTTTGAAAGTAATGTTTGTGACTGTAATTTTGTGTTCAGCAGGCAGCTCAAGTAATAACAATGGGCTTGAATATTTTGGGGGTATCTCTGAAGACTCAAGAGCCAACCTGGGGTTATCTGACCAAGAAGGACTTGGAGTTGGTGAAAGTGTTGGGATTTGAGGCAGAAGTGATGGATCTGCAGGGGCTCAGTACTTAAGTCTTGGAGATGGTTTCAGTGGCTCAGGTATCTTAACTTAGACTATGTTCCCAAGAAATCCTAACTAATTTCTTCCTTCCTTCTTGTAGTCATGTGTTAATTTTTTTTAAATTCGGAGGCATTACTTGGTCTCCTGCTTCTACAACTGGTGGAGGAAGAGAGGTTGCAGGTGAATCTGGTGATTCTGGACCAAAAGAATTTGGTGACAGTGGCCTTAGGTTTGCAGGTATCTGTGATGCTAGAAAGGGCATTGCTACCTTGGGTTAGGTATTCAGATTGATTCCTGTTGTCTAGAACGTCAGAATTCCAAAATCCCTTGGAAAAGATACTAATGAATTCTTAGATAATAACAAAAGTCAGAATCCTGAAATCTTGAAATGTATTTAGATGATTAGAATGAGGAACTGGTGTAACACTAGTTATGGTGTTATGCTTGTGAATGTATCAATGTGTATTTCATATGACTGTCTTTGTGAGAGAGTAGCAGCTGATACATGTAGCTCAGTCTTTATATCTTGCATCTGGACTTGATAGCTTAAGATTCCTTTGAATTTTGAGGAGAGTAAACAAGTTTAATCCCTTTTAAGCAATCTAAACAGTCTGAATGGTCTTGAAATTTGTGGTACGAATTGTTAAAATAGTATTTGTTACTGACTGATTCTGTTATGTGTTAGAATGTTTGGGAGCTATCCAAAGAGACAACCAATATTCAGGATTCATCTTTAGAATTGAATTTTAGGATTAATACTCTTTATAAAATAAAATGTAATGAGCCAGAAATAATGTGTCATTGACTCAATCTCAATTATCAATGAATCTGTTCAAAGAGGCTTGGTGGTACAGAAATACTAGTTATTGCTTTTAATCTTTGAACACTTAGTTTTAAAGTCAACACCAGTAGAAGTAAAACAACTGAAATAATTATTTATTGTCCCTGCCTTTTAATTACAACCAGAGCAGGTGTCTTAAAAGCTACTAAAATTTTGAGTCTCAGATTTTCTTTGATTAGTTATGATGTTTAAATATTCTTAGGTTTTATTCCTGAGAAATGTATTCAAGATTTATTGGTTCTTTTTTTTTTTTTTCTACTGTGGAGTAGCTACCAATTTCATGGCAGAATTTAGCTGCTTTGACTTTCTAAAAGCAAGCAGCTTACCAGTAAGTGGTGCTAGTGCTGTTTCTGGTATTGCTTCCAATGGCAGTAAACCCAGTGGCTTTGCAATGAAGGTTTGGATCTCTTGACATTAAACAGAGCTAACTCACCTAAGTGGGTATTCTTCATACTTCTAGTTTTTACCAATAAGGATCCTTTGTTCAACTGACATCCTGGTACCTAGGTGATGCTTAGGTAGTTGAATTTAAAACAATTCCCCAAGTTTCCTCAACTATGGTAGAATGTCTGCATCCATGTTAACTAACCCTTTCTTTTTATCTGGACAAAAACTTTTAGGACCATTAATCTAGAATAAAGTAATTTATCAATTTAGTGACAAAGTATTTAATGTTTATATATATAAGTAAACATTATGTATTTATAGATGTTATTATATAAATATCTGTAACATATATAACATATACATATATATTATATATTTACATTAGATATTATATCTATACTATATTATATTTATAAATATATGTATATATAAATTATTTATACAGGTATGTATAAATAACACATGTATGTAAAATGATGCATACACATATACATTATGTACATTCATATACACATACAATTATGTATATATGTATGTATAAATTATATGTGTATGTACAAATATTTAATATATAAATGCATTACATAAAATTATATGTTATACATACATAATTTATAATATATAATACATAATTATACAAAATACATAAATATATTCATATATTACATATATGTTATATATGTTTATAGATGCTATATAATGTTATATATAATATATAGTATATATAATTTATATACTCTATATAAAATACATAATATGTATGATAATATATAATATATATGCTATATATATAATACATATAACATTATATATACATTATGTATATGTAGTTTGACACAGGCTAAATCTGGTAACAATAGCTTCTTTTTGTAGCGGGGTTTGAACTCAGGGCCTTGTGTCTACTAGGCAGGTACTCTACCACTTGAGCCAGATCCTCTACCCCTTTTCTGTTTGTTTTTTTTATCTGAAAAATCAGATAAGGTTTTATTATAGGCCCATGCTGCCACACTCATTCAGCATTCCAATTTCTGGATTAAAATCTATGGTTCATCAATTTCATTTTTACAAATCATATTTTACCATGTAAAATTAAATACCAAAAGCAACCTGATCATTTTGTATTAAAATAGATGACACACGTTTGTCTGACATCACTGAACCTCCAGGCTCCTTTGCAGCACACAGTACTCCAGGTAATGGGATTTTCTTTCCTTGGAGTGGTTAAAATGGTATACATGTTTATACACACAGATTTTTGAAATGCTCTGCTGTAAATTATTATGCTATGACTGGATATTACTGTTTCTACTACTGGACACCCACACTCATCTTCTTGAGTGTGAAGTATAAGATGACAAATTGAGTATTTGAAGTAATTTTATGAATAGGGAAATGAGTAATTGAATAAGGAAATTTGAATAGAACGATACACCTTCTTTATCATTTTAGATATTGATTTTCAAATGTTCATAAATAAATTAGAAGCGCAATCAATTTCCAAGCCATCTGAATGAAGATAACTTGTGAAATCGGAAAAATGATTTGAAGGCAGATGATAAACAGCATTGTGAAGAATATTTTTGAAGTTCTACAAAGTCATTTACTCTTGTTACTGCTACACTGACTACTTTTAGGCCTTGTCTTGAAATTTTATTCAAATTTATTTAATTACATAAAAAGGCAATTGGAAATATATGATCATGAGAAGTTAAAATTTTCAAGACATATGGATTTACCCTATGATCCAGGAAAGCTGAATTTTTGCATTCATATATATATAGCTTAATGATGAATATTTGATAAATGGCTGAATAAAAATGTGACTTGTGGCTTGTTTGCATCATGGATTCTGATCAAAAGTGGACTTACAATGTGTTTTGTTTAAGAAATAGAAAAGAAACTGGCTGCCAGTGGCTCATGTCTATAATTCTAGTTACTCAGGAGGCTGAGGTCTGAGGATTAAGGCTTGAAGCCTTAATCCATAAAACTCTTATCTCTAATAAACTACCAAAAAAGCCAGAAATAAACCTGTGGTTCAAGTGGTATAGTGCTAGCTTTGCTCCAAAAAAATCTCATGAACAGTACCCAGATCCTGAGTTCAAGCTCCAGAACCAGCACACATACAAAAAAATAAAGTGGAAAATGCAGATGTAATAATATGTTAGTAATTGTATCTGATCTGAAATGAGTAAGCTCTTAAAAAATATTTGAAAAATACTACCATGGATTGTTCCCTGAAAAAAAAAAAAGCACTGCAAAGATAAAGGTAAACCATATGTACATCTCTTTGGAAATCTCATCCCAAGTCAAAGGATATAATCAGGATTCAGAGACTCATTGGATGAACTTTATTACCAACTTCTAAATTCCATAGACATCCTAATATTGTGCACATTTAAATGAATACATGTCTTAATATTAATTATCTGTATATTGTGTTTAATAGAAAAAGGATCCCATATACCAGAAGCAACTCCAACGTACTCAGAAACAAATGAAGTTATTGGTAAGTAAGGTGGCTCTGACTTCATCCACATTCTTGTACCCATATCCATTGCCTCTCTCTTGGATCACTACAGGTGAGTAACATTGCATATCTACCATTTTCCTTAACACACAGACACAAAACACACACACACACACACACACACACACACACACACACACACACACAAACAAATGTATGATCAAGGTGTATATATATGCATACATAGTTACTTACATTTATATTTATAATCCGAAGTAATAAAATTCTTTATATTTATTCAATATAAAGAGAACTTCATTTATGTAACATTAGAATAACTATACAAAAGGCCAAGCCAAGCCAGGTGCCCGTGACTTGCACTTGGAATCCTAGCTGTGATCTGAGATCTGAGGATCCAGGTTCAAAGGCAAACCAGACATGAAAGTCTGTGAGACTCTTTATCTCCCATTAACTACCAAAAAATGCCAGAAGTGGAACTATGGCTCAAGTGGTAGAATGCAAGCCTTAAGCAAAAGTTCAGGGACAGCTTCCCAGCCCTTGGTTCAAGCCCCAGGACTGGCACACACACACACACACACACACACACACACACACACACACACACACACACACACACACACACACAGGCAAACTAAACAAGGAAATGGAGCACAACTTCCTTTTCTAGATCTTTCTCCATATTAAGAAGTTATTGCTTGGTCTTTGCCACCATAGCCATCCTAGCTATTGCAAGGACTTGTTCAGATACAATTTGCATTACACTTGCAGTAGGGAGAAAAAGACAGCATTCAGCAACTGTATAAATAGATACAGGCAGTGGTTGAGTGTCTGGGTTGTTCTTTATGATGATAAATTGTTCCTCTGACTGTTTTGTAGGTGAAGCTTCTACCTGGGGTTCTGGAGTATACAAAGCTTTCAATGGCTACATCTTTTCCTTTACTTCTCCATGCACGTACACCTTCTGTCGTGACTGTGCTGAGTCTGGAGATTTTCATATTGAGATCAAAAGAAACAACAAGAATGAGATTGAAAAAATTAAAATTCTGGTTGACGGTAATGACATCTCTATTTCGGGTGACACTATTTTACTTAATGAAAAAAGGTAAGTAAGAGAATGCACTAAATGAATAAACGTATTCAGTATATACTTTGAGTCCCCTTTTCCCAAAAAAAAAAAAAAAAGATAAAGAAAAAGAGGAAAAAGGAAAAGATAGGCTGGACTCCAGTAGCTCATATCTGTAACCCCATCTATGCAGGAGACTGAGATCTGATGATTGTGGTGCAAAACCAGCCCAGGAAGTCAAATCTATGAAGCACATATCTCCAACTAACCAGCAAACAGCTCACAGTAGAGGTGTGGTTTAAGTGGTGGAGAGAGCATCCGACTTGAGCAAAACTGCTAAGCAAGAGTGCAAGGCTCTTGAGTTCAAGTCCCAATACCAGCACACCCAATAAATGTAGCCAAAGAAAACAGTCTCTTTCTGTTTTGGTGGTCTCTAAATATTTCTATCATTGGACAGAAATATAGCAAAATACATTTGTCATAGTTTGGATTGTATTTACTGCTGTCCAAACTTAGGAATAACAGGGTAACCCTGTCATATATATATATATAACTCAGGGTGAGTGCTCTTCTTAGCTTTTCTGTCTGAGTCTGGTTCTTTACTACTGAAGCCACACCCCCACTTCTGGCTTTTTGATGACTAATTAGAGACAAGAGTCTCTTCAGTGTTTGTCTGCCCAAGATGGCTTCAAACAATTATCCTTAGATCTCAGCTTCCTTGGTAGTTAGTATTACAGTAGCTTTGTTTTTAGACTATTCTGTGAACTCCGATTTGGGTCATATTCCATAAAACTGTTAGAAGAATGTTGTAGTTTTCATTGACAGATTTAGCACTCAATATCATTTGAAGCTGCACCAATTAGAAATTGAAGAGAACAAATTTCTTAGGCCATTATTTTAGCCATTCAGATTTGGAAGTGTTACTGTCTTTGAATATTTTCTAAAATAAGGAAATGAGTCATGCTATTCGACTTATGAACATTTCCAATTACATTATCATGGTTTGTTTGTTTTTTCTGCCAAAGTAAGGTTTCCACCTGTTCATTTCTCTAAAACCCCCTAAATCTTTGCTTGTTCCTGTAAAGTCCTTCTCATTTCTTTTCTTCTTTTTTTGTTGGTCATGGGGCTTGAACTCAGGGTCTAGGTGCTGTCCCTGAGCTTTTTTGCTCAAGGCCAGCGCTCTACTACTTTGAGCCACAGCACACGCGACTTCCTAGTCCTTCTCATTTCATATTAAGCTCTTGTGTGCAATTTTCTGAAATTAGAAAAACAATACTTACTAGCCAGTATTATAAGATAGTAAATATAGCAATAAAATGGTTTTCAGAAATATATAGTATTTATAATGTATTAATGTTCTAATAATAAATAATACTATTTTCATTATTGTTTACATACTTGCACTTTATATTTTTTAGAATATCAATACCTCACAGCAATAAAATGATTCATATTATAAAACAAGGAAAATATAATGTTCTGAAGGGCCGTAGAGGAACCCTCTCCTTAGTCTGGCTTGAAAATAGCCTCTCAGTGAGTATCTATATAATTTCCTATAATGTCATGCTGGGACTTGTTCAACTATTTCACTCAAGCTTGGCATTGTACCACTTAAGCCACAGCTCCACTTCTGGCTTTTTGCTGCTTAATTGGAGTTAAGAGCCTTTCACATTTATCTGCTGGCTTTGAACTATAATTCACAGATCTCAGCCTCCTGAGTAGCTAATAGTACAGGCAATGAGCTATCAGTGCCCGGCTAATATGTTTTTGGTTCTTAATTTCAGTTATAGAAAGTATTGCATTACAAGAAATAAAAGCTAAGCATTGTTCAGAAATTTTTATGAAGCTATTACATGTAATGTTATCTTTTTTTTGTTCTGGTCCTGGGGCTTGAACTCTGGGCCTGGACCCTGTCCCTGAGCTTCTTTTACTCAAGGCTAGCATTCTTTCCAGCTTTGTCTGGGAATAATTAGAGATAAGATTTTCTCCTACTTTCCTGCCTAGGCTAGCTTCATACTGCAAGCCTCAGATCTTAGCCTTCTGTGTAGCTAGGATTACAATACTCAAAGTAGCTTGAAAGACAGACTACTCTTTGAAGGCAGATAACAGAATAGAAAGTGCAGGCTAAGGAAAGACGTCTGGATCGATTTCAAATTCCATAGGCATTTTCTTAAAAAGAAAAAGGCACTGGAACATATCCTTAACTTATATGTTGTTGTTATAGAGTTACACATGCCATGACCTTTTCTTTTGGTTTGGATAAATCTTGTCTTGAGATAGTTTTGATCTTGTACTGAAGTCTGAATGTAATTTTTTTTACAGCTCACCTTGCACAAACAATATACCACATGCGGACTTTGTGGTAACTTCAACACCACCCCAGGTAAGATTTTCTGGATTAGGTCTTAAGAAACTTGCTTTCCAGGGGCTGGGAAGGTGGCTCAGTGGTGGAGCGCTTGCCTTGCATGCCTGAGGCCCTAGGTTCGATTCCTCAGCACCACATAAGCAAAAAGAAAAAAGCCGGATGTGGCGCTGTGGCTCAAGTGGTAGAGCGCTAGCCTTGAGCTGAAGAGCTGAGGGACAGCACCCAGGCCCAGAGTTCAGGCCCCACGACCGGACCCAAAAAAAAAAGAAAAAAGAAACTTGCTTTCCAAAAGAAATACAGTGCATGTATAATGAATATCTCAAACTAAACAATTCTTTCATTTGAAGGTCAAGATATCAACGAGCACATTGCCAATAGCAAAATTTCTGGTGATTGTCCCGATGCTGTTAGTAAAAGCTATGAAGTCTGTGAAGATGGTGAGCAGGTAAGGAATTGATGGTCCTCCTCATAGACATCAAAGCTCTACACCTGTTCATTGTAAGTAGTACCCTGCATCCTCTCTTTACGTCCTGTATCTGCTGTTTCCTTCTAGCTCTCTGTCTTGTACCTACTTCTGTCTGCCTGTCTATCTATCTATCTATCTATCTATCTATCTATCTATCTATCTATCTATCTATCTATCTATCATCTATCTATATTTCTATCTATCTATCTTTGTATCTATTAACTATCTGGGTATCTTGTATCTATTACCTGTCTTGTATTTATCATCTGTCTACCTTGTATACTATCTGATTATTTACTGATGGCTAATTGAAGATAAGAGTCTCACAAACTTTCCTGACTGGGCTGGCTTTGAACTGTGATCCTTAGATCTCAGACTCCAGAGTAGCTAGGATGATAGGCCTGAGCCACCAGCACCTGGATATTTCCCCAAGTTCTAAGATGCATTTTACTGTTAGAGACATTTTGGATTAATTTAGTTACAACCACTTTTGGAATCATTGTTTTGATCTGAAATGTCAATGGTGAAGCATTCTTTCAGGCATCATTTTATTACCTAAAATATTTAAGAGAGAGAGAGAGAGAGAGAGAGAGAGAGGGAGGGAAGGAGGGAGGAAGGGAGAGAAAGAGAGAGTGCGCCATGGGGGCTTGAATTTAGGTCCTGAGCTCTGTTTCTGAGCTGCATTTTCCTGCCTGTGCTGGCTTTGAATGGAGATTCTCAGCTCTCAACCTCCTGAATAGCCAAGATTACAGGCATGAGCCACTGGCACCTGGCTAAATGCTTTTTATTTTCTTTTAAATCTAAGTGTTCAACAACATACTTGCCAAAGTTCTGGAATATTATGCAAAAGATACAAAACTTTTATATGTGTTTGTTTCTACAGTAACTTGTTATACATAAGACACCACGATACTTGGTAGTTCCGTTCTCAACTTTCCTTATGGTTTCACAAAATACCCTGCTTTGTTTTGTAGCATTGTAACAAAATTATCGGCACCTACTTCGAGCAATGTGGGAAGGTGGCCCCTTTGGCCCAGCAGTATAAGAGGGTCTGTGTTGATGAGTACTGTCATGGTCGTGGGGATGTGAATGCTACATGTAACACTTACGAAGAACTGTCCCGCCTCTGTGCCTCTGAAGGGCCCAGCACCTTTGAGCACTGGCGAGATGATTCTGATGTCGTTTGTGGTAGGTTTGACCTCTTGTGTAGATTATAAATAAGTTCATCTAAGACTTTAAAGTGATTTTGTGTGTGTGTGGGGGGGGGGAGAGGGATGGTGGATTTGAACTTAGAACTTCATGCTTGCTAGGCAGATGCTTTATCACCTGAGCCATGCCCCCCAGTTCGCTCTTTTTCCTCCGTTTATCTTCAGAGAAGGTCTTGCTAACTGTTTTGCCTGGACTGGCCTCCAACCATGACCCCTCTGTCTGTCTGTGAGTAATTGGGATTATAGGCATATGTCACCTCTTCAGGCCCTCAGAGTACCTTTTGGAATGATTCTAGAAAGTATTTTGGAGATAAGTCTTGTCACTGACATGTCCTTAAGAGAAAACATTGCCTCAACTGTAGTGTTGTGCATTGAGATCTTACTTAGGGCCAAAAGCCAGTGGCTCATGCTTGAAATCCTAGCTATTCAGGCGACTGAGACCTGGAAGATTGTTACTTATAGCTAGACTAAAGTCACTGAGACTTCATTTCCAAAATGACCAGCAAAAAGCCAGGCAGGAGACATGGCTCAAGTGGTAGAGTGCCAGCTGAAAAAGCCAGCCCAGCAAGTCCGAGGCTCTGGAGTTCAATCATTAGTGAAAAGTCACGAGGTGAAAATGTTTAATTAAAAACTGGGAAATGTACCAAAAGTGTGCTGAATACTACTGGATTTTTTTTTAACACAATAGTGAAATGTAAATGTAAATAGGATTTCCAAGTATGCTTATCTCAACTCATTTAACAAGTAGACATGAATTTCAATGTCAGATGAGATGCAGTTACACATAGTATACAATAATGCACAATATGCAATCCTGCCAAATTAAATGCATTATAGAAAATTCAGGAAAAAATATGGGCATAATTGGAATGTATAGAGTATCTTGAAAGCTTGACTTGTATCTTGAGAATCTGACTCCACAAATCCCATTTGAAAAAACCCTTGCTGGAATATTATGTATTTATGTATTATGTATTATGTATTTATGCCATTGTCCTATGACTTACATGTGTATGTTTCTGTATATCTGCAGAAAAGCCCAAATGCCCAGAGAAACACATCTACAAAGAATGCGGCCCCTCAAACCCTCCAACCTGCTCGAATGTGGCTCCTTTCCAGGACAGTGAGTGTGTGAGTGGATGCACCTGTCCAGACGGTAAGCCCCGCCCTCCTCTTCCTAGAAGTTTCTACACTAACAGAGCTAAATGCAAAACATCTAATTATAAGGGTGTCTTCTGCATAACAAGTTATTCCAACAAGCCTGGTAGTGGTGGCTCACTCCTATAAGCCTGCTAACTCAGGAGGCTGATATCTGAGGATCATGGTTCAAAGCCATTCTGGGCAGGAAAATCTGTGAAACCCTTATCTCCAACCAACCATCAAAAAACCAGAAGTAGAGATGTGGTTCAAGTGGGATAAAGCTAAGAGACAGCACCCAGGCCCTGAGTTCAAGCCCCAGTATTGGCTTACACACACACACACACACACACACACACACACACACACACACACACCACACACCACATAGAAAAAAAAGATATTCCAACAATTTAGTGTTCAAAGTTAATGTCAGTTCCCATCTTCCGCAGAGGAGTTTTTCATTCTACGCTGGGCTCACTAGGACTGTAGTATGTAGAGCTCAGGAAATTGTTACCTATATTCCTGTTCATTTTTATGAGGAATAGTTGTCTAAACAAGACACTACCATTCCCAGAGCCTGTTTGTTCTTGAGACAAAGAGAGCTCAGAGGTGGCTCTACTGCTTTCTGACTAAACAATTCACTGGTATTTCTACTGTTTTGATCACCTAATATACTATGTTCTAGGTTATCTATTGGATGATATTGGAGGGAAGGGAAAATGTGTATTGAAAGAAAAATGTCCCTGTGAGTCGAGTGGCAACATCTATCAGCCAGGAGAAGTCCGGGCAGGGGCCTGTGGCTCCCAGTGGTATGTCTTCCTGTCTACATTTTATTGATTGTAAAATGATACCAATTTTTTCTAATATGGAAAAAAATCATTAAAATAAACTTTTTAGAAATAAATAACAATCTCACTGCATTTTATATGCTATTACCTTTATCTGCTGTTTTAGAAGGCATGTTTGTTTTTATTATAAAATGTGATCTTCTTGTGTACCTTTAAAGAGCACTGTTCTAGGCATTCACACGCTGTGAGAGCAATGGAGGATATTCTGAGGAGATGAACATAAAGGCACAATGCCTAGGCGCATTGATCATACAAAATAGTATTTATCAAAATGAACTCTAGGAAATGGAAGCAAGAGGTTTTATCTTCATTGCTGTTTTTGTTTTCTTTCCTATTTGTCTTGTGTGTTCATTGATCTGTCTTTGAGAGGGTAAAGGGGGAACACAGAAATGGAGGGACAAAGGGTGAACAAATGTAGCAGTGGTCCTCCCTAGACACTGTGTGAGAAATGAATTATATAACTTGTAGATGGGGATGGGAGGGGGATAACTGGGAGAAAGCGAGGAAAGGGGTGACATTGTCCAAAAAGAAATGTACCGTTTACCTGCCGTATATAACTATAACCACTCTGAACATCACCCTATAATAACAAAAAAATAAAAAGAAGTGTAAAAAATGTATTGCTCAAAAATTAAAAACATAAAATAAATGGCAATACTATTCACTCAATGAAATAATGTTTTGTATCCTAAACCACATGGTAGTTGTAAATACAAGATAAAGCATGACATAAAGAGTATGATTACCAGCAGGGAACTAGTGACTCACACCTGCAATCCTAGTTATTCAGGAGGCTGAGATCTGGGTAGAAACATCCATGAGATACTTATGCCCAATCAACCATCCAAAAGACAAAAATGGAGGTATGGCTCAAATGGAAGAGCTCTAGCCTTGTGCCCAGGCTGTGAGTTCAAGCTTCAATACCAATACACGCAATTTATGAATTATCCAATTCATGTAATAATTATAATAATCAAATAAATAATTCTGCCAAGAACATTTGGAAAAGTATACAGCCAGGAAAACAACTTAATGCTTTGCTTTTTCTTTTTTTTCAATTTTTTAATATTTAAGTAGTTATACAAAGGACTTAACCAAGCAGTTTGTGAAAATAACATATCTTGATCAATGTCACCCCTTCCAATATTCTCACCTGTCCTTTCCCTCCACGATAATTTTTATGTATAACAACATTGGTGAAAGTAAACAACATATTTAATTTGGAGTGGGCTAAAATGTGCCCAAAGTTATTGTTGCTTTTTACATATGAATTGGATAGTACATCTAAGTCTTGCTTTGCAGTTCAGAAACAATCCACTGACAGGCAATATTTTCGCAATACTTCAGTATGGTTTTGCTATCTGAAATTCCAAATTTCTGCAAGATTGCAAAGGACTTCTTTAAAAATATATTATGTCAAATGCTGAAACAAGGATACAGGTTGATCTATTGTAAAAAATAAGACATACAAGACACTAGGTTGAAAATGAACTTTACAGCTTTGGGGGTTGGGGGGAAGAGTTGGTGAGGTGGGAGGGAAGGGATGGTAGGGAGAAAACAAAGGAGGGGGTAACAATGTTCCATAGGAAATGTACTCATTACCTTACTCATGTAACTATAACCCCTCTGTACAGTATCTTTACAATAAAAAAATGTGTCCTTATAGGAAATAATCTGATTCAATGAAAGAAAATCTATTTCTTATGCTATAATATTTCTCTGTAAATGAAAACTATTCTTGTGGTAATGATATAGTAATTGTAATTATATACATAGGAGTTATATATAATAATATAAAGAAATATTGTGTATATGTTTTTAATAATTATGAAAAATAATTGCTATGATTTATTAAATATATGTGCTCTCCAAGGGATATGTAATGGGGTCCAAGATATAATTAAACATTTTTATTTGAAATGTTTTTAAAAGTAAAATAAGCTCAGCCCTGGTAGCTCACTCCTGGGATCCTAGCTATTCAAGAGGCTGAGGTTTGTGGTTCGAAGCTAATCCAGGCAGGAAAGTCTGTGAAACTGTTATCTTCAATTAACCACCAACTAAGCCTAAGTAGATCTGTGTCTCATGTGGTAGAGTATGTAGTCATGAGCACAAAAGCTCAGGGACAGTATCCAGGCTAAGTTCTATCCCCAACATTCACACACACACACACACACACAGCAAAAAGAAGCAATTTCATTAATATGTTTTATGTAACTTGATAGAATGAAAATATTAGAATTTCAGCCTGAAGTTAAGTAATATAGTTAATGGGATATTTTATACCATTTTGTTCACATAAAGTCTTTAAACCCTGTTTATACTTTTAGATTCCCAATAATCTAAGTTTGTAGTAGTTACATTTAAAAAACCCACTATCTCTCATATTAACAATAAAAAAAGCAAAGCCTGAAAGCATGCCTTTAATCATGCATAATTGATCATTTAGTCAAAAAGGAAGTCTTTCAAAATATCAGGATATCATCACTAATAATCATTAATGAGATTTTATCAAGTTGAGGTTGGGGCTCAAGATTGGTTTTAGCTTAGGATGTGTTAATGTCCTCATCATTCAATTTCATCCTAGAGAAAACATGATCAATAATCTTTCCCATAACCCTTCCATTCCAACAGCACGTGCCATGAGGCAAAGTGGTCCTGCACTGAGTCGTTGTGTCCTGGGAGATGTAAGGTGGAAGGAAGTTTGTTTACTACCTTCGATGACAACAAATTCAACCACCCTGGAAACTGTCACTTCTTGGCCATCCACGTAAGTCATTACCTAAGACACTTGAACAAACTGATGTCAATAAAAAGCGGTTTCTCAAAACACAATTATCGGCCAGGTGCTGGTAGCTTACACTTGTAATCCTAGCTACTCAGGAGGTTCAGGTCTTAAGATTGTGGTTCAAAGCCAGCCTGAGTAAGGAAGTCCCTGCACCTCTTATCTCTAATTAACCACCAAAAAGCCAACAGTGGAGATGTGGCTCAAGTGGTAGTGAATTAGCTTTGAGCAAAACGGCTAAGGAGAAGGATGGCCAATAGACACATGAAGAAATGCTCAACCTCCCTAGCCATAAAAGAAATGAAAATCAAAACAACATTAAGATACCACCTCACCCCAGTTAGAATGGCAAAAATCAAGAACTCTAATAACAACAGATGCTGGAGGTGATGTGGACAGAAGGGAACCTTACTTCATTGTTGGTGGGAGTGTAAACTTGTTCAACCACTTTGGAAAGCAGTATGGAGGTTCCTCAAAAGACTCCACATAGAGTTCCCCTATGACCCAGCAATCTGACTTTTGGGCATTTACCCAAATGATCACAAACAAGACCACACTAAAGCTACCAGCACAGTTATGTTTATTGCAGCATTATTTACTATAGCTAAGATATGGAACCAACCCAGATGCCCCTCAGTAGATGAATGGATCAAGAAAATGTGGTGTATATATACACAATGGAATTCTATGCCTCCATCAGAAAGAATGGCATAGCCCCATTTGTTAGGAAATAGAAAGACTTGGAAAAAAGCATATTAAGTGAAGTAAGCCAAACCCAAAGAAACATAGGTCCCATGGTTTCCCTTATTTGCAATATCTAGTATATGTATGAGTCAAGCAGAAAAGGTCAGATAAGGTGATGTTAGGAAAATGAATCCTAAGATATGTATTCAAATGTTTTTTTTTTCTTTCATGCATTTGTTTCTAACGAATTTATAAGATGATTTCTTTGTTGCTTTGTATGTCCCTCCCCCACAGTATAACCCCTGCTTTCACTGTATTTTATGTTGGTATAATTTGTGGAGGGGAAGGGGAAAACAAGTCGTTTAAATAAGGATACAGGTGGACCTGTTGCAACAATGAGAAGTACAAGTTGTCATGTCGAAAACGAACTTTACAACTTTGGTGGCGTGGGGGGGGGGGGAATTGGGTGGGGGAGCGGGGAGGCTGGGAAGGGATGGGAAGGGGAATCAAAGGAGGAGGCTACAATGCTTGATAAGAAATGTACTCATTATCTTGTCCATCTAATTGTAACCCCTCTGTACAGTATTTTCACAATAAAAAATAAATAAAAATTTAAAAAAAATACAAAAAAAAAAAAAAAAAGGCTAAGGGACTGTACCCAGTACATGAGTTCAAGCTCTAAGACGGGCACAACAATATAATTCATGCTGAATTGTTCTTTAAAGAAACAAGAAACAAACCTTCTGTTACTGAATATATGTATTTCAATATCTGTTTTCTGCCACATATTGACATTATTAGTAATATCTGTATTCCTGTGTGTATGGTATGCACTGCTTGAAAAATTCTTTTTTTATTATCAGATTTAGGAAGTGTCTTATAATATATATTTTTGTTGTAATGATAATATGGAGAGGGGTCACAGTTACATGAGTAAGGTAATGAGTACATTTCTTATCGAGCATTGTTACCCCCTCTTATGTTTTCCCCCTACCATCCCTTCCCTCCCTACCTCCCCAACTCCTTCCTCTCCCCCAAAGTTGTAAAGTTTGTTTTCAACAGAGTGCATCTCATTGTTACAATAGGTCAACCTGTATCCTTATGTCAGCTTTTTGTTATTTCTCTTCCCCTCCTCAAATTAGAAAAATATATATACAAGATGCAGGGCACCGGAATCAAATACTATGAAAACAGAGGTTATACCATGGGAGAAGAACATACAAAAGAAACAAAGAAAATCACATAGTACATTATAAGTACATTAAGAACAACAGCAACAAAGATAAAAATCTCTTGTGTCCCTATCTTGGGGTTCATTTTGCTTAGCATCATCTTATATGGTCATATGGACATAGCTTTTGACCTTTTCTGCTTGTCCTAGACATATACTAGTTATTGCAGATAAGGGAAACCATGGGACCTATGTTTCTTTGGGCCTGGCTTACTTCACTTAATATGCTTTTTTCCAAGTCTTTCTATTTCCTAACAAATGAGGCAGTGTCATTCTTTCTGATGGAGGCATAGAATTCCATTGTAAAAGCTACCAGCGCAACTATATTTATCACAGCATTATTCACCATAGCTAAGATATGGAACCAACCCAACCCAGATGCCCCTCAGTAAATGAATGGATCAAGAAAGTGTGGTATGTGTGTGTGTGTGTGTATGTGTGTGTGTGTGTGTGTGTGTGTGTGTGTGTGTGTGTAATGGAATTCTATGCTTGAAAAATTCTTACTACAAAAATCCTAATAAGAAAAACTGTCTATATTGACAAACAACTTTCTAAATACACTAAAAATTTTTTTCAATCTTCTACTTTTCTTTGCATATGTGCTTAATAAAATAATGTTTTTACTTATTTTAATAGCATTCTTCTAATCTAAGAGGATTAGAGATGAGGAAAGAAAAAGAGAAATATCCTCAGCATCTGGAATTTGTATATTTAGATTTTTTAGGAGTGGTCTCTGTATTTAGCCCAAGCTGGTGTTGAACTCATGATCTTCCTGCCTAAGCCTTTTGAGTGCTAGGATTTCAGGCATGAGCTACCATGCCTGATGATTCCTAGCCTTGGAAAGGAAAAATGGAAGCCAATATTTATGACTAACTTGTATTAGTTTCACAAGTTAAATACTGCTTATATTGGATTTACACAGAAATTATATCTTATCCAGAGATTAAAAAACTATGCTGTCCCTAATTCCTGCTAATTCCTGAAGTCCTCATAATTACTTTTGTGGGAAGATCAAAATAAATGTAAAAGAAAAAAGTGATAACTATGAAAATCCCTAAATTTTAGATTCCATAGCTTAATGCAAGATCACTCTGATTGTACATGAATCTCATAGCTTCCCTGAAGGTTGTAATGTGGGGTGACCTAGGTTTCTATTTTCAGATAGATTGATTTTTATATGGAAATTGCATATGTAAGTTTTGAACATGCATTGTGAATGAGTCACGGAGTAATAGCTTACAAATAAGCATTGTTTTAACACAAAGACTCTTTTTACAGAATGAAGATTTGTCCGTTGGTGTTGAGCTCCACCCATGTGCAGAGGGTCAGACGGGAACATGCTTAAATAGGGTCTCATTTCTCTTGAATTCTGTAAGTAATTAAGTTCCAGTCGTTGAGTCATAGTAAATCAGATCAATTAAAAATGGGTTTTGGTCAGGTGCTCATGCCTGTAATTCCAGTAATACAGGAGGCTCAGATTTGAGAATCATGGTTCAAAGCCAGGCTCCTCAGGAAAGTCTACTGAGCCTTTTATCTCCAACTAACCAATAGGAAGCTGGAGGTAGTAAAGTAACATCTTGAGAGGAAAAAGACAAGCAAGGGTGTAGGACCCTGAGTTCAAGCCCCAGAAACTGGCCCGTGCCCTACACGTGCACAAGCACGCATGCACGCGCACACACACACGTTGGGGTTTGAAGAAGAAAGGCTGTACTATGTAAATAAAAGCACAAATAAGGTTGTAAAGAAAACTCAGTAAGTTCCTAACAAAGTTTGATAGAGACAAGGTCCTGATGTATATAAAAATTTACCATAAATACACAGTTATAGATTCTTTGCAGATCAATCTTAGGTGTTGACTGGATTATTAAACTCTGTGAACCATTTAAGAAGGAGGACAATAGAATTTACTTAGAATTTGTATATTCAGACCAAATGGTTTAAGAGGGAAAAAAATCAAATATCCAGTTATCCTGGATTTAGCACTTAGCGTGCATTTTGTGCATTTAAATTGTTTCATTTACAAGGTGGGGCTGAATGTTTCTTTCAATAATGTGACACAGAGTTGGCATGAGAAAGAATGAAATGAATATAAATGAATTCTTTTTTAACATTTATTATTATTATTAGTATTATCTTTAAGTAGTTGTACAAAGAAGTTCCCATTCTAGCTGGGCGCCGGTGGCTCATGCCTGTAATCCTAGCTACTCAGGAGGCTGAGATCTGAGGATCATGGTTCAAAACCAGCCCAGGTAGAAAAGTCCGTGAGACTCTGATTTCCAATAAAACACTAGAAAGCCAGAAGTGGTGCTGTAGCTCAAGCGGTAGAGCGCTTGCCTTGAGCTGAAGAGCTGAGGGGCAGTGGCCAAGCCCAGAGTTCAAGCCCCATGACCAACAAAAAAAAAAAAAAAAGAAGTTCCCATTCTACAAAACAGCACAATATAAACTAATTCTATAAAATTAAGCATGTTTTATAGCCCCAAATTCATATGCATATAGTACATAAAAATGTTTTCAATTAATATGTACTAAAGGAATATTTTCACTGTCAGTCTGCTTCAGGTGGCAAGTTTGTTTTCAACAGTGATGGGACAGTCACAAACGATGTGGTTAGAATTCAAGATTCTTACAATTCAGGTAAGTTTAACATTCGTATTTTAAAATCAGCATAAAATGGGCTGGGTGCTGGTGGCTCATACCTGTAATCCTAAATACTAAGGAGATGGACACATGAGGGTTGCAATTTGAAGCTAGCTGAAGCAGAAAAAATCCCGTAGACCTTTATCTCCCATTAACCAGCAAAAAGCCAGAAGTAGAGGTATAGCTCAAATGGTATAGCACCAACTGTGAGCAGAAAAAGACAAGAGCATGAGGCCATGAGTTCAGGCTCCAGTACCAGTACCCCCCAAAATAATATAAACAGAGGATGCATTTGTTTATTGTTTTAAAAGATATTAAATACTTTTGCTTTACTAGATGTGAAGTATTCAAATATATTAAAACTAGTTACAAAGAGATTCACTCATTTTAATCATTATTTTAACAGATGAAGTGCAGATCTCCAAACCAACTTCCTCATACTTTCAAGTAGAAACATACTTAGGAGTGAAAATGCAAATTCAATATTTCCCTGTGATGCAACTGTATGTTTCTGTGCCACCCAACCAATTCTCAGACACCGTGGGTAAGTCCTCTGGGTAGATTTCACTTCCCAGGGTATAATATGAATGTATTTTATTTACAATGATCTCTCAACAACACTAAACCAATAAGGCATTTTGACTTAGTGTTCCCTTCTGCACTGTAATAAAATAATGTCATCTTGTTCTTTGTAGTAAAGAGAGCTTTAGTCATCACAAAATTTATTTCCAAAGTTTTTTTTAAAAAAACTATTTAAATATTTATAAATTTCAAATTAAGGTTCTATTAAATGACTATCAGGAAAATCACAGTACAGGTGAACAAATTTCTGAGCTCTGGAATTTGAGCAAAAGCAATTGAATGGAATCAACTGACATGAAATTTGTAATATGTAGGCATACATATGTGTATATGTACACATATATCTATGTTATCTATCATCTACATAGATGATAGAAATTATATATTTCCATCTATCTATCTACCTACCTACCAATTTCTGTCATCTGCCTGCTGGCCTATCATTTATCTATCTAGGAAGCAGATGTTACACTTTGCTCTGTGTTATTATTATGATACAGGGCTGTGCGGCTCCTACAACAACAAAGCTGAGGACGATTTCTTGTCCAGTCAGAATATATTGGAGAAGACGTCTCATGCATTTGCTAATTCTTGGGAAATGGCAGCCTGCCCTAAAGGAACCCCCTCGACATGCATCAGTATAGAAACAGGTAATAGTAACTGAGTAACAAATTGTTATTTTAGTATAGTGCTAGGCATTATGTACTTATTCTGATAACAATAAGAACATACCAGATAACCCTAGCTTTAGGTAGGGGAGATCAATGTTGCATTTTTTCTATACCCATTCTTTTCTGTCTTTCAGTTTTCTCCACAAACACAGACTAATAGGGTTAGAAGAGATTATAGAAGTCATCTGGTTTACTAGTAACCATTGGTGCACATAGTGAACATGCCCCTCCTCCCCTGCCAAGGGCTACTGCTGTTTTATGACAGGGCAATTCCTGGGTCTAGCTGTCCTGACCACCTCTGCCATGTCTATCAGTAATATCACGCTCCAAATGAAGATGTTAATACAACCTGACACTTACATGACTTTTTATAAAGATTTGAAGTTACTCTTGTATAAACTCAGAGACCGACACTGATAGGGCAGTCATCCCTATTAAAGTGCATGTGATAATGGATCCCAGAAAAGCTTTGTTTAATAGGAATGCTAATGGCTTCTGGCTAGCAAAATACTTTCAAAAAACAATTGTCCTAAAATAGATAAAGCTGTTTAAAGCTGTTAAAATTTGCATCTTTTTAAAAAATTAGTGAAACTAGTAGCTAAGCATAGTAGTACACCCCTGTAGTCCCAATTATGCAGAGAGTATAAGTAGGAGTATCACATTTCAAGGCTAGTACCAATTTTTTTTAACACATGAGACCCTATCTGAAAAAAGCTAAAGCAAAAAGGATTAGGGGCATTGCTCAAGTGGTAGAGCACCAGCCCAGCAAGCTAAAGGCCCTGCTAAAAAATTTTTAGACTGCTAAAAAAATTTAAGAACGAAAAATATTATGATGTTGTTGGTACTAACTCTGGGCAATTAATTTCTCTTCCAGAAAAGTTTGCTGAAAATAAATGTGGAATTCTTCTGGATTCAAGTGGGCCTTTTGCTTCCTGCCATTCAGTTGTGAACCCTAAATTCTATCACGAGGTGGGTGATAGAATTTTTGAGAAATACTTTACTGACCCTGACAACAACATATCAACATTTTCAAATAGCAGCCACTATCAGTAAAATTAAGCATGAGCTTAATTTTAGCATTTGATTCCATTAATTTATTCAAGTATTAATATACCAATTTAAGGAAATAACACCACTCCATGATAACCCCAAATGAGAAAAACATATGTACTACATTTTTTCTTTGTCTTTTCCATGTTCTTTGATACAGGAGTTAATTAAATTTCTGTTTCAAATAGTTCAGTTGATATTTCTAGATGTTTCAGAGTCAATATTTGTTTCAGCGTGGAAGAGTAAGCAATGAATTGTTATCCTTGGTTTGCTGTTCTTGTGAATAATTTTAGAATGCAATGTAAATTTTTATTTTCAAAGGAATGCAACAAATACACTTGTTCTTGTGTAAACAGTCAAGAATGCCTGTGTACAATTCTAGACAACTATGTAAAAGCCTGTGCTGTCAAAGGAGAAAACATGGCAGGATGGAGAACCGGCCTGTGCGGTAAGTGATTTCCAGTAACTCAACCTGCGCCTCTGTTTCACTTTGTGTGTGTGTGTGTGTATGTGTGGCTGTGTGCAATTTTGTGTGAATATGAATGTGTATGAGATTGTATGCACAAGAGTGTATAAGTGTGAGTGTGTGTATATATGTGAGTGATTGTGGTTGTATGAATATGAGAGTGTATGAGTGACTGTACGTATGTATGTGTGTGTGTGTTGAGTGTGTATGTATATGTATGTAATTGTGATTATGTGTGTTATGCATGCACAATCCCAAATTTGTATCTCATAATTTTCAAAACTGAATTTCCTTTGTTTAATGCTACTGAGCTTTTCTTGAATTTCTTAATATGTGAAAATACTGTCTTTTAAAAATATTATCTTTAAGTAGTTGTAAAGGGGTTTCCATTTACCAAAGCAGTTTATGAATGCAATGCCTCTTCAACATTCTCACCCATCCCTTCCCTCCTCATCCCTGCCCTCACTCTTCTTAATTTTGTAGGATATATATGGAATTCTTGACTGCATTCTCCCCCTCTTCTCCTCTTGAAGTCTGTCTTCCTGATATAGTTTAAGATATTGATATGTAAACAAGAACATAATATGTATTTATATATACAATGTTCTTTGATTTGTGTATGCTGAAATTTAAACAATAATCAGTTAATGCCTTTTAAGATGAGATTCTGTTGAATAAAATCTATCGAAAGGCCCCAACTATCATATTTCTAAGATCCTGTTTTGTGTAAAATATTTATTGTACCCTTTCAACATGACTTCACAAAAATAGTTGATTTTACAGAAGAAAATAAAACCGCAATAAAAACCCAACAAACATCATAGAAATGCACCTCTTATATAACCTGAAAAATAATTCATAGCTAGTATTTAATTAATCAGTAATGCCTAGCAAGTTCGCTTATAAAATCTCTGCATAACTCTTGATCATTTTTACACAAACTTAGCTCAAGAAACCACCTTTTATTTTTTTTCTTTTGAGTGATTGCAATAACCTTTAACATCTCCTCTTGGCTTCCTCTACTGCATAATATCTACAGAAACCAGGGTATTCTTTAAAATAAAATCCAGTGGGGTCCCAGTGGCTCATGCTTATAATCCTAGCTACTCAAAAGGCTGAGATCTGAGGACTGTGATTCAAAATCAAAGAATGACATTGCCCCATTTGTTAGGAAATGGAAAAACTTGGAAAAAATTATATTAAGTGAAGTAAGCCAGGCCCAAAGAAACGTAGGTCCCATGGTTTCCCTTATTTGTAATATCTAGTATATGTATGAGTCAAGCGGAAAAGGTCAGATAATGTGATGTCAGGAAAATGAACCCTTAGATGTGTATTTTAATGTTTTTTTCTTTCATGCATGTGTTTCTAACACATTTATAAGATTATCTCTTTGTTGCTTTGTATGTCCCTCCCCCATAGTATAACCCTTGCTTTCACTATATTTGATGTCAGTATAACTTGTGGAGGAGATGGGGAAAAACCAGTTGTTTAAGGATACAGGTGGACCTGTTGCAACAATGAGAAGTACAAGTTGTCATGTCCAAAACGAACTTTACAATGTTGGTGGGGGGGGGGGAGCTGGGGGGAGGGAGGAAGGAGAAGGATTGGGATTAGGGGGGGAGGGGGGAGGCTGGGAAGGGATGTGAAGGATAAACAAAGGAGGAGGCTGCAATGCTTGGTAAGAAATGTACACATTATCCTGCCCATGTAACTGTAACTCCTCTGTACAGTATGTTCACAAATAAAATAAAATTAAATTAAAAAAAAAAAAAATAAAAAAAAAAAAAATAAAAAAAAAAATAAAAAAAAAAAACAAAATCAGCCCAAGCAAAAGGGTCTACAAGACTCTTATCTCCAATTAACTACCAAAATGTCAGAAGTGGAGCTGTGGCTAGTGGTAGAGCATTAGCCTTGAGCAAAAAAGGAATAGTGCTCAAGTTGAGTTCAAGCTTCATTACACACACACACACACACACACACACACACACACACACACACTATTCTCTATCTCTGGGCATCCTTCCTGATTTCATCTGCCTATTCTTTGGGCTCATTTCAAACCAGGATTCTCAGATCTTAGCTCCCTGAGTAGCTGGGATTACATGGGTGAGACACTGGTTCCCAGGCATAATTTGTTATGAACAATCCACTATCATATCTATAAGTTTCAAGCTGCAGTACAAATGCTTTTACTTCTAGGTTGAATAATATGAACGTATGTCCATTATTTTTCTCTTTTGGTTTCTGTACCCCCAGAACAAACTTGTCCGAGTGGCCTCGTGTTCAAATACAATGTCAAAGCCTGCAATCGTACTTGCCGATCCTTGTCACAGAGAGACAGAAGCTGTGATTTAGAAGATGTTCCAGTTGATGGATGCACTTGTCCTGATGGAATGTACAAGGATAATGAAGGAAATTGTGTTCAGAAATCTCAGTGTGACTGCTATGTCAATGATGAAGTAGTACCACCAGGCAAACTCATCCATATTGATGACAATAAATGGTATGGGAGTCATGTGTGTTGATTACGATAGGGACATCAAGAGTGGTTCGCTGAAGAGAAAGTCATTTGCTTGTATGCTGTCTTCTTTAGACTGACATGTTTGTTTTCTTCCCTTCTGTGTCTTGTTTTTCTTTTTCTCGATTTCTCTTTCCTTTTTCTTTTCTTTCTTCTTCCTTTCTCCCTCCCTCCTTTCCTCTCTTCTTTTTACTTCCTTTCTTTCCTTTTTCTTTCTGTCTCTATTCTTTCTTGCCTTCTCTATTTCTCATTCTTTCTCTATGCTTTTTCCCTTCCTTCCCTCCTTTTCTTCCCTTCCTCCCTCCCTCTTTCCCTTCCCTCCTTACTTCCTTTTTTTTGGTTATTCAGAAACAAGAATTTAATTGACTTTTGTGCCCAGGTTAGCTTCAAACCTCAATCTTCAGATCTCGGCCTCCTAAGTAGTTAGGATTACAGATGGGAGCCATCAGCACCCAGCCATTATTTTTTATTGACGTTTGTTTGTTATTGCCTCTTTCATTCCTAGAGATTCATTGAGTCATAGTGATCATACATGGTATATCCTACTCTGCTTTGATTTGAAGACCAGTAGAAAAATAACCCAGCAGTTTTTATAAACAGAACCCAGAGGGATTTTATATTCAGACAATTCTTTTCAGCAATGTATAGCCATCTAGCTTTTTCTCAAGAGGCATCATTCACTATACAATCAAATGCTTCAATAAACAACATTCAAAAGTAAATATTTAATAACCAGAAAAAGTATCTTATTATCCAATAAGTAGGAGCTTAAGGAGATACTGAATAAGTAGCTCTGTCTGTGCTAGGCCTCGGTGCTGGCCACTGGAGGTACAAAACAATGAGGAAACATTGTCATGTACTCACAAAGTCAGCAAGATGTAAAAGGGAGTCGCACTATGACATACAACATGGTAAGCTAGATCAGCTTCTATCGCAGAAGATAAATGAGTTTTCCAAAGAGCTGGATTTTATTTTTGTGCTGCTACTGAAGCTAGAGCTCATGGTCTCACACTCTTTTTCTTTTCTTTCTTTCTTTCCTTCCTTTCTTCCTTGCTTGCTTCCTTCCTTCTTTCCTTGCTTCCTTCCTTCTTTCCTTTCTTTCTTTCATTCTTTTTTTTTTTTTTTTTTGGTCAGTTGTAGGGTTTGAACTCTGGGCCTGGGTGCTGTCCCTCAGCTCTTCAGCTCAAGGCTAGTGCTCTACCACTTAAGCCACAGTGCCATTTTCAGTTTTCTTGTTATTGGAGATAAGAGTCTCACGGACTTTCTTGCCTGAGCTGGCTTTGAACTGTGATACTCAAATTACAGGATTATAGGCAGGAGCCACCAGCGCCTGGCAGCCTCACACTCTTGCTTTGCCTTTTTACTCAAGGCTAGGTTTCAGCCACTTGAGCCACAGCTCCACTTCTGACGTGTGTGTGTGTGTGTGTGTGTCTTTCTATAATGTGTTTCTGATGTCTATAGGACTTTTTTGCATTCCTGTAGTTCTTATAAAGCTAGAACTTAAAATTTGGTATGTTTTATATGTCTCCTGGGGACTGTGTCTTATTTATCCAAACATTTAAAGTTTACGTAATTTCCTGGGGACTGTGTCTTATTTATCCAAACATTTAATGTTTACGTAATTTCCTTTTCTTCACAGTGTCTGCCGAAATGGAATGCTCCTTTGTCAGACCCCACTTGATTTAACTCTACGTAAGTGTTGATACCACGGTACAAGTTTAATCATTGTGAAAGATGCATAAAACATTGATCTTTTTCATAAGTATTAAAAAGGTATTTAGGTCTATCTAATCTAAATGTCTAAAATATAGGCATTAGATATTCAGATCAATAAATATCTAAAATAGATCAAGAGACTCTGGATCAACAAGAACTTCTTTCCTTTTACAGAAAATTGCACTGGTGGGGCTGAGTATGTGGACTGCAAGGATCCGAAGGCACAAAGAAGATCTGACAAAACATGTAGCACGCGGAACATACCCGCTTTTGATGTAAGTTGTATGGTACTAGGGGGTTGGCCTTTAAAACTTTTAATTTTTTTAAAGTTAAAGGAAATTAAAGCATTTAAGAAATAAAAAGGAATGTTGGTATATTTTTTGTAGATAGATAGATAGATAAATAGATAGATAGATTCATCCAGTGTGGGCTCCTAACGTAGATTTGAACTTGATGATTTATGAACTTGAACTTGATGCTAAGAGCATAATAGTTCATTGCGCCTATTTTACGTTTATTCTTGTAGGATGACCTGCCTTGCAAACGTGGGTGCTATTGTCCCGTGGGAATGGTGCGGAACTCTAAAGGGAGATGTGTGCTTCCAGATGACTGCCCATGTTCTTTTGGTGAACAAGAATACGAACAAGGGAGTGTAACTGCTGTTGGTTGTAATGAGTGGTGTGTAATCAAGGATTTCTATTTTATTGGTTTGGATATTTTTAAAAATGTAGTTTCCTCTTATCTCCTTTTCCATGGGAAGGAGAAAGTCATACCATAGACTGAGAAAAAAGCCAAATGTAATGTGTAAAAGATGCTGGGAGTTTTGTTGTGGTAGTTTGTGTTTGTTTGGTTTTCTTTTGTTGTTTGTGCTTGGGATTTGAACTCAAGGCAGGTGCTCTAGCATCTGAGCCACATTCTAAGCCTTGTTGGCTGTAGCTAACTTGTATGTTTTCATGCACACCAGTACTGGGGCTTGAACTCAGGGCTGAGGTTCTGTGTCTTATTGTTTTTTCCTCAAGGCTGGCATTCTGCATTTGAGCCACAATTTCACTTATGGTTTTGTTTG
This sequence comes from Dipodomys spectabilis, assembly GCF_019054845.1. Taxonomy (NCBI): domain Eukaryota; kingdom Metazoa; phylum Chordata; class Mammalia; order Rodentia; family Heteromyidae; genus Dipodomys; species Dipodomys spectabilis. Next base: position 8,015,054 of record NW_024870716.1, on the reverse strand, counting down.
TTTTTTGGTTTGGTTTTGGTTGTTCATTGGGAATAAGAGTGTCATGGACTTTCCTGTTCAGGCTGGCTCTGAATCACAATCTGGGTGGTTCAAAGAACCTGGGATCTCAGAGTAGCTAGGGTTAACAGGCATGAGCCACAGTATCTTTTGCAGAGAGTCTAGTATTTATAATCATGCTGGCCTAGGTCACAATCCTCCTGTGATGCTTCTCTGAGAGCTGAATTGATAGGTATATGCCACCACACCCAGGCCTCATCGGTTGAGATCTACCCTTGTGAACTTTATAGCTTAGCCTAGAATCACAATCCTCCTGATTTTTGCTTCCAGAGTAGCTGAGATTATAGACTTGAGCCACTGTGCCCATCAAAAGTTGATGTATTTTGAAGAAAGAAACTTTATACGGCAATTATGTTGTAATGAACATCAGACAATATGAGGACATCTACAGAATCTAAGTAAAAAAGAAAAAAGAAACATCATTACTGCTTCTTTACAAAAGCAAGCTGAAGATAAAAACCTGGGAAGAATAATTGTGACACTCTTCATTTTTCTCCTTTAGCACTTGCATTAACGGGTCTTGGAACTGCACACAGAATGAATGTCAGACGACCTGCCACATCTACGGGGAAGGGCATGTTAGAACTTTTGATGGAGAAAGTTACAGCTTTGATGGTCTCTGCCAGTACACGTTTCTTGAGGTAATTATGAGTATATTTCATGTCAACTTTTCTATTCTTAATTATTATTCCTTTCTAGCTGAGTTCTTGGGAATTCTATTCATTCTATTCTTTATATACCATAGATCCCTATATATCCCATTCTATTCTACATATCCCAGTTCCATTTCTTGCTTTTTGACTATAAGTGTCTCACAGATTTTCCTGCCCAGGATGGCTTCGAACTAGGATCTTCAGGTCTCTGTCTCATAAGTAGCTAGGATTATAGGCATGAGGGAGCCATCAGTTTCCATCTTGAGTATAGGCTTTTTACAGGCAGTTAAACTATTAAACTACTTCTACGTACCATCTAATGGATGAAATTAGCATTGATTTGTATTTTTACTTTAGTTTTGATGAAATACCAGGTTTTATTTAAATCATGGAGGAAAAGGAAACCCTTTTAACCAATTATTTATTTGCAGAATGTACAAGTAAGTTAAAACTAGAAACACATGTAATTTACACAGTCGTTTATCTGTGGTATAATTCTAAATGTGTAGAATTAATAGAAGAGGGAAGCATCAACACAAGTTAATTGGATTGCACCAAGCCAAGGCTACCTAGCCATAAACACATTGCTCTATGGAAATTCCATCACACAATGAGTTTAAGCATCATGCGTAATGAAGTGTTTGCCTGACATAGATAATAATAAATAATAGATAAGAATAATTTATTATAATAATATTATAAATAAATATGCCTGATATTTATGAGCAATTATAATCTCATTCCCCCCCACCCAGGATTATTGTGGTCGAGAAAATGGTACCTTCCGCATTCTAACTGAGAGTGTTCCATGCTGTGAAGATGGGCTGACATGCTCCAGAAAAATCGTGGTTGCTTTTCAGGTACAAATCACTTTCTCTGTTTACTTTTTCTCTCAGGTCAGAGGCAGCCAAATGAAACTGGTCTCATCTCTTTTCATTTGTAGGATCATAACATTGTCTTGCAAGAGGGAAAAGTAACCGCAGTTAAAACCACGGAAAGTAAAGAATGTGAACTTGCCACCAAAACCTACTCCATCCACACTGTTGGCCTGTACTTGATTGTGAAACTTGCAAATGGAATAATCCTGATTTGGGACAAATACACAAAGCTATCTGCTATTCTGGATCCACGCTGGCATGTATGTGCACAGAAGCCAAGTTGTTTCTTGTTCTTGAAATTTAGAGGCAGAAGTTCAGTGGTATAGAGTAGGCTAATGGTAGGGTGTCTGTTACTGGAAGAAAACTTTTTCTTCATCTTTACCATGAACTAAATGCTATCAAAGAAAATAAAATGTGGTGAAAAGGTTAATACAACTGGCTTGAGACATTTATTTGAGCCATGTTTGGTTACCTGAGATTATCACATGATAGGATTTTTGAAGTGGTTACATTTGAATTAAATGGATTCCTTGTAGCTAATAGTCTTAAGAATCTCAGAGAATATACATTCTTAATTTGAAATTTGCAAGTATTATTGTTCATTTTTAAGGCATTTATTCCACTTGACCGTAGGTTATTTTGCCATATCAGATAACTGTGTTGAATGGGAAGGAATCTTATCTACAAATTCTGATTACTCTGCCCCTCACACATTTGGGGTTCACACAGACTCATGGTATAGTTTATATAATTGTGATATTTATCAGCTTAAATTTCTGTCTCTCTATCATCTATCAATAATTTATTTGTCCTTATCTATCACCTAATATCCATCCATTTATCTATCATCCATAATTGTGGTACCTGTTGAGTTATGTATGTATGTATCTATCTTATCTATGTATCATCTATGCAAATATTTCTCATTTATCTCTCTTCAACATCATTATCTAGCTATATGTGTATCATTTATCTGTCATCTATGCATCTATCATCTATATGTATCATTTATCATGCAAATGTTTCTCATCAGTCTTCAACATCTAGATATATGTGTATTACTTATTTATCCATCATCTATCCATCTGTCATCTGTCTATCTATCATCTATCCATCTATCATCTATCTGTCTATCTGTCTTTCTGTCTCTTCTGTCATCTTCTAGCTATGTGAGTACCATTTATCTATCTATCATCTGTCTGTCTGTCTGTCTACCCACCTACCTGTCTGACTGGCGCAGCTCCTTCTGACTTCCCCTCTCTGCCGCACACAGGGCCAGGTGTGTGGCCTCTGCGGGAACAACAATGGCGACCTCAAAGACGACTTCACCACCAGGTACTCCTCGGTGGCTGGCGGCGCCCTGGAGTTTGGGAATAGTTGGAAAACAAGTCAAGAGTGCTCGGACACGGTCACCCAGAGCTTCCCGTGTGACTCCAACCCGTACTGCAAAGCGTGGGCCGTGAGGAAGTGCGAGATCCTCCGGGACAGCACCTTCCAGGCCTGCCACAGCAAGGTAGCCGGGGGAGGGGTGGAGCCCGCGGCTGGGGGCGCTGGGGGGGGCGGCCCCCCTCCTCCCCCCTTCCCTCCCCCCACCTGCCGCTCACCTGCCCGCCCGCCCGGCCCTGCCCAGGTCGACCCCACCGCCTACTACGAGGCCTGCGTGGAGGAGGCCTGCGCCTGCGACGTGGAGGGCAAGTACCCCGGCTTCTGCACGGCCGTGGCCACGTACGCGGAGGCCTGCAACGCCGCGGGGGTCTGCGTCTCCTGGCGGAAGCCCAGCCTGTGCCGTGAGTGCGCGGGGAGGGAGGGAGGGGGGGAAGCGGGGCCCGGCCTAAACGCAGCGCGGGACGCTGCTCTTAGGGCTCAGGTTTAGTCTCCGAACTTCTTGCGGTTACCCCACCCGGTGCTGGTGCTGCGGGATCACACTGTCATTCTAGCTGCTCCGGGCTGAGAGCCCAGGCTCAAAGAAGCCAGGAAACTCTGCGGGACGCTCCTCTCCCAACCAACTACCCAAAGACCAAGTGGAGCTGCGGCCCCGGGCGGGGGGGGGGGGGGGGGGGGGGGAGGGGGGGGAGTGCCAGCTTTGAGCACAAGAAGCGCAGGGACAGCACCCAGGTCCCGAGTTCAAACCCCAGGACCTGCACAAAGAAGAAGAAGAAGAGAAGAAGGAGGAAGAGGAAGAGGGGGAGGAGGAGGAGGAAGGGAAGAAAGAGAAGGAAGGAGAGGAGGAGGAGGAGGGGAAGAAGATAGGAGAAAGAGGAGGAGGAAGAGGAGGAGGAGGAGGAGGAGGAAGAGAAGAAAGAAGAAGGAGGAGGAGGAGGAGGAGGAGGAGGAAGAGGAGGAGGAATTACCAATAGAAAAGATCTCTTATTCATACTTAGATGCACAATGAACTTTTTATCTCTCTTGGTATATAAATATATCCCTGAACATTATTTCACATATACTGTGTGTGTGTGTGTGTGTGTGTGTGTGTGTACATGTGTACCAACCTGGGCTTTATATTCTGGGCCTAGGAGCTGTCCCTTAGCTTTTTCACTCAAGGCTGGCACTCTTCCACTTGATCCACACCTCCATTTCCTCCTTTTTACTCTTAATTGGAGGTTAATCTCATGGACTTTTCCAGCCCAGGCTGGCTTTGAACCATGATCCTCAGATCTCAGCCTCCTGAGTGGCTACTAAGAGTGACCCACAAGCTACCAGCTCATAGATACTCTTAATTGAAAACCTCACACATTTTTCCCCTTGAAGTTTTTTTTTTACAGAGTTCCATGGAAGATAAAGTATTAATGGAACCTAAAATGAATCTTGACATATATGAAGCATAACTTTAATAGAAATCAGTACACACTTTCCCTCCAAGCATGCAGTACAAGGAAAAATTCCCAAATGAGATGTGTTTAAATAGAATACATAACTTTCCTCAGTTTATCTGTAATGTTTGGCATCTTATATGACATCTTGAATTGATTGATTTGAGAACCATTACTTAAACTATCACATATTAAAACCTTACTGAAAACTATCATATACCAACATTTTAACTTAATTTAGCAACTTTTATATATTAAATTATCATACATTAAGAATAATGACAGGCTTAAGACAATTTTTTCAGCAGGTTTTTTACAACTTAAGCTTGAACATTAAACTGTAATCTAAGACACCTCCAAATGTGAAAAATAGTTATTTCTTTTTCACTTCAAAACTATCTTCATGTGAGATTATCAAAGAAAAGAGGTAGTTGAAAACTATAAAGCTCTCACTTTTTAGTGAATTGACTTGGCTATGTGCCCAAACCTAATTTAGAAAAACTAAAAACATGGGAAGAGGCAGAATGACATATCCTTTAGCTACTTTATTATTCATATCATTTAAGATCCCTTTAAAAATGCTTTGGATGAAGATATTTTGTCCCTATAATCTGAACTATGGACTTGAACCTCTGTACAACTACTTAGAAAAATAAATGTAATAAAAATGCTTTGGAGAACAAAGGGTGAAAATGATCATGACAATAATCTGCTATCATTGTTTACAGCGGTGTACTGTGATTACTACAACACCCCTGGAGAATGCAGTTGGCATTACGAACCCTGCGGTACAGTGATGGCTAAAACATGCAAAGATCGGGTCATTGGCCAGAAATTTTCTGCACTGTTAGAAGGTAAGACATTTTAAGAATAGCCACAAAGTCCTGCAAATGATGTCCTTTTTGTTGTTGACTCTCAGTTTTGAACTCAGGGCCTGGCTGCTGTCCCTTAGATTTTTTTTTTTTTTCTCAAGGCTGGTATACTACCACTGTGCTACACCTCTACTTCCTGCATTTTGCTGGTTCATTGGAGATAAGGGTCTTATGGATTTTCCTGCCAAGAATATCAGGCGTGAGCCACCAGTGCTCAGCTGTCTATACATTTTTTAAAAAAATTAAGCAATGTAGTTTGATGAGAAGTGAGTTTCAGAATGCAACATAGAATGCAATCTGCTATATCTCACCTTTAAAGATCATGTTATTCTTAAGTACCCTAGAGAGAAAGAAGTGACAGGAAAACCAAAGGATGCTAAAACTTCATGGCTGTACCAGTGATGCAACCTAGGTTATGAGATATTTTCAACATGTTTTAATATGACTTGTACATCTTTACTTACTCTTGTACAAAGTAGATGTTTGGGATTCATATTTCAAGCTACATCCCTGGTGTGTGTGTGTGTGTGTGTGTGTGTGTGTGTGTGCACGTGCATGTGTGCGCACGTGCTGGTCCTGGAGCTTGGATTCAGGGCCTGGGTACTGTTCCTGAGCATTTTTGTGCTCAAGGCTAGCACTCTACCACTTGAGCCACAGCTCCACTTCCAGCTTTCTCTGAGTAATTTATTGAAGATAGAGTCTCACTGACTTTCTTACCTGGCCTGGCTTCGTACCGTGATTTTCATATCTCAGTCTCCTGAGATTACAGGGTTGAGTCACTGGTACCCAGATCCATGGTCTGTTTTTTATTCAACATCATGCAAGTTGCTCAAGTAGTAAATCATTTAAAAATGCTAGAGGGATCTGGGTACCAGTGACTCACCCCTGTAATCTTACCTACTTAGGAAGCTGAGATCTGTAGATCACGGTTCGAAGCCAACCAGGACAGGAAAGTCTGTGAGACTCTTATCTTCAGTTAACCACTAAAAAGCCAGAAATGGAGCAGTGACTCAAGTAGTAGAGTGCCAGCCTTGAACAAAATAGCTCAGGTACAGCTCCCAGGCTGTGAGTTAAAGCCCTAGGACACACACACACACACACACACACACACACACACACACACACACACACACACACACACACTACTTGAGGGAAAAACTTAATTGACCCTAGTTAAGAAGTTTTGGAGTTTGATGCTTCAGGACCAAAGAACTTGAATTCTGTTCCATTTGTATATATTTTTCAGCAGGACTGTGAGTTTTTGCTATAATCTGTGTGTAATGCATTCAGGATTGGTTTCTAGAAACAGAAATGAATTTGGGGTCATTTGTACTTGTAGGTTGTTATGCCAAGTGCCCAGAAAGTGCGCCCTACCTGGATGAGAACACCATGAAGTGCGTGGGTCTGTCGGAATGCAGCTGCTTCTATAATGATGTTATACCAGCAGGGGGCGTCGTGCAAGATGATTGTGGAAGAACATGGTACATTCTCTATGCACTTTTCAATAAGCAGTTGATTCTTTTTTTTATTTTTGGTCTTTCATTTAGAAAAGCAAGGCAACTTTCCCTCAACTTCAAAAGGTTATACAAGGGGATTACAATTTCACATGGGCATCTAAGTGTCCAGAGCTTCTTGCTTAGAGTCATTGTCCTCCTGTTCTTTCCCTCCTCCCCAGACTCATTTCCCATTTCCCACTTCTTTTATCACACAGCGACATTGGTTATTCTGGCTGAATTTGTCCCCTGGTCCCTTTTGAATCATCCAACTCTCTTTATGCTCCCTTCTCCTCTTACAGTCTTATTTCAGCATCCTGGTACTCATTTGGTTAAACTGTCAAGTTGTTCAAAAACTCTTCTCCATGGAGATTTATCCATGCTTATAGCACAGTCCAGTAACTCATGTATATAAGTATTTACCTCTATGATGTTTACATGGGAAGCTATATTTTAGGGCTAGTATCTACAGATTGAAAAAAAATTATGTGTCTTATATTTCTGGACCTGGCTTACTTTGCTCAGTATGATTTTTCATCATGGGTGAATTTTAACTTTGTTGTTTCCTTTTCCCCCTCATTTTATTAGTATATACTGTACAAATTAATAATTTGTATAATTGTAATTTCATGTAGATATCTCCAAACAGGTATATAATGCACAATGATAAATTTATCTGTTGTTTCTTATTCCTTGTGTGTGTGTGTGTGTGTGTGTGTGTGTGTGTGTGGCACTCAGGGCCTAGGTACTGTCCCTGAGGTTTTGTTCTACCATTTGAGCCATAGCTCCACATTCAGCTTTTTGGTGGTTAACTGGAGAGAAGAATCTCACAGACCTTCCTGAGCTGGCATCAAACTGTCATCTTCAGATCTCAGCCTCATGAGTAGCTAGGATTAGCAAGAATGAACCACTGTGGTACAGCCCCTTTCCTTTTTTCTAAAAGCAATTTTGAAGTGTTTCATTATTCTATTTTCATACTGTGTATGGAGACTCTTGACCCCTCTCCAATCCTGTTTCACTTGTGCTTTGATCATTACAAAATGGGAAGGCTTTAAATTCAGTTTTATGCCAGTTATGTTATCTTATATTCTCAAGAAATTCACAGATCAACTAATGATCAATTAAATATTACATTTAACAATGTAGATGTCAGAAAAGAAAATATCACTCTGTAGTTTTAGGGAAAATATTGGAATTTTATCAATGTAAAGGGATTTTTACAGGATTCCTAAGAAGAAAATACAAACATGAGGTTGTATTTGGGCCATTTGTCCATGAAATAACCTGGTGTTTGAACCTGGTAATTTAAGGGCTGACTTCACAGCTCGACTAAAAACCATTCCTTATGTCCCAGAACCAAGTAGAATCATTAGGAGACACAGCACAAGAATAAACAAGCAATTGGAATTAGCCATGCTCTCAGGGAAGTGATTCTTGATTCTTTACTGTTCTCTTTGATCTGTTTGATTTTCACAGCATGTTGTCTTAAATTTGTGAGATGCCTGTCATTAGGAAACTAAATTTCCAACTCATTCTAATTTCCTTTTCTAATGTAACTTTCAGCTATTGTATTGCTGGAGAGTTGGAGTGCAATGGTAAGTTATTCCATTTGATTTTAATGTATTATTTTTTAAAAGATGAGGTAAAAGATTTGGGAACCTTTTTAGACTTTGAGCATGAGAGGGAGCAGGTATTTCATGCTTTTGATGTCTATTGGGGGAGGTTTGGTGGGATTCTGTCCCTGTGAGATTGCCTGGTAAGCTCTTAAAATCAGGTCTGCAAAGGTGTTTGATTGACAGTTGACTGGGCCAATGGGCTGATATACATGCCCGATTCTCCTTCTGTGTAGGTTCTGGGAATTAAACTAGTGAGGCACCTGTCAAAATAATTGAACGGATTGAATGGAATGTCAGAAGCAATTCAGAAATTCTCGAACAATTGGGAATTGTTCAAGAGCAAGACATACCTTAAAAATAACTCTCAGTCAGAAGCCAGGTGCTGGTGGCTCTTGCCTGTAATTGTAGTTACTCAGGAGGCAAAGATCTACAGATCTCCATTTGAAGCATGCCTGGACAGGAACCTCTGTGAGGCTTTTATCTCTAATTACTCAGCAAAAAGCTGAGAATGGAGCTAAGACTCAATTGGTAGAGCGCCAGGCATGAGTAAAGAAGCTAAAGGACAGTCAGAACTGGTGCATACACATACAAATAAGTCTCAATCAGCTTCAAAAGAACACATAAACTCTTAACTATTTTTTGCATTAAGAATTATAAAAATGACAAAGAAAATAGATGTTTTAAGACACCTTGAGATGTAGTATTAGTTTTGCAAGATGTTTCGTTTCTGCCAATAATTGTAATTTTTAATTATTCTAGAAGTTCCTTCTACAAATTCAACAATTACAGGTAAAAATAATTGTCTTGCATGCGTTTTTCTGATTTTGTGGGTTCATAATCCTTTACAGTTTCACATACATTTGTGCTAGTGAAATATGCTGACAAATCTGTTGATGTAATTGTTTTAAGCTAAAGTTAGCTGCTAGAGAAATATCGTAATATTATTTTAGTCTCATGAATTGAAATAGAAAAATTAGAACACATAATATGTATGATATGCTAATTAAATATAACCCTACAATGCTACAACGCTTGACATTTTTAGATTGTAAATAGTAAGTAATATAGAAGCAAGTGTGTGAAGTACATATTTATTTTATTCCAGTCCTGGGGCTTGAACTCAGGGCTTGGGTACCATCCCTGAGCTTCTTTTGCTCAGGTCTTCTAATTAAATATTTAAAAATCATAATCATCATATTTGAAGGAATTAAAAATGCAGATATAAAATGTTAATTTGTCTTAATGCATATATTTCTATTAAGCACTAACAATATTTGATGTATTCTCAAGAGAATTCTTTTTTATTTTTTATTATTTTTTAAATTTATTTATTTTTAATTAAGTTTTTTTAATTGGGAAAATACTGTACAGAGGGGTTACAGTTACATGAGCAAGATAATGAGTACATTTCTTATCTAGTATTGTTGCCTCCTCCTTTGTTTTTCCCCTACCATTCCTTCCCTTCCACCTCCTCAGCCACACACCCCACCCCCAATCCCTCCTCAAGAGAATTCTAAGCAAAACATATTTACCTGTTTTGGAGACATCATATTTGCTTAAAGTATATACATATGTACGTATACATATACATATTCCTGTCTTGTGTGATTTAAGGAATGATTTATTCCTTACTGATTTCCCTTGACATCAATTATGGGATGAAAATGTAGAGTCTGATAATGTATTTAAATAGTATGACCTACTCTAACATACTATTTAAATGAATGTTAACTACTATTGGTCACTCATCTGAAGCTAAGTTATCAAGACACATTTCTGAATTGTATTTCTTGGTCCACAAATATACTTCATAAAATTCCTGTGAGGCCAAGCAGTATTGCCTCATGCCTATAATATTAGCTACTCAGGAAGCTGATATCTAAGGATCAAAATTTGAGGCTCACACAGGCAAAAAAGTTCATGAGGCGCTTTATCTCCAACTAACCAGCAAGAAAGTCAGAAGTGGAGGTATGGCTCAAGTGGTAGAGTCTCAACTTAGAGCAAATAGGCTAAGCAAAGGAGTTTAGGCCCTGGGTTCAAGCCCTCTTACTGGCACCAGATAATACCAAAATGAAAACCAAGAAAACTTTAAAAATTCTTGTAAGATTTCACTTAAGTACTAATAGTAGGAAATAACTACTTACTTTGAAGGGTATATAATAGTATAGTTTACTTTTTAAGTGAAAAATTATTCCGCCATTTATCCTCTATAATGTCAGAAAATTTAATTTTAGATGACAAAAACTGGATTCATTGATTCATTCATTCAGTCAGTTTTGATGGAACCTTATTACTTGACCTACATCTCCAGCATTAGTTTTATTTTTCCATAAACTCTTCTGTTTTATATCTGGGGCCGGCCAACCTCAGATTATGAGTCTTCTATTTTCATGATCCCCCCCCCCTTTCCCTTGGGATTATAGGTGTGTACCAGCATACTTGTTTCTTAAAGTCCATTTTTGTTAACTTTTTCCTAGGTTGGCTCTCAAACTGAGATCTTCCATCTATGTCTCCCACATAGCTTGGATTTAGGCATGAACCATGAAGCCTTGGCTCCACTGAGTTTTATATTTTGTTTTGCCAGTCCTGGGGCTTGAACTCAGGGCCTGGGCACTGTCCCTGAGCGTCTTTTGCTCAAGGCTAGCACTCTGCTACTTGAGCCACAGCAACACTTCCAGTTTTTTCTGTGTATATGGTAATGAGGAATTGAACCCGGGGCTTCATGCATGCTAGGCAAGCACTCTACCACTAAGCCACATTCCCAGCCCTTCAAGTTTCTTGAACTTAATTTTTTAGCAAAAACTACTCAACTAATCTTTTTGTATAATAAATATATTCTTTCTTCCACAGTCTCTACTACAATAGCCACTTCCATATTAAGTTCTGAAGCAGGTAATTAAAAATATTATTTTCTCTAAATTACGAGAGCAGAATGAGTTTTTAATCCACCCATCTTGGTTCTTTTGTACAAAATCATAAGTATCCATCTAAATGCTCATATCCACGGCAGGGTCTGCATGCAATTGTAATCTTGTGAAGGAACTCTGCAGAATTAGTAGATCACATGCTTTCTGCATACTATTGCTTAGGGGAAATTGGCCAGAAATTTCAATTCTTTTTTATTTTTAAGGTTTTTATTTTATCTTATTTTTGAGACAAGTTGTTTCTTCATAGCAACAGTCTGACATGGAACTTGGGATCCTCTCCCCTCAGAGGCCTCCCAAGTGCTGGGATTACAAGTGTGCATCACCACACCTGGTTCAATGTTTAATATCTGAAATCATTTCCCAAGTTCTACTTCAAAACTCTTCAGGAATTCTCACTTAAGTGAAATGGTCTATCATTAAAGCCCTGGTACAGAGAGCACAAAGGTGTGTTGAAATGAGTAAAGATGTGATAAAAGAGTCTAGCTCAAACATTCAATCACTTATTTACGTTCCCTAGATCTCCTCCCATGTCTAGATAAATGATTTTTCACCTTGTCTTTCAGTGTCATTTTAATCTGTATTTGCAAATATTTGTGTTTTTCTTTGATAGCAACTACACTGATTTCCAGTAGATCAACTACAGGTAAGCCATAATGTCCAACCATGACTTAATCAGCATCCAAGTTTAGAAGCATCCAGAAATTCCTTTTGCATTCTAATATCATTCTGTTTTTTTTTCTTCTTCTATCATTCTTTTTTTTCCTTCAAACCCAGTAATAAGGTTCAAACTCAGGGCCTTGTGCTCTGGATTAGCATTTCTACTCAAGGCTGGCACTCTACCACTTGAGCTGTCCTTCCACCTCTGGCATTCTGCTGGTTGATTGTCTCACAGACTTTCTTGCCTGAGCTGGCTTTGAACCTGTGATCCTCAGATCTCAGCCTCCAGGACAGCTAGGATTATAGGCTTGAGCTCCTCGCACCTGCCCTTTATGCCATTCTAATAAGAAACATTTCTTCCTTTTTCTAAAAGAATATGTTGAAGGAAGATTTTATGGGAAATGTGTACAAAGTTATGAGGTATTTTTGTTTGTTTGTGGCTCCAGTTCACATATATGGTTAAGATTCTCTGAAATATTAATTTCATTTTGACTCGTTTTAATATATAACCATGGACATTCTTAGATGCATAATTTTCCCTTCTTAGAAAATTAATTTTTCCCTTTGTTTTCACAAATTCAAGGGACTATAATATATAATTCTAAGTAGCAAAATAATAGGTAGAGAAAGTTTTTTTTTCCAGTCTTGGAGCTTGAACCCTGGACTTAGGTGCTGTCCCTGAGCTTTGTGTTCAGTGTTCAACCACAGCTCCACTTCTGACTTTTTGTGGTTAATTGGGATAAGAGTCTCTCGGACTTTCCTGCCTAGGCTGGCTTCAAACCATGATTATGAGGTCTCAGCCTCCTGAGTAGCTACAATTGCAGGTTGAGCCACCAGCACCCGGCTGATTACATTTTTTAAACATGAGGGGCTGGGAATTTTCCCTGAGCATACAGTATTCCTATTTGAGCTTGTTTTGCTATCTCTCTTCTTAAGCTTTAAAGATGTCTTGGGTGGGCTCTGAGTGTTTATTGTCAATAAAAATTTGAAAACGAACTTGAGAAAAATGGCTAGCCAGCAAATTAGCATTGTGGAGCTTAGTTGGGTTTGTGAAGTAGCTGCTTTGTTTTATATTTAAAAACTGTCATATTATATATACATACCCATTATATATCCATTATATATAGAAAGAGAAAAAAGAGATCTCTAGAGAGACAGAGAGAATTATAAATGCACTTTATACTCCCAAATATACACTCAGAAATACCTACTTTCCTTAAACTAGGGCACAGTTAGCTCTATCTCCATCTCTCATTTTATTTATTTATAGTTACTGATTCATGTTTTTCATCTTACATAAGTAAGATCCTGAACGCAAAGTGCATAATTTGTTATCCTTCAATTTCCAAGTGCATTTTGTACCATGCCATACATAAGACTATGCAAATGCTATTTGTATAATGAATGCATAACTTCTTTAACCTAATTCAGAATCTGCCTTTTGGCACAGAATTTCTGGTGAAGGTTGTATCATTGGTTATATGTTAGTTATATGATAAATTTTTAATTGAGCACCAGTGGCTCATGTCTATAATCTAGCTAGTCAGGAAGCCTGAGATCTGAAGATCAAGATTCAAAGCCAACTCAGACAGAAAAGTCAGTAAGAGTCTTATCTCCACATAACCAACAAAGAGCCAGAAGTGGAGGTATGCCTCAAATGGTAGAATGTTAGAACCTGAGTTCAAGCCCTAATACTGGCATAAATAACAACCACCACCACCACCGCCACAATAATAATAATATAAATAATAGAATAAATTCTTCACTTCATGTACTTCATTCATTGGAGCTAATATTCCTTCCATAGGAATATTTAACAGTGTAAAAATAAGATTTATGTTGATTTTTTAAATTGAGAGGATACAGAATTATTACTATAATTTTAACATTTTATACTACTTGGTATCATCCTATTTGTAATATATTTTGTATAAAAATAAGAAGTGAATTCTGCAGATAATCATTTTGCTGTACTGAAAATGAAATAACATGTATTAACCATAACCACTGTGTATATTACAAATTAGTGCATATTGAAAACTATTTAACAGGTAATCGGTCTATTGTTTTGAAGGACAGACAAATTGACATTACTCTGTTTTTCTTATCAGGTACAACTTCAGGCCTTGTCTCAACTTCAGGTTAGTATATTCCTATTTTTTCATGGGCCATAACTATGTCTAGCAGTGTCTGGCTTTTGAAAAAGTATTTTAAAACAAGTAATTGGCTAGGATTCTCCCACTGTTATTAAGTAGCATTAAAAAAACAAATTTAACATGATCAATTTATATTGTCTGGTTTTTATGTACTTTCTAATTCTTTTTCTTCCTTACCAATGGCTATTAAATGGGATCTGAAACAGGATTAAATAAGTTACAGAATAAGAATATGGGTTGAGAGAAAAGTTGGATATAAAGACTTACACATTTTATATCTAATACTTAGATATTTTAAGTATAAAAGTAGCAGTTGCTATATTATTACAGTGTTTTTCAAGTCTTTCCATTTCCTAACAAATGGGGCAATGTCATTCTTTCTGATGGAGGCATAGAATTCCATTGTGTATATACACCACATTTTCTTGATCCATTCATCTACTGAGGGCCATCTGGGTTGCTTCCATATCTTAGCTATGGTAAAGAATGCTGCAATCAACATAGTTGTGCTGGTAGCTTTAGTATGACCTTGTTTGTGATCATTTGGGTAAATGCCCAAAAGTGGGACTGCTTTTATTATGGCTTCTGTCAGCCCTGAGTTACATTGATGAGGTAATGAAGTTCTGCTTATTTTTTAAATAAGTGTAAGCACTGGCACAAAAGAGGGCCTTACCCTCTTGCTTGGCTTTTTCACTCAAGGCTCCTGTCCACCACTTGTGTCAGAGCACCACTTCTGGATTTTTAGTAGTTAATTGGAGATAAGAGTCTCCTAACTTTCTTGCCCAATTTGGCTTTGAGTCACGATCCTTAGATTTCAGTCTCCTCACTAGCTGGGAGTACAGGCATGAGCCGCCAGCACCCAGAAAGTTCTGCTTATTTAAAAGCAAAGTTATTTAGCCAAGTGTATGAAGAATCAACATGATCAAGTTGCATAAAGTTATTTTTAAAAAATAGCATTCACTAAACCAAACATTTTGACAAAATAGTACTCAGTGTTTAGTGAGCTCTGAGCAGAAAGTCACAGAATTCCTTTATTGTGTTCCATATTAGGAATGGCTAGATCGACAGTGGTAATAAAGTTCACATAGACTATAGACTATAGATGAGGAAAAAAAAAAAAGAATTTATGCCAAGACTAGGAGGGCTTGAAGTCGGGGCTTGAGCCCTGTCCCTTAACTGTTTTGCTCAAGGCTGGGGCTCTGCCACATAAGCCACAACTCCCTTTCTGGCTTTTGCTGCTTAATTGGAGATAAGAATCTCATAGACTTTCCTGCCTGGGCTGGCTCGGAGCCATGATCCTCACATCTCAGCCTCCTGAGTAGCAAAGATTAAATGGTGAGCCACAGGTGCTGGACCTGATGAGAAATTCCTTTGATGTTTTCTCAGTCTATGCTGGCACTTCCATTCCCCTCTCCTCCACCGCTGGGACCACAAGGACCACAGCAGTCCTGAGCCTCAGAACAGGTAAACTAAGTGCGGAATCAAGTGCACTGGTCCAGTCAAGCAGCTGACCTCAGTTGCTTCTACAGATTGTTCCAAACACAGTATCAGACTTAGGTGATCATTCTGCATGCATAATTAAGGTGTAATGCGTCTTTCCACAAGTTGATGGCTTGTTTGTATTTTTTCATCTACTTGTGTGTTCTCATCACCTTGATAGTTGGTAGCACCTGTACATGTTTCTTTTTTAAGTCTGTACTATTTATTTGTTGTCTCTTTTTAAGGTTCAAGTGCAATGTCACCGAGTGGGACCCCAGGTGCTGAAAATCAAAGTACAAGCGACAGAGCCACAACAACAGGTGACAAGAAATGAGCCAAATACTTCATTTTCATTTTGCAGCGTTTCCAGACAAGGAGGCAGAGGCCTTTCTATTTGGCAACAACTTGCCTTACCTCGAATCTTAGCATCTGAGGGCCTAGTGTGTGAGCTAAGTCACCTAGAAGACAGGGAAATGTTCAATGATCAACCTTCACTTATGTAGTAATAACACATTAGTGGTTTTCTTATTTTTGTGTTAGTACCATGGCTTGAACTCAGGGCCTGGGTACTGTCTCTTAACTTATCCATTCAAGGCTGGTGCTCTACCACTTAAGCCACTCCCTCACTTCTGGTTTTTTGGTGGTTAATGGGAGATAAGAGTTTCAAGGACTTTGCTGCCCAGGCTGACTTTGAGCCATGATCCTCAAATGTCAGCCTCCTGAGTAGCAAGGATTATAGTAAACCACCTGTACCTGGCTTTAATAGCTCCTTAAATGCCATTTGCTCGTATGTATGTAAGATTTCTCTTTATTTATTTACTAGCAAGTCATAGCCAGATTTTATTTCTCTTAACATGTACATTCTAGTAGTAATTTATCCACATAAATTTATGGCAAATTCTTTTGAAATAAGTTATAGTTCACATTAAAACTGGAGAGCTAAAAGATAAATTCTACATAAAACAGCATAAAGCAGGAAACTTGTTAATTCTTCTTAGATTAATCTGATGGAAACTTTAGAACAATAATCATTCCAAAAATGTCAAGCCAGGGGACAGTGGCTCATAGCTATTCAGGAGGCTGAGATCTAAGCATTGTGGTTTGAAGCTGGCCCTGGCAGGACAAATCTGTGAGACCCTTTATCTTCAGTGAGCCAGCAAAAAGCCTGAAGTGGAGCTGTGGCTCAAGAGGTAGAGCACTAAGCCCTGAGCAAAATAAGATAAAACAAAAGCTCCAGGATAACACCTAGGTTCTGAGTTCAAGCCCCAGGACCAACATTTAAAAAATGACAGGCTTCAAGAGAGTTAAAGGATTGTGTCAATCACCATCTTTTTCTCATACTTCCAAGAACTTGTAATACTGTTCGGAATAGCATGTGCCCTGCCTCCATCTCTCAATCTGTTCTTGGTTCCAGGGACCACAGCAGTGTCTGCAGGCTCCACCGCTGCCCACCCCAGAACCTCTGACAGACCAGCCACAACCTCTGGTAGCAGCAGCTCAGGTAAGAAAAAAGTCTGGGAATTTTCAGGCTCTAAGTGGCTATATTGCCTATCTCCATTCTTGGTGCCCAGAGCATGGTGAAGAAGGAAAGGAATAGGAAGAGATTGGAGCAAGAAACCCTATTCATTACTATGTAGTCTACATTAGATGGTATTTCTGTAGTCCTGTACTATCCTTGCTATCTCTTGATGTGCTATGAACACCATGATTCTGAGACTCCAAAGCTGAATCTACTGAGGCTGTAAGTTTGGAGTGGAGTCCTTGCTTGCAATTGGCTGGAAATTGAAATCAAACAGAATATTTTTGACATACATTGGAGGAGTTCTTCACAGAATCATTGAATGTGGACCTCTGGCAGAAGGACCCAGACATAGTAAATACTTCATACAAACCTCACAGTTGGTTTTAAAAATCATCATGAGCTATGCGCCAGTGGCTCATGAATGTAATCCTACCTACTTAGGAGGCTGAGATCTGAGGATCATGGTTCAAAGCCAGCCTGGCCAGGAAAGCCCAGGAGACCCTTATCTCCAATTAACCACCAGAAAAAAGTGAAAAGACTCAAGGACAGTGCCCAGGCCCTGAGTTCAAGCCTTGGAACTAGCCAAAAAAAAAAAAACAACTCTAAGATTAATAACCCATGATGATTTTTTTTCAGTCCTGGGACTTGAACTCAGGGCCTGGGCACTGTCCCTGAGCTTCTTTTGCTCAAGGCTAGCACTCTATCACTTGAGCCACAGAGCCACTTGTGGCTTTTCTGTTTATGTAGTACTGAGGAATTGAAATCGGGGCTTCATGCAAGCACTCTACCACTAAGCCACATTCCCAGCCCTAATCCTAGTTTTAAAACAAGCAAATATAAAGAAGTTTATTTGCATTCAATAAGAAAATTGATAAACTCAGTCTCAGAATCACGATTTTAACATCAATTTTTTAGACAGTGAGTTAGAAACAATGAAGTGCAAATGAAATTTGTGATGCACACATATATACATATACATACATGTATGTGTGTATATATATCTTGTGTTAGTACTGGAGCTTGAAATAAGGTTTTACTCTCTTGCTTGGCATGGGAAAAAATTAAGGGACAGTGCCCAGGCCCTGAGTTCAAGCTCTAGTCTCATCATAAACAGAACAAAAAGAAAGACAAGATTGAGTCTAGCCTTGGACTTATGCCATCAGTCATTTTAAAGACCTTAGTAGGGTTGTGTCTTTTCCATTTTGTTTCCCTTGACTGGTACCAGTGTCAACTATTTTATACTCCTGTCTGTAGTCCTCTTCAAGGGACCCTGTGGTACTCCATGTTTGGTTTCTGGACTACAGCATCAGCATCCCTTAAGAACTTTCTAGATGGCCTATTTCTGAGCCCACCTGCCTAGACTCAGGACCTGTTAGAAAGGAGCCTTTCTATGCAGGTTATTCTGATCACAGCAGGGCAACACTTCTCTCACACTTCTTTCACACTTCTCTTCCATTTAAACTCTAATTTTTTCTATATTTTCCCCTATTAATTTTTTGACTTGCAATTTTTTGATATAAATGTATGTCAATATTCTTTTAGGCATATATATCATTTATATAATAGTATAATGGGATGAGAAAAAATCTACATAAAGCACTACCAATTGAGACTACTTATTCTAATTTGATTTCTAAACTGATTGAAATTTTAGAGGGATAACCTTTGAGTTTGTATTCCCTAATTTCTGAATCAGAATTACTCAGGTAAAAATGGCTTTCAGGCACCATGCAGTTTATATGAATGGTGCAGTTCTAAGTTTGGGCCACAAGTGGGTGCCATTCCAGAGTGTTTGCTACTAGGCCAGTATACCAGAACCAGAACAGAAAACAAAAGATTTTAAAATGTAGCAATATAAAAACAATGATCTCATTTCTATGGAAGAAATTATAGATTCTATGGCTGGGTTTAATTTTATGGTATTCTTCAGAGCCTCTAACTTAGCACCATTTAGAAAATTGCACAAATGAGTCTTTTGTCGTAGATCTTTGAAAGCAGAGGTCAAAATAATGATTCTAAAGCTAGTGTTAGCATCTGGATCTGCCATCAACAAAACTGATGACCTGGATCAAGTCACTTAAAGTCATCTGATCAGCAGGAAGTACATTCTACCCACCAGAGAAAACCTTTTCCTGGGTTAAATGAATCAATGAATGACTAAAGCATTATTGCATGCTATTTTATCAGGATCAGAGGGTCCTGCCACACCTACTCCTAGTAATGAGAAGGGCAGCATACCGAGGGAACACGGCACAGGAACTACAAGCCAAGGAAACTCAGGGGAGTCAGGACAGGGACTTTAGCAAGACAGGTACTTTATGGTTGTAGACATCATTCTATCTTAGAATTACTGTAGAATGCAGGGGGGAAAAGCACATATTCTCTCACTCTGGTTCATGTTAGAAGAGGAGGAATGAATATTCATATCGACTGACAAGATGAAAATTTAACAGGGGAAAGGTATGACCTGGAACCAGGGAAAATTTAAGCATAAACAAAAGTATTCAGGGGGTAAACACCAATGAGCCTATGTTATAGCTACATTTTAGTATTTACTGATCAACTTTTAATATTTTAAATATCGTCTTTCACATCATTGTACAATGAGTTGCAATTTAACAAAGCAGTTTATGAATATGATGCCTCTTGATCAGTGTCACCCCATTCACCTTTCTCAACTATTACAATGTTATTAATAAACGTGCTTTAGCGTACACCAACGGTGAGCACTCTGATCATGAGCACAGGATCTGTGTTATTTGAATCAAATGACTTTACCTAGCACAAGAACTTGAGAATCAAGAGAAAATGCTGGGATAGTTACATTCACTTTGTCAAAAGGAAAATCAAGCCTAATTTGTCTTATTCCTAAAGATACTGAGCTTTACGTGCTTCAACTGAATTTCTTGTTCTCTCCCTTCAGAAGAACAAGCTTATATTACATGAGCTTCCATGTTCCTTGGTAAACAGGAGAGCCGGTGGAACTCTCCTGTTAAATATCTCCCCCATGATATATAGCAGACACCATGTGGGTACCATTTGCAACCACCCCTGCAGTTGGCAGGAGCCCTGGAGATTCAAGCTCAGGAGCCATAGATTCTGGTTAGGGCCACACAACCGGCTCTGATCATCTCTTTGCAGTAGGTTCTAATCTGTGAGATCAGAAGATGGGGGTTAGAACTCAGGATTGAGGAGAGATTGGGGACAGAACCTTTCACTGCCTTTTTTACAAGCACTATTACTCAGAGTAATAGTAGGAGTAATGTACATCCTGAACACCCCCCCACACACACTGTTGTTGGTTTCAGGGAGCACAGCGCTGTCTGCAGCCTCAACAACTGCAGGCCCCGGATCCTCAGCCAGACCAGCTACCACCTCTGCCAGATACAAATCAGGTAAGGAAAGAAGAGAGCCAGCCCGGTGCCAGTGGCTCACACCTTTAATCCTAGCTACTAAGGAGTCTAAGATCCCAGGATCACAGTTCAAAGCCAGCCTGGGCAGGAAAGTCCATGAGACTCTTAGCTCCAATTAACCACCAGAAAACTGGAAGTGGCACTGTGGCTCAAGAGGTAGAGCACTTGCCTTGACCTGCAGAGCTAAGGGACAGCGCCCAGGCCAGAGTTCAAGCCCCACAAATGAAAAAAAAATTAAAAAGAAATAAAAGGGAGAGCCAATGTATGTGCAGGGGTTTATGGGTTTGTGTGGTGAACTCCTTTGTTCTCAGATTTTGGAGCATAGTGCCAAAGGAAAGGAATAAGAAAAGACTGGAGTTAAGGGACTAGGTTCTTACCCAACAGTATTATGGGGAGCGCAGGGAATCAGGATCAGATGACAGTTCTACAGTCTTGTTCCAACATTTGCATCCTTCAGTGTGCTCATGAGACACAATGATTCCAGGAGTCAGGATAGACATCCTGGATTCAAACAGTGCTGGAAATTAACATCAAATAAAACAAGCTTGAAATACACATTGAGGAGTTCTTTATAGATTCATTAAATCTGGGCCTCAGATAGAAGGGCCCCAGGTATAATAAGTAATTTATGAAGCTTTGTAGTTGCTTCTGGAGGCATGAAGGGTTCTGAATTACAGGATTCCAATATTTTAATATTAAAGCAAGTAAAGATGAAGTTTATTTGCCTTAGGCAAGATAATGTATACCCACTGGCATCTTCAGAATATATGAATTTAAGATCCCTTTTTAGAAAGAGTGAGTCAGAAATGGCAAAGTGTACCTGAATATCTGACAGATATTTAGAAACAGGCAATGTGACCTGTTGTTCTGTAGGACAGCTGTTACATGCTTACTGTTTCCTGTGGCAGGCACTACAGGACCCGCAGCTGGTGAATCTACTAGAGCCCCAAGCAGTGAACCCTCCACAGCTGAGGCCACATCAGGTGAGGGGAGCAGGGTTTGTGCCAGGCACTGCTAAGTCAAAAGACAAGGTTGTTCACCAGGACCCTGCCCATGTTTAAGCCAAGAGGCTGGGAACACTCTGTGAAGTTGTACTGGGAACCAATCTCATGTGGGAAGAATGCTTTGTAAGAAAACCGTCTCATCCCTGCCCAAGAGCCACAAGGAGATCAAATTTTAAGGAAATAATACTAGATCAGAATGTTAGGCATATGCATGGAAACAGTTTGAGACCATCCCTCTTATGTTTGTAAAATACTAGCTTTTGTTATATTAGATTTCATATTATGTTAAATGATAGACCTAGATATAAAGTAACCATTGAGGACATACTGGAAATTCCATCAATACTTTTGTCACACATTGTTGAGAAGACCCAGTCAGAGTTTGATTACTGGGCCAGCATTGGGTTTGGGGGTTTGCTGTCAACCAATGGAGTGACCTGGGGAGATAAATGGGAGGAATCTGATATGACATGGGAAATAGGTGTTGCCAGCATCAGAGGGTTTATGTGAGGTTCAGCATGCTGATAACAGGGGAGCACATGATCACATGTCACTGTTTGCTTTTTCAAATCAGCAAGAACTGAAGTGCCTACCTCACCCACATCTATTGGCAAAGAAGCCAGCACCCTCAGAGAATCAAGCCCTGGAACTGTGACCCAAGGAAACTCAGGTAAATCAAGGCAGGCACTATAGCACCTACACACAAGTGAAAATATCAGAGTGGATCAGCTGTGGAAAATGAAGCACTGTTCAGAAGTATCTAAGGCGAAAGCTAATGGCCTAGTCTTCAGCTTCAGGAGCATGAGTGGGCATAGCAATCATTGCTTCTGTGTTTATCAGGAACAACAGGCCAGTCTGTGGGACCGACTTCAGCATCAGTCAGGGAGGTCACAGCTGGACCTCCAGGCTCAGAGACCACAGCTGGACCACGAGGCACACAGAGCACAGGTGGAGCACCGGGCAAGGAGACCACAGCTAGACCAGCAAGCACAGAGACCACAGCTGGACCACCAGGCAGGGAGACCACAGCCCGGGTGACCACAGCTGGACCACCAGGCACGCAGAGCTCGGCTGGACCACCAGGTAGGGAGACCAAACCTGACCACCAAGCATGCAGACCACAGCTGGACTACCAAGCACTGAGACCATCCATTCTACACACCCAGAAAGCAATACAAAGCCCTCTGTGGGGTACTGTGGATCCAGTATAAACATTGTTGACTCCAAAGTGAGATCCTGAGAGCAAGGTCAGAGCACTTGAGAAAACATAGTAGGGAATCATGACAAGAACACATTTAAGGAAAACCCATGACAGAATCCATTTTACCCAGCTCTCAGTATCTTTTAAACCATATTCTTGCCTGGTATGGTGGTGGTAAAACTGTAATTGCAGAATTACAGAGGCTGACGAAGCAAGGTCACAAGTTCAAGGCCAGTTTACGCATATAGAAGGATTTAAAACAAAAAAGTCCAAGAGTACAAAAAATAACTCCACATTTTTAAAACATCAGTTTTCTTCCCATAGGAACCAGTGGAAGAGCGGGTAGAGTTGCTAGCACAAGCACTAGTGAAAGCACATTTGGAAACACAGATAGAGAAGAAACAGAAGGAAACCAATGGCAGACACACAAGCACTTGGGCTCTACACGCAGTCAGAGACAGGATCCTTGGTGAACCCAACCATTGTTCTGATATTTTTTATAGTGCCTGTCCCGGGGCTTTCACTCAAGGCCTAGGCCCTGTCCCCTGAGCTTTTGTGCTCTAGGCTAGCACTTGATCCATCGCTCCACTTTGGGCCCTTTTGGTAGTTAATTGGAGCTAAGAGTCTCAAAGACTTTACTGACTAGTCTAATCCTCAGAATTCAGCCTCCTGAGAAGTAAACCTTATAGGTGTGAGCCATGGCTGCCCTTCCCAACCATGGCTACTTTGGTGATGGCCCATGACTAGAAGATTAGAGAAAATAACACTGTGACTCTCAGAAATATTTTCGGATACAGGAAAAGTTTGGGAAACACATGCCGTCTTTTTTTTTTTCATTTACATGTTTTATTTGGAAATGTTTATACCACAACAGTGAAATTAAACTTTAGGGAAAATGGATATCATTAGTTTAGTTACCCTCAGCTTATTATAAAAGGGAGATATAAAAAGTATCTATACGATTAAAGATCTTGGGATTTCCATGGAATGGGCCGCTTCACATGCTGTCATTTTAATGATGTATTCACTCTACATACTTCCCAAGAATGTCACCATCCCTAAATAAGACATAATCCTTGTCCTCTAGAGCACCTGTGTTCTCATTCTAGTTCCGGATAGAGACAGAGGAATCAATAATCATATAGACTTAGAAGACAAAAAATAAGCGAGAGGAATCCACTGGGAAAAAGAAATAAATATATCAGAACAAAACAAGACTAGACCCAACCATTGGGAGCTAACAAATCATGGTACCAACATGGTAATTACATTTAATTAAAATACCTTAGGGCAATGAGCACGAATTCAATGTTGCAAGACTGGATGTATCTACTTGAAACTTCAGTGAAAACTCTGTGGTGAATATATTTCTATAATCAAAGGAAAAAGCAAGCCTAATTCAAGTCTTAACCATAAGGAAACCAAACTCACTTTGTAGCTTGCAATGAAAAGCATGCTCCTCTTGTATATCTCAGGGAACAGGAGAGCCAGGAAGACTAAAATTATCTCTTTCAATGGTGTACATCAGACACCCCTCTCTTTCTATGGAGTACAACAGACACTTTTGTGTACCACATGATCAACTCCTTAGGTGGTAGTGCACTTGATATGCAGGCACCAGAACCATAGGCCCTTCCTGCTCTCCCAGTGTGAATGGAGTACAAGCCTTTCTCCACAATGTCTTCTCATAGCAGGAGCTGGTCTGTGGAGTCAGGCTCCCGTTAGATTTATAGTGCTGAGAAGAACAGGAGTGGAATTGTCACTCACCGTCTTTTTCTCTTTGGTAGGAGAAGCATGTTCATTGTTATCACCTCTCATTCTGTGGTTGGTTTTAGGGAGCACAGTGCTGTCTGTACCCACCACCACTGCAGGCCCAGGATCCTCAGCCAGACCAGCTACCACTTCTGCTAGCCACAGATCAGGTAAGGAAAAGGGAGAGACATTTCATGTGCAGGTTTTTAAGTGCATGTATGGTGAACTCTTTCATTCTCAGTTTATGCAGCATGGTGCCAATGGAAAGAGATAGGAAGAGACTGGAGTTAAGAAGGGACCAGGTTCTGTAGCAACAGTGTTACAGGGAGAACAGGGGTTCAGGATAAGATGATGTTTCTACAGCCTTGTTCCAGCATCGGCATGCCTCAGTGTGCTCATCAGACATGATAATTCCAGGATTCAGGAAGGGTGTTCAGGATTCAAACAATGGCTACAAATTAACATCAAATTTATAGTGGACCTTCTGAGATTCACTGAATCTACATTTGGGGTAGAAGGGCCCTAGGTATAATAAGTATTTCTTGAAGGTCTGTAGTTGCTTCTGGAAGCAAGATTGTTTCTGATTCACAGGATTCCAGTATTTTCTTATTAATGCAAGTAAAGATGAAATTTATTTGCCTTAGACCAGTTAACGTGTACCCACTGACATCTTTAGAATCATATACAATTTTAGGATCCCTTTTAGAAAGAGTGAGTCAGAAATGGCAAAGTGTACCTGAATATGTGACAGCTATTTAGAAGCAGGCAATGTGACCTGTTGTTCTGTAGGACAGCTGTTAAATGCTTACTGTTTCCTGTGGCAGGCACCACAGGACCCGCAGCTGGTGAATCTACTAGAGCCCCAAGCAGTGAACCCTCCACAGCTGAGGCCACATCAGGTGAGGGGAGCAGGGTTTGTGCCAGGCACTGCTTTATGTCAGCAGACAGCATTGTTCATCAGGACCTGCCCATGTTTAAGCCAAGAAGCTGGAAACACTGTGAAGTTGTACTGGGAACCAATCTCATGTGGGAAGAATGCTTTGTAAGAAAACCATCTCACCCTGCCCAAGAGCCACAAGGAGATCAAATTTTAAGGAAATAATGTTTGATCAGAATATTAGGCAAATGCATGGAAAAGTTTGAGACCATCATTCTGATGTCTGTAAAATTCTAGCTTTTGTTAAATTATGTTTCATATTTATATTGAATGACGGACCTGAATATAAAGTATTCATGGAGGACATATTAGAAAGTCAATCAATACTTTTGTGACACATTGTTGAGAAGACCCAGTCAGAGTTTCATTCGTGGGCCAGCACTGGGTTTGGGGGTTTGCTGTAAACCAACGGAGTGACCTGTAGAGAAAAATGGGAGGAATATGATATGGGGAGACAGGTGTTGCCAGCATCAGAGGGTTTATGTGAGGTTCAGCACGCTGATAACAGGGGGCACATGGTCACATGTCACTGTTTGCTTTTTCAAATCAGCAAGAACAGAAGTGCCTACCTCACCCACACCTATTGGCATAGAAGCCAGCACCCTCAGAGAATCAAGCCCTGGAACTGTGACCCAAGGAAACTCAGGTAAATCAAGGCAGGCACTATAGCACCTACACACAAATGAAAATATCAGAGTGGGTCAGCTGTGGAAAATGAAGCACTGTTCAGAAATATCTAATGCGCAATATGATTGCCTAGTCTCCAGCTTCAGGAGCATGAGTAGGCATAGCAATCATTGCTTCTGTGTTTATCAGGAACAGCAGGCCAGTCTGTGGGACCGACTTCAGCATCAGGCAGTGAGATCACAGCTAGACCTCCAAGCTCAGAGACCACAACTGGACCACGAGGCACACAGAGCACAGCTGGACCACCAGACAGGGAGACCACAGCTAGACCAGCAAGCACAGAGACCACAGCTGGACCACCAAGAACGGAGACCACAGCTGGATCACCACCCACGGAGACCACAGCTAGACCACCAGGCAGAGAGACCACAGCCAGACCAGCAAGCACAGAGACCACAGCTGGAACACCAGGCAGGGAGACCACAGCTGGACCACCAAGAACAGAGACCACAGCTGGAACACCAGGCAGGGAGACCACAGCTGGACCCCCAGGCATGCAGAGCACAGCTGGACCACCAGGTAGGGAGACCAAACCTGACCACCAAGCATGCAGACCACAGCTGGACCATCAAGTACTGAGACCATCCGTTCTAAACACCCAGAATACAAAGCCCTCTGTGTGGCACTGTGGAGTCCAGTATAAGCATTGTTGACTCCAAAGTGAGATCCTGAGAGCAAGGTTAGAGCACTTGAGAAAACATAGTAGGAAATCATGACAAGAACACATTTAAGGAAAACCCATGACAGAATCCATTTTACCCAGCTCTCAGTATGTTTTAAACCACATTCTTGCCAGGTATGGTGGTGGTAAAACTGTAATTCCAGAATTAGGGAGGCTGAAGAAGCAAGGTCACAGGTTCAAGGCCAGCTTAAGCATATAGAAGGGTTTCAAAAATGTCCAAGAGTACAAAAAATAACTACACATTTTTAAAACATCATTTTTCTTCCCCCAGGAACCAGTGGAAGAGCGGGTAGAGTTGCTTCCACAAGCAGTAGTGAAAGCACACTGGAAACACAGATAGGGAAGAAACAGAAGCAGAAAAGGAACCAGTGGTAGACACACATACACTTGGGCTCTACTACATGCAGTCAGAGACAGGATCCCTGGTGAACCCAACCATTGTTCTGATATTTTTTATGGTGCCTGTCCTGGGGCTTTCACTCAAGGCCTAGGCACTGTCCCCTGAGCTTTTGTGCTCAAGGCTAGCACTTGATCCATCGCTCCACTTTGGGCCCTTTGGGTAGTTAATTGGAGCTAAGGGTCTCAAAGACTTTACTGCCTAGTCTGTCTTTGAACACTAATCCTCAGAATTCAGCCTCCTGAGAAGTAAACCTTATAGGTGTGAGCCATGGCTGCCCTTCCCAACCATGGCTACTTTGGTGATAGCCCATGACTAGAAGATTAGAGACAATAACTATATGACTCTCAGAGAAATATTTTAGGATACATGAGAAGTTTGGGAAGCACATGCTATCTTTTGTTTATTTAGGAGTTTTATTTGGAAATGTTTATACCACAACAGTGAAATTAAACGTTAGAGAAAATGGATACCATTAGTTACCATCAGCTTATTATAAAAGGGAGATATAAAAAGTATTTACATGATTAAAAATATTGGAACTTCCATGGAATGGGCTGCTTCACATCATCATTTTAGTGATGTATTCACTCTACATACTTCCCAAAAATGTCACCATCCCTAAAAAGAAATAATCCTTGTCCTCTACAGCACATGTGTTCCTATTCTAGTTTCTGATAGAGACAGAGGAATCAATATTCATGTAGACTTAGAAGACAAAAAATAAGTGAGAGTACTCCTCGGGGAAAAAGAATAAAATGTATCAGAACAAAAGAAGCATAGACCCAACCATTGGGAGCTAACAAATCAAGGTACCTGCGTATTAATTACATTTAATTAAAATACATTAGGGAAATGAGCACAAAGTCAGTGTTGCATGAGTGGATGTATCTACTTGAAACTTCAGTGAAAACTATGTGGTAAATATATTTCTATAATCAAAGGAAAAAGCAAGTCTAATTCAAGTCTTAACCATAAGGAAGCCAAACTCTCTTTGTAGCTTGCACTGAAAAGCACCCTCCCCTTGTGTTTCTCGGGGAACAGGAGAGTCAGGAAGACGAAAATTATCTCTTTCCATGGTGTACATCAAACACCTTTGTGTACCACGTAATCAACTCATAAGGTGGTAGTGCACTTGACATGCAGGCACCGGAATCATAGGCCCTTCCTTCTCTCCCAGTGTGGAAGGAGTAGAAGCCTCTCTCCCTGCTGTCTTCTCATAGCATGAGCTGGTCTGTGGACTCAGGCTCCCACAAGGTTTATAACCCTGAGGAGAATTGGAGAGGAATTGTCACTCACTGTCTTTTTCTCACTTTGGTAGGAGAAGCATGTTCATTTAAATTCTGTGGTTGGTTTTAGGGAGCACGGTACTGTCTGTAGCCTCCACCACTGCAGGCCCAGGATCCTCAGCCAGACCAGCTACCATTTCTGCTAGCCACAGATCAGGTAAGGAAAAGGAAGAGCCATTGCTTGTGCAGATTTTTAAGTGCATGTATGGTGAACTCTTTCATTCTCAGTTTATGGAGCATGGTACCAATGGAAAGTAATAGGAAGAGACTGGAGTAAAGAAGGGACCAGGTTCTGTAGCAACAGTGTTACAGGGAGAACAGGGGTTCAGGATCAGATGATGTTTCTACAGCCATGTTCCAACATTGGTTCCCTCAGTGTGCTCATGAGACATGATGATTCCAGGATTCCAAAAGTGTGTTTGAGATTCAAACAATGGCTGCAAATTAATATCAAATTTGTAGTGGACCTTCTGAGATTCACTGAATCTACATTTGGGGTAGAAGGGCCCGAGATATAATGAGTATTTCCTGAAGATCTGCAGTTGCTTCTGGAAGCAAGATTGTTTCTGATTCACAGGATTCCCGTGTCTACTTATGAAAGCAAGTGAAGATGAAGTTTATTTGCCTTAGACAAGTTAACATGTACCCACTGATATCTTTAGAATCATATACAATTTTAGGATCCCTTTTTAGAAAGAGTGAGTCAGAAATGGCAAAGTGTACCTGAATATGTGACAGCTATTTGGAAGCAGGCAATGTGACCTGTTGTTCTGTAGGACAGCTGTTAAATGCTTACTGTTTCCTGTGGCAGGCACCACAGGACCCGCAGCTGGTGAATCTACTAGAGCCCCAAGCAGTGAACCCTCCACAGCTGAGGCCACATCAGGTGAGGGGAGCAGGGTTTGTGCCAGGCACTGCTTTATGTCAGCAGACAGCGTTGCTCATCAGGACCTGCCATGTTTAAGCCAAGTAGCTGGGAACACGGTGTGAAGTTGTACTGGGAACCAATCTCAAGTGGGAAGAATGCTTTGTAAGAAAACCATCTCACCCCTGCCCAAGAGTCACAAGGAGATCAAATTTTAAGGAAATCATGTTAGATCAGCATGTTAGGCACATGCATGGAAACAGTTTGATACCATCCCTCTTACGTTTGTAAAATATTAGCTTTTATATTAGATTTCATGTTTATGTTAAATGATGGACCTGGATATAAAGCATCCATTGAGGACATACTGGAAATTCCATCAATTCTTTTGTCACACTTTTTTGGGAAGCCCCAATCAGAGTTTGATTTGTGGGCCAACATTGGATTTGGGGGTCTGCTGTCAACCAGTGGAGTGACCTGGAGAGATAAATGGGAGGAATCTGATGTAACATGGGGAGACAGGTGTTGCCAGCATCAGAGGGTTTATGTGAGGTTCAGCATGCAGACAACAGGGGCGCACATGGTCACATGTCACTGTTTGCTTTTTCAAATCAGCAAGAACAGAAGTGCCTACCTCACCCACACCTATTGGCACAGAAGCCAGCACCCTCAGAGAATCAAGCCCTGGAACTGTGACCCAAGGAAACTCAGGTAAATCAAGGCAGGCACTTTAGCACCTACACACAAGTGAAAATATCAGAGTGGGTCAGCTGTGGAAAATGAAGCACTGTTCAGAAATATCTAAGGTGCAAGCTAATGGCCTATTCTCTAGCTTCAGTAGCATGAGTTGGCATAGCAATCATTGTTTCTGTGTTTATCAGGAACAGCAGGCCGGTCTGTGGGACCGACTTCAGGATCAGGCAGGGAGATCACAGCTAGACCTCCAAGCTCAGAGACCACAACTGGACCACGAGGCACACAGAACACAGGTGGACCAACAGGCAGGGAGACCACAGCTGGATCATCAGGAACTGAGAGCACAGCTGGACCAGCAAGCACAGAGACCACAGTTAGACCACCAGGCACTGAGAGCACAGCTGGACCAGCAAGTACGGAGACCACAGCTGGACCACCAGGCAGGGAGACCACAGCCAGACCAGCAAGCACAGAGACCACAGCTGGAACACCAGGCAGGGAGACCACAGCCCGGGTGACCACAGCTGGACCACCAGGCACACAGAGCTCGGCTGGACCACCAGGTAGGGAGACCAAACCTGACCACCAAGCATGCAGACCACAGCTGGACCACCAAGCACTGAGACCACCCGTTGTACACACCCAGAAAGCAATACAAAGCCCTCTGTGGGGCACTGTGGATCCAGTATAAGCATTGTTGACTCCAAAGTGAGATCCTGAGAGCAAGGTCAGAGCACTTGAGAAAACATAGTAGGGAATCATGACAAGAACACATTTAAGGAAAACCCATGACAGAATCCATTTTACCCAGCTCTCAGTATCTTTTAAACCACATTCTTGCCAGATACGGTGGTCGTAAAACTGTAATTCCAGAATTAGGGAGGCTGAAGAAGCAAGGTCACAGGTTCAAGGCCAGCTTAAGCATATAGAAGGGTTTCGAAAAAAAGTCAAAGAGTACAAAAAATAACTCCACATTTAAAAAAAATCAGTTTTCTTCCCATAGGAACCAGTGGAAGAGCGGGTAGAGTTACTAGCAGAAGCACTAATGAAAGCACACCTGTAAATACAGATAGAGAAGAAACGGAAACAGAGAGGGAACCAGTGGCAGACAC
Source organism: Dipodomys spectabilis (assembly GCF_019054845.1). NCBI lineage: Eukaryota > Metazoa > Chordata > Mammalia > Rodentia > Heteromyidae > Dipodomys > Dipodomys spectabilis. The sequence continues at coordinate 7,983,896 of NW_024870716.1, read as the reverse complement.
ACATGCACTTGTGCTCTACATGCAGTCAGAGACAGGATCCCTGGTGAACCCAACCATTGTTCTGATATTTTTATAGTGCCTGTCCTGGGGCTTTCACTCAAGGCCTAGGCACTGTCCCCTGAGCATTTGTGCTCTAGGCTAGCACTTGATCCATCCCTCCACTTTGGGCCCTTTTGGTAGTTAATTGGAGCTAAGGGTCTCAAAGACTTTACTGCCTAGTCTGTCTTTGAACACTAATCCTCAGAATTCAGCCTCCTGAGAAGTAAACCTTATAGGTGTGAGCCATGGCTGCCCTTCCCAACCATGGCTACTTTGGTGATGGCCCATGAGTAGAAGGTTAGACATAATAACTATATGACTCTCAGAGAAATATTTTAGTATACATGAGAAGTTTGGGAAGCACATGCTAACTTTTGTTTATTTATATGTTTTATTTGGAAATGTTTATACAAGAACAATGAAATTAAACTTTAGAGAAAGTGGATATCATTAGTTTAATTACCATCAGCTTATTATAAAAGGGAGATATAAAAATATTTACATGATTAAAGATCTCAGAACTTCCATGGAATGGGCCGCTTCACATGCTGTCATTTTAGTGTATTCACTCTGCATACTTCCCAAGGATGTCACCATCTCTAAATAAAAAATAATCCTTGTCCTCTAGAGCACAAGTTCTATTCTAGTTCTAGTTATTCTAGCTATTCTAGTTCCGGATAGAGACAGAGTAATCAATGACCATATAGACTTAGAAGACAAAAACATAAGTGAGAGAATTCCACAGGGAAAAAGAATAAACTGTATCAGAACAAAACAAGACTAGCCCCAACCATTGGGAGCTAACAAATCAAGGTACCTATGTGATAATTACATTTAGGTACAATACCTTAGGTCAATGAGCACAAACTCAGTGTTGCATGACCCATTGGATGTATCTACTTGAAACTCCAGTGAAAACTAGGTAGTGACTACATTTCCAAAGTCACAGGAAAAATGCAAGCCTAATTCAGGTCTTAAGTATAAGGAAGCCAAACTCTCTTTGTAGCTTGCAATGAAAAGCATGCTCCCCTTCTGTTTCTCAGGGTACAGGTGATCCAGGTAGACTCTGAAACTGTCTCTTTCCATGGTGTACATCAGACACCCCTCTCTTCCATGATATAAAACAGACACTTTGTGTGCCACCTGATCAACTCAGGCAGGTGGTAGTGCACTGGATATGCAAGGAACAGAACCATGGGGCCTTCCTGCTCTCCCAGTGTGGATGGAGAACAAGCCTCTCTCCCTGATGTCTTCTCATAGCAGGAGCTGGTCTGTGGACTCAGGCTCCCACAAGGTTTATAACACTGAGGAGAATTGGAGTGGAATTGTCACTCACTGTCTTTTTCTCACTTCGGTACGAGAAGCATGTTCATTGTTGTCACCTCTCATTCTGTGGTTGGTTTTAGGGAGCACGGTGCTGTCTGCAGCCTCTACCACTGCAGGCCCAGGATCCTCAGCCAGACCAGCTACCACTTCTGCTAGCCACAGATCAGGTAAGGAAAAGAGAGAGCCATTTCATGTGCAGGTTTTTAAGTGCATGGATGGTGAACTCTTTCATTCTCAGTTTATGCAGCATGGTGCCAATGGAAAGAAAGAGGAAGAGACTGGAGTTAAGAAGGCACCAGGTTATGTAGCAACAGTGTTACAGGGAGAATAGGGGGCCAGGATCAGATGATGTTTCTACAGCCTTGTTCCATCATTGGTTCCCTCAGCGTGCTCATCAGACATGATGATCCTAGTATTCAGGAAGGGTGTTCAGGATTCAAACAATGACTGCAAATTAACATCAAATTTGTAGGGGTCCTTCTGACATTCACTGAAACTACATTTGGGGTGGAAGGGCCCTAGGTATAATGAGTATTTCCTGGAGGTCTGTAGGTGATTCTGGAAACATACTGTTTCTAATTCACAGGATTCCAGTATCTTCTTATTAAAGCAAGTAAAGATGAAGTTTATTTGCCTTAGACAAGTTAACGTGTACCTGCTGACATCTTTAGAATCATATGTAATTTTAGGATCCGTTTATAGGGAGAGGGAGTTAGAAATGGCAAAGTGTACCTGAATATGTGACAGCTATTTAGAAGCAGGCAATGTGACCTGTTGTTCTGTAGGACAGCTGTTAAATGCTTACTGTTTCCTGTGGCAGGCACCACGGGACCCGCAGCTGGTGAATCTACTAGAGCCCCAAGCAGTGAACCCTCCACAGCTGAGGCCACATCAGGTGAGGAGAGCAGGGTTTGTGCCAGGCACTGCTTTATGTCAACAGACAGCGTTGTTCATCAGGACCTGCCATGTTTAAGCCAAGTAGCTGGGAACACTGTGTGAAGTTGTACTGGGAATCAATCTCATGTGGGAAGAATGCTTTGTAAGAAAACCATCTCACCCCTTCCCAAGAGCCACAAGGCGATCAAATTTTAAGGAAATATGTTAGATCAGAATGTTAGACATATGCATGGAAACAGTTTGAGACCATCCCTCTTATGTTTGTAAAATACTAGATTTTGTTATGCTAGATTTAATATTTATATTAAATAATGGACCTGGGTATACTTTTTTTATTTTCTTAATTTTTATTTTTTTATTGTGAAAATACTGTACAGAGAGGTTACAATTACATGGGCAAGATAGTGAGTACATTTCTTATCAAGCATTGTAGCCTCCTCCTTTGTTTACCCTTCCCATCCCTTCCCAGCCTCCCCCTACCCCCCAATCTAATCCCCCCCCAGCAAAGTTGTAAAGTTCGTTTTCGACATGACAACTTGTACTTCTCATTGTTGCAATGGGTCCACCTGTATCCTTATTTAAATGAATTGTTTTTCCCCTTCCCCTCCACAAATTATACCCACATCAAATACAGTGAAAGCAGGGGTTATACTGTGGGGGAGGGACATACAAAGCAACAAGGAAATAATCTTATAAATGCTTTAGAAACAAATGCATGAATGAAAAAAACAATTGAATACATATCTTAGGGTTCATTTTCCTAACATCACCTTATCTGACCTTTTCTGGTTGACTTATATATATACTGGATATTGCAAATAAGCGAAACCATGGGACCTATGTTTCTTTGGGCCTGGCTTACTTCACTTAATATAATTTTTTCCAAGTCTTTCCATTTCCTAACAAATAGGGCAATGTCATTCTTTCTGATGGAGGCATAGAATTCCATTGTGTATATATACCACATTTCCTTGATCTATTCATCTACTGAGGGGCATCTGGGTTGGTTCCATATCTTAGCTATGGTAAATAATGCTGCAATAAACATAGTCGTGCTGGTAGCTTTAGTGTGGTCTGGTTTGTAAACATTTGGGTAAATGCCAAAAGTGGGATTGCTGGTTCATAGGGGAGGTCTATGGGGAGTCTTTTGAGGAACCTCCATACTGCTTTCCAAAGTGGTTGAACAAGTATACATTCCCACCAACAATGTAGTAAGGTTCCCTTCTGTCCACATCCCCTCCAGCATCTGTTCTTATTAGAGTTCTTGATTTTTACCATTCTATCTGGGGTAAGGTGGTATCTCAATGTTGTTTTGATTGGCATTTGTTTTATGGCTAGGGAGGTTGAGCATTTCTTCATGTGTCTATTGGCCATCCTTCTTTCTTCTTCAGAGAAGTTTCTCGTTAAGTCATTTGCCCACTTATTTATTGGACAGTAGTTTCTTTGAGGATTTGTTGATTGGGAATTTAATTTTTTGAGTCTGACCTGGGTATACTTATATAAACATTTTTAAAATATTCATTGGGGGCAAATTGGAAATTCCATCAATTGTTTTGTCACACATTGCTGAGAAGCCCCAGTCAGAGCTTGATTCATGGGCCAACATAGGGTTTGGGAGTCTGCTGTCAACCAATGGAGTCGTCTGGAGAGATAAATGGGAAGAATCTGATATAACATGGGGAGACAGGTGTTGCCAGCATCAGAGGGTTCATGTGAGGTTCAGCATGCTCATAACAGGGGGGCACCTGGTCACGTCTCTTTTTGCTTTTTTAAATCAGCAAGAACAGAAGTGCCTACCTCACCCACACCTATTGGCAAAGAAGCCAGCACCCTCAGAGAATCAAGCCCTGGAACTGTGACCCAAGGAAACTCAGGTAAATCAAGGCAGACACTATAGCACCTACACACAAGTGAAAATATCAGAGTGGGTCAGCTGTGGAAAATGAGGCGCAACCTAATGACATAGTCTCCAGCTTCAGGAGCTGGCAATCATTGTTTCTGTGTTTATCAGGAACAACAGGCCAGTCTGTGGGACCAACTTCAGCATCAAGCAGGGAGAGCACAGCTGGACCTCCAGGCTCAGAGACCACAGCTGGATCACAAGGCACACAGAGCACAGCTAGACCACCTGGCAAGGAGACCGCAGCTAGACCAGCAAGCACAAAGACCACAGCTGGACCACCAGGCACTAAGACCACAAAGGGATTGACCACAGCAGGACCACCAGACACTCAGAGCACAGTTACACCACCAGGCATTGAGACCACAGCTGGAACACCAAGCAAGGAGACCACAGCTAGACCAGCAAGCAAAGAAACCACAACTGGAACACAAAGCACGGAGACCACAGCTGGACCACCAGGCGGGGAGAACACAGCTAGACCAGCAAGCAAAGAGACCACAGCTAGACCACCAAGAAGGGCGACCACACTTGGAACACCAGGCACTGAGGCCACAGCCGGGGTGACTACAACTGGACCACCAGGCACACAGAGCACAGTTAAAACACCAGGCAAGGAGACCACAGCTGGACCATCAGACACCCAGACTACAGCTGGACCACCAGGTAGGGAGACCACAGTTGAATCCTCAAGCACTGAGACCACCCATCCTACCCACCGAGTAAGCAAGACATAGCCCTCTGTGGGACACTGTGGGGTCTAGTATATGCATTGTTGACTCCAAAGTGAGATCCTGAGAGCAAGGTCAGAGCACTTGAGAAAACATAGTAGGAAATCATGACAAAAACACATTTAAGGAAAACCCATGACAGAATCCATTTTACCCAGCTCTCAGTATGTTTTAAACCACATTCTTGCCAGGTATGGTGGTGGTAAAACTGTAATTGCAGAATTAGGGAGCCTGAAGAAGCAAGGTCACAAGTTCAAGGCCAGCTTAAGCATATAGAAGGATTTCAAAAAAGTCCAAGAGTACAAAAAATAATTACACATTTTTATAACATCATTTTTCTTCCCCATGGAACCAGTGGAAGAGCAGGTAGAGTTGCTACCACAAGCAGTAGTGAAAGCACACTTGGAAACACAGGTAGGGAAGAAACAGAAGCAGAGAGGGAACCAGTGTAGACACACATGCACTTGTGCTCTGCATGCAGTCAGAGACAGGATCCCTGGTGAACCCAACCATTGTCCTTATATATTTAAGTAAGGAGCTTGCACTCAAGGCCTGGGCTCTGTTTCCTGAGCTTTTGTGCTAAAGTCAAGCACTTGATCCATCGCTCCACTTTGGGCCCTTTTGGTAGGTAATTGGAGCCTCGTCTGTCTTTGAACACTAATTCTCAGAACTCAGCCTCCTGAGAAGTAAACCTTATAGGCGTGAGCCATGACTGCCCTTCTCAACCATTGCTACTTTGGTGATGGCCCATGAGTAGAAGATTAGAGAAAATAACTCTCTGACTCTCAGAGAAAGATTTTAGGATACAGTAAGAGTTTGGAAAGCACATACCTTCTTTTTTTCATTTACATGTTTTATTTGGAAATGTTTATCCACAACAGTGAAATTAAACTTTAGAGAAAATGGATATCATTAGTTAAGATCAGCTAATTGTAGAAGGGAGATATAAAAAGTATTTGCATGATTAAAGATCTGGGGAATTCCATGGAATGGGCCGCTTCACATGCTGTCATTTTAGTGATGTATTCACTCTACATACTTCCCAAGAATGTCACCATCCCTAAATAAGAGTACCTGTTTTCTTATTCTAATTCCTGATAGAGACAGAGGAATCAATAATCATATACACTTAGAAGACAAAAATATAAGTGAGAGGACTCCACTGGGAAAAAGAATAAACTGCATCACAACAAAACAGCAATAGACCCAACCATTGGGAGATAAGAAATCAAGAAACCTATGTGATAAATACATTTAAGTAAAATAATTTAGGGCATTGACCACAAAGTCGGTGTTCCATGACTGGATGTATCTACTTGAAACTTCAGTGAAAACTATGTGGTAAATATATTTCTATAATCAAAGGAAAAAGCAAGCCTAATTCAGGTCTTAACCATAAGGAAGCCAAACTGTGTTTGTAGCTTGCACTGAAAAGCATGCTCCCCTTGTGTTTCTCAGGGAACAGCAGAGCCAGGAAGACTAAAATTATCGCTTTCCATGGTGTACATCAAACACCCCTCTCTTTCTATGGAGTACAACAGACACCCACCTGATCAACTCAGGGAGGTGGTAGTGCACTTAATATGCAGGCAACGGAATCATAGGCCCTTCCTGCTCTCCCAGTGTGGATGGAGTACAAGCCTCTCTCCCTTATGTCTTCTCATAGCAGGAGCTGGTCTATGGACTCAGGTTCCCACAGGGTTTATAACCCTGAGGAGAATTGGAGTAGAATTGTCACTCATTGTTTTTATTTTTCACTTTCATAGGAGAAGCATGTTCATTGTTGTCACCTCTCATTCTGTGGTTGGTTTTAGGGAGCACGGTGCTGTCTGCAGCCTCCACCACTGCAGGCCCAGGATCCTCAACCAGACCAGCTACCACTTCTGCTAGCCACAGATCAGGTAAGGAAAAGGGAGAGACATTTCATGTGCAGGTTTTTAAGTGCATGGATGGTGAACTCTTTCATTCTCAGTTTATGCAGCATGGTGCCAATGGAAAGAAAGAGGAAGAGACTGGAGTTAAGAAGGGACCAGGTTCTGTAGCAACAGTGTTACAGGGAGAACAGGGGGTCAGGATCAGATGATGTTTCTATAGCCTTGTTCTAGCATTGGCATGCCTCAGTGTGCTCATCAGACATGATGATTCCAGGATTCAGGAAGGGTGTTCAGGATTCAAACAATGACTGCAAATTAACATCAAATTTGTAGGGGTCCTTCTGACATTCACTGAAACTACATTTGGGGTGGAAGGGCCCTAGGTATAATGAGTATTTCCTGCAAGTCTGTAGGTGATTCTGGAAACATATTGTTTCTAATTCACAGGATTCCAGTATCTTCTTATTAAAGCAAGTAAAGATGAAGTTTATTTGCCTTAGACAAGTTAACGTGTACCTGCTGACATCTTTAGAATCATATGTAATTTTAGGATCCCTTTTAGAAAGAGTGAGTCAGAAATGGCAAAGTGTACCTGAATATGTGACAGCTATTTAGAAGCAGACAATGTGACCTGTTGTTCTGTAGGACAGCTGTTAAATGCTTACTGTTTCCTGTGGCAGGCACCACAGGACCTGCAGCGGTTGAAAGTACTAGAGCCCCAAGCAGTGAACCCTCCACAGCTGAGGCCACATCAGGTGAGGGGAGCAGGGTTTGTGCCAGGCACTGCTTTATGTCAGCAGACAGCGTTGCTCATCAGGACCTGCCCATGATTAAGCCAAGTAGCTGGGAACACTGTGAAGTTGTACTGGGAATCAATCTCATGTGGGAAGAATGCTTTGTAAGAAAACCATCTCACCCCTATCCAAGAGCTACAAGGTCAAATTTTAAGGAAATATGTTAGATCAGAATGTTAAGCATATGCATGGAAACAGTTTAAGATCATCTCTCTTATGTTTGTAAAATACTAGATTTTGTTATGTTAGATTTAATATTTATATTAAATAATGGACCTGGGAATACTTTTTTTATTTTCTTTTTTTTTAATTGTGAAAATACTGTACAGAGAGGTTACAATTACATGGGCAAGATAGTGAGTACATTTCTTATCAAGCATTGTAGCCTCCTCCTTTGTTTACCCTTCCCATCCCTTCCCATCTTCCTCCTACCCCCCAACCTAATCCTCCCCCACGCCCAGCAAAGTTGTAAAGTTCGTTTTCGACATGACAACTTGTACTTCTCATTGTTGCAATGAGTCCACCAGTATCCTTATTTAAACGACTTGTTTTTCCCTTCCCCTCCACAAATTATACCCACACCAAATACAGTGAAAGCAGGGGTTATACTGTGGGGGAGGGACATACAAAGCAACAGAGAAATAATCTTATAAATGCTTTAGAAACAAATGCATGAATGAAAAAACATTTAAGTACATATCTTAGGGTTCATTTTCCTAACATCACCTTATCTGGCCGTTTCTAGTTGACTCATATATATACTAGATATTGCAAATAAGGCAAACCATGGGACCTATGTTTCTTTGGGCCTGGCTTACTTCACTTAATAAAATTTTTTCCAAGTCTTTCCTTTCCTAACAAATGGGGCAATGTCATTCTTTCTGATGGAGGCATAGAATTCCATTGTGTATATATACCACATTTTCTTGATCTATTCATCTACTGAGGGGTATCTGGGTTGGTTCCATATCTTAGCTATGGTAAATAATGCTGCAATAAACATAGTTGTGCTGGTAGCTTTAGTGTGGTCTTGTTTGTAAACATTTGGGTAAATGCCAAAAGTGGGATTGCTGGGTCATAGGGGAGCTCTATGTGGAGTCTTTTGAGGAACCTCCATACTACTTCGCAAAATGGTTGAACAAGTTTACTCCCACCAACAATGCAGTAAGGTTCCCTTCTGTCCACATCCCCTCCATCATCTGTTCTTATTAGAGTTCTTGATTTTTACCAATCTAACTAGGGTAAGGTGGTATCTCAATGTTGTTTTGATTGGCATTTGTTTTATGGCTAGGGAGGTTGAGCATTTCTTCATGTGTCTATTGGCCATCCTTCTTTCTTCTTCAGAGAAGTTTCTCGTTAAGTCATTTGCCCACTTATTTATTGGACAGTAGTATCTTTGAGGATTTGTTGTTTGGGAATTTAATTTTTTGAGTCTGACCTGGGTATACTTATATAAACATTTTTAAAATATTCATTGGGGGCAAATTGGAAATTCCATCAATTGTTTTGTCACACATTGCTGAGAAGCCCCAGTCAGAGCTTGATTCATGGGCCAACATAGGGTTTGGGAGTCTGCTGTCAACCAATGGAGTCGTCTGGAGAGATAAATGGGAAGAATCTGATATAACATGGGGAGACAGGTGTTGCCAGCATCAGAGGGTTCATGTGAGGTTCAGCATGCTCATAACAGGGGGGCACATGGTCACGTCTCTTTTTGCTTTTTTAAATCAGCAAGAACAGAAGTGCCTACCTCACCCACACCTATTGGCAAAGAAGCCAGCACCCTCAGAGAATCAAGCCCTGGAACTGTGACCCAAGGAAACTCAGGTAAATCAAGGCAGGCACTGTAGCACCTACACACAAGTGAAAATATCAGAGTGGGTCAGCTGTGGAAAATGAGGCACAACCTAATGACATAGTCTCCAGCTTCAGGAGCTGGCAATCATTGTTTCTGTGTTTATCAGGAACAACAGGCCAGTCTGTGGGATCAACTTCAGCATCAAGCAGGGAGAGCACAGCTGGACCTCCAGGTTCAGAGACCACAGCTGGATCACAAGGCACACAGAGCACAGCTAGACCACCTGGCAAGGAGACCGCAGCTAGACCAGCAAGCACAAAGACCACAGCTGGACCACCAGGCACTAAGACCACAAAGGGATTGACCACAGATGGACCACCAGACACTCAGAGCACAGTTACACCACCAGGCATTGAGACCACAACTGGAACACAACGCACGGAGACCACAGCTGGACCACCAGGCGGGGAGACCACAGCTAGACCACCAAGAAGGGTGACCACAGCTAGAACACCAGGCAGGGAGACCACAGCCGGGGTGACTACAACTGGACCACCAGGCACACAGAGCACAGTTAGAACACCAGGCAAGGAGACCACAGCTGGACCATCAGACACCCAGACCACAGCTGGACCACCAGGTAGGGAGACCACAGTTGAATCCTCAAGCACTGAGACCACCCATCCTACCCAGTGAGCAAGCAAGACAAAGCCCTCTGTGGGGCACTGTGGGGTCCAGTATAAGCATTGTTGACTCCAAAGTGAAATCCTGAGAGCAAGGTCAGAGCACTTGAGAAAACATTGTAGGGAATCATGACAAGAACACATTTAAGGAAAACCCATGGCAGAATCCATTTTACCCAGCTCTCAGTATGTTTTAAACCACATTCTTGCCAGGTATGGTGCTGGTAAAACTGTAGTTGCAGAATTACAGAGGCTGACGAAGCAAGGTCACAGGTTCAAGGCCAGCTTAAGCATATAGAAGGATTTCAAAAAAGTTCCAAGAGTACAAAAAATAATTACACATTTTTAAAACATCATTTTTCTTCCCCAAAGAACCAGTGGAGGAGCAGGTAGAGTTGCTACCACAAGCAGTAGTGAAAGCACACTTGGAAACACAGGTAGGGAAGAAACAGAAGCAGAGAGGGAACCAGTGGCAGACACACATGCACTTGTGCTCTACTACATGCAGTCAGAGACAGGATTCCTGGTGAACCCAACCATTGTCCTTTTATATTTAAGTAAGGAGCTTTCACTCAAGGCCTGGGCACTGTTTCCTGAGCTTTTGTGCTCAAGGCTAGCACTTGATCCATTACTCTACTTGGGCCCTTTTGGTAGGTAATTGGAGCTAAGGGTCTCATCAACTTTACTGCCTCGTCTGTCTTTGAACACTAATTCTCAGAACTCAGCCTTCTCAGAAGTAAACATTATAGGTGTGAGCCATGACTGCCCTTCCCAACCATTGCTACTTTGGTCATGGCCCATGAGTAGAAGATTAGAGAAAATAACTCTATGACTCTCAGAGAAACATTTTAGGATACAGTACGAGTTTAGGAAGCACATGCATTCTTTTGTTTTCATTTACATGTTTTATTTGGAAATGTTTATACCACAACAGTGAAATTAAACTTTAGAGAAAATGGATATCATTAGGTTAGTTACCCTCAGCTTATTGTAAAAGGGAGATATAAAAAGATCTCAGGACTTCCATGGAATGGGCCGCTTCACATGCTGTCACTTTAGTGATGTATTCACTCTACATACTTCCCAAGAATGTCACCATCCCTAAATAAGACATAATCCTTGGCCTCTAGAACACCTGTGTTCTTATTCTAATTCCTGATAATTCCTCATGTAGATTTAGATGACAAAAAAGTAAGTGAATGGACTCCACTGGGAAAAAGAATAAACTGCATCAGAACAAAACAAGAATAGACCCAACCATTGGGAGATTACAAATCAAGGAACCTATGTGATAATTACATTTAAGTAAAATAATTTAGGGCATTGACCACAAAGTCAGTGTTGCATGACTGGATGTATCTACTTGAAACTTCAGTGAAAACTATGTGGTAAATATATTTCTATAATCAAAGGAAAAAGCAAGCCTAATTTAGGTCTTAACCATAAGGAAGCCAAACTCTCTTTGTAGCTTGCACTGAAAAGCATGCTCCCCTTGTGTTTCTCAGGGAACAGGAGAGCCAGGAAGAGTAAAATTATCTCTTTCCATGGTGTACATCAAACACCCCTCTCTTTCTATGGAGTACAACAGACACCCACCTGATCAACTCAGGGAGGTGGAACTGAACTTGATATGCAGGCACCGGAATCATAGGCCCTTCCTGCTCTCTCAGTGTGGATGGAGTACAAGCCTCTCTCCCTGATGTCTTCTCATAGCAGGAGCTGGTCTGTGGACTCAGGCTCCCACAAGGCTTATAACCCTGAGGAGAATTGGAGTGGAATTGTCACTCACTGTCTTTTTCTCACTTTGGTAGGAGAAGCATGTTCATTGTTGTCACCTCTCATTCTGTGGTTGGTTTTAGGGAGCAAGGTGCTGTCTGTAGCCTCTACCTCTGCAGGCCCAGGATCCTCAGCCAGACCAGCTACCACTTCTGCTAGCCACAGATCAGGTAAGGAAAAGAGAGAGCCATTGCATATGCAAGTTTTACGCGCATGTATGGTGAACTCTTTCATTCTCAGTTTATGGAGCATGCTACCAATGGAAAGAAATAGGAAGAGACTGGAGTTAAGAAGGCACCAGGTTATGTGGCAACGGTGTTACAGGGAGAACAGGGGGCCAGGATCAGATGATGTTTCTACAGCCTTGTTCCAGCATTGGCATCCCTCAGTGTGCTCATGAGACATGATGATTCCAGGATTCAGGAAGGGTGTTCAGGATTCAAACAATGTCTGCAAATTGACATCAAATTTGTAGGGGTCCTTCTGACATTCACTGAATCTACATTAGGGGTAGAAGGGCCCTAGCTATAATAAGTATTTCCTGAATGTCTGTAGTTGCTTCTAGAAGCAAGATTTTTTTCTGATTCACAGTATTCCAGTATCTTCTTATTAATGCAAGTAAAGATGTAATTTATTTGTCTTAGACAAGTTAACGTGTACCCATTGACATCTTTAGAATCATATACAATTTTAGGATCCCTTTTTAGAAAGAGTGAGTCAGAAATGGCAAAGTGTACCTGAATATGTGACAGCTATTTAGAAACAGGCAGTGTGACCTGTTGTTCTGTAGGACAGCTGTTAAATGCTTACTGTTTCCTGTGGCAGGCACCACAGGACCCGCAGCTGCTGAAAGTACTAGAGCCCCAAGCAGTGAACCCTCCACAGCTGAGGCCACATCAGGTGAGGGGAGCAGGGTTTGTGCCAGGCACTGCTTTATGTCAGCAGACAGCGTTGCTCATCAGGACCTGCCCATGATTAAGCCAAGTAGCTGGGAACACTGTGTGTAGTCGTACTGGAAATCAATCTCAAGTGGGAAGAATGCTTTGTAAGAAAACCATCTCACCCCTGCCCAAGAGCCACAAGGAGATCAAATTTTAAGGAAATAATACTAGATCAGCATGTTAGGCATATGCATGGATACGGTTTGACACCATCCCTCTTATGTTTGTAAAATACTAGCTTTTGTTATATTAGATTTCATATTTAGGTTAAATGATGGACCTGGATATAATGTATCCATTGAGGACATACTGGAAATTCCATCAATACTTTTGTCACACATTGTTGAGAAGCCCCAGTCAGAGTTTGATTCCTGGGCCAGCATTTGGTTTGGGGGTTTGCTGTCAACCAGTGGAGTGGCCTGGAGAGATGTATGGGAGGAATCTGATATGACAAGGGAAAATAAGTGTTGCCAGCATCAGAGGGTTTATGTGAAGTTCAGCATGCTGATAACAGGGGAGCACATGATCACATGTCACTGTTTGCTTTTTCAAATCAGTAAGAACAGAAGTGCCTACCTCACCCACACCTATTGGCAAAGAAGCCAGCACCCTCAGAGAATCAAGCCCTGGAACTGTGACCCAAGGAAACTCAGGTAAATCAAAGCAGGCACTATAGCACCTACACACAAGTGAAAATATCAGAGTGGGTCAGCTGTGGAAAATGAAGCACTGTTCAGAAGTATCTAAGATGCAAGCTAATGGCCTAATCTCCAGCTTCAGGAGCATGAGTGGGCATAGCAATCATTGCTTCTGTGTTTATTAGGAACAACAGGCCAGTCTGTGGGACCGACTTCAGCATCAGGCAGGAAGATCACAGCTGGACCTCCAGGCTCAGAGTCCACAGCTGGACCACGAGGCACACAGAGCACAGCTGGACCACCAGGCATGGAGACCACATCTGGACCAGCAAGCACAGAGACCACAGCTGGACCACAAAGCACAGAGACCACAGCTACACCAGCAGTCACAGAAACCACAACTGGACCAGCAATCACAGAGACCACAGTTGGACCACCGGGCACTAAGAACACAACCGGGGTCACCACAGCTGGATCACCAGGCACACAGAGCACAGTTAGACCACCAGACACGGACACCACAGCTGTAACACCAAGCAAGGAGACCACAGCTAGACCAGCAGCAGGCATGCAGAGCACAGCTGGACCAACAGGTAGGCAGACACAGCTGGACCATCAGGCATTGAGACCACCTGTTCTACTCACACAGCAAGCAAGACAAAGCCCTGTGTGGGATGCTGTGGGGTCCAGTATAAGCATTGTTGACTCCAAAGTGAGATCCTGAGAATAAAGTTAGAGCACTTAAGAAAACATTGTCGAAAATCATGACAACAACACATTTAAGGAAAACCCATGACAGAATACATTTTACCCAGCTCTCAATAACTTTTAAAACACATTCTAGCCAGGTATGGTGGTGGTAAATCTGTAATTCCAGAATTAGGGAGGCTGAAGAAGCAAGGTCACAAGGTCAAGGACAGCTTAAGCATGTAGAAAGATTTCAAAGAATCCAAGAGTACAAGAAATAACTTCACATTTTTAAAACACCATGTTTCTTCCCATAGGAACCAGTGGATGAGTGGGTAGAGTTGCTAGCACAAGCAGTAGTGAAAGCACATTTGGAAACACAGATAGGGAAGAAACAGAAGCAGAAAGGGAACCAGTGTAGACACACATGCACTTGGGCTCTACATGCAGTCAGAGACAGGATCCCTGGTGAACCCAACCATTGTCCTTATATATTTAAGTAAGGAGCATTCACTCAAGGCCTGGGCACTGTTTCTTGAGATTATTTGCTCAAGGCTAGCACTTGATCCATTACTCTACTTGGGCCCTTTTGGTAGGTAATTGGAGCTAAGGGTTTCACAACCTTTACTGCCTAGTCTGTCTTTGAACACTAATTCTCAGAACTCAGCCTCCTGAGAAGTAAACCTTATAGGCGTGAGCCATGACTGCCCTTCTCAACCATTGCTACTTTGGTGATGGCCCATGAGTAGAAGATTAGAGAAAATAACACTATGATTCTCAGAGAAAGATTTTAGGATACCGTAAGAGTTTGGGAAGCACATACCTTCTTTTTTTCATTTACATGTTTTATTTGGAAATGTTTATACCACAATAGTGAAATTAAACTTTAGAGAAAATGGATATCATTAGTTTAGTTAAGATCAGCTTATTCAAAAAGGGACATATAAAAAGTATTTGCATGATTAAAGACCTTGGGAATTCCATGGAATGGGCCGCTTCACATGCTGTCATTTTAGTGATGTATTCACTCTATATACTTCCCAAGAGTGTCACCATCCCTAAATAAGACATAACCTTTGTCCCTATAGCACATGTTCTTATTCCAATTCCTGATAGAGACAGAGGAATCAATAATCTTATACACTCAGAAGACAAAAAAATAAGTGAAAGGACTCGACTGGGAAAAAGAATAAACTGCATCAGAACAAAACAACAATAGACCCAACCATTGGGAGATAACAAATCAAGGAACCTATGTGATAATTACATTTAAGTAAAATACTTTAGGACATTGACCACAAAGTCAGTGTTGCATGACTGGATGTATATACTTGAAACTTCAGTGAATACTATGTGGTAAATACATTTCTATAATCAAAGGAAAAAGCAAGCCTAATTCAGGTCTTAACCATAAGGAAGCCAAACTCTCTTTGTAGCTTGCACTGAAAAGCATGCTCCTCTTGTGTTTCTCAGGGAACAGGAGAGCCAGGAAGACTAAAATAATCTCTTTCCATGGTGTACATCAAACACCCCTCTCTTTCTATGGAGTACAACAGACACCTTTGTGTACCATCTGATCAACTCATTAGGTGGTAGTGCACTTGATATGCAGGCACCAGAACCATAGGGCCTTCCTGCTCTCCCAGTGTGGATGGAGTACAAGCTTCTCTCCCCAATGTCTTCTCATAGCAGGAGCTGGTCTGTGGAGCCAGGCTCCCGCTAGGTTTATAATGCTGAGGAGAATTGGAGTGGAATTGTCACTCACTGTCTTTTTGTCTCTTTGGTAGGCGAAGCATGTTCATTGTTGTCACCTCTCATTCTGTGGTTGGTTTTAGGGAGCATGGTGCTGTCTGTAGCCACCACCACTGCAGGCTCAGGATCCTCAGCCAGACCAGCTGCCACTTCTGCTAGCCACAGATCAGGTAAGGAAAAGGGAGAGCCATGGCATGTGCAGGTTTTTAAGTGCATGTATGGTGAACTCTTTCATTCTCAGTTTATGGAGCATGGTGCCAATGGAAAGAAATAGGAAGAGACTGGAGTTAAGAAGGGACCAGGTTCTTTAGCAACAGTGTTACAGGGAGAACAGGGAGTCAGGATCAGATGATGTTTCTACAGCCTTGTTCCAGAATTGGCATCCCTCCTTGTGCTCATCAGACATGATGATTCCAGGATTCAGGAAGGGTATTCAGGATTCAAACAATGGCTGCAAATTAACATCAAAATTATAGGGGTCCTTCTGAGATTCACTGAATCTACATTTGGGGTAGAAGAGCCCTAGCTATTGTAAGTATTTCCTGAAGGTCTGTAGTTGCTTCTGGAAGCAAGATGGTTTCTGATTCACAGCATCCAGTATCTTCTTATTAAAGAAAGTAATGATGAAGTTTATTTGCCTTAGATCAGTTAACATGTACCCGCAGACATCTTTAGAATCATATACAATTTTAGGATCCCTTTTTAGAGAGAAGGAGTCAGAAATGGCAAAGTGTACTTGAATATGTGACAGAAATTTAGAAGCAGGCAATGTGACCTGTTGTTCTGTAGGAAAGCTTTTAAATGCTTACTGTTTCCTGGGGCAGGCACCACAAGACCAGCAGCTGGTGAAACTACTAAAGCCCCAAGCAGTGAACCCTCAACAGTTGAGGCCACATCAGGTGAGGAGAGCAGGGTTTATTACAGGCATTGCTTTTTGTCAGCAGACAGCATTGTTCATCAGGACCTGCCCATGTTTAAGCCAAGTAGCTGGGAACACTGTGTGAAGTTGTACTGGGAATCAATTTCATGTGGGAAGAATGCTTTGTAAGAAAACCATCTCACCCCTGCCCAAGAGTCACAAGGAGATCAATGTTAAGGAGATCATGTTAGATCAGAATGTTAGGCATATGCATGGAAATGGTTTGAGACCATCCCTCTTATGTTTTTAAAATACTTGCTTGATGGACCTGGATATAAAGCATCCATTGAGGACATACTGGAAATTCCATCAATACTTTTGTCACACTTTCTTGGGAAGAGCCAGTCAGATTTTGATTCAGGGACCAACATTGGGTTTGGGGGTCTGCTGTCAACCAATGGAGATAAATGGGAGGAATCTGATATAACATGGGGAGACAGGTGTTGCCAGCATCAGAGGGTTTATATGAGTTTCAGCGTGCAGACAATAGGGGGCACATGGTCACATGTCACTCTTTGCTTTTTTAAATCAGCAAGAACCGAAGTACCTACCTCACCCACACCTATTGGCAAAGAAGCCAGCACCCTCAGAGAATCAAGTCCTGGAACTGTGACCCAAGGAAACTCAGGTAAATCAAGGCAGGCACTATAGCACCTACACACAAGTGAAAATATCAGAGTGGGTCAGCTGTGGAAAATGAAGCACTGTACAGAAATATCTAAGGTGCAATCTGGTGGCCTAGTCTCCAGCTTCAGGAGCATGAGTGGGCATAGCAATCATTGCTTCTGTGTTTATCAGGAACAACAGGCCAGTCTGTGGGACCGACTTCAGCATCAGGCAGGAAGATCACAGCTGGACCTCCAGGTTCAGAGACCACAGCTGGACCACTAGGCACACAGAGCACAGCTGGACCACCAGGCAGGGAGACCACAGCTAGACAAGCAAGCACAGAGACCACAGCTGGACCAGGAAGCACAGAGACCACAGCAGGACCACCAGGCACTAAGACCAAAACTGGGATGACCACAGCTGGACCACCAGGCACTCAGAGCACAGTTACACCACCAGGCATTGAGACCACAGCTGGAACACCAAGCAAGGAGACCACAGCTAGACCAGCAGGCACGCAGAGCACAGCTGGACCACCAGGTAGGGAGACCACAGCTGGACCATCAAGCACTGAGACCATCTGTTGTACACACCCAGCAAGCCAGACAAAGCCCTCTGTGGGGCACTGTGGAGTCCAGTATAAGCATTGTTGACTCCAAAGGGAGATCCTGAGAGCAAGGTCAGAGCACTTGAGAAAACATTGTAGGAAATCATGACAAGAACACATTTAAGGGAAACCCATGACAGAATCCATTTTACCCAGCTCTCAGTATGTTTTAAACCACATTCTTGCCAGGTATGGTGGTGGTAAAACTGTAATTGCAGAATTACAGAGGCTGACGAAGCAAGGTCACAAGTTCAAGGCCAGCTTAAGCATATAGAAGGGTTTCAAAAATGTCCAAGAATGCAAAAAATAACTACTCATTTTTACCACATCATTTTTCCTCCCCCAGGAACCAGGGGAAGAGTGGCTAGAGTTGCTACCACAACCACTAGTGAAAGCACACCTGGAAATCCAGATAGGGAAGAAACAGAAGCAGAGAGGGAACCAGTGGTAGACACACATGCACTTGTGCTCTACATGCAATCAGGGACAGGATCCCTGGTGAACCCAACCATTGTTCTGGTATTTTTATGGTGCCTGTCCTGGGGCTTTGGTTCAAAGGCTGGGCACTGTCCACTGTGCTTTTGTGCTCAAGGCTAGCACTTGATCCATCACAGACTTTACTGTCTAGTCTGGCTTTGAACATTGGTCCTCAGATCTCAGCCTCCTAAGTAGTAAAGCTTATAGGCATGAGCCATGGCTGCCCTTCCCAACCATTGTTACTTTGGTGATGGCCCATGACTAGAAGATTAGAAAAATAACTCTATGATACTCAGAGAAGTACTGTAGGATGCAAGAAAAGTTTGGGAAGTACATGTGTTCTTATTCTGGCTCGAAATAGACAGAGGAATCAATAATCATATGGACTTAGAAGACAAAAAAATAAATGCGAGGACTCTGCTGGGAAAAAGAATTAACTGTATCAGAACAAAACAAGACTAGACCCAACCATTGGGAGCTAACAAATCAATGTATCTACATGATAATTACATTTAAGTAAAATACCTTATGGCACTGAGCACAAATTCAATGTTGCATGACCCACTGGATGTATCTACTTGAAACTCCAGTGAAAATTAAGTAGCAAATACATTTCCAAAGTCAAAGGAAAAATCAAGCCTAATTCAGGGCTTAACCATGAGGAAGCCAAACACTTTGTAGCTTGCCCTGAAAAGCAGGCTCCCCTTGTGTATATATTAAGGAACAGGAGAACCATGTAGATTCTGAAATTCTCTCTTTCCATGTTGTACATCAGACTCCTTTGTGTACCACCTGATCAATTCATTACGTGATAGTGCACTTGATATGCAGTAACCAGAACCATAGGTCCTTCCTGCTCTCACAGTGTTGATGGAGTATAAGCCTCTCTCCCTGATGTCTTCTCATAGCATGAGTTGGTCTGTGGAGTCAGGCTCCCACAGGGTTTATAACACTGAGGAGAAGTAGAGTGGAATAGTCTGTCATTGTCTTTTTTTTGTTGTTGGTCGTGAGGCTTGACCTCTCGGCTTGGGCGCTATCCCTGCGCTCTTCAGCTCAAGGTGAGTACTCTACTGTTTGAGCCATAGCGCCAGCTCTGGTTTTCTACTGGTTTATTGTTGATAAGAGTCTCATGGCCTATCCTGCCCAGACTGGCTTTGAACTGCAATCCTCAGATCTCAGCCTCCTGAGTAACTAGGATTACAGGCATTAGCCACCAGTGCCCAGCATCACTCACTATCTTTTTCTCACTTTGGTAAAAGCAAGTTCATTGTTGTCAGCTCTCAATGTGTTGTTGCTTTCAGGGACCACAGTGTTGTCTGCAGGCACTACCACTGCAGGCCAAGGATCCTCAGCCAGACCAGCTACCACTTCTGCTAGCCACAGATCAGGTAAGGAAAAGGGAGAGCCATTTCATGTGCAGGTTTTTAAGTGCATGTATGGTGAACTCTTTCATTCCCAGTTTATGGAGCATGGTGCCCATGGAAAGAAAGAGGAAGAGACTGGAGTTAAGAAGGGACCAGGTTCTGTAGCAACAGTGTTACAGGGAGAACAGGGGTTCAGGATCAGATGATGTTTCTACAGCCTTGTTCCAGCATTGGTTCGCTCAGCGTGCTCATCAGACATGATGACTCCAGGATTCAGGAAGGGTGTTCAGGATTCAAACAATGGCTGCAAATTAACATCAAATTTGTAGGGGTCCTTCTGATATCCACTGAATCTACATTTGGGGTAGAAGGACCCTAGCTATAATAAGTATTTCCTGAAGGTCTGTAGTTGCTTCTGGAAGCAAGATTGTTTCTGATTGACAGGATTCTTAATTTTAAAGCAAGTAAAGATGAAGTTTATTTGCCTTAGACAAGTTGACATGTACCCTCAGACATCTTTAGAATCATAAACAATTTTAGAATCCATTTTAAGAAAGAGTGAGTTAGAAATGGCAAAGTGTACCTGAATATGTGACAGCTATTTGGAAGCAGGCAGTGTGACCTGTTGTTCTGTAGGACAGCTGTTAAATGCTTATTGTTTCCTGTGGCAGGCACCACAGGACCCGCAGCTGCTGAAAGTACTAGAGCCCCAAGCAGTGAACCCTCCACAGCTGAGGCCACATCAGGTGAGGGGAGCAGGGTTTGTGCCAGGCACTGCTTTATGTCAGCAGACAGCGTTGCTCATCAGGACCTGCCCATGATTAAGCCAAGTAGCTGAGAACACTGTATGAAGTTGTACTGGGAATCAATCTCAAGTGGGAAGAATGCTTTGTAAGAAAGCTATCTCCTTCCTGCCCAAGAGCCACAAGGAGACAAATTTTAAGGAAATCATGTTAGATCAGAATGTTAGGCACATGCATGGAAACAGTTTGAGACCGTCCCTCTTATGTTTGTAAAATACTAGCTTTTGTTATATTAGATTTCATATTTATGTTAAATGATGGAACTCGATATAAAACATCCATCAGGACATACTGGAAATTCCATCAATACTTTTGTCACACTTTCTTGGGAAGACCCAGTCAGAATTTGAATCAGGGACCAACATTGGGTTTGGGGGTTTGCTGTCAACCAATGGAGTGGCCTGGAGGGATAAATGGGAAGAATCTGATATAACATGGGGAGACAGGTGTTGCCAGCATCAGATGGTTTATATGAGTTACAGCGTGCAGACAGTAGGGGGCACATGGTCACATGTCACTGTTTGCTTTTTTAAATCAGCAAGAACAGAAGTGCCTACCTCACCCACACCTATTGGCACAGAAGCCAGCACCCTCAGAGAATCAAGCCCTGGAACTGTGACCCAAGGAAACTCAGGTAAATCAAGGCAGGCACTTCAATACTAACACACAAGTGAAAATATCAGAGTGGGTCAGCTGTGGAAAATGAAGCACTGTTCAGAAATATCTAAGGCACAACATAATGTCCTAGTCTCCAGCTTCAGGAGCATGAGTGGCTATGGCAATCATTGCTTCTGTGTTTTTCAGGAACAAAAAGCCAATCTGTGAGACCGACTTCAGCATCAGAGAAGGAGATCACATCTGGAGCACCAAGCACAGAAACCACAGCTGGATCAGCAAGGACTCAGAGCACAGTTGGACCACCAGGCATGGAGACCACAGCTGGAATACCAAGCAAAGGGACCACAGCTAGGCCACTGGGCACTGAGACCACAGCCGGGGTGACCACAGCTGTACCACTAGGCACGCAGAGCACAGCTGGACCAACAGGTAGGGAGACCACAGCTGAACCATCAAGCACTAAGACCACCCATTCTATACATGCAGCAAGCAAGACAAAGCCCTTTGTGGGGTACTGTGGATCCAGTATATGAATTGTTGACTCCAAAGTGAGATCCTGAGAGCAAGGTTAGAGCACTTGAGAAAACATAGTAGGAAATCATGACAAGAACACATTTAAGGAAAACCCATGGCAGAATCCATTTTACTCAGTTCTTAGTATCTTTTAAACCATATTCTTGCCAGATACGGGGGTGGTAAAACTGTAATTGCAGAATTAGGGAGGCTGAAGAAGCAAGGTCACAAGTTCAAGGCCAGCTTAAGCATGTAGAAAGATTTCAAAAAGTCCAAGAGTACAAAAAATAACCACATATGTTTAAAACATCATTTTTGTTCCCACAGGAACCAGTGCAGGGGCGGGTAGAGTTGCTACCACAACCACTAGTGAAAGCACACCTGGAAACACAGATAGGGAAGAAACAGAAGCAGAGAGGGAACCAGTGGTAGACACACATGCACTTGTGCTCTACATGCAGTCAGAGACAGGATCCCTGGTGAACCCAACCATTGTTCTGGTATTTTTATGGTGCCTGTCCTGGGGCTTTGGTTCAAAGGCTGGGCATTGTCCACTGTGCTTTTGTGCTCAAGGCTAGCACTTGATCCATCACAGACTTTACTGTCTAGTCTGGCTTTGAACATTGGTCCTCAGATCTCAGCCTCCTAAGTAGTAAAGCTTATAGGCATGAGCCATGGCTGCCCTTCCCAACCATTGTTACTTTGGTGATGGCCCATGACTAGAAGATTAGAGAAAATAACTCTATGATACTCAGAGAAGTACTGTAGGATGCAAGAAAAGTTTGGGAAGTACATGTGTTCTTATTCTGGCTCGAAATAGACAGAGGAATCAATAATCATATGGACTTAGAAGACAAAAAAATAAATGCGAGGACTGCTGGGAAAAAGAATTAACTGTATCAGAACAAAACAAGACTAGACCCAACCATTGGGAGCTAACAAATCAATGTATCTACATGATAATTACATTTAAGTAAAATACCTTATGGCAATGAGCACAAATTCAATGTTGCATGACCCACTGGATGTATCTACTTGAAACTCCAGTGAAAATTAAGTAGTAAATACATTTCTAAAGTCAAAGGAAAAAACCAAGCCTAATTCAGATGTTAACCATAAGGAAGACAAACTCTCTTTGTAGCTTGCACTGAAAAGCATGCTTCGCTTGTGTATCTGAGAGAACAGGAGATCCAGGCAGACTCTGAAATTATCTCTTTCCATGGTGTACATCAGACACCCTTGTCTACCACCTGACCAACACATTAGGCAATAGTGCACTAGATATGCAGTCACCAGAACCATAGGGCCTTCCTGCTCTCTCAGTGTGGATGGAGTACAAGCCTCTCTCCCTGATGTCTTCTCATAGCAGGAGCTGGTCTGTGCAGTCAGGCCCCCACAGGGTTTATAAACTTGAGAAGAATTGGAGTGGAATTGTCACTCACTGTCCTTTTCTCTTTGGTAGGAGAAGCATGTTGATTGTTGTCACCTCTCATTCTGTGGTTGGTTTTAGGGAGCACGGTGCTGTCTGCAGCCTCCACCACTTCAGGCCCAGGATCCTCAGCCAGACCAGCTACCACTTCTGCTAGCCACAGATCAGGTAAGGAAAAGGGAGAGCCATTGCATGTGCAGGTTTTTAAGTGCATGGATGATGAACTCTTTCATTCTCAGTTTATGGAGCATGGTGCCAATGGAAAGAAATAAGAAGAGACTGGAGTTAAGAAGGGACCAGGTTCTGTAGAAACAGTGTTACAGGGAGAACAGAGGGTTAGGATCAGATGATGTTTCTACAGCCTTGTTCCAACGTTGTTTCCCTCAGTGTGCTCATGAGACATGATGATCCCAGGATTCAGGAAGGATGTTCAGCATTCAAACAATGGCTGCAGATTAACATCAAATTTGTAGGGGTCCTTCTGACATTCACTGAATCTACATTTGGGGTAGAAGGGCCCTAGGTATAATGAGTATTTCCTAAAGGTCTGTAGTTGCTTCTGGAAGCAAAATTGTGTCTGTTTCACAGGATTCCAGTATCTTCTTATTAAAGCAAGTAAAGATGAAGTTTATTTGCCTTAGACAAGTTAACGTGTGCCTGCTGACATCATTAGAATCATATGCAATTTTAGGATCCCTTTTGACAGAGAGGGAGTCAGAAATGGCAAAGTATAGCTGAATATGTGACAGTCATTTAGAAACAGGCAATGTGACCTGTTGTTCTGTAGGACAGCTGTTAAATGCTTACTGTTTCCTGTGGCAGGTACCACAGGACCTGCAGCGGTTGAAAGTACTAGAGCCCCAAGCAGTGAACCCTCAACAGCTGAGGCCACATCAGGTGAGGAGAGCAGGGTTTGTGCCAGGCACTGCTTTATGTCAAAAGACAGCATTGTTCATCAGGACCTGCCCATGTTTAAGCCAAGAAGCTGGGAACACTGTGAAGTTGTACTGGGAATCAATCTCATGTGGGAAGAATGCTTTGTAAGAAAACCATCTCACTCCTGTCCAAGAGCCACAAGGAGATGAAATTTTAAGGAAATAATGTTAGGCATATGCATGGAAACAGTTTGAGACCATCCCTCTTATGTTTGTAAAATACAAGATTTTGTTATATTAGATTTCATATTTATGTTAAATGATGGAACTGGATATAAAGCATCCTTTGAGGACATACTGGCAATTCCATCAATACTTTTGTCACACATTGCTGAGAAGACCCAGTCAGAGTTTGATTCAGGCACCAATATTGGGTTTGGGCGTCTGCTGTCAATCAATGGAGTGGCCTGGTGAGATAAATGGGAGGAATCTCATATCACATGGAGATATAGGTGTTGCCAGCATCAGAGGGTTTATGTGAGGTTCAGCATGCTGATAACAGGGAGCACATGGTCACATGTCACTCTTGGCTTTTTCAAATCAGCAAGAACAGAAGTGCCTACCTCACCCACACCTATTGGCACAGAAGCCAGCACCCTCAGAGAATCAAGCCCTGGAACTGTGACCCAAGGAAACTCAGGTAAATCAAGGCAGGCACTGTAGCACCTACACACAAGTGAAAATATCAGAGTGGGTCAGCTGTGGAAAATGAAGCACTGTTCAGAAGTATCTAAGGCGCAATCTGGTGGCCTAGTCTCCAGCTTCAGGAGCATGAGTGGGCATAGCAATCATTGCTTCTGTGTTTATCAGGAACAACCGGCCGTTCTGTGGGACCGACTTCAGCATCAGGCAGGGAGATCACAGCTGGACCTCCAGGCTCAGAGTCCACAGCTGGACCACGAGGCACACAGAGCACAGCTGGACCACCAGGTGTGGAGACCACATCTGGACCAGCAAGCACAGAGACCACAGCTGGACCACAAAGCACAGAGACCACAGCTAGAACACCAGGCAGGGAGACCACAGCTACACCAGCAGTCACAGAAACCACAACTGGACCAGCAATCACAGAGACCACAGTTGGACCACCGGGCACTAAGACCACAACTGGGGTCACCACAGCTGGATCACCAGGCACACAGAGCACAGTTAGACCACCAGACACGGACACCACAGCTGTAACACCAAGCAAGGAGACCACAGCTAGACCAGCAGGCACGCAGAGCACAGCTGGACCAACAGGTAGGCAGACACAGCTGGACCATCAGGCACTGAGACTACCTGTTCTACACCCACAGCAACAAGACAAAGCCCTGTGTGGGGTGCTATGGGGCCCAGTATAAGCATTGTTGACTCCAAAGTGAGATCCGGAGAACAAGCTTAGAGCACTTGAGGAAACATTGTCGAAAATCATGACAAGAACACATTTAAGGAAAACCCATGACAGAATCCATTTTACCCAGCTCTCAGTATCTTTTAAAACACATTCTAGCCAGGTCTGGTGGTGGTAAATCTGTAATTCCAGAATTAGGGAGGCTGAAGTAGCAAGGTCTCAAGTTCCAGGCCAGCTTAAACATGTAGAAATATTTCCAAGAGTACAAAAAATAACTCCACATTTTTAAAACATCATTTTTTTCCCCCAAGGAACCAGTGGAAGAGCGGGTAGAGTTGCTAGCACAAGCAGTAGTGAAAGCACACTGGAAACACAGATAGAGAAGAAACAGAAGCAGAGAGGGAACCAGTGTAGACACACATGCACTTGGGCTCTACATGCAGTCAGAGACAGGATCCCTGGTGAACCCAACCATTGTCCTTATATATTTAAGTAAGGAGCTTTCACTCAAGGCCTGGGCACTGTTTCCTGAGCTTTTGTGCTCAAGGCTAGCACTTGATCCATTGCTCTACTTGGGCCCTTTTGGTAGGTAATTGGAGCTAAGGGTCTCACAGCCTTTACTGCCTCGTCTGTCTTTGAACACTAATCCTCAGAAGTAAACCTTATAGGCGTGAGCAATGACTGCCCTTCCTAACCATTGCTACTTTGGTGATGCCCCATGACTAGAAGATTAGAGAAAATAACTCTGTGACTCTCAGAGAAAGATTTTAGGATACAGTAAGAGTTTGAGAAGCACATGCATTCTTTTTTTTTCAATTACATGTTTTATTTGGAAATGTTTATACCACAACAGTGAAATTAAACTTTAGAGAAAATGGATATCATTAGTTTAGTTACCATCAGCTTATTGTAAAATGGAGATATAAAAAGTATTTGCATGATTAAAGATCTCGGGAATTCCATGGAATGGGCCGCTTCACATGCTGTCATTTTAGTAATTTATTCACTCTACATACTTTCCAAGAATGTCACCATCCCTAAATAAGACATAATCCTTGTCCTCTAGAGCATATGTGTTCTTCTAATACCTGATAGAGACAGAGGAATCAATAATCATATAGACTTAGAAGACAAAATAGTAAGTGAGAGGACTCCACTGGGAAAAAGAATAAACTGCATCAGAGCAAAACAACAATAGACCCAACCATTGGGAGATAAGAAATCAAGGAACCTATGTGATAATTACATTTAAGTAAAATACTTTAGGGCATTGACCAGAAAGTCAGTGTTGTATGACTGGATGTATCTACTTGAAACTTCAGTGAAAACTATGTGGTAAATATATTTCTATAATCAAAGGAAAAAGCAAGCCTAATTCAGGTCTTAACCATAAGGAAGCCAAACTGTGTTTGTAGCTTGCACTGAAAAGCATGCTCCCCTTGTGTTTCTCAGGGAACAGGAGAGCCAGGAAGAGTAAAATTATCTCTTTCCATGGTGTACATCAAACACCCCTCTCTTCCTATGGAGCACAACAGACACCCACCTGATCAACTCAGGGAGGTGGTAGTGCACTTGATATGAAGGCACCGGAATCATAGGGCCTTCCTGCTCTTCCAGTGTGGATGGAGTAGAAGCCTCTCTCCCTGATGTCTTCTAGTAGCAGGAGCTGGTCTGTGGAGTCAGGCTCCCACAAGATTTATAACCCTGAGGAGAATTGGAGTGGAATTGTCACTCACTGTCTTTTTCTCACTTTGGTAGGAGAAGCATGTTCATTGTTGTCACCTCTCACTCTTTGGTTGGTTTTAGGGAGCACGGTGCTGTCTGTAGCCTCCACCACTGCTGGTCCAGGATCCTCAGCCAGACCAGCTACCACTTCTGCTAGCCACAGATCAGGTAAGGAAAAGGGAGAGCCATTGCACGTGCAGGTTTTTAAGTGCATGGATGATGAACTCTTTCATTCTCAGTTTATGCAGCATAGTGCCAATGGAAAGAAATAAGAAGAGACTGGAGTTAAGAAGGGACCAGGTTCTGTAGCAACAGTGTTACAGGGAGAACAGGGGTTCAGGATCAGATGATGTTTCTACAGCCTTGTTCCAGCATTGGCATCCCTCAGTGTGCTCATGAGACATGATGATTCCAGGATTCAGGAAGGGTGTTCAGGATTCAAAATATGACTGCAAATTGACATCAAATTTGTAGGGGTCCTTCTGAGATTCACTGAATCTACATTTGGGATAGAAGCGCCCTAGGTATAACATATATTTCCTGAAGGTCCGTAGTTGCTTTGGAAGCAAGACTTTTTCTGATTCACAGCATCCAGTATCTTCTTATTAAAGAAAGTAAAGATGAAGTTTATTTGCCTTAGACCAGTTAACATGTACCCGCAGACATCTTTAGAATCATATACAATTTTAGGATCCCTTTTTAGAGAGAAGGAGTCAGAAATGGCAAAGTGTATCTGAATATGTGACAGATATTTAGAAGCAGGCAATGTGACTTGTTGTTCTGTAGGACAGGTGTTAAATGCTTACTGTTTCCTGTGGCAGGCACCACGGGACCCGCAGCTGGTGAATCTACTAGAGCCCCAAGCAGTGAATCCACAACAGCTGAGGCCACATCAGGTGAGGAGGGCAGGGTTTGTGCCAGGCACTGCTTTTTTGTCAAAAGACAACGTTGTTCATCAGGACCTGCCCATGTTTAAGCCAAGTAGCTGGGAACACGGTGTGATGTTCTTCTCGGAACCAATCTCATGTGGGAAGAATGCTTTGTAAGAAAACCATCTCACCCCTGCCCAAGAGCCACAAGGAGATCAACATTTAAGGAAATAATGTTAGATCAGAATGTTAGGCACATGCATGGAAACAGTTTGAGCCCATCCCTTTTATGTTTGTAAAATACTAGCTTTTGTTATATTAGATTTCATATTTAGGTTAAATGATGGACCTGTATATAAAACATCCATTAGGACATAATGGAAATTCCATCAATACTTTTGTCACACTTTCTTGGGAAGACCCAGTCAGAGTTTGATTCTGGGACCAACATTGGGTTTGGGGGTTTGCAGTCAACCAGTGGAGTGGCCTGGAGGGATAAATGGGAAGAACCTGATATAACATGGAGAGACAGGTGTTGCCAGCATCAGAGGGTTCATGTGAGGTTCAGCATGCAGACAATAGGGGGCTCATGTTCACATGTCACTCTTTGCTTTTTCAAATCAGCAAGAACAGAAGTGCGTACCTCACCCACACCTATTGGCACAGAAGCCAGCACCCTCAGAGAATCAAGCCCTGGAACTGTGACCCAAGGAAACTCAGGTAAATCAAGGCAGGCACTATAGCACCTACACACAAATGAAAATATCAGAGTGGGTCAGCTGTGGAAAATAAAGCACTGTTCAAAAATATGTAAGGCGCAAGCTAATGGCCTATTCTCCAGCTTCAGGAGCATGAGTGGGCATAGCAATTGTTGCTTTTGTGTTTATCAGGAACAACAGGCCAGTCTGTGGGACCGACATCAGCATCAGGCAGGGAGACCACAGCTAGACCACCAGGAACTGAGACCACAGTTGGACCAGCAAGCTTGGAGACCACAGCTGGACCACCAGGCACTCAGAGCACAGTTACACCACCAGGTGTTGAGACCACAGTTGGAACACCAAGCAAGGAGACCACAGCTAGACCAGCAGGCACGCAGATCACAGCTGGACCACCAGGTAGGGAGACCACAGCTGGACCATCAAGCACCAAGACCAGAGCTGAACCATCAAGCACTGAGCCCACCTGTTCTAAACACCCAGCAAGCAATACAAAGCCCTCTGTGTGGCACTGTGGAGTCCAGTATAAGCATGGTTGACTCCAAAGTGAGATCCTGAGAGCAAGGTCAGAGCACTTGAGAAAACATTGTAGGAAATCATGACAAGAACACATTTAAGGAAAACCCATGGCAGAATCCATTTTACCCAGTTCTCAGTATGTTTTAAACCACATTCTTGCCAGGTATGGTGCTGGTAAAACTGTAATTGCAGAATTAGGGATGCTGAAGAAGCAAGGTCACAAGTTCAAGGCAGGCTTAAGCATATAGAAGGGTTTCAAAAAGTCCATGAGTACAAAGTATAACTACCCATTTTTATCACATCATTTTTTCCCACAGCACCTAGTGGAGGAGTAGGTAGAGCTGCTACCACAAGCGCTAGTGAAAGCATACTGGAAACACAGATAGGGGGAAAAAAGGAGAGAGGAAACAAGTGCTAGACACACATGCACTTGTGCTCTACATGCAGTCAGAGACAGGATCCCTGGTGAACCCAACCATTGTTCTTATATTTTTATGATGCCTGTCATGGAGCTTTCAATCAAGGCCTGGGCACAGTCCCCTGAGCTCTACTTGGAGCTAAGGGTCTCACAGACTTTACTGCCTAGTCTGGCTTTGAACACTGATCCTCATATCTCAGCCTTCTGAGTACTAAAGATTATAGGCAGGACCCATGGTTGCCCCTCCCAACTATTGTTACTTTTGGGATGGCGTATGACTAGAAAATTGGAGAAAAAACTCTATGACACTCAGAGAAATACTGTAGGATACAAGGAAAGTTTGGGAAGCACTTGTGTTCTTATTCTGGCCCCTAATAGAGACAGAAGAATCAATTATCATGCAGATTTAGAAGACAAAAGATAAGTAAGGAGACTCCACTGGGAAAAAGTATGAGCTGTATCAGAACAAAACTTAAGACTAGACCCAACCATTGGGAGCTAAGAAATCAAGATACATATGTGATAATTACATTTAAGTACAATACCTTAGGGCAATGAGCACAAACTCAGTGTTGCATGACTCACTGGATGTATCTACTTGAAACTCCAGTGAAAATTAGGTAGTAAATACATTTCCAAAGTCAAAGGAAAAAGCAAGCCTAATTCAAGGCTTAACCATAAGGAAGCCAAACACTTTGTAGCTTGCACTGAAAAGCATGCTCCCCTTGCGTATCTCAAAGAACAGGAGATCCATGTAGATTCTGAAATTCTCTCTTTCCATGGTGTACATCAGTCTCCTTTGTGTACCACCTGATCATTAGGTGATAGTGCACTTGATATGCAGTAACCAGAACCATAGGCCCTTCCTGCTCTCCCAGTGTGGATGGAGTATAAGCCTCTCTCCTTGATGTCTTCTCATAGCATGAGTTGGTCTATAGAGTCAGGCTCCCACAGGGTTTATAACACTGAGGAGAACTGGAGTGGAATTGTCGCTCCTTGTCTTTTTTTTTTGTTGGTCGTGAGGCTTGACCTCTCGGCTTGGGCGCTGTCCCTGGGCTCTTCAGCTCAAGGTGAGTACTCTACTGTTTGAGCCATAGCGCCAGCTCTGGTTTTCTACTGGTTTATTGTTGATAGTCTCATGGCCTATCCTGCCCAGACTGGCTTTGAACTGCAATCCTCAGATCTCAGCCTCCTGAGTAAATAGAATTAAAAGCATTAGCCACCAGTGCCCAGCATCACTCACTGTCTTTTTCTCACTTTGGTAAAAGCAAGTTCATTGTCACCTCTCTATGTGTTGTTGCTTTCAGGGACCACAGTGTTGTCTGCAGGCACTACCACTGCAGGCCAAGGATCCTCAGCCAGACCAGCTACCACTTCTGCTAGCCACAGATCAGGTAAGGAAAAGGGAGAGCCATTGCATGTGCAGGTTTTTAAGTGCATGTATGGTGAACTCTTTCATTCTCAGTTTATGCAGCATGGTGCCAATGGAAAGAAAGAGGAAGAGACTGGAGTTAAGAAGGCACCAGGTTATGTAGCAACAGTGTTACAGGGAGAAAATGGGGCCAGGATCAGATGATGTTTCTACAGCCTTGTTCCAGCATTGGTTCCCTCAGCGTGCTCATCAGACATGATGATTCCAGGATTCAGGAAGGGTGTTCAGGATTCAAACAATGGCTACAAATTAACGTCAAATTTGTAGGGGTCCTTCTGAGATTCACTGAATCTACATTAGGGGTAGAAGGACCCTAGCTATAATAAGTATTCCCTGAAGGTCTGTAGTTGCTTCTGGAAGCAAGATTGTTTCTGATTCACAGTATTCCAGTGTCTTAATTTTAAAGCAAGTAAAGATGAAATTTATTTGCCTTAGACAAGTTAACTTGTGCCCGCAGACATCTTTAGAATCATAAACAATTTTAGAATCCATTTTAAGAAAGAAGGAGTCAGAAATGGCAAAGTGTACCTGAATATGTGACAGCTATTTGGAAGCAGGCAGTGTGACCTGTTGTTCTGTAGGACAGCTGTTAAATGCTTGCTGTTTCCTGTGGCAGGCACCACAAGACCCGCAGCTGGTGAAAGTACTAGAGCCCCAAGCAGTGAACCCTCCACAGCTGAGGCCACATCAGGTGAGGAGAGCAGGGTTTGTGCCAGGCACTGCTTTATGTCAGCAGACAGCGTTGCTCATCAGGACCTGCCCATGATTAAGCCAAGAAGCTGGGAACACTGTGAAGTTGTACTGGGAACCAATCTCAAGTGGGAAGAATGCTTTGTAAAAAAACCATCTCACCCCTGCCCAAGAGCCACAAGGAGATCAAATAAGAAAATCATGTTAGATCAGAATGTTAGGCATATACATGGAAACAGTCTGAGACCATCCCTCTTATGTTTGTAAAATACTAGCTTTTGTTATATTAGATTTTGTATTTATATTAAATGATGGACCTGGGTATACTTATATAAATTTTTTTGAAGTATTCATTGAGGGCCAAATGGAAATTCCATCAATGCTTATGTCACACATTGTTGAGAAACCCTAGTCAGAGCTTGATTTGTGGGCCAACATTGGGTGTGGGAGTCTACTGTCAACCAATAGAATGGCCTGGAGAGATGAATGGGAGGAATCTGATATGACATGGGAAATAGGTGTTGCCAGCATCAGAGGGTTTATGTGAGGTTCAGCATGCTGATAACAGGGGGACACATGGTCACATGTCACTCTTGGCTTTTTCAAATCAGCAAGAACAGAAGGGCCTACCTCACCCACACCTATTGGCACAGAAGCCAGCACCCTCAGAGAATCAAACCCTGGAACTGTGACCCAAGGAAACTCAGGTAAATCAAGGCAGGCACTGTAGCACCTACACACAAGTGAAAATATCAGAGTGGGTCAGCTGTGGAAAATGAGGCGCAACCTAATGACATAGTCTCCAGCTTCAAGAGCATGAGTTGGCATCGCAGTCATTGTTTCTGTATTTTTCAGGAACAACAGGCCAGTCTGTGGGACTGACTTCAGCATCAGGCAGGGAGATCACAGCTGGACCTCCAGGCTCAGAGACCACAGCTGGACCACCAGGCACTGAGAGCACAGCTGGAACACCAGGCGGGGAGACCACAGCTAGACCAGCAAGCACGGAGACCACAACTGGACAACCAGTAACGGAGACCACACCTGGAACACCAAGCTCTGAGGCCACAGCCGGGGTGACTACAACTGGACCACCAGGCACACAGAGCACAGTTAGAACACCAAGCAAGGAGACCACAGCTGGACCATCAGACACCCAGACCACAGCTGGACTACCAGGTAAGGAGACCACAGTTGAACCCAAAAGCACTGAGACCACACTTCCTACCCACCCAGCAAGCAAGACATAGCCCTCTGTGGGGCACTGTGGGGTCCAGTATAAGCATTGTTGACTCCAAAGTGAGATCCTGAGAGCAAGGTGAGAGCACTTGAGAAAACATTGTAGGAAATCATGACAAGAACACATTTAAGGAAAACCCATGACAGAATCCATTTTACCCAGCTCTCAGTATGTTTTAAACCACATTCTTGCCAGGTATGGTGGTGGTAAATCTGTACTTCTAGAATTAGGAAGGCTGAAGAAGCAAGGTCACAAGTTTAAGGCCAGCTTAAGCATATAGAAGGGTTTCAAAAAAGTCCAAGAGCACAAAAAATAACTACTCATTTTTAAAACATCATTTTTCTTCCCACAGGAACCAGTGGAGGAGCGGGTAGAGTTGCTAGCACAAGCAATAGTGAAAGCACATTTGGAAACATAGGTAGGGAAGAAATAGAAACAGAGAGGGAACCAGTGGTAGACACACATGCACTTGTGCTCTACATGCAGTCAGAGACAGGATCCCTGGTGAACCCAACCATTGTTCTGGTATTTTTATAGTGCCTGTCCTGGGGCTTTCACTCAAGGCCTAGGCACTGTCCTCTGAGCTTTTGTGCTCAAGGCTAGCACTTGATCCATCACTCTACTTTGGAGTTAAGAGTCCCAAAGACTTTACTGCCCAGTCTGGCTTTGAACATTGATCCTCAGATCTCAGCCTCCTGAAAGTAAAGCTTATAAGCATGAGCCATGGCTGCCCTTCCCTACCATTGCTACTTTGGTGATGGCCCATGACTAGAACATTAGAGACAATAACTATATGATTCTCAGAGAAATATTTTAGGATGCAGGAAAAGTTTGGGAAACACACGCATTCTTTTTTTCATTTACATGTTTTATTTGGCAATGTTTATACCATGGATATCATTAGTTTAGTTACCCTCAGCTTATTATAAAAGGGAGATAGAAAAAGTATTTACATGATTAAAGATCTCAGAACTTCCATGGAATAGGCCACTTCACATGCTTTCATTTTAGTGATGTATTCACTCTACATACTTCCTAAGAATTTCACCATTCCTAAATAAGACATTATCCTTGTCCTCTAGAGAACCTGTGTTCTTATTCTAGTTCCTGAGAGAGATAGAGGAATCAATAATCATATAGACTTAGAAGACAAAAAAAAATAAGTGAGAGGACTCCACTGGGAAAAAGAATAAACTGTATCAGAACAAAACAAGCCTAGACCCAACCATTGGGAGCTAACAAATCAATGATCCTATGTGATAATTACATTTAAGTAAACTACCTTAGGGCAATAAGAACAAACTCAATGTTGCATGACCCACTGCATGTATCTACTTGACAATTCAGTGAAAATTATGTGGTGAATATATTTCTATAATCAAAGGAAAAAGCAAGCCTAATTCAAGTCTTAACCAAAAGGAAGCCAAACTGTATTCGTAGCTTGCACGAAAAGCATACTCCCCTTCTGTATCTCAGGGAACAGGAGATGCAGCCTCTGAAGTTATCTTTCCATGGTGTACATCAGACACCTTTGTGTACCTTCTGATCAACTCATGCAGATGGTAGTGCACTTGATATGCAGGCACCAGAATCATAGGCCTTTCCGGCTCTCCCAGTGTGGTTGGAGTACAAGCCTCTCTCCCTGATGTCTTCTCATAGCAGGAGCTGGTCTGTGGACTCAGGCTCCCACAGAGTTTATAACCCTGAGGAGAATTGGAGTGGAATTGTTACTCACTGTCTTTTTCTCACTTTGGTAGGTGAAGCATGTTCATTGTTGTCACCTCTCATTCTGTGGTTGGTTTTAGGGAGCACGGTGCTGTCTGCAACCTCTACCACTGCAGGCCCAGGATCCTCAGCCAGACCAGCTACCACTTCTGCTAGCCACAGATCAGGTAAGGAAAAGGGAGAGCCATTGCATATGCAAGTTTTTAAGTGCATGTATGGTGAACTCTTTCATTCTCAGTTTATGGAGCATGGTGCCAATGGAAAGTAATAGGAAGAGACTGGATTTAAGAAGGAACCAGGTTCTGTAGTAACAGTGTTACAGGGAGAACAGGGGGCCAGGATCAGATGATGTTTCTACAGCCTTGTTCCAGCATTGGCATCCCTCAGCGTGCTCATCAGACATGATGATCCTAGGATTAAGGAAGGGTGTTCAGGATTCAAACAATGTCTGCAAATTAACATCAAATTTGTATGGGTCCTTCTGATATTCACTGAATCTACATTTGGGGTAGAAGGGCCCTAGCTATAATAAGTATTTCCTGAATGTCTGTAGTTGCTTCTGGAAGCAAGATTGTTTCTGATTCACAGGATTCCAGTATCTTCTAATGCAAGTAAAGATGTAATTTATTTGCCTTAGACAAGTTAACGTGTACCCACTGACATCTTTAGAATCATATACAATTTTAGGATCCCTTTTTAGAAAGAGTGAGTCAGAAATGGCAAAGTGGACCTGAATATGTGACAGCTATTTAGAAGCAGGCAGTGTGACCTGTTGTTCTGCAGGACAGCTGTTAAATGCTTACTGTTTCCTGTGGCAGGCACCACAGGACCAGCAGCTGCTGAAAGTACTAGAGCCCCAAGCAGTGAACCCTCCACAGCTGAGGCCACATCAGGTGAGGGGAGCAGGGTTTGTGCCAGGCACTGCTTTATGTCAACAGACAGCGTTGTTCATCAGGACCTGCCCATGATTAAGCCAAGTAGCTGGGAACACTGTGAAGTTGTACTGGGAATCAATCTCAAGTGGGAAGAATGTTTTGTAAGAAAACCATCTCACCCCTGCCCAACAGCCACAAGGAGATCAAATTTTAAGGGAATAATGTTAGATCAGAATATTAGTCATATGCATGGATACGGTTTGAGACCATCCCTCTTTATGTTTGTAAAATACTAGCTTTTGTTATATTAGATTTCATATTTATGTTAAATGATACACCTGAATATAAAGCATCCTTTGAGGACATACTGGCAATTCCATCAATACTTTTGTCACACATTGTTGAGAAGACCCAGTCAGAGTTTGATTCGGGGACCAACATTGGGTTTGGGGGTCTGCTGTCAACCAATGCAGGGAGGAATTTGATATAACATGGAGAAATATTTGTTGCCAGCATCAGAGGGTTTATGTGAGGTTCAGCATGGTGACAACAGGGGGCACATGGTCATGTCACTGTTTGCTTTTTCAAATCAGCAAGAACAGAAGTGCCTACCTCACCCACACCTATTGGCACAGAAGCCAGCACCCTCAGAGAATCAAGCCCTGGAACTGTGACCCAAGGAAACTCAGGTAAATCAAGGCAGGCACTATAGCACCTACACACAAGTGAAAATATCAGAGTGGGTCAGCTGTTGAAAATGAAGCACTGTACAGAAATATCTAAGGTGCAAGCTAATGGCCTATTCTCCAGCTTCAGGAGCATGAGTGGGCATAGCAATTTTTGCTTTTGTGTTTATCAGGAACAACAGGCCAGTCTGTGGGACCAACTTCAGCATCAGGCAGGGAGATCACAGCTAGACCTCCAGGCTCAGAGACCACAACTGGACCACGAGGCACAGAGAGCATAGGTGGACCACCAGACAGGGAGACCACAGCTAGACCAGCAAGCACAGAGACCACAGCTGGAACAGCAGTCACAGAGACCACAGCTAGACCACCAAGCACTAAGACCACAACTGGGGTGACCACAGCTGGACCACCAGGCACACAGACCACAGCTGGACCACCAGGCACACAGAGCACAGCTGGACCACCAAGACCGAGGACCACTGCTGGAACACCAGTCAAGGAGACCACATCTGGACCACCAGGCACTCAGACCACAGCTGGACCACCAGGCAAGGAGACCCCATCTGGACCACCCATCACAGAGACCAAAGCTAGACCAGCAAGCACTGAGACCACAGCTGGACCACCAGGCTCGCAGACCACAACTGGACCACCAGGCATGCAGACCACAGCTGGATCATCAAGCACTGAGGCTACCCATTCTACACATCCAGCAGGCAAGACAAAGCCCTTTGTGGGGCCCTGTTTTAGGCCCCGTATAAGCATTGTTGACTCAAAAGTGAAATCCTGAGAGCAAGGTCAGAGCACTTGAGAAAACATTGTAAGAAATCATGACATGAACGCATTTCAGAAAGCCCATGAGAGAATCCATTTTACCCAGCTCTCAGTATCCTTTAAACCACATTCTTGCCAGGTATGGTGGTGGTGAAACTGTAATTCTAGAATTAGGGAGGCTGAAGAAGGAAGGTCACAAGTTCAAGGCCAGCTTGAGCTAAATAGATGGATTTCAGAAAAGACAAATAATACAAAAAATAGCTAAACAATTTTAAAACATCATTCTTCTTCCCACTGGAACCAGTGAAGGAGCAGATACAGCTGCTACCACAGGTACAGGTGAAAGCACACCTGGGAACACAGGTAGGGAAGAAATAGAAACGGTGTGGGAGCAGGCAGTAGACACTCGTGCACTTGTGCTGTAAATGCAGTCAGAGACAGGATCCCTATGGAATCCAGCCATGGTTATGCTGGTGATGACCATTCTCCAGGAGACCAGAGAACATTATATTGTGAACATTATACTTCCTTAGTGGTATTGTAGAATGCAGGGAAAGCTTGGGAATCACACAGTTCTTGCTGTGCTTCATGATGGAGGAGGAATTGATAATACATTCAAGTTTAGAAGCGGTAGAAGGAGATGGGAATTGACTGGGAAAATGGATGAACTGGATCAAAAAGAAATTTAGGAAAGAATAGACCAGACCACTGGTGGGGGAAGGGCAACAAGTTAATGTTCCTATGTGGAAATTACACTTTATTTAAAAAAAAAATCTCAGGGCAATGAGCACAAGATCAGCATTACATGATTTACTGGGTTTACCTGTAACAACAACTCACGTGAGAATCTGAGATAGACACATTCACTTTGTTAAAGGAAATAGCCAGCCTGTTTCAAGTCTTATCCATGAATATTAGTGTCTCCTTCTGAACAACTAGCTTGCGCTGAGAGTTGTCGTTCTTTTCTTTTTAACAGAGTATATATTCTTTATTTTGTCTTATGTTAGCTACATTTCCAAATTTCAGATTTATTTAGTACATCTTATGACTTAGTTTATATTTTAGGCGTTTGAATTGCCTGATCTTTTCATGTAACCTTTTCATGTCCATTACAATTATAAAGGTTATGTACACAGCGGTTACAGTTATGCAAGTCAGGTAAAGAATACATTTCTTTCTTAGATGATGCCATCTTCCTCTCATTCTCTCCCAGCTTTTCCCTCCCGTCCCAATTTTCCACATAGTGTTTCCACACATGTTCCACTACGTTTCTACATAGCTCATTTTCCACATAGTGTCCAGTGAGTACCCCTAATGTATTTGTTCATCCTACATCTCTCCATTTCTGTACCCCCTTCCCCTCCCAAAGACAGATACATGAACAAGACAAAAGGAAAAGAAAACAAACAAAAACACCCAACAACAGACCTTTCTTAGTGAGCAGGAGATCCAATAGAACCTTCATAGTAAATATCTCTTTTCCATGGCGTAATCAGACACACATGGGGCCATGTGGGTCAGCTCATGCAGGATGCAATGCACTTGAAGTTCTAGGCACTGGAGTCACAGTCTCCAGTGTGATCCCCAGACTGGGTGTGATGCTCAGAATCTCCCATGTTACCCTCTTGCATTAGGAGCAGATCTGTGATACCTGGCTTCAACAGGATTTAGATAGAATACAGGGTTGGAGGGGGATGGGGGGTGGGGTTGAAGTCTTTCACTTTTTTTTCTACACTGTCAAATACTTATGGCATTGTTAGAATAACATTGATTAGCATGTAAATGGCCCCATCCCTCATTCTGTTCTTGGTTCCAGGGAACACAGTAGTGTCTGCAGCCTCCACGACTTCAAGCCCTGGATCCTCAGATAAGTCAGCTACCACTTCTGCAAGTGGTAGATCTGGTAAGGAAGCAAGAGAGTGCTTGTGCGTGCAGAGTCTAAGCCAGTGCGGTTCATTCTCTGTGTGTGGAGCATGTGTACAGCTGAAACAAAAGCAGAAGACGCTGTACTTAGAGACCTCCAGGTCTTACCAACAGATAGTATGGAGCACAGGAGGTCTGGATTTGATGATGTTTCTAGAATCTTATGATGACTGCAGGACTCTAAACCTAGAATGAATGATAGGCTGAATCTATCGTCGAGATTTCAATTTATACAACTGGGAGAAACACAAGTGAAGGGGTGGGCCAAAGGGGGGGGGTGAAGATGTTGAAGAGATGACACAGATCAAGGTGCATTGTATACATCTACTCCTTTGTTAAATGGCAAAAAATTCAACACATAACCTAAAATTAAGTAAGGGAAGGGTGGGTGGGAGGTGTGGGTGAGAATGTTGAAGGGGTGCCATTGATCAAGACGCACTGCGTTCACAGACTACTTTGTTGACTGGCACCTCCTTGGTACAACTACTGAAAGATGATAAAAGTATTTTTTAAAAATAAATTAAAACAGAGTAGAACCATGTTGGAATACATATGCTGAGCCTTTCCCAGACTCATTAATCTGGGGATCCAGGCATTATGAATACTTCATAATATCTGTACACTTGCTTCCAAGAGTCCTCCTGAATAATGTAGCACTTTCCTTCCAGTGTCTTTATAGCAAGCAAGTATGAGCAAGGGTCTCTGTATCCAAGAGGAAAATAGGTACATTGGCCATCTAAGGATCATGTATGGACTTACAATTAATTTTTGCAAAGATGCCCAGCAATAGCTGATAGTATATTGGAGATGTGGCACATATCTGGAAATGGCAGCATCCCCTTGTTCTTTTTTGAAAATTTCTGAAAAGGTTTTGTTTTGACAGAGACCCTGGAGCCATCATTTGGTGAGACCCAAAGTCGTGAACCAACACCAACTCAGCACAAGTCAGGTGAGGGGAGACTGGGGGTCCAAGATCAGTCCTCTTATGCAAAGGGAGAGAGTCTCATCAGAAACCTGCCTATGGTAGAGCAAAGTCATTGGGAAAAACTTCGTTGGTTTCCCGCAACCACCCCCCCCCCCCCCCCCGGGGATCCTTCCATTCACTTTGTTCAAGGAGAAAGCAAGCCTATTACAGGGCCTGTTCATAAGGTGATCAAACCTTGCGTGAGCTGAATCTCACATTATTGTCCCTCTTCTGAAGAATCAGGTTAAGTTGAAAATGCCATTCGTGTGTTTCTCTGTAGACAGTGAAAACTGTCTATGAAACTCTGCTAATGGTTTCTTTCTGTGGTGTGCATCAGACACACCTGGGACCTCCCCTGGAACATCCCATAGAGATGGCAGAACCCCCAGATCTTCAGGGACTGGAGTCACAGCTTCTGGTTAGGTTGAGGCTGGACCAGATACTCATTATCTCCCCCCCACCCCGCGCCCATCCCCTCCTCCTGCCTTGCCCTTCTAGCAGCAGGAGCCAGTCTGTGAAATCAGGCTTCAACAGGGATTAGGATTTTGGGGTTGAGAGGAATTGAAGAAAACTGTGTCACTTACTGGCTGTTTTGCTCACACTAGGAAGACCTCATAGTACTGGTAAAAGTAAGGTATGCACTGCCCTCACCTGTCATGCTGTTATTGGTTCCAGGGAGCACAGTGCTGTCTGCAGCCTCCACTACTGCTGGCCCCAGATCCTCAGCCAGACCAGATACAATTACTACTGGTAACCAATCAGGTAAGGAAAAGGAAGAGATACTGCTTAGGCAAGGGCTTAAGGGCAGGTGTGAACTCCATTTTTGGTTTATGTCCATGGAAAGAAATAGGAATGAGACTGGAGTTAAGAAGGGACCAGATTCTTTCTAACAGTACTATAGGGGATACAGGAGCCAG
This sequence comes from Dipodomys spectabilis, assembly GCF_019054845.1. Taxonomy (NCBI): domain Eukaryota; kingdom Metazoa; phylum Chordata; class Mammalia; order Rodentia; family Heteromyidae; genus Dipodomys; species Dipodomys spectabilis. Next base: position 7,942,974 of record NW_024870716.1, on the reverse strand, counting down.
GGTTAGATGATATTTCTACAGCTTTGTCCCAGCCTTTGTATCCCTCAGTGTGCTCATGGGACATGATGATTCCAGGACACAGGGTTCAAACAATGGCTGAAAATTACAATTAAATTAAAATACATATGGAGGAGTCCTTCACAGACTCCCTGAATCAGGACCTCTGGCAGACATGCTCAGGCAGAAGAAGTATTCCATTAAAAAGTTGTCTCAGATAAGTATCTTTGGATTATGAAGAACTGCATTCCAATATCTTAATATTACACAAATAAATGTGAAGAAGCTCATTTGCATTTAACTAGGGATGCATTTAACTAGGTATGATCTGGCATTTGTATCAAATAAAATTTTAGGGTCCATTTTTAGAAAGAGTGAGTTGGAAATGGCAAAGTATAAATGAATCTGTAGTCGATATCTTGAATCAGGGCAATAGTCCCTGCTGTATTTTATGAAAGCTTCTAATAAATGCTGTTTACCCTAGCAGGCACCACAAAACCATCCGCTGATGTAACAAGTAGAGCCCTAAGCAGTGAACCCACAGCGACCGAAGCCAAGTCAGGTGGGAGAGGTTGATGGTCCCAGGTCAAGACTTTTGTTGTTGTTGTTAGTTATGGGTCTTAAGATCAGGGCCTGGGCACTGTGCCTGAGCTTCTTTTACTCAAGGCTAGTGTCTACTATTTGAGCCACAGTGCTACTTCCAGTTTTCTGGTGGTTAATTGGAGATAAGAGTCTCACAGATTTTCCTGCTGCCTTCGAGCTGTGATCCTCAGATCTCAGCCTTCTGAGAAGCTAGGTTACAGGTGTGAGCCGCCAGTGTCCCACAGGTCAAGACTTCTGTGCAAAGGGAAAGTTGTTCATCAGACACTTGCCCATGTTTTAGCAAAGGAGTTAAGAAAACCGTGTGAAGATCTAGTGTAAATCAGTTAAGTGTGGGAAAAATGCAATTAGTAAACAAATTTTAAAGAAAAGAATAATTGAGCCAAGTATCAGGCAAGGATCATCAGAAATACACTGGATGTTTTTCTTCTAGTGGTGTAATTATATGCCGATAACATGAAGCCATTCAATTGACAGTGGAGGGAGACACATGCTCTAGCAGATGAGACAGAAGTGATCAAATACTTCATTCTAAGCATATTTCCACAATACCATTCATTCATACTAAACATTCCTAAGAGCACAGCTTTGCTGTTACTGCATGCTTGTCCATGATAGTCTCAAGAGTGGAAAGCAAGTACTTAGAATCTGTAGATTGTCACAATCAGCTTATTTCTATGAAATAAAGGCTAGTGCTATATTAGGGTTGACGAATGAAAAGTATCTCAATAGACCTTTATAAATGTTCTAAATGCATCAATCTAACACATCATAGAAATTTTTTACTCATTTTTGAAAAGAAAAAAAAGCCTTTCATTTCCATTTCCTGGAGTTCATTTTGATAAACATTATTTTAGATGATCAGGATAAATTAAAGAGATTAAATTAAAAAGATCATTAAGTATATCTCGAGTCAGAGCTCAATTCAGTGCCCGGCATACCTAAGAGTGTGGCTTCTGCATCTGCTGTCATCCAATTGGTTGATCTGGAGGAAGTCAACGAACCATACCTGACCATGGGAAGAACAACATTGCCAAAAGCAGAGGGTTTGGGCGAGGTTACACGTGCTGGCTATAATGGGGCAAGTCTTACATGCCCACCTTTTTGTCATCAGTAGGACCAGGAAGCCCAACGTCACCCACAGCTGGTACAATGGAAGCCAGCACAGCCAGGGAGCTAGCCACTGGAGCTACAAGCCCAGGAATCTCAGGTAACTCAAGATGTAGATGATTTAGATCCAAGTGTCAAAGCAGGACAGCTGTGGGGGAAAGAGAAGATAATGTTGGAAGAGATCTAATGTTCAAGATCAAATGTTCAGGAGATTTCAGCTTCAGGAGAGCTAGTGGGCCTTGTAGTCATTGTTAGCTGTGTTTACCAGGAGCAACAGACAAGTCTGGGGGAGCAAGCTCAGGACCAGACAGGGGAGCACACCCTGACCACTGACCATCAGGTTCTGGGGATGCTGGCCCTGCACACCCCACAGGCAAGCAGAACTCACTTTGGGGGGACTGTGTTAGAGCCTAATACAAGCTTTGCTGATCCTAAAGCAAGATAATGAGAATAAAATTAGGGCACTTGAGATAACATTGTAGGAAGTTACAATGAGAATGCATCTAAGAAAGGTCCACAGGATATTTTACATAGATCCCTGTATCTTTTGAACCATCTTCTTGTCTGGCATGGAGGTGCACATATGTAATCTCAGTCTTAGGGAAGCCTTAGGGGCAAGTTCAAGGCCAGCCTGTGATTTTGATAAATCTAAAAAAAAAGTACACCAAAAAACACCCAAGCAAACCAAAAACACCATTCTTCCCACAGGAACCAGTGGAAGAGCGAATACATTTACCACCACAGCTGCTGGTATCAGCACACCTGGAAAGCCAGGTATGGAAGAAGCAAATCCAGCCCAGCATGAGGTGGTAGACAGGAGTGCACATATGCTCCATGTGTAATCAGAGAGGGGCTTCCTGGGCAGTCTAGCTGCTGTTACTTTGGTGATGGTCCATGTCCAGAAAATTAGGAAAATACAACAGCTATTTTTTTTAATAACACTCTTTAAGAAGTATTGTGGAGTTGGGCACTGGTGTCTCAGGCCTATAATCCTAGCAACTCAGGAAGGTGAGATCAGAAGATCCATGTTTGAAGCCAGCCAGTGCAGAAAATTCCATGAGACTCTCATCTCCAATTAAGCAGCAAAAAAAGCTGGAAGTAGCACCAAGGCTCAAGTGGTAGAGTACTAGTCCTAAACAACAAAAAACAGAAAACAAAAAACAAAAAGCCACCACCACCAACAACAAAACACTCAGGGTGAGTGACCCAGCCCTGACATAGGACCAAAACACATACTGTAGCATACAGGAAGAGCTTGGGAAGCACACATTTCTCACACTTTAGTTCATGATGGAGAGGGCACAATCAATTTTCATACACTCTTAGAGATAAAGCATAAGCATGACAAAAATCTACTGTATGAAGTGGACCCTAAGATAATTAAAGAACAGAGAAGGGGTGACATCCAAAAAGAAATAGACTTGTTACCTAACCTAAGTAACAGTAATCCCTCTGTACTTTACCTTTATGACAATTAGAAAACAAAGAGTAGACCAGAACATTCAAGATTAAATGCTAATGTACGTACACAATTACTATATTTTATATATTTTTATTTTTTGTTGGTTGTGGGGCTTGAACTCAGGGACTAGATGGTATCCCTGAGCATTTTTGCCCACAGCTAGCACTCTATCACTTGAGCCACAGCTCCAGTTCTGGTTTTTGTAATTAGTTGGAGACTCTCACAGACTTTCCAGCCCAGGCTGGCTTCAAACTATGATCAGCTGTCGCCTCAAGTAGGTAGGATTTCAAGTATGAGCAACTGACTCCCAGCTTGCCATTTACTTTTATAGAATTGTTCAAAGCATCTGTCAGTCAGTGGAGGAAAATTTACAGTTAGTCCTTGATCAAAGAGAGGAATGAGCCAGGCACTGGTGGCTCATGCCTGTAATCCTAGCTCCTTATCCTTAAGGGGATAAGACCTGAGGATCACAGTTTGAAGCCATCCTGGACAGAAAAGGCCCCTGAGACTCTTATCTTCAATAAACTACTCAAAAAAGCCTGGAGTTGTGTTGTGGCTCAAGTAGTAGAGCACTAGCCTTAAGCACAAAGAAGCTCAGGGACAGCACCCAGACCAAGTTCAAGCCCCACAACCAACAACAAAAAAGAGAGAGAAATGATAAACATGAGCTGTGATATCAATTCTGGGGCTTGAGTTTGACTCTAAGACTTGGCTGTTAATTAGCTGGATGAACTGGAGCAGACCTCTCAGCCACATTCCATATATACTGTATAACAGCACCATGTAAGGGAAAATGAGTTGATTATAGTAAGTGTGTCATTTACATATTATATAAATTATTGGTTTGTGTATATGTATGTCCATGCATGTAAACCAATCCTGGAACTTGAACTCAGACTCAGGGCTTGGGCACTGTCCTTGAGATTTTTTTCCTCAAGGTTAGTGCTTTATCACTTGAGCCACAGCTATACTTAGGCTTTTTCAGCCTCTTTTGGGGGGAGTTTACTAGAAATAAGAATCTTACAGACTTTCCTACTCAGGCTAGATTTGAATTGTGATCTTCACATCTCAAAGCCTAGTGTTCTTGAAAGTAGACAGGATTACAGGTATGAGCCACAGACATCCAGCTGTATAATTTTTTTTATCAGTAGAAACAGAAGGTCCTACCACACCCACACCCAGTGTTCAAGAAAGCAGCACACCCACAGGACAGCATAGCACCAGAGCAACAAGCCCAGGAAACTCAGGTGAATCACCATAGCCTTTTGTTTACTAACATCAAAACAGATGTTATTACATAAGTGATATAAACATACAAGAAGTTGCAAATTTAATGACTATTCCATCATCCCCTTTTGCTAGCATGCAATGATACTGCTGCTACTATATTTTTAGGTACAATGGGAGGGTCAGTGGGAACAACCTCAGAAACAGGCAGAGAAAGCACTCCTGGCCCATCAGGCACTGGGGCCACAGGCTGTGCATACCCAGCAGTCAAGAGGATACTTCCTTAAGGGGTTGGGTGGGGCCTGATACAAGCTTTGTCAAGACATGAGGAAAACAATCACGAAATAAGAGGAATGTGACCAAAGGCAACACTGTAGGAATAAAGAAATGTCCACAAGACTCTTCTCTCCTATTACCTACCAAAAAACTACTTTAATAAGATTGTTGCCCATTAAGTGTGCTCACAGACCAAACATAGGTGGTCTGTTCAATAAAGGAAGAAAATATTTAGTGAACAACTTTCTGTGCATTAAGCAGCAGGCTTTTTCCCATTAGTAGTCAGTAGAGGAACAGAGGCAGCCATACCAGTGGAAGAGTACATCTGGAAGGACAGGCCCCACAGCCCACATGGAGTCCCCACAATAGACATTTGAGTTTTGTCCTCCAGATTTAGTCAGAGAAACAGTTATGTGGAGCATCTTGTCATTGTTATTTATGGAACTACAAGATCAGAAACACATCAGCAAATATTTGTGGTGCAGCTAATGTTATGTATGATACTGTGTGGCACGTGGGAAATAGAAGGGAAAGCACATATGTTCACCCACGTTTATTTTGGAACCATTGGAAAATAAATGGAGGCAAAGAGAAAATCGAAAGCAAGGCAAGAATGAAGTAGATCACTTGCAATCTGAATCTAAGAATATTTTAAAGAAGACAGGAGTTCATTCAGGGTTGGATATTGAATAATGCACATGATTTACTCCATTATGAGGGAAGAACATCTTTTTTTTATTGTGAAAATACTGTACAGAGGGGTTACAATTACATGGGCAAGATAATGAGTACATTTCTTATCAAGCATTGTAGCCTCCTCCTTTGTTTCCCTTTCCCATCCTCCCCCCGCCCCCCCACCCAATCCTCCCCGCCAACCTCCCCCCCACCCCCGCCCCCCGCACCAAAGTTGTAAAGTTCGTTTTCAACATAAGGACTTGTACATCTCATTGTTGCAATGGGTCCACCTGTATCCCTATTTAAACGATTTGTTTTTCCCCTTCCCCTCCACAAATTATACCAATATCAAATACAGTGAAAACAGGGGTTATACTGTGGGGGAGGGACATACAAAGCAACAAAGAAATAATCTTATAAATGTGTTAGAAACAATTGCATAAAAAAATTTGAATACATATCTTATGATTCATTTCCCTAATGGAACAATCTGAGTTGTGTGATTTGCTTAGATTAAGGATTTAATGAGAAAGTAATATTTCTAGGTAGAAACAGCCATTTCTTCTAAGTTTAAAGCAAGTGTAGTTCATGGAGCTCCCATGAAAGCACCTAATGTTATGTGATCTTTGGATGATCATTTTTCTGTGATCAATATCAGGAACCTCTGGAGCAGCAGCTGGAACAAGCCCAGGAGCTGCAGGTGGCAGCACCTCTGGAGAAGCAGGCACCCGAGCCACAGCTCCTGGTAAGTTCATCCAGGTGGACAAGAGACCTTAACAGTCCTCACCCATTCCATTTCGAAGCTCATATGGGTCTGTAAAAAACATCAATCTTAGCTGCTATTGGAACACAGGGTTGGGGAGAGATGAAGGAATTATGTCTTTCTCTTTTTCTTTTTTTGAAACTGCCAAATCACGGCTGAAGTATCATGCACCCTTTTACCCAACCTTCCAACATGCTCTTAGTTCTAGGAACCACAACAGTGTTTTCTGGCCCCACGGCTACCAGCCCTGGAGCTTCTGCTCAATCAGCCACAAGCTCAGCTAGCAGCAGATCAGGTAAGGACAAAGGGACAAATGCAATGGAGCCCGCATGTGTGTCCCCTTACTTGTGCCTGGAAGCTGAGGTACAATGGAAAGGAATTTTAAGACTGGAATTATCCATCCAGACTTCAGCAGGGACCAGAGATGGATCTATATCAGAGGGTGTTCTATAGTAACGGACATTGGGTAATGTCTGATTGTTAGAATACCTAAGGTATAATGACTTCAGGAGTCGCGTCTTTTGATCTTCTTGGGCCCAAATGTGGGAGGACACAGGTTTTGCCATCCTCTCACCAAAAGAAACCCACTGGAGACATTCAGTATAACTAAATAATTCTTCACACTGTACCTTGATCTTTGGCAGAATGTTGCAGGCTAAGTATTTTATAAAGGATCTAAAATTGGGCTGACAAGGTGGCTCAGTGGTAAAGCGCTTGCCTTGTATGCCTGAGGCCCTGGGTTTGATTCCTCAGCACCACATAAGCAGAAAAAGCTGGAAGTGGTGCTGTGGCTCAAGTGGTAGAGCTCTAGATTTGAGCTGAAGAGCTGAGGGACAGCGCCCAGGCCTAGAGTTCAGGCCCCACGACCAGACCCCCCCCCAAAAAAAAAAAAAAACTTTAAAGGATCTGAAATTTTCAGTGTACAGCTCAATTTCCAAAGCCCTAGGCTCAAATTTTGGAATATTCATCCAGTTGGATACAAATAAGATGATTTAACACATGAGTAGGTAGATCCTCAGACACAGGAATTCTAATGATTGGTCACATGTTTACTATTAATGTGTGGAGTAAGTCTGAAATGGAGAAGTATACATAAATGTGTACAAGATATCTAAAAGCAGAGTATACCATAATTTATTTTTCCCTAACAAAGAAACTGATTGGTTATGTTCGCTTTGACAGGGACCACAGAATTAACCATTGGAGAAACAACTAAATCCCCAAGCAGTGAGCCAACACCATCTGGTAAAAAGTCAGGTGAGTAGAGCAGAGAGCTCAAAGTAGGGGTTTTCTTATTGAAGGAAAGAGTCATACATTCCAACTCTCCTAATGGATGAAGTCCTAGATAGACTAGGACAGCAGAAGAATGTTAGTTTTGCTTTTATTGCAATTTCCACATGAAATATTAAATAAAATTGCAATAAAACAAAAATTAAAGAACTCTAAGAAGAAAGTCTGTATCTATTATGTCTACCTGATAGATAGATAGATAGATAGATAGATAGATAGATAGATAGATAGATAGATATCTGCAGATAGATATCTTTCCTTACCACTACTAGGGACAGACCAGGTAACCTAAGTGTAAAGCAGAGCATGCTGGTCCCTGCCCAACAGTGGATTTCACAAATGCCACTTATAGTATTTTTTCTAAATGTAGCATCAGACCTATTTTTATAAACATTAAAATGTACTATCTTAGCTGGACAATGGTAGCTCATATCTATAATCCTTGCTATTCAGAAGGCTAAGATCTAGGGATTGCAGTTCAGAGCCAGCCCAGGCCGAAAAGTCCACAAGACTGTTCTCTCCAATTACCTACCAAAAAACTACTTTAATAAGCTTGTTGCTCACAGACCAAACATAGGTGGTCTGTTCAATAAATGAAGAAAACTATAAGTAAATTGCAATTTTGGCTTGAATTCTCCCCCTGTCCCCTTGTAGAACTAGCATATATTCAAAACACAGCTGTGGTGTGTTTTTTTTTTCAGGTACAACAGGAGAATCCGTAACATCAACCTCAGTCTCAAGGAGGAAAAGTACACCTGGCCCATCAGGCACCGGGGCCACCAGCTCTGCACACCTCACAGGCAAGGCGGAGCCTCCTGAGTGGTTATGGTGGGGACAATACAATCTAGGGCAAGAGGCAATAAGTGATGTGAGAAATCAGATAACACTCTCAGAATCAATACCATGCAGAAACTAGAAATGTCCTATAAGAAGTATTTAGTAAGTAATCATTTATGTGCATTAAGCACTATTCTTCTGCCCATTAGAAACTAGCGGAGGAGCAGAAACATTCACCACCCGAACCTCTGCTGGGAGCACATCTGGAAGAACAGGTAAGGAAAGAGCTCTAGTGATATGGGATCCAGTTTGGAGACAGAGGTACTTGGTGCTCAAGGTTTAGTCAGACACACAGTTGCTTGGGGAAGTGGGGGAGCATCATAGCATTGTTACACTGACAAATGCATCCGAAGTTATTAGTGTGTACCTAATACCACATTAGATGTTGTGTGGAATATAGGAAATGTAGAGGAGCTTATCCGTCCCCTTACTTAAGTTTATTTGGGGAGCATGAAATGCATTCACATAGGCTAAAATGGCCAAATAAAAAGCAAGGTAGGAATGGAGTGGAACTGAATCAAAAAACTTATAAAGAAGGGAGCCCATTCAGCATGGAATAGCCAATAAGGTACCTAATTTATAATATTTTATAAAGGAAGAGCATCTTCAAGGAATTAGCACATATCAGAATTACATGCATTACCATAAGAACATTTATAGGTAGATAAACCTCGTCCGACAAGGTAAAGCAAGAATATTTCATGAAACTTCCAGGAAAGAATCTAGCTTTATGTCATCTCAGGCTGACAAGAGCTTTTCCCTAATCATTATCAGACACCCCTGGGGCACCATCTGGAGCAACTTCTGGAGCTGCAGGAGGCAGCACCTCTGGAGAAGTAGGCACAGGAGCCACAGCTTCTGGTAAGTTCCTTCCATCTGGCTGGAAGTGAGACCTCAGCAGATCCCACCCATGCCATCCTACAGAAAGCAGTGTTCTGTAGGGTGGGTTCTAATTTGTATTAGAGTATGAGGGTGAGAAAATAGGAAGCTGGCATGGGTTTACATGAGAAATTCCCTTGGTGTTTTCTCAGGCTCCTCTGGCACTTCTGCTCCCATTGCTTCCACAGCTACAACGACAGGCTCTACCACTGTCCTACACCCTGGTCTCACCACTCTTGGAGATAGAGCAGGTAAACTAAGTGTGGAACAGAGTGTACTGGTGTCAGGTGTACTTGTATGTGGTTATACTGTAATATCTTTGGTCCTTTTACAAGTTACCATCAAAACTGTATAGAATTCTTAATTATATGCTTTAACCACCTTGGCATGGTCTTCAGAGAAGATGAGAATACTCTTCCATAGAGGGGAGGGAATGTTCGATTCCATTGGGTGTGTCCTCAGGCGGTCTTTCATTGTGTCTCAGGAATAACCTTATTCTCTGTGGTTCAGCCTCAGATAGAGTGGCCAAGCGTCAAAGCTTTCCAAGTCAGCAGAGAGAATTTCAGGTCATACTGTGATTACTAAGCCATAAAACGCTTATGTCTACAAGCATTTGGGTACTCTTAAAATTTCTGAGTTTTCCTCCAATATGTGCTTCATAGTTCAGTTTTTGTTACCACCACTATGAACATTTGCATGCACTGCGAAAATAATGCCAGCTCTCTGAAGTTAACACAGGCAAGATTAGAACGCAGAATCTGAAATCCTAGAGCTATTTTTCTAAGTTCTGTGATCAGAGTCGAAGCTCACATTCTACGAAAACCAATGAGAAAACATTTCTCTTTGCACATCATTGACTAAGATTGAACTCTTGTCACTCACGAATAGGATATTGTTCTGGAAACATAGATAATGTGAAATAAAATAAGCTAGTTTGAGTTTACTGATGATACTTGTGCAAACAAATAGTTTTAGTGCCCCTCATGTCTTTTTCCTTGCATCCTTTTGCCTCTGTACAGTCAAATACACTGTACTAAATTTCTGCAGTCCTGATGCTACATTATGTGTTCTAATTGTTCTTTCTGGAGCACCACCACCTCTAGAAAACTTGTTAAATTTGCCCATTTCTACCCACTCTGGGTCTAGAGTCACAAACTGGTAAAGACCAGCAGATGTATGTGAACAAATCCTGTTGACAATTGGCACTCTTCAAGTAGTGAACTCTTTCTCTCTCATTTCCATTCCTTCTGGATTTCACATTCAACTTGAACCCTAGGAAATATGCAATGCAGAATGAATTTTTAAATATGTAGCTATTCAGAAATAGGGAAATTGAAGCTAGTACCTTATATGCATTAACTAAAACTTGAAATGTGTATGATTTTTCTTTTTTAAAGTATATATCTATTTTATGGTCTTCAAATTAGCCATAGATACACTTAGAAGTGCAAGCTATGAAACCAATTCTGGAGCTCAATGACTTGACGTTGATACCTGGACTTTGGTGTTGATCAACTGAATGACTTACAGAAGATTCTCAACCTTTTGATAATGGAAAGGAAAACTGTTCTATGTGATGTGACTATCATAAAGAGAAGGAGTTGATTGTAATGAAGACATTTTTGCACCATTCCTGGGGCTTGGACTCTCCCTGGGTGCTGTCCTTGAGCTTTTATGCTCAAATTTACCACCCTACTACTTGAACCACAGCCCTACTTCCAGCTTTTTGGTGGTTGATTGGGTATAAGAGTCTCATGGGCTTTCCTGCTCGATCTGGCTCCAAACTGAGATCCTCAGATCTCAGCCTCCTGAGTGGCTAGGATTATAGGTGTTAGCCACCAGAGCCCAGCTTAGAGCATTAAAAAGTATATATATATATATATATATAATTTTTGTTATATAAATAGATTTAGTTAAAAGTCTATCTTTTATAATTATATATACCATAATTTTTTTTAAAAAATCAGTCACAACAGAAGTACCCACCACCCCAACACCAAGTGCTGAGACATCCCAGGGGCCAGGCACAGGAGCCACAAACCCAGGAGGTTCAGGTGAGTCACCGCAAGTATTTGGGGTGCCAAATAAATGGGTATAAACATCAAAACATGTAGATTGTTAGAAACAAAAAAGAAAAACCAACAACATGATTACATTTTTGATTTTACTCTCTCACTACCCGGTTTCAGAAGTAGTCTATGTTGACACCACTTCCCCTGTGTTTTTCAGGTACAACCAGAAAATCTGTGGGACCAACCACAGGATCAGGCCGGGCGAGCACACCTGGACCGTCAGCCACTGGGACCACCAGCTCTGCAAACAGAGCAGGCAAGACAGCATCACGCTAGGGGCTATGGTGGGAGCTAATAAGTTTTGGCAAAAAAAAAATCCAAGACATGCTCATGGAATCGGGGGGAATGTGAGCAAAGGGAACATGATAAGAACTAATACTCTGATGAAACTAGAACTGTCTTGCACAAATACTTAGTAAATAACTAATGATATGACTTATTCTTCTTTGCATTAGGAACTAGTCGGGGAAGAGATGCAGCCACCACCGGAGCGCTTCGGGACAGCACATCTGAAAGGACAGGTATGGAATGAGTGTGGGATGCAGGCAGCAGACACTAGGGCTTTGTCTGAAGTATTAGTCAGAGGTGATGCTGGGGGACATGCTAATGTTATTAATAAAATTACAATATTAGATGATCGTATATTCATCAGATACCTGTGTACCCAATACTGCACTAGATGTTATAGAGCATATAGGAAATAGGAGAATGCACTTCTGTGCTTGACTTTTGTTTGGAAACAGAAATTATACTCACATCAGAGGAAAACACAAAATAAAAAACACCTAAGGAAATAGTAGAATGCCTAAACCTCACCTACTAAAAGGTATCTTATTATTATTTACTCTTTCCTGCTATTTTTTAGATCTTCTTTTGGACAGACACTTCACTGTTATTCCTTTAGTACACACTGTAGACATTTTTTGTAAGTCTATATTTAAAGTAGGATTTCCCGACTAGATGTGGTATCAATTATCATAAGTGAGACTAATTTAACTGTAAAGCAATAGGCTAAATTTCTTAATGATGAATAGATGTTAGTGAATGTATTGTCGTTATCATATAGATGAATAAAGGTAGATATATTCCATCTTAAAAAAAAAACACCTTAGGAATGAAGTGGAGAAAATAATGAACTCAGCTGGGGAGTTGAAGATGAGAAGAAATCCCTCCACATTGAATAAAGAGTAATATACCTGACTATGCCAAGGGAAATAGCACATAATCAGAGTCATATGACTTACTGAAATTCAGAATTGACATGAAAGTGATGTTGATAATCTAGGTAGATACACCATTTCTGAAAAGACAGAGCACGAATATTTTATAGTCCATCCATGAAAAGATCTAGCTTTATGTGATCTTAGACTGATAAGTTTTCCCTGATCAACACCAGGCCTACCTGAAGCAGCATCTGGAACCAGCCCTAGAGCTACAGGAGGCAGTACCACTGGAGAAGCAGGCCCTGGAGCCACAGCTTCTGGTAAGTTCCTCCTGTCTGGACATGAGACCTCAGCAGATCCCACCTTGTCACCCAACTTTGAATGATCATCTGCAGTCAGCCTGCAATGACAGGACAAGGCTGATGAGAACTTAAGGAACGGCCTTTTGCCTCTTTCTGAAACTCCCAAGTACTCACACAAATGGCAGGAGTACCTGACACACTCTTCCCGACATCTCATCCTGCTCTTTGTTCTAGGGACCACAACAGCGTCTGCAGGATCCATTACTGCCAGCCTTGGTGCCTCAGCTAGACCGGCCACAACTTCTGGTAGCAGCAGATCAGGTGAGGAGAAGTGATATACCAGATGGAGCATGTGGATGACATGATCCATTCATTAGACCTGGAATTTGGTGTAGAATGAATGACTCAAAAGAGACAGTGCTTTAGCAGGTAGTAGCCATAGTTCTGAGGGGAGAGAGTGTGTTCTGTAAAGTTGTCCAGTTGTTAGACTCAGTTAAGGTGCCCTCCCTCCTTTCTTTGTGCTGGTACTAGGGCTTGAACTTGGTGGCTGGGTGCTGTCCCTGAGCTTTTTTTTCACTCAAGACTAGCCTTTGATGGTTAATTGGAGATGAGTCTTATAGACGTTCCTGCCCAAGCTGGCTTTGAACTGTGATCCTTAGCTCTCAACCTCCTGAATAGTTAGGATTGCCCTAACTAACCCACTAATGCCCAGTGTGTTTGAGCTTTTAAAGCTATACATGTAGAGTGGGGACATGATCTGCTGTCCTGTCAGCAAAAGTAATCCACTAGACATTCAAGTACAAGCAAAGAATACTTCACATGGAACCTAGGCCTCTGGCAGGAGGAACAGGCATTTTTATGTTATAAAGGATCTGAGTTTTTCCAAAGTAAAACCCAGTTTCCAAAGGACTAGGCTCAAATTTAGCAATATTCAACGAGTGTGATAAATCATCTTACTTGTTTTCAACAAGTAGATCATCAGACTCAGAAATTCTAGTGATGGGGCCACATTTTACTGTGAATATGTTGAGTGAGTGAGTCAGAAAAAGAGAAATGTGAATAAACACATAAGTGTGAATGAATATATAAATGTAAAATATGAATGTGAATGGATAACTAACTGTACATGGTTATATTTAAAAGCTCAGAGGAGCATGATTTGTTTTTCTGATCCTGGGGGTTGAACTCAAGCCCTGGGTACTATCCTTGAGCTTTCCACTCAAGGTTAGCATTCTACCACTTGAGCCACGCCTCCAGTCTAGTATTTTGGTGATTTATTGGAGATAAGAGCTGTAAGGGCTGGCTTTAAACCATGATCCTGAGATCTCAGCCTCCTTAGAAGCTAGGATTACAGGCGTGAGCCACCAGCGCCCTGCTTAAGGGAGGAGCATCCATGGGTCACTTTGTCAGAGACCACAGGGCCATTCATTGGTGAAACAACTAGGTCCCCAGCCAGTGAACCAGCACCATCTGAAGACAAGTTGGGTGAGCAATGGAGGATGTTCAGATATGATACACTTTATTGACTGATGTGTCAGAACTCTTTTTAAAGCAGAATATCTGAGAACAATATAGGTAGGCCTAGGTGACACCAGAAGGAATGTATACTATATCTCTGGGAAAAAAGGCAATAAAATAAAACTAAATATCAACAAAATGTTATCAAGACAACAGTATAGCGAGTTCTGCAGAGAGTCTTTGGATTCCTTTATTCTGTTTTCAACCACTGTATCGTTGTTCATGTGTACCTTAGGTGAGAATTTCCTTTGGTGTTTTCTCAGGTTCTACTGGAACTTCTCTTCCCCTCTCTTCCACGGCTGCATCTACAAGCAGCATACCTGTTCAGAGCCCTGGTCTCACCAGCACTGGGGGTACAGCAGGTAAACTGTGTAACAAACTAAATCCTTCCCAGTCAAGCATCTGATGTCAGAAATGCTGTGCCTATCTACATTGTCAAATATGATATCAGGTTTATTCTTTGTAAGGATTAAAATTTATCTTCAGGGCTGGGAAGGTGGCTCAGTGGTAGAGCGCTTGCCTTGCATGCATGAGGCCCTGGGTTCGATTCCTCAGCACCACATAAGCAAAAAGAAAAAAGCCATAAGTGGCGCTGTGGCTCAAGTGGTAGAGCGCTGGCCTTGAGCTGAAGAGCTGAGGGACAGCACCCAGGCCCAGAGTTCAGGCCCCACGATCAGACTCCCCCCCCCCAAAAAAAAAATTATCTTCAGCCTTTTCACAGATTACTTTGGTGGTATTTGCAATTTTACAATAATATGCTCTGATTCTCCTGAGAGTCAGAGGTCACCCTACTGTCTTTCAGTCAGGATTTTCTTTTTTATTTGCCTTTTCGGAGACAGCTGGAGAGTCACCAGCTGTAACCACAGCAACAAATAATGCAGATACGAATGACACAGTCTTCAGGGAAGTTGAGGACATGTAATGGGTCAATGTTCTATTCTATGGGGATTTTCCCAGGCCTCCATTGCACCCCGAGGTCACAAATTGATAGAATGGCATCTGGCAGGCATAAGAGAACAAGTTCTCTTGGTAAATGATGCTCTTCAAAGCCGAGAACCTCAGCTCTCTCATTTCCACTCTTCTTGGATTCCCTGCCCAGATCGCATGTTAGGATACATACAAAGCAGTGTGAACATCAAAAACAATTACTCAGGAGCAGAAGGAATCAAAGTAGGACCTGACAAATACTGAATACATTGAGTTTTGTAAGCTTTCCCTTTTTAAAATCCATTTTTGTCCTGTTACTTTTCTAGTGTTATTCAAAGCATCAATCAGGTTATAACTGAAATTTTGCAAAAGTAGTCTTTTGCTCTGGACTATTTGAGAAGCCCAGACTGTGGTGTGGATGCTGAGCCTGAACCACTAGAGTGCTGTGACTCCTGACTCCTGCTGACCCCTGCTGACCCCTGCTGACCTGGAGCAGGGCTCTCAGTCATCCTTCATGCATGGAGAGAATAGCATAGAGCGCCTAAGAGGATGCTCATTGGTGAGCTGAGGGGAGGGTAATCACATGACATCTTTGTTTTCTCAGTGGGAACCAGTAGTCCCCCTCTTGCCACACCTACTGCTGAGGAAGTCAGCACAGCCAGGGCAGCAGGCACTGGGACCACAAGCCCAGGACACTCAGGTGAGTCACCACAGGTACTTGGGGCCCAATTGATGAGTACACTCATCAAAATAGGCAGGTTGTGTGATCAATGATGAAGACATACTGGGAGATTTCCATTTTCACTTGTATCTCCCACTATGCCCGTCATAAATCTAGCTTGTGTTGGAAGCCTTGCTGCTGTGTTTTTCAGGTACAACAAGAGAGTCAGTGGGAGCAAGCTCAGCATCAGGCCGGGCCAGCACACCTGGATCCTCAGCCACCAGGGCCCCCAGCTCTGCACACCCCACAGGTAAGACTGAGTCATACTGGGGGTGGTTGTGTGTTCTAACACAAGTTTTGAGAAAATGAGTAAAGGTGATTGTACAGTCAGGGAAATGTGACCGAAGACAGCATGGTAGGAATGAATGCCATTCACTAAATAACTCCTCATAAGCCTGAAGCACTGTTCCTGTTCCCATTAGGAACTAGTGGCAGAGCAGTTGCAGCCACCACCGGAGCCCCTGGGGACATCACATCTGGAAGGACAGGTATGGAATGAACTTAACACACCATGGGGGCAGAGAGAAGACACATGAACACTTTGTGCTCAAGACTTGGCCAGATATAGTTACCTAGAATGTACCAATCTTGTTAATCTAATGATAAGGATCAGAATCTCATCAACAGATAATTGTTGTGTACCTAATAATGTGTTAGATGCTGTGTAGGATATAGGAAAATGTAGCAGAGGGTTTATGTTTTCTTAACTTTATTGATGAATCTTTGAAAATCATATTCATATATGATGTAAAAGGTAGAATAAAATGAAAGGTAGAATGGATGTGTTCTGAAGATTCAGCTTGTGTTAAAGAAGAAAAACCATGCAGTGTTTCCTATTGAATCTTCTACCAGAGTGTTACCTACATACACTATTATGAATGAAGATTATTTTAATATAATCTCCACAAAATGAAAACCACGTGATGTGTAGAGGTCAAGAATCCAAAACAATAGTGCTATTCATAGGTAAATAACACCCATATCTGCAAGGGTAAATCAAGAACACTGCATAGAATGGAAAGGACGCTTCAGAGATGTACTTTAAAAGTTAGCAATGACCAGAAATGGGGATGGAGGGGAGGGAAAAGAGGAGAGAAGAGCCATCCCCCCCCAAAATATTCACCTACTTTGTATTCTTTGTATTTCCTTGTCAACTATTTTAGCTATTTTGTAGAACATTCCAGTTAGACATTTCATATTTAATATTATACCTATTGGTTTTTACTGCTAATGTAGTATTTGTGCTATGAGCATTAATTTTTTTTTACTATGTGTTAGAAGGTGTTTTGTAATGTTGCCAATAGCTTCAAGAATAAACAATGTGATGCCATGATTATTTCAGGAGCCCTCTCTTGGAACTTCTGAAGCTACAGGGTGTGTGTGTGTGTGTGTGTGTGTGTGTGTGTAAATATAATCCACTAAAGACATACTCCTAATATAAGTAATGAATCTTTCTCACTAAACATAGGTCTTTGACTTAAGATAGTCTTAAAGAATCAGAACTCTTAAAAATAAAAAATACAAAGCCGGGCACTGGTGGCTCACGCCTGTAATCCTAGCTACTCAGGAGGCTGAGATCTGAGGATCGCGGTTCAAAGCCAGCCCGGGCAGGAGAGACCGTGAGACTCCTATCTCCAATAAACCACCAGAAAACCGGAAGTGGCGCTGTAGCTCAAGTAGTAGAGCGCTCGCCTTGAGCTGAAGAGCTGAGGGACAGCGCCCAGGCCCAGAGTTCAAGCTCCACGACCGACAAAAAATAAAAAATAAAAAATACAGAAATCACCAATATTCGGTAAAGTATCAAAATATGCAGCCATGTTTCCAAAGGAATAACGGGTTCCAATTTTGAAATATTAAAAGAGTATGATAAAGAACTTTATTCAACTCTAGCTAATCCAACACAGGCTTTTTAATGATAGGAATTCACCTTAACACCAATATCCTCAAAGGAGGATTCAGCAAGGAAACACGTAATTGAATATGTGAAATACATTTAAATTCAGCGTGTTCCATGGTTTGTTGCACTTGCTCAAATATCTGACTCATGCATGGAGACTGTTGACTTTGAAGGGACCCCAGGGCTGTCCACTGCTGAAACAACTGGATCCTCTGCAGAGAGCCAGCAACACCTGAGGACAAGTCAGGGAAGAGGATGTTCAGCAGCTTTGCCTTTTCATCCAAGACATCATGTTTCATAGGACTCAGCTTATTTGACAACCGACTGAGATAAACGTGTCCACACCTAGATGACACAGTATGCATGCATACACATGATTTTTTTTAATGCAACAAAAGCAAAACCAAGTATTGGATAAAGTTGTAGTCTAACAATGCTGTAAGGAGCTCTAGGAGAAGAGTTTACAGATACTTTTTGTTATTTTCCCTATTACGAATTATAACACATTGTTCCTATTGCTGGGAACGTGCCTATGGATTGTAGATGAGAAGTGCCTTTGCTTTTCCTCAGGCTCCACTGGAAGTTCTGTTGCCATCGTGTCCACAGCTAGAACGACAGGCAGCACAGCAGTCGCAAGCCCTGGCCTCACCAGCACTGTGAGCAGAGCAGGTAAACCCAGTGTGACACAGGTGCACTGGTCACAGTCTACTTGCAAGTTTCAGAAGTGCCATTCACATGTGTTTCCACATGCTGTGTCAGATGTGTTCATTACATAGATTGAAATATGTCTTTATTCCTATTACAAATCAGTATCATGATGTATATAAAGTTAGACATGCATGCCTTCCTCCCCTAAAGTGTCAGTGGAGGTCATACCTTTCTTTTTTTTTTTTTATTGTGAAAATACTGTACAGAGGGGTTACAATTACATGGGCAAGATAATGAGTACATGTCTTATCAAGCATTGTAGCCTCCTCCTTTGATTCCCCTTCTCATCCCTTCCCATCCTTCCCCCACCCCCTCCACCCAATTCTCCTCCCCCCTGCCCCCCCACCAAAGTTGTAAAGTTCATTTCGACATAATGACTTGTACATCTCATTGTGGCAATGGGTCCACCTGTATCCCTATTTAAATGATTTTTTTCCCTTCCCCGCGACAAATTATACCGACATCAAATACAGTGAAAGCAGGGGTTATACTATGGGGGAGGGACATACAAAGCAACAAAGAAATAATCTTATAAATGTGTTAGAAACAATCACATGAAAGAAAAAAAAACATTTGAATACATATCTTAGGGTTCATTTCCCTAACATCAACTTATCTGACCTTTTCTGCTTGACTCAGACATATACTAGTTATTGCAAATAAGGGAAACCATGGGACCTATGTTTCTTTGGGCCTGGCTTACTTCACTTAATATAATTTTTTCCAAGTCTTTCCATTTCCTAACAAATGGGGCAATGTCATTCTTTCTGATGGAGGCATAGAATTCCATTGTGTATATATACCACATTTATTTGATCCATTCATCTACTGAGGGGCATCTGGGTTGGTTCCATATCTTAGCTATAGTAAATAATGCTGCAATAAACATAGACATGCTGTTAGCTTTATTGTGGTCTTGTTTGTGAACATTTGGGTAAATGCCCAAAAGTGGGATTGCTGGGTCATAGGGAAGCTGTATGTGGAGTCTTTTGAGGAACCTCCATACTGCTTTGCAAAGTGGTTGAACAAGTTTACACTCCCACCAACAATGCAGAAAGGTTCCCTTTTGGTCACATCCCCTCCAGCATCTGTTGTTATTAGAGTTCTTGATTATAGCCATTCTAACTGGGGTGAGGTGGTATCTCAATGTTGTTTTGATTTGCATTTCTTTTATGGCTAGGGAGGTTGAGCATTTCTTCATGTGTCTGTTGGCCATCCTTCTTTCCTCTTCAGAGAAGTCTCTCTTTAAGTCTTTAGCCCACTTATTTATTGGGCAGTTGTTTCTTTAAGGATTTGTTGTTGGGGGATTTAATTTTTTGAATTCCAGGTATATTTTAGATATGAGACCCTTGTCTGTTGTATAGCTAGTGAAGATCTCCCAATCCGTGGGCTTTCTATTGATCTTGCTAGCTATGTCCTTTGCCATGCAGAAGCTCTGCAACTTCATGCAATCCCATTTGTCCAACCTTTCTTTGATTTGTTGTGTTTCTGGGTCTCTATTAAGAAAATTTCGGCCTGAGCCAAGGAGACCTAGGGTTTCTCCTATTCCATCCTGTAATGTTTTCAGAGTGTCTGCTTTGACTCCGAGGTCTTTGATCCATTTGGAGTTGATTCTGGTGCAGGGTGATAGATAAGGATCTAGCTTTAGTTTTCTACAAGTAGTTAACCAATTTTGCCAGCACCATTTACTGAAGAGGCTGTCTTTCTTCCATTCTATTTTTTTTAGTTCCCTTATGAAAGATTATATGGCTATAGGTCTGTAGGTTCATTTCTGGGTTTTCATTTCTATTCCATTGATCCTGAGGTCTGTTCTTGTGCCATACCAAGCTGTTTTGATTACTATGGCTTTGTAGTAGAGTTTGAAATTTGGTATTGATATTCCTCCAGCACTGTTCTTTCTGTTGAGGATCATTTTTGCTATCCGGGGTCTTTTATTGTTCCATATGAATTTTTGGATTGCCTCTTCTATTTCCTTGAAGAATGAGGTTGGAATATTGATAGGTATCGCATTGAATTTGTAGATAGCCTTGGGAAGTATTGCCATTTTCAGATGTTGATCTTTCCAATCCAGGAGCATGGGAGTTTTTGCCACTTTCTAAGTTGTGTTTTGATTTCCTTTTTCAGGTTTTTAAAGTTTTCATCATAGAGGTCCTTCACTTCTTTGGTTAAGTTAATTCCTACTTATTTTATTTTTGATGGAGCTATTATGAATGGAGTTGCTTTCCTAATTTCAGTCACACTTTCCTCATTGTTGGCATACAGAAAAGCCATTGATTTTTGAGGGTTAATTTTATACCCTGCTACTTTGCCAAAGTTTTGAATCAGCTTGAGTAATTTGGAAGTGGAGTCCATGAGATTCTTTAAATGCAAGATCATGTCATCTGCAAAGAGGGAGAGTTTTAATTCTTCTTTCCCTATTTGGATCCCCTTTATGTTTGCATCTTGTCTTATTGCTGTAGCTAGGCATTCTAATACTAGATTGAAGAGAAATGGAGAGAGTGGACATCCTTGTCTCATTCCTGAGGAAATGGCTTTAGTTTTTCATCATTAAGTGTAATGCTGGCTGTAGATTTGTTATATACAGCCTTTATTGTATTGAGGAATATTCCATGGATTCCTAATTTTTCCAGAACCTTCATCATAAAGGGGTGTTGCATCTTGTCAAATGCTTTTTCTGCATCTATTGAGATAACCATGTGGTTCTTATCCTTGCTCCTGTTGCTGTGAAGAATTATATTAATTGATTTGCGTATATTGAACCAGCTTTGCATCCCTGAAATGAATCCTGTTTTATCATGGTGTATGATTTTTTGGATGAATTGTTGAAGTCAATTGGCCAAAATTTTGTTGAGAAGTTTTGCATCAGTGTTCATCAAAGACATGGGTCTACAATTCTCTTTCTTTGATGAGTCCCTGCCTGGTTTTGGGATGAGGGTTATGATGGCTTCATAGAATGAGTTCAGTAGTGAACTTTCTCTTTCAATTTCATTGAAGAGTTGAGGAGTATTAATGTGAGCTCTGCTTTGAAGGCCTTGTAGAATTCTGCTGTAAAACCATCTGGTCCTGGGCTTTTCTCAGATGGGAGGTCTCTTATTGCTGTTTCTATTTCAATGCTTGATATGGGCCTGTTAAGATGGTTTAACTCATCTTGGTTTAGTTTTGGCATGTCAATCTTTGCTAGGAAAAGGTCCATTTCTGCCAAGTTCTCAAACTTATTAGCGTAAAGTTTTAAGAAGTATTCCCTTATAATGTTCTGAATCTGTTTCTGTGGTGATGTTTCCATTCTCATCTCTGAGTTTATTTATTTGGGTGTGTTCTCTTCTTTTTCTGATAAGATTTGCTAAGGGTCTGTCAATTTTGTTAATTTTTTTGAAGAACCAACTCTTTATTTTGTTGATTCTTTCTATGGTTTTTTTGGATTGTAACTCATTTGATTCTGATTTAATTTTAATTATTTCTTTCTGTCTACTGGATTGAGGTTTATCTTGTTTCTCTTTTTCAAGGATGCTCAGATGTCTCATTAAATTGTTGGTTTCAGATCTCTCCAATTTGTTGATGTAGGAACTCAGAGCTATAAACTTGCCTCTGAGTATTGCCTTTGCCGTGTCCCAGAGGAGCTGGTAATTTGTGTGCTCATTTTTGTTGAATATCATGAACATTTGAATTTCCTTTCTAATCTCTTCCATGACCCACTTGTGATTCAGCAGTGTGTTGTTCAGCCTCCATGTGTTACAGGATTTTCTTTGGTGGCTTTTAGTGTTGAGTTCTAATTTTATTCCTTTGCAGACCTGAGAGAATGCCAGGTATAACTTCAATGTTTCTGAATTTGGACAAGTTTACTTTGTGGCCTAAAATGTGATCTGTTTTGGAAAATGTTCCATGTGCTGCTGAGAAAAACATGTATTCTGATGCTGCTGGGTGAAATATTTTGTAGATGTCTGTTAAATCTAGTTGATCTATGCAGTTGTTTTGATCTGCGGTTTCTCTGTTGAGTTTTTGCCGAGTTGATCTATCTAGTGGGGAAAGTGGTATGTTAAAGTCCCCAACAATTAATGTCTTTGGATCTATGTGGGATTTGAGGGAAAGTAGTGTTTCTTGGATAAATTTGGGTGCTTGGTTGTTTAGCAAATAGATATTTAGAATTGTAAATATCCTCCTGAAGGAGAGATCCCTTAATTAGTTTGTAGCAACCTTCTTTATCTCTTCTCACGAATTTTAATTTGAAGTCTATTTTATCTGATATTAGGGTTGCAACTCCCACCTGTTTATGCGGTCTGTTTGCTTGGTAGATTTTATTCCAGTGTTTCACTTTCAAAATGTGTTTGTTTTTATGGTCAAGATGTGACTCATGAAGGCAGCAGATAGAAGGATCTTGCTTTTTAATCCAACTAGACATTCTATGTTACTTAATTGGAGAGTTAAGTCCGTTAATGTTGAGAGTTAGGACTGAGAGGTATTTGGGAGTTCCTGCCATGTTATCCACCTTCTTGAGGGCTGTGGCAACTGGGTTCTTCCTATGGTTCTTGGATTCTCAGTTTGGGTGCGGGTTCTTGGCCTTTATTGTGGTCTTGTTGGTTTTCTATGTGTAGGATATCTTTAAGAATCTTTTGTAGGGCTGGTTTGGTGGAGATATATTGTTTCAATTTTTCTTTGCTATGGAAGGTTTTTATTTGACCTTTGGTTATGAAGGAGAGTTTATCTGGATACAGTATTCTTGGTTGATAGTTGTTTGTCTTTAGGGCATGGCATACATCATTCCAGGCTCTTCTTGCTTTAATTGTCTCTGCTGAGAAATCTGAGGTGATTCTAATCGGTTTCCCTTTATAGGTGATTGATCTTTTCTCCTTGACAGCTTTAAGGATCTTTTTCTTGGTCTGAATTGATCCTGTGCAGATTATAACGTGATGGTGGGATGTCCTGTTCTGTTCTGGTCTATTTGGAGTTCTAAAAGCTTCTTGTATCTGAATAGGCCTATCTTTTTGCATGTTTGGGAAGTTCTTTGCTATGAACCTGTTAAACAAATTTCCTAGACCATTAACTTCTGTCTCTAGGTGCTCCTCTACACCCATTAGCCTCAGATTAGGCCTTCTGATGGTGTCTTCCAAGTGCTGAAGGTCATACCTTTCTTAGTCAGGATTTTCTTTTTTATTTATGTGTTCAGAGTCAACTGGGAAGTCATCAGCTGTCACCACAGTGGAAGACAATGCCAACACCAATGGCACGGTCTTCAGAGGAGGTGAGAACAAGCAATATATCAATGCTCTGTTCCATAGGGTGTCATCCAGGTGGTCCTCCACTGCCCCTCAGGGACAACCTCATTCCCCATGGTGCAGCCTTAGATACGGAGGGCAAGATCAGGGTTGTCTGTGTTCCCAGGAAGACTGTCAGAAACACACAGGCTCCTATGGTAATCAAATGTTGAGGCTATAGTCATTTGGGACTCTAAATTATCTCCATTTTACTTAAGTATATGCTTTGTAATCTTATTATTACCAATTATGAATGACTATCTGCAAGCAATTAGCAAATCACGCATCAAGGGCAACATTAGGACAGAGATGGCCTAGTGTCCTGTGCATTTGCTATCTGTATGTCTGTGAGCTGTGGTGAGTGGGTGAGTGCTCACATCCTAGAGAAGGCATTGTGCGAAATCTTCTCCTTGTGTATCATTGATTGAGGTTTCACTTTTTTCCCTCATATATTTGTTATCTTTAAGGAGCTACCATTCAACAAAGCAGTTTATGAATACAGTGTTGTGAACTCTTGACACTCACGAATACCACTCTTTTTCAAACATAAGTTTTATCGATAATTACCAGTTTAAGTTCAACTCTGGTAGTCAGGCAATCAATTTTAAATTTTGGTTATTTCTTAGCTATCATGTTGTTTGCCAGCCATTTGTCTTTGCTGTAGTCAAAGCGTGCACAAGTCTCTGAACATGTTTCCCTACACACGCAGTTGTCCCTGACCTTGCAAATCATCTGCAGGGGAAACTTACTAGATGTGCCTGCTTTGTCTCCTCACCTGCCTCAATTTACATATTGATAGACTGAAGCCCAGTATAGGAGAACAAGTTCTTTTGGCAAAAGATGCTCTCCAAAGCAGAGCACATCTGCCATCTCATTTCCACTCTTTATGGATTCCCTGCCCAGACTGCATGTTAGGACACATACCAAACGGTGTGAACGTCCCAAAACTCAACTATTGAAGAACAGAAAGAGTGAAAGTAGGACTTGACAAATACTGAATACAAACCTGAGTTTTGTAAGCTTTCCCTTTTTAAGCTCCATGATTGTGCTGTTGTTCAAAGTGCCTGTCGGGTTGTTGTGGCACATTTACAAATGTAGTCTTTTGCTCTGGACAATTTGAGAAGCACAGGCTGTGGTATGGAGGCTGAGCCTGAACCATTAAATTGCTGTGACTCCTGACTCAGCTGCTGACCCCTGCTGACCTACAGCAGGGCTCTCAGACATCCTTCATGGGTGGAAAGAATAGCATAGAGCATGTAACAGGATGTCATTGGTGAGCTGAGGGGAGGGTGATCACATGGCATCTTTGTTTTCTCAGTGGGAACCGGCGGTCCCCCTCTTGTCACACCTGCTGCTGAGGAAGCCAGCACAGCCAGGGCAGCAGGCACTGGGGCCACAAGCCCAGGACACTCAGGTGAGTCACCACAGATATTTGGGGCCCAATCAATGAGTGTACTCATCAAAACAGGCAGGTTGTGCGATCAATGATGAAGACATACTGGGAGATTTGCGTTGTCACTTGAATCTCCACTATATCCCTCATAAATCTAGCTTGTGTTGGAAGCCTTGCTGCTGGGGAGTCAGTGGGAGCAAGCTCAGCATCAGGCTGGGCCAGCACACCTGGACCCTCAGCCACCAGGGCCCCCAGCTCTGCACACACCACAGGCAAGGCATCAGTTCACCTGGGGCTGTCCTGGCAGCAAACACAGCTTTGGCAAGACCAAAGTAGGAGAAAATGCAATTGGGCAAGTGCGATGAAAGATAGCATGATAGGAATTAATACCATCAAGAAGTATAAAATTCATTCATAAATATTAACAAATATCTATTTATATCCCTTAAGAACTATTCTTGAAATGGAAACTGGATGCATTATTCTTTGTTTTCGTCTTCTTTCCGATTTGTTGTGTTTGTTCCTTTATGTGTCTTTGGGAGGGCACGGGGAGCCACAGGAATGGAGGGACAGAGGGTGAACAAAAACAGCAGTGGTATTCACCAGC
Organism: Dipodomys spectabilis; assembly: GCF_019054845.1. Classification (NCBI taxonomy): domain Eukaryota; kingdom Metazoa; phylum Chordata; class Mammalia; order Rodentia; family Heteromyidae; genus Dipodomys; species Dipodomys spectabilis. The sequence goes on along the minus strand of NW_024870716.1, from coordinate 7,917,301 downwards.
ACTGTAGAAAATGAACTATACAACTTGTGGGTGGGAACAGAGGTAATAACCAGAAGTGAGGGAGGGAAGGAGTGACATTGTCAAAAAAGAAATGGCCTCTTTACCTGACTTGTGGAACTATAACTCCTCTGTAAATCACCCTTTTTAGTAACAATAAAAAATAGTTTAAAAATAATTTTACAAGCCGGGCGCTGGTGGCTCACGCCTGTAATCCTAGCTACTCAGGAGGCTGAGATCTGAGGATCGCGGTTCAAAGCCAGCCCGGGCAGGAGAGACCGTGAGACTCCTATCTCCAATAAACCACCAGAAAACCGGAAGTGGCGCTGTAGCTCAAGTGGTAGAGCGTTTGCCTTGAGCTGAAGAGCTGAGGGACAGCACCCAGGCCCAGAGTTCAAGCCCCACGACCGACCAAAAAAAAAAAATAATAATAATAATTTTACAGAGAACTGTTGATTTTTGGTTTTAGGAATTAGTGAAGGAACCCCTCAAACCAGAGCTTCTGGGGAGAGGACACCTGCAAGGACAGGTATAGAAAGAGCATTCACAGCATGGGGCCTTTGTGGGATTTGCATGAGCCTTTTTTTGAGACACAATTGTTTATGGTACCCTAACATTGTTATCTATGTAATTATAAGAGATCATAACCAGGTCAAAAAATATTTGTTCTACCCCTAATGTTGTGTTAGATGTTGTGTGGAATATAGGAAATGAAGAGATGATATATTTTCTTAAGTATATTTTGGGGGAGGATGGAAATTATATTCACATAGGCTAGAAAGACAAAATAAAGACAAGGCAGGAATGGAGTATGGAAAATTGTGAACCAAATTAGAGAAGTTTAAAGAAGAGAAATCATTGAGTGTTAAAACGTGAACATATACCTGTTCCATTTTATTTTAAAAAAGAATATCCTAATGGAGCTGGTACACAGTTACAATTATATGATTTAGATCTGGATCAAGATCTAGAAATGACTAGTTAATTAAGCAATTAACTAATTGCTCCATTTTATTAAAAAAGTATCCTAATTGAGCTAGTACATAATCAAAAATACATGATTAAGATCTAGAAATAGATTAAATCTTAATCTAGAGCATGATTACAATCTAGATCAACAATTTAAGATGAAAGTAATGCTTATATATGTATATACTTATATCCTTACTTATGTATATACATCCTTGTCTTCAAAGATAAAGCAAATATATTTCATAGTATGTCCATGAAAGGATCTACCACTATGTGGTCTTAGGCTGATAAACTTTCCTATTATCAATATCAGGAACACCTGGAGCTCCATCTGGAACCAGCCCTGCAGCTGCAGGTGTCAGCACCCCTGGAGAAGCAGGCACGGGAGCCACAGGTTCAGGTAAATTCATCCAGATGAACAAGACACTGTAACTCCTCTCCCCTATGGCATCCTGGAGTATGTGTTGGTGGTAGTCTGAGCTTACTATATTTGAGCCCGGGGCAAGGCAAAGGTGGAGGTATGTGTCTTTACTTGCTTTTTGAAACTGCTGAGTAATGGCTGGAGTAACCATCACACTTTTCCCAGCCTGCTCCTAGCTCTAGTGACCACAACAGTGTCTGCAGGTTCCACCACTGCCAGCCCTGGAACTTCTGCTAGACCAACCACAACCTCCAGTAGCAGCAGATACAATAAGGAAAAGGGACAAATCAAATAGAATATTATATTTAATTATACCTGGAGTTGGATGTAAAACTCAAGAGGCTGGAATGACAGGAACCAGTACTTTAGCAGGTAGCAATGAAAGGTGGGTATTACAGGATGTCCTGAATATTGCTCAGTTGTCAACATTGGTAAGGGCATGAGGCCCATGATTACCTCAGGAGTCATTGTCGCTCTCCTGAAGCTGTGGGTGCTGTGTAAATACACGGCTGGTCATCTTGTCAGCAAAAGAAATCCACTGCAATCATTCTACCATTATAACTAAAAAATATTTCAACTGGCTGCTGGTGGTTCACACCTGTACTCCTAGCTACTCAGGAGGCAGAGGACTGTAGTTCAAAGCCAGCCTGGGCAGGAAAGTCTGTGACTCTAATCTTTTATTAACTATACACACACACACACACACACACACACAGAAGTGGAGCTGTGGCTCAAGTGATAGAACACTTGAGCAAAAAAAAAGCTCAAGGACAGCAGCCAGATCCTAAGGACTAGCACCAAAAAAAAGAAAAATATATATGCATAGATATGTAATATCTAAAAATATATAATATATCATAGTCCTTTGGCAAAATTTCCCACGTATATATGTTTCTTGAAGGATCCAAGCTTTTCCAATGTACAGCCCAGTTTTAAAAGAACTAGGTTCAACATTTGGAATACTCAACAGGTCTGATAGTGAGCCTAATCTGTATTCAAGAAATTGGTCATCAACACTGGTAGCAGTGATGGTACCACAGTTTACTCTTACTGCCTTGAAAGAGTGAGTCGGCAATAGAGAAATGCAAGTGAATATGTAAAATACATGTAGATCCAGAGGGCGCCATGATGTGTTCTCCTTTATCAAAGTTATTGATACACATCCATGGTTCACCTTGACAGGCACCACAGGACCAGTAATTAGTAAAACAACTCGATCCCCAACTACTGAGCCAACAACGCATGAAGAAAAGCCAGGTAAGCAGAGGCAGATGCCCAGTGGTTAAACCTTGTATTGTATGGAAGAGTCATGCCTCAGAACTCTGCTCACTTTAAATAGAGTGGCGGAGAAAACATACATACATACACACACACACATATATATATGCATGCCTAGGTGATACACAAAGTGATGCGTGGTATGTTTGTAAAATGTGCAATAAACTGGGAGCTGTGACTCATGCCTGTAATCGTAGTTACTCAGGAGGCTGAGATCTGAGGATTGCAGTTTGAAGTCAGCCTAGGCAGAAAAGTCTGAAAGACTCTTATGTCCAACTAACCATCAAAAAGCTGTGGATCAGGTGGTATATCACCAGCTTTGAGCCAAAAAACTCAATAACAAAGCCCTGAATTCAAGCCCCAGGACAGGCACAAAAAATTAAAACATTCCAATGCAGAGCTTTGTTTCCCAAACAATTGGATCCATAGCTTGGAATGTTGAAAAGTGTGATTAAAGAATCATATTTCTGGGGCTGGGAAGGTGGCTCAGTGGTAGAGCGCTTGCCTTGCATGCATGAGGCCCTGGGTTTGATTCCTCAGCACCACATAAGCAGAAAAAGCTGGAAGTGGCGCTGTGGCTCAAGTGGTAGAACGCTAGCCTTGAGCTGAAGAGCTGAGGGACAGCGCCCAGGCCCACAAACAGCCAAAACAAAGAGAATCATATTTCTCTTTACCACATGGATCCCAAGGATTGTACCACAGCCTATTACCAATGTCTTAAAGGAGTAATTCAGAATTAGCAACAGGTATATGAACATATAGAAGATATTTTAAAACAGGGAATACTATGGCTCATTCTATTTTATGGCTAATTCTATTTTATCAAAGATCTGTTACAAGTAAAATGTTCACTTTAACTGAAATCATGGGGCCTCTAGCTGGTAAAACAACTAGAACCCCAAGCAATGAACCCACACAAGCTTAGAAGTCTGGTGAGCAGAATAGATGATCAGATGCTGTGCCTTTTATTGAAAAAGAGAGTCATGAATCAGCACACCACTTATTTTAAACAGTAATTTTATCTGGAGGCCTGGCTCACACATTAAAAGATGCATAAAGATGTTTGTGTTGAAGAAATAAAGCAGTAAAGCCAGGCACCGGAGACTTACACCTGTAATCCTAGCTCCTCAAGAGGCTGAGATCTGAAGATTGTGGTTTGAAGCCAGCCCGGACAGGAAAGCACATGGGACTCTTATCTCCAATTAAACACCAAAAATCTGGAAGTGGAGCTGTGGCTGAAGTGGTAAAGCAGCACTAGCATTGAGCACAAAAGCTCAGGGACAGCAGCCAGGCCCTGAATTAAAGCCTCAGAACTGGCACACACATTTTTAAAAAGCAATAAAGACAAATCAAAATTTTTTACAAAAAATATTAGGGAACTTTGGAAAAAAGGGAAGAAAGTCAGTAGATTCCTTTTCTCTATTTTCTATAGTTAGAATGGTTGGAAAGCTAGGTCGCGGTTGCTAGTGAAGTTCAGTGGACGTCAGGTGAGAATTTACTTTGGTATTTCCTCAGGCTCTCCTGGACCTTCCACTCCCATCTCCTCCACAGCTGGAACTACAAACAGCAGAGCAGTTCAGAGCCCTGGCCTCACCACTACTGGGAGCAGAGCAGGTAACAAGTAGAAACAAAGGCACTGGTTCTACTCAAGAAGCTGGCTTCAGAAATGCTGTGCAGACATGTTTTTCAAATGCAATACAAGTCTTAGTGGTTATTCCTTGCATGTCACAAAATGACATGTATTTACTTTACTCACATTACTAAAATGTTTATCATGGTAAAATTACATGTTCCAACTACCTTGACAGCTAGGAGATTGTACGTATCCTTTTAGGCTGGTATTTCTTTTGTATGGAACTTATCAGTGACAACTAGAAAATCAACAGGATGAAAATACAAATGACAGTCTTCAGAGAAGGTGAGACCAAACAGTGAAGGCATGCTCTGTTCCATAGGGTGTTTTCCCAGGCAGTCGGCCATTACATCTCAGGAACAACCTCACTCTCCATGGTTTAGCCTCAGATAGAGGGGCCACGGGTCAGAGCTGCGCCAAGTTAGTGGGAAGAGGGGATTTGGGGGCAATACAATGGTTGCTATGGCAACAAAACATTAAGGATGTAGACAGTTGGTACTCTGTAATTTCTAAATTTTGCTACAATATGTGCTTCATAATTTAGGTTTTCATACCATCACGGGAGTTATGTATGATTGTTTGCATGCCTTGGACAAGTAATGCCAGATCTCTAAGCTAAAAGAGGCAAGATTTGAACACACAATTCCTAACAGGTCAGGTGCAACACCTAATTGTACATTCTGTGATCAGTGAGTGGGGGCTCACATCTGACAAAAGCAAAGGAGAAAACCCTTGTCCTTGTGTGTCGTTGACCACAGTTTAACTCTTATCAGCCATGAATAAAATATTGACTTTCTCTAAGCACTAATAATTGAAAACCAGACTGATTTCAAACCAGCACTCACACAATCAGAGGTTTTAGTGTCTGCTCAACTGTTATTTCCTTTACATCCATTTTAATGTTCAAATTGTTAAATATACTCCAGTGTGTGTGTGTGTGTGTGTGTGTGTGTGTGTGTGTGTGTGTGTGTGTGTTCGCACGCTGCTCCTGGGGCTTGAACTCAGGTTCTTGGGTGCTTTTTCTGCTCAAGACTGGCTACCCACTTGAGCCCTAGCTCCACTTCTGCCTTTCTTGGTGGTTAATTGGAGAGCAGTATCTTACAGAGTCTTCTGCCCAAGTTGGCTTTGAACCACCATCCTCAGATCTCAACCTCCTGAGTAGCTAGGATTACAGACATGAGCTAGCAATGCCAGACTTCCAATATGTTTCTTTAGTCTTTTTCTAGGTGATGGTGTTCAAAGTGTAGTTTCTGGATCCAGGAGCATTGACACATACAGGGAGACTTATTTAGATTCATATTTTATGCCCACCCTCTATCTAGAGTCATAAACTATTAGAGAGGAGACATATGTGAACAGGACCTTTTTGCATTAGGAGGCCTTCAAAGTAGACAGCCTCTGCTCTCCCACTTTCACACTTTCTGGGCTGCATGCCCAACTTATAGTTAAGAATATAGACGGTGCAGATGAATTTCTAAACACTCCACAAACAAGGAAGCTGAAGCGTGCACCTTACATTGGTTAAATGAAAACTTGAGTTTTGCTAGGTTTTCCTTTGTAAGTGATACATTTTACTATTTGCATTATGGTGTTGTCATAGCATTTATCAAAGTCACACTAGAAACTTAAGAAAATTATTACTCTTTTGCCATAGATACATTGAGAAGCAAATGTTCTCATGTTGATTCTGGGGCTCAGCCACTTGAGTTTGATTCTCAGACTCGACAGCTGAATAACTGAGTGACCCATAACGAGCCTTTCAGCCATATTGGATCAATGAAAAGAATAATATGTCTTATAGAATAGGATTATCATAAAGTAAAGTGAACTTACGTGCATGAGTGTGTGTGCACACCTGTGTGCACGCTGTCCTTGGAGCTTTTCCACTCAAGGCTAGCGTCATTTGAGCCATAGTTCTACTTCTGGATTTGGGGGATGGTTAATTAGAGGAAAGAGGCTCATGAACTTTCTTTCCTGGCTTAGCTTTGAACTTTGATCCTCATATCTCAACTTCCTGAGTAGCTAGGATTACAGGCAGTAACTGCCTCAGAAATAGAGCATTTTTAAACCTTATTTAACTTGTTCATCAATAGGAACAGGAGGTGCTACTGAACCCACACCTAGTGGAGAGGAAAGCAGCACCACCAGGGGACACAAAACCAGAGCCACAAGCCCAGGAAATGCAGGTGAGTCACCACAGTACTTAGGTGTCCATTAAATGACAAAATCTAAGAACAAATCGGAATGAGCAGATTGTTAGATAGATGAAGAGGATCTACAAGAAGACTGCAGTCTTGTCTTGGATCTCACACTGTGCCCCTCAGAGGAACGAGCTTGCGTTGGAACCTCTGTTGTGTTTTTCAGGTACAACAGGACAGTCACTGGGAACAACCTCAGAACCAGGCCCAACAAGCACACCTGGACCCTCAGCCACCAGGCCCCCCAGCTCTGCATACCCCACAGGTAAGACAGAGCCCCACTATGGTGTTTGTATGTTCTAACACAAGCTCTGGCAAGACCAAAGAAGGCCATAATGTAGTTATGGAAAGATGTCAAGTGATAGAGTGCCAGCCTTGAACAGAAGAGGGAGAATGTGAGGCCCTAAGTTCAAGCCCTAGTACTACCATACACACAAAAAGGAAGAGATGGAGGGAGAGAAGAAAAGAATGAAGGAACAAAGGAAGGAAGGAAGGAAAGAAGGAAGGAAGGAAGGGAGGAAGAAAGGAGAGAAAGAAAGAAAGAGAGGAATGAAGGAAGGAAGGAAGGAAGGAAGGAAGGAAGGAAGGAAGGAAGGAAGGAAGGAAGGAAGAAAGGGTTCCTGAGTAATCAGATATTGAGCATTCAGAAGATTAATTTACCTCACAATATTTGTTTTCCATCTAACATTGGGTCTCATGCTCAGTATAACACAAGAAGATAAAGAATTAATATTCATATAGGCATAAAAAATACAACATAAGCCAGGTGATGGTGGATCACACTTGTAATTCTAGTAGGGGATGGTCACAGCTCAAATCCTTAGAGATGATAAAGTTCAGGAGAGCCTATCTAAAATATAAATATCAAACCAAACCAAAGCAAAACAAAATGAAATCCAAAGATCAAATCCTCGCGCTCTAACCAAGTCAGTGTGAAGCCCTAAATTCAAACCCTCATTACTGCCAAAGAAAGAAAGATAAGGATTAAAAAAAATCCAACCATACTGTGGAGGAAAGTGAATCACAAAACAAAATGAATCAAAAGACTGTTCTAAAAAGAAAAGATAACACCATTCAATGCTGAAACTCAAATTGTATAAAAAGCTATGTTAACAAAAGTATATGACTAAAAAATAGTTATATGATTTACCTCAAAAAGAATGCACAATGCCAGTGAAGTATATAGAATAGATAAATTATTTTTAAGGAAAATAAGCGTATTTCAAGAAACACTCATAAATACACTGTCCTTTATGTTTTCTTTCCTTCTTTTGTGCCAGAGCTTGAACTCAAGGCCTGGGCACTGTCTCGTAACTTATTTTGCTCATGGCTGGCACTGTACCACTTGCGTCACAACTCTATTTCCAACCTTTCATTGGTTAATTGGAAATAAGAGTCTTATGGACTTTCTTGCCTGGCCTGCCTTTGAGCCATGAGCCTCAGATCTCAGCCTCTGAGTAGCTAAGATTAAAAGTGTGAGCCACAGACACACAGATATATTTTGAAAATACATACTGAAGAAAATCCTTCAGCATCATGAAATCTATACCAATGGAAGTAAGGCTTAACATAGCTTAAAACCTCATAGTTGTTCCAGTGGACAGCTTAGGTTGAGAAGCATGAGGTTCTGATTATTAAAAAATAGGTAATTAGCAACTTTCTGCATAGTGAATAACCACCTTGGGATTCTAACGATTATACAGGATTCTCATGGTTAATTTTTTTAAACAAATCAACCATAGGTAAGTAAATACAAGTGAATGAAATACTTTTAAAGCGCATAGCAGCTGATCTGTTCTATATAATAACTGCTTATGACACATATTGTGTTTACTTTGGCAGGGACCACTACAACTGGAGTCCCAGGCAGTGAACCAACACTCCCTGGAAGAATCTCAGGTAAGGAGAGGATGGTTAAGTGTCCTGGCTCTTGTCATCCATCAGGGACTTTTCCTATTATAATGCACAGTAGTTGAGACAAATGTTTGAAGATCTAGCTAACTTAATTCAAATTATAGAAAGACTTCTTTGTAGAAACAAACACAACAGTAACAACAAAGAAATGACAACATGTAGCAACTAAACCAAAACCTTTAACAAAATAATATCAGAATAAAAGTTGACCATACTATACTACAACGAAGTAATCTAGGTACTAGAAATTTAGTAGAAATCATTCTCTCATCCTTTTAATCTCTCTAGTTAGGTGAGCAATTATAGTGAAGGTCACAGAGCCTTCCCTCCCCTCCCTTCCCTTCACCTCTCCTCTCCCCTTCTCTTCCCTTCCTTTCTAAGGCATTAAATCAAGTGCCTCTCTCATGCTGAGCACAGAGTCTACCACTGAGTTCTAATGCCAGCCCCAGCCATTTTCTTTTCTTTTTTCTTTTGTTGTTTGTAGGGCTTGAGCTCAGGGCCTGGGCTCAGTCTCTGAGCTCTTTTTGCTCAAGGCTAGCACTCCACCACTTTGAGCCACAGCACGACTTCCGGTTTTTGAAGGGTTACTGGAGATAAGAGTGTCACAAGGACTTTTCTGCTGGGCTGGCTTTGAACCACAATCCTCATATCTCAGCCTCCTGAGTAGCTAGGATTACAGACATGAGCCACCAGTGCCTGGCTCCAGCCATTTTCTTGATTTAACATTTATGACTTTTGACTTACAATTTTGTTTGAATAGATACTGATTTAAATAAAATACTAGGTGAGAAGATATATTCCATATAGTATATCAAAATTTCTAAAAATTATCAATCTTAATTATATTAGTAAGCTAATGGAAATTTCAGGGCAATAGGAAGTTAGTTTATGGCAAGTCATTCAGCTATGTCTTTTCCTTTTGTTTCTGGTACTGGGGCTGGAACTGTGGGTCTTCTGCCCTTGAGTTTGTTTGTTTGTTTTTAAAGGGGGGGGAGTTCGGTCATGGGGCCTGAATTCTGAGCCTCAGCTCTTCAGCTCAAGGCTAGCACTCTACCACTTGAGCCACAGCGCCACTTCCAGCTTTTTCTGCTAATGTGGTGCTGAGGAATTGAACCCAGGGCCTCATGGATGCAAGGCAAGCACTCTACCACTGAGCCACCTTCCCAGGCCCTGCTCTTGAGTTTTTTCACTCAAGGATGGCACTCTACTACTTGAGCCACACTTTCACTTCTGGCTTTTGGGGCTTATTTGGAGACAAGAATCTTATAGACTTTTCTTTCAGGGCTGGTTTTGAATGACAGTCCTGAGCAACACATGTCCTGATTAGCTAGGATTTCAGGCATGAGCCCCTTGCTCCCAGCAAGCTATATCTTCGTATTATCACGCAGCATGTATACTGTCCTGGAACAGGGCTATTCAGTTTGGGTCACAGGAGTAATGTTACAATTTCTACCATGTTATAAGTGAAAGAGAGAGTGAGCATTGATAAACAGAGCAATTTGATACAATGATCATATGTCTCTTAATATTTGAATGGGTGGTCATATTTTTAAATATTTTATATATCTGCATTTATTTTATGGTATTTGTCAAAGCATCCATTGAAGTCGGTCTGAAATGTTCACAGGTTTTTGTACAATGTATTTTTATTGTTACAAAGGTGTGATCTGCAGAGGGGTTACAGTTTCATAAGTCAGGTAATGAGTACATTTCATTTGGGACAATGTCACCCTTTCCTTTGCCCCTTCCTAGTTTTTCCCTCCAATGTAGATTGTAGAGTGAGATTGCTTGAGTTTAGTTCCTGGACTGTGGTCAACTGTCTCATAGACCTGAAACAAGTCATTAAACTGTGTGTGTAGGGGGATTTTCATGAGGTTAAATGAATGGCTTGTGTTCAGGACATTTTTTGTTACAGTCCTGGGGCTTGAACTCATGTCCTCAGAGCTGTCCCTGAGCTTCATGTTTTGCTCAAGGCTAGCTCTGTACCACTTGAGCCACAGCTCCACTTCTGGCTTTTTCTTTCTCTGAGTAGTTTATTGGAGATAATCCTGCTTGGGCTGGCTTCAAATCATGATCCTTAGATCTCAGCCTCCTGAATAGCTAGGATAACAGGTATGAGCCAGCAATGCCTGGCTGTTTAGGATGTTTATTAAGCCTCACTGGGAACAGGTAACCCTACAGGACTCACTCCTAACAGCACGCCCAGGGAAATAAGCAGGGGATCTATAAGCCAAGGACATTCAAATGAGTCTCAACTGCTGGAGAAACGATGGAAAGCAACAACAAGATTGGAACTTTGACTTAAATCTCAGTGTTTTCCTTCAGAGGAACTAACACACATTGCTGCCATGGTTGCCACTGTGTTTATCAGGTGCGACAGAAGAGTCTGTGGCAGTGACCTCAGCAACCCGCAGGGAGAGCACACCTGGACCATCAGCCACCACAGCAGCCACCAGCTCTGCACACACAGCAGGCAAGAACGAGCCTCACAGGGGATTGTGGTGGGGTCAAAAAAAAAAAAAAAAAAGCTTTGCCAAAGATGGTAGTGAGTTTGAGGCAAGGTAATTAAGGAAACATTACACATGCCCTGGAAGTACTCCCTTTACAAGCTGTCTGCAGACATTAAAGTCCATTCTTTTTCACACAGGAACCAGCAAAGGAGCAGACACAGCCACGCCCAGAGCTACTTTTGGAAGCACATCTGGAAAGACAGGTCTGAAAAGATCACAGCTAGCATGGAATCTGGGTGGTAGATGTGTGAACTTTGGGCTCTGTCCTCAGAGGCAGGCTTCATGGATAATCCAGCCATTATTACTTTGAGCATTGTTACTTCCCAGAAGATTAAGAAAAAACCAGTAGCTACTTGTTTTGCTGTTTTAGCAGCACTAAAGAAGACAGAATTAGCTTGAGAATTTTCTCACTCTAGTTCATGTTAGAGAAGGAATCATTAATATTTGTATAGACACAGAAGTTGAAGAATGAGCATGACAGGAATCAAGACGTCTAAGCAGGATCAGAAGACATGATTATAAAAAGAGATGAGACCAGCTGGGCATCAGTGGCTCACACCTGTAATCCTAACTACTCAGGAGGCTGAGATCAAAGGAGCATGGTTTGAAGCCAGCCCAGGCAGAAAAGTCTTCCTGAGACTCTTATCTCCTATCAATCACTCAGAAACCAGAAGTGGTGCTGTGGCTCAAGTGGTAGAGCACTTCGTGTCCTGACCACAAAGAGGCTAAGACAGGGCTCAGGCTCTGAGTTCAAGCCCCACAACCAACAACAATGACAAAAACAAAAAGGGATGAGACCTATCGATGTGGAATCTTGGCTTTATATTATTACTATATCTTTATTAAGAAATAGAATCAGTACATCATGAAGCTTACCTGGTTTAATGAGTTGAGCATGAGCAAAAATTTACCAGGAGACAAACATCTACTTTGCTAAAGGAAAAACGAAAAGACCCACTTTCAAAAGAAGTTCTAACTTGATGTACTTATTCTGTAATCACTATCAGACACACCGGGGGCACCATCTGGAGCAACCTCTGGAGCAACCTCTGGAGAAGCAGGCACGGGAGCCACAGCTCCTGGTAAGGTTCACCTGGCTGGAGGGGAGACCTCAGCAGATCCCATACAGGCCTGCTCACAGCAAGCGTGGCCTATAAGTGCAAGTTCCAAGTAGGATTTTTTTGTTGTTGCTGTTTTAGTATTGGGTCTTGAACTCAGGGCTTAGAGTTCCCACTTGGCTTTTACCACACAAGGCTGGTGCTCTGCCACTTGAGCCACACCTCTGTGTCTGCCTTTTTGCTGGTTAATTGGACATAGGCATCTCATAGACGTTGCCAACCGGGCTGGCTTTGACCTGTGATCCTCAGATGTCAGCCTCCTGAGTAACTAGAACTGCTGGTGGCATGAGTCCACCAGTGCCTAGCTTCAATATCTTTGCAAACTTTGAAGTTCTTCTTTTCAGGGACCACAGGCATGTCTTCAGGTCTTACCACATCTGGTCCCGGAGGCTCAGCTAGACCACATACAACCTCTGCTCTCAGCAAGTCAGGTAAATTAGAAGAGAAATGCATGAGTACTGAGGTGATAATGTCCTGGTCTCTATGAAGAAGTGTAATAATAGTAAGTGCCTGGGGGCAGTGGACAGCAAGATTAGATGGCATGTCTATAATAAGGTATAATTTTTTGTACCCCTGAGTTATGGCCATACTGATTCTGGTACTCCTTCTTTGAACTTCTGAGGTTAAGAGTATGGTGTGGACTCATGGCTGGCAATTCTAGGCACAAAGCAGAAGTCAGAGAATTTTCTATCCATCTATCAAACAGTTCTGCACAGACTCACTTAATCAATAACCCAGAAATTTTTGTGTGTAAGTGCTAGACCTGGACCTTGAACTCAGGGCTTAGGCACTATCTTTGAGCTTGTTTGCTCAAGGCTAACACTCTACCACTTGAGCTAAAACTCCACTTCTGGGAGTTATTTTGGTGGTTAATTGGAGATAAGAATCTCATAGACTTTCCTGCCCAGGATGGCTTCAAACTGAGTTCTTCCCATTTCAGCGTCCTGAGCTAGGATTGCAAGTGTGAGAAACCAGTACTCAGCAACCAGGCAGAATATTTTTTTTGGTCAGTTGTGGGGCTTGAACTCTGGGCCTGGGCACTGTCCCTCATCTCTTCAGCTCAAGGTGAGCTCTCTCCCACTTGAGCCACAGCACCACTTCTGATAATATTTTTTTAAAGTTTTGCCAATGTTCTTGAACAGCCTGGATGAAAAGTCACTAGTTTCAAATACCTGATTTTTCAATAAATAAATAACAAGTCATTTTATTTATAAGCAAAAGAAAGTAAGGGAGGCACTGAGAAAATAATGTGTTAAGTTAAAGGCTCAAAGAGACAAAGAATATGTTTCTTTCATAGGAGGCTGTTAGATCTAATTTATAAGCATATATATACAGTGCCATGTAAAATATACACAAATAAAGGGTGATGTACTCACAGAAAGGTTCCAATGGTGGAACTCCCCTGAACAACTATTATACAGCAGGAAGATGAAACGTGTTTGGTTGAGAGGAGAGGTGATAGGAAGGGGGGACAAACAAATGGAGAGAGAAAGGGTAGGAAAATGCAGTCATTATAGTCAACATTCATATGTGAAAATGGAAACAAGTTACTGGAGGGGAGGGGTGGGGTTGGGTGAGATGGGGGGAGAATGATGGGAGGGGCAACATTGATCAAAAGGCATTGTCCTTGTAAACCGATGTATTCACTTGAAACCCCTTTGTACAGTTATTAAAAATAATTTGAATTTTTATGTAAATAAGTACATAATGGATTCTAAGGACCATATAAGATTATTGTGATAATTTTTATAAGTATTGAGCCTAAAATAAAAAATGTATGAAAGATATTTTGAAAGAAAGAGAAATAGAGTTAAGACAGACAGACAGGAAGGGAAGGAGGGAGAAAGGGAGAGAGTTAGGTAGAGAAAGGAGAGGGAGAGAGGAAGGTAAGAAGGAACAAGCAAGAGCTATTCCCCTTCATCAAAGATCATGGTCCATATTGGCTTTTCCATTTTGAAATGGAACACTGGAGAAACAGCCAGAGCCCCAAGCAATGAGGCAACATCCCCCAGGGACCACTCAGGTAAGTAAGGGGGGTCAGTCAGAGGCCATGGCTTTTGTGGCATTTGCTCATCGTCCAATCAGAAACCTGTCATTCTCACGTGGTGTTTAATTATCAAATGAGATCCAGTCAGAGAAGTAGGTGGTATATAAGTGACTTCACATGTTTCTCCAAGTGACCCTTCGCATGCCTTATAGTGCTGTGGTCCTGACAAAGGAAATGCTCTCACAGTGCTGTGATGATGAAGGGCAACAAGAGGCTGTTTGGAACTGCCACTGGAACCTTCAGTCACATTGTTAAAAATAAAAGCAGTTAAAAAAATAATAGAGGTGGTGCTTGAACTCAGGGCCTCAAGCTCTTCCTTGGCTTTTTCCACACAAGGCTAGTACTCCATTGCCAACATTTTGCTGATGAATTAGAGATAAGAGTCTCTCGAACTTGTCTGACTGATCTGACTTGGAACCCCAATCCTTCACCCTCAGCCTCCTGAGTAGCTAAGATGACACAAGCATGACCCACTAGCACCTGGCTCAGCAGCATCATTACTAGAACATTCTTCCCTGGTTACAGCTCACCGCAGTGTTCAGGCGAGGCCTATAACTCACTGTCATGCCAATGGCAGCCTGCCATGAGCTGATCTGGAGCTCTAGTAATGAGAGCATTTAACTATGTCTATAAAGGCCAACACAGGCAATCTGAGTTCCTCTTAGGAAAAAAATAACCTGAAATTTCTCCAAAGAGCTGTTTTATCATAACCATCCATGTACTTCAGGTTGCCGGAAAAATATAGAATAGCTGGTGTTTAGGAGTAAAGCATATAGTTAGCATGCTAGAGACCCTGGGTCTGATTCCTAGTAGCAAAACAATAAATAAAAATAATAACAAATATAATAATAATAATAAAAAAATAAATAAAAAAACAGGTCAGTCAAATTTGAATTTGACTTTTTGGTATGTTTCCTGCAGTGATTGGAGGGTAATTGTTTAACTGGGGTTTGTATCTCTCTGGGTGGCCTGTGTTTGCCTCTGAATTGCTCTTTAGAAACCTATTCACATTAAATACCATTTTGCTCTTTCCTTTTTTGTTTTTCCTCTCTGGTACTGGGGCTAGTGCTCTACCACTTTAGGCACTGCTCCATTTCTGGCTTTTTAGTGGTTAATTTGAGATAAGAGTCTCATGGACTTTTCTGTCCAGGCTGGCTTTGAACCATGTTCCTCAGATCTCAGCTCTTGTGAATAGGATTATAGGCGTGAGCCACTGACTCCTGGCTGTTGTTTCAGTAGGTACAACTGGAGAGGAAAATGCTGTCCCTAAGGCAGCTGCTAGCGAAAATGCTCCTGGGGCATCAGGGATGGAAAGGCAATATTAGACTAAATCTAAACAGAAGAAATGTGAAAAGGAATTGAAAGGTAAAAAAGAGGTCACCTACCCACCCCCAAATATCATAGACACTTAAACAAAGACAATGTGAGTTTCTAAAGGATATAATTACAGGAAATAGACAAAAATACCTAATAGATATACAATATGTACTTTAGTACAATTAGTACAATACATACATATATACATTAACACACATACATACATATAAATGTATATATACATATATGATATATATATGTGTGTGTGTGTGTGTATATATATATATATATATCATGAATGCATATCTGGATGAATTAATCCTGAGTACTAATTTCTGCAATTAGAAAATATTTGTACTTGAAAAATAAAGGAATAAATTCTCTGGGCCTTAGGGCAGAAAGATCAAGTCATTAAAAAAAAGATCAAGTCATTAAAAAAAAGAAATGAGTCAGGCATGGGTGGCCCATGCCTCTAATCCTAGCTACCCAGGAGGCTGAAATATGAGGATCACAGTTGGAAACCAGCCTGGGCAGTTAAGTTCATAACACTCTTATCTCTAATTAACAACCAGAAAACCAGAAGTGTTGCTGTAGTTCAAAGTGATAGAGCACTAGCCTTGAGTGAAAGAGCTCAGGGACAGTGCCCAGGCCCTGAGTTTAAGTCCCAGGTCTGACAAAAAACAAAAACAAAATGAAACAAAAAAAACAGATTAGTGTCAGTTTTGCCAAAATGAGAGTAGCTGAGAAAATGTGGGCCAAGGGTTTTATATCCAACTAAGCATAATTGTAACACTAAGTCTAGAAGAACAGTTTATAGCATGAAAGATTTGAAGGAGTATTGCACTCATAATCCTTCATAATAGTTTCACTAAAGGGTGCGTATTAAATTAAAAACAGAGATACTTTGAAAACCATAATAGAAAAGAGACCTGGATATTTTTGAGCGGCACTGAGACTTGAATCAGTGCTTCATGCTTTCTGGATAGATGCTTGTCCCTGAGCCACACTCTCAGCCTTGGAGAATTATTTTTAATGTTGACTCTAAAACCAGAACAAATGTTTAAGGAAAGGTGGGAGAAAAATATGCAAATGTTCTTCACTTGGACCAAGTAAAACTAGCATACCAATTAAGTGATAGATAGATGATATATACATAGACATAATTTGAAAAATGAGTTAAATTTATTGAATTAATCATAGTCAAATGAATTAGTTAAAGCTCACAAAGTAAGAGATGCTTGAGTTTATTAGAGAGAAAAAATGTGGATTCAGGAAGAAATTATTTAAGCATTTTTATTTAGTGAAGGGTTTCTCAAAGATAGGATATTTCTTAATGTAACTCAGAATATTAGTAGATAAAAGAAAAATTTAATTAGCTACCTACACAGAGATTGAAAAGACACTTATTAAAGTTTTAACAACTATTTCTCATAGGAAAAAAATACATTCTAACTCACAGAAATGAATATTTCTTTGAACCAATACATCCATGTTTGCCACAAATTCTGCATCATGGTGAGGAATTTCTAGATTCACCCCACTAACCACAACAACAGGATAAGGAAAGATAGCCTTTTTATAGTTATTAATAAATTGGGGTAGGTGGAAATTGAAAGCCCAGAATCTGAAGTAAAGAATGAAATTCACACTTAAGAAAAATGCAAATTAAAACTACACAGGGATGTCGTGTCGCGCTTTTTCAGGCTGGCAGAAATCCACAACTTTGACAACAGCCCTGTTGACAGTTCTGGAAAGAAACAGATGGTAGTAGGTAGCTGACAGAGGGAGCCTGTGGGCTACACCCCACAGAGATCAGTCTGGCAAAATAGAACAGATTTACATATTGATTTACCTTTGACCTGGAAATCCTACCGTGCTCTCTAAGGGCAACTAATACAACCAAAGTAGGTATGACACGTGTATGAGCTCTCCTCAGTGGTAGTGGTTTTAATAGAAAGAGTTACAAACAGTTCATGCTTCTTAATTAAAGAGGATTCATGGAGTAAAATACACTATAGACTTGGATTCAGGAGAGTTAGGGAGATTTCTATATAATGATCTATGTCTTGAATTTTATATTATATGGGTTTTTTTTTGGTTTTTTGGTTTTTTGCCAGTCCTGAGGCTTGAACTCTGGGCCTAGGCAGTATCCTTGAGCAACTTTTGCTCAAGGCAAGTGCTGTACACTTGAGCCACAGCACCACTTTTGGCTTTTTCTGTGATTTAGTTGGAGGTAAGAGTTTCACATTTTCCTCTCTGAGCTGGCTTTGAACTATGGACCTCAGATCTCAGCCTCCTGAGTAGCTAGGATTACAAGCATGTGCCACTGGCACCCAGTTTATGTCTAGAATTTATTAAAAGAAAAAAGCAAGCAGAACAGCCATGCATATAATTTTAGCTTTATGAAAAAAGAATTGTGGTGCATATGTGTATATGTTTTATATGTGAGTATGTATGTAAATATGTATTCATATATGCAAAAATATAAAAATCATAGAAGGGAAATTAGGAACTCACATAAATTGTTACAGAAAATAAAACAGATCAGGAAGACTGAATTCTTTAAGTATTCTTTTAAATATGTTCTGATTTTGGAAAATGAAAGACCTATAGTTTTTAGAAATCTAACTAAAAGCTGAGCATTAGAGGCTCATGCCTATAATCCTAACTACTCAGAAAGCTGAGATCTGAAGATTGAGGTTTGAAGTCAGCTAGGGCAGAAAAATCCATGAGCCTCTTAGCTAAAATTATCCAGCAAAGAGCCATAGGTGGAGATATGGCTCAAGTGGTACAGTACCAAAACAAAATAGTTAAACAAGAGTATGAGCACTTGAGTTCAAGTCCCAGTACCAGCACAAACAAAACAAATCAAAATCAAAATCAGAATTTAAAAACAAATACTGAATTATGGTTGAAGGCCAACCAAAATAAGTAACCCTATTTAAATATGAGATTATAAAAACTAAGCTTTTTGTATAAGTTCATAACATAATATCTGTACCTTACATGCTTACTGTGTTACAGTCATATGTAAGGTATACATCTACTTAAAATGTATATGTTTGCATATATATACATATTTATATGTATATGTGTGTGCATATATACATATATATGTCCTTACATGTCTGCCACCTTGGAGACCTGCCTCTGCCTCCCAAGTGCAGTGATTACAGATATGTACCACCACACCTGGCTCATGGTACATATTTTAAGGGTAACATGATTACAAGGATAACATATTTCATTCAATAATTTTATTTTTATTAGCTATATTAGTGTCTCACCTTTGGAATGATCTTGTTTACTTGTTATAGAGAAAGTGCTAAGTATTTTCATGAATGTTGTTGGAATCTAAGGTTTCAAATGTGAGAAAAAAAATATATGAATGAATTCATGTGATGCTCATTGGAGTTTACAATCTGAATTTATGATATACATGACATGTTAAATACCCCATATATGCATATGTGTATACATATGCATCGTTCATCGGAAAATGATGAAATTTGGTATAGATCTAAGCTGCTGGAAACTTCTTTGACATAAAATAGGTATTGAATAAATGATCATTAAAAGCGAATAAGAAAGAAGGAATGCCAGGCACTGGTGGGTCACACCTGTAATCCTAGCTACTCAGGAGGCTGAGATCTGAGGATCATGGTTCAAAACCAGCTGGGGCAGGAAAGTCCGTGAGACTCTTATCTCCAATTAACCACCAGAATACTGGAAGTGGCGCTGTGGCTCAAGTGGTAGAGCACTTGCCTTGAGCTAAGGATCTGAGGGACAGTGCCCAGGCCCAGAGTTCAAGCCCCACAACTGACAAAAAAAAAAAGGAAGGAAGGAAGGAAGGAGGGAAGGAAGGAAGGAGGGAAGGAAGGAAGGAAGGAAGGAAGGAAGGAAGGAAGGAAGGAAGGAAGGAAGGAAGGAAGGAAGGAAGGAAGGAAGGAGAAAAGGAAAAAAGGTTGTGCTGTAACAGAAAGCACAGACTGAAATGAGATGATGGTGACAGAGAAATAAGGGAGGAAGGAAGCAACACTCTTCCTGCAGATTAAAGACTAAGCCAGATGTCAATGTTATTTTCTTTTCCTACTTGTTTGCAGGGACAACTCCACCATCTTCACCAGTGTCTGGGGATTTGGAACAATCTTCAGGAGTAATAAGGACAGCTCCACAGCCAAGCAGAGAACCAGGAACAACAGAACCCTCTGTTGTGCAATCAGAGACCACTAGAACAACACCTCAAAGTTCAGGAGTAACAACACCATCCCCTGGTGAAGCAGGAAGACCAACTGGCGTGACAACAACAACCGCTACCACATCAGTAGAAGGGCCAAGAATGCCTGAACCATCAACCAAGGGGTCAGAGACAATGGCCACCTCAACTAGAATCACATCTGGACAACCACCGAAATCAACTGAAACAACCGTCCAGTCAACTGGGGTGAAGGAAAACACTAGCCCATCAGAGACAGGGTCTGGAACAACTGGATCCTCAGCTGACAAACTAGTGACAACTGGAGCATCTGGTGTAGTATCAGAAACAACCAGACCATTGGGGACAACTGAGCTATCATCTGGTATACCAGGAACAACCATACTGCTGACTGGAGTGACAGGACCATCTGAACCATCAGTAGGAGTGTCAGGAACCAGTGGACCATCAGCTGTGGAGACCAGGACAACAACACCATTGGGTGTCACAACCAATGAGGCAGGAGGAACTACAAGAGAACCAGGAACTGAGGTGACGATACCCAAAGGTAAGTTTAATTATAAAGGTTAGAGTACTCCATGCAGACAAATTAGTGGTGGATCAATAGATTCCTATTACTTGGATCCCTATACATTTTCTCACAGTTCAAGAGGGAATTAAGAACGTGATCTGGTGAATAATGAAAGGCATTTTCCAGAACATTATGGTCATAAACTGAGCTTCCAGACTTGTTGAGAAGTTAGTTTTTGTTATGTTCCTTCAAAATGAAAACAGAAATTGTACTCATCCATTAGAAAGCATATTACATCATTTGCAGGGAAACGCATAGACCTAAAACAAATACTATTAAGTGAAGTGAGCCAGGCTCAGAGAGACAAATAGCACATATTTCTTTTCATATGTGGAAGCCAGATCTAAAATATAACTCTGCATGATAAGGTTTTCAGAGCTCAATGCATTTGTACACAAAGTGACTTACAGGAGGGGAGACTTAGGGGAGCAATTACAGGTGTAACTCCTAGACAACTAAAATATATTGTTTATCAAAATGATTATTGCCGGGGGCCGGCAATATATTGTTTATCAAAATGATTTTTGCCGGGGACCGGCAAAAAAGGGATGTACAGGAATGGAGGAAGGGGAACAAAATCAGTTGTACTATATAATATACATTATGTAAAATAGGAACTCTGTAACTTGAAGATAGGGATGGGTAAGGGGGATGTGAGAGAGAATTCAGGAAGGGGTGACACTGACCAGGAAGCATTATATTCATAGTCTGACTTCTGGAATTGTAACTCCTTTATGCGACTCCTTAATAATAACAATTACAAATGCTGCAAAAGAAAAAACAAAACAAAACCAAAGAGAAACCTGGTATAACCAGCCGATGGGGGAGTGGTGGCAATTGGGGTTCCCACAAGGGCAGGCTGGGAAGGAACACAGCTGGATCACCTTGTCGAGGGTCATACTGCCAGGAACAAAGTGAGCAAGGCTCACCACGGTGCTCCATGGTGATCTGACCCAGCATCCCTGAGGTGCAGATTATGATAATATGTTTAAGTCATTTACCTGACCAAGAGCAAGGTTTGGGGAGAAGGAATTAACAGATAATCTGAGTTTATCACCATCCGAATTTATAATTCCCCTAAGAAGCAGAAAGTTTACTTTTTTTCCATTAAAATGAGCCATGTAAAATAAAAATCTGTATCCTCAACAAGACCTGACCAACCATGTTTGAACTCAGGATCTGGATGCTGTCCCTTAGCTTTTTCACTGAAGGCTGGTGCTCTAAGACTTGAGCCATACCTCTACTTCAAACTTTTTGCTGGTTAAAAGGAAGAGTTTCATGGACTTTTTCTGCTCAGGTTGGCTTTGAACCATGATCCTCAGATCACAGTCTCCTGAGTAGCTAGGCTTACAAGGGTGAGGCACAGGCACTTGGCAAGATTTATTCTAACTACTTACAGAAATATATTTTCCTAACTAATCACCAGCAACTAATTCAATAACTTAATTCAAGCTAAATTTATATATTCATTTTCAAACGAGGGCTACGCAAATATAAATGAATTAGTGTCTATTAAACACCATAACTATATTATAATGGTTTGGATGTCTTCAGTGTATAGTCTATTTTAACATTTTTTTAATTCAAGTACTAATTTTTAATTAAATTGAACTGAACAAGGATTACAAGTGTGTATTTAACTTGCAAGAAAGTCTAATGGTGGTTTTCAGTTTGATAATTTGTAACTCGATGATCTCTTAGAAAAGGACTTTATCATTTAGCTCTTAAAATTATTTCATTCTGACCCAGATTTGTATAATCTATGAAAAGGAAAGATTATTTTTAGTAAAATTGCTGTATGTATTCATGGCATTTGAAGCACTAAAGTGAATTTGTAAATGAAATTTAAGAATATATTTTTTACTAAAACATAAATTTAATCTTTTCTTTACAAGTTCCAGTTAACAAAATTCCTAACATATTCATTGAATGTAAGTTGAAATTAAAATAACAAAAATATGTTTCTGAACGTTATGGCTTAACATCACATTTCTCTACCTCTCTCTTTTGGTGCTAGTGCTGGGGCTTGAACCTTGCTCTCTCACTTGGCTTTTGTACTCAAGGCTGGAATTCTAACACTTGAGCCACAACTTATTTCCATCTCTATCATTTTCACGTGGAAGAAAATCTGAGGGAATGTGATATTCTTCCCAAATGATAATCTGATGCGTCTATTAATCTTTATGAAGTGAAATAAATTATAAGTGCATATTCATATATTTGTTCTTTTGAATTCTAGTGCCACCCAAACAGCCTAAAGTCACCACAGGTAAGAAGATAGATTATAAACACACATTTGAAAAAGGCAGTGTTGTGTTAAATCAACTAGAATGGGAAACAATAATAACAGATTTTTAACATATTAACAAAACATGAACTTCAAATTGGATTTTGGTAGCTTAGGTCTTTCCCTTTTTTAGTGACACTTAGGATTGGATTTGGGGCTTTCTGTTTGTATGTACCACTTACCCTCAGTTCTTTTGCTTTTAATTTTTAATTTTTTTTTGCATAGAGTCCTAACACTTTTGGCTGGGGCCAGGCTCACATAGAATCATCCTACCTCTGTGCCCTAAACAACTGGGATTACAGGCATGTACCATCACACCTGGCCTCCTAGCATAGGGCTTGCTACCTCTATTATGTCTCCTTTGAATTATAATAAAGGTATACTGATACCTTGTATCCTAGTTATATTCTACACTTATTATATACTAGTATACAAACATAGAACCAAGCCAAACACCAGTGGCTCATGACTATAATCCTAGCTACTCAGGAGGCTGAGATCTGAGGTTCAAGGTTTGAAGCCAACCTGGGCAGGGAAGTCCATAAGAGTCTTATCTCTAATTTATCACAGAAAAAGCAGAAAGTGGTGCTGAAGCTTCAGTAGTAGAGTTCTAGACTCAAAGTCTGGAACTTAGAGACAGCATCCAGGCCCAGAGTTCAAGACCCAGGACTGGCAAAATAAGTAAATAAATAAAATAAAAATAATAGCAGCTTTCAAAATACCTCCTTAATTTTTTTTCAAAAGGAGTTCCAAAGCTCAGTATATTTGTGTTTGTGAACTGTTGCTTCTTATGAATATTATTTAGCTTTTATTGCATCCTGGTGTGTCTTTTTAATTTGAACAGATTTGAAAGATAAGACACAGAGGCTCAATCTTAAATATTTAATCTTTCTGTATTTCAGTATTTTATATTAGATTCTATAAACTCTTGGAAAGAGACATTTTTAATGTATATTTTTATTGCAAAGATACTGTACAGAGGGGTTACAGCTACATGAGTAAGGTAATGAGTACATTTCCTATCAAGCACTGTTACCTCCTCCTTTGTTTTTCCCCTACCAGACCTTCCCGCCCCACCTCCCCAACTTCTCCCTCTCCACCCCCTGAAGTTGTAAAGTTCGTTTTCAACATAGTGTCTTGTACATATCATTGTTACAATGGGTCAACCTGCATCCTTATTTCAGCATTTTGTTATTTCCCTTCCCTCCCCAAATTAGAAAAATGTATATTATATACAAGATGCAGGGCACTGGAATTGAATACAACAAAAACAGGGGTTGTAAAATGGAGGAAGAACGTACAAAAGAAATAAAAAAAAAATCACATAGTACATTATAAATACTTAGACACAACAGGAAGAAAGATAAAACCTCTTGTGTCCCTATCTTGGGGTTCATTTCATTTAGCACCATCTTCTATGGTCATATGTACATAGCTTTTGACCTTTTCTGCTTGTCCTAAACATATACTAGTTATAGCAAATAAGGGAAACCATGGGACCTATGTTTCTTTGGGCCTGGCTTACTTCATTTAATACAATTTTTTCCAAGTGAAGGAGACATTTTGACCTTATTTAAGTCACTGTTATGGACCCTATCTGGTGGGATGTTCCGCATTTATAGTTGTCTACCTGACCAGCAGACACCACCTTTGTTAGACAGGGCACATGTCTTCTGCCTTTTTAATGTATCACTTGAGAGAACTTTGCATACGCCACGTACTTAATACCTACATATTGGACTTGGTTTTCATCTAGAACCTCATTTGTATAATGTAGGCCTTGAATCCCTTACCTTGAGAGAAAATACAATTTTTTCCCCTGAGATTTTTTTAACCTGTTTGCAAATAGTCCAACATTCTAAAACACGAGCTCTTTCTATTCTGCTATCTTTTGGGGGGGAGAGGACGGTGGGGGAGGGGAGAAGGACGTACCAGTCTTGAGGCTGGAGCTTAGGGCCTGGGCACTGTCCCTGAACATTTTTGCTTGAGGCTAGCACTCGACCACTTGAGCCACAGCTCTGCTTCTAGCTTTTTATTGGCTAATTGGAGATGAGTCTTACAGACTTCCCTGTCAGGGCTGGCTTCTGTGATCCTCAAAGCTCAGCCTCCTAAGTGACTAGGATTACAGATATGAGCCACACTCATGTGAATTATTTGCAGCTTCTTCCATGATAAACCAGGATGCATTGCTACATTTACTTTTCCTTTGTCTTATACATTACTAGAGCAGATTCTGTGCACATAGCAATGTTTATACAAAGTAGAATATTCTCTGGACACTCAGATGAAAAAACGTTTTGTGTAGCATTGCTCTGATAAAATGACACAACCCTGCCAGGCACCAGTGACTCACGCCTGTAATCCTAGCTACTCAGGAGGCTGAGATCTGAAGACTGCAGTTCAAAGCCAGTCCAGGCAGGAAAGCCCATGAGACTTTAAACTCTCCAATGAAGCACCAAAAAAAGGTGTAAGTAGAACTGTGACTCAAGTGGCAGAGTGCTAGCCTTGAGTAAAATGGGTTAGGATGGGTTAGGGACAGTGCCCAGGCCTGAGTGAAAGCCCCAGGACCTGCACCAATAAAATAAAATTAAAATTAAATGACATAACTCTTTTTAGTATCCCAAACCCCCAGAACTTAATCTTGTCCCATTTTTTCCCTCAGGAGCTACAACAACCTCCACAAAGGGTGTTCACACTGTTGGATTCAGTACAGGTGTGTGTCAGAGACTTGGGCCTTGTGACCTAGGTTCTTTGATTTTTTTCAGTTTTGAATTTTTTTTCTAAAAAGATGCCAAAAGTAGAGTTGAGAATCATGTAGTTTTAATCCCGAAAGAAGGGCAGTTCCTCATCAACAGTAACTTATCCTGTGAAATTTGTAAACGTCGCAAGCTTTTGGGGTAATGTCAGAATAACCACATTTCCTAATCCTGAGAAATAGGAGCTATAAGAACCCAGGAGAGATACCTGCACTATGCAAATCTTCTAGAGGACCAAGTACTTTGACAGTTTTGGAGTTGGCAACACGCTGATAACTTGCCATGTCAGGCACCCCTGTAATCCCAGCGCACCAAGTTCTAGGTGACTAAGCCTGGGGGACACACAACAAGTCTCTCTGTAAAGAACATCTGGAAGTTTCCCTCTGATGAAGAACACTGCCACTCAGATGGCTTTGGAAACACAATGGGAAATGGGACATTTTATATGGGTCTCTGCCCTTAGGGGAGAGACAGGCTGAGAACCGCTTGGGCATAGGGAAAATGGGCTTTGCTCTTCCTAACAGCAGGAGCACCAGGGTGATTTACAGTTCTCTTTGTGTTTCAGCCACAACCAGGGTGGCTTCTGACACAACGGTGGCCCCTGGCAGTGCCAATACAGGTAAACCTGCATGCTGGGAATGAACACTTTAGGACTTACCCTGTAGTCAGATGGCCCCTCTTTTCTGTTGTTAGTGTGTGTGTGTGTGTGTGTGTGTGTGTGTGTGTGATACCTAGGGTTTGAACACAGGGCCTGGGTACTATCTCTGAGCATTTTTGCTCAAGGTTGGCACTCTACCACTTGAGCCACAGCTCCACTTCTGGCTTTTTGGTAGTTTCATTGGTGAGAACAGTGAACTTCTTAGACCCGGCCTCCTAGGTTTGAGCTAGGATTACAAGTGTGAACCTCCAGCGCCCAGCTTTATTTTATTTTATT
The DNA here is from genome assembly GCF_019054845.1 of Dipodomys spectabilis. Lineage (NCBI taxonomy): Eukaryota > Metazoa > Chordata > Mammalia > Rodentia > Heteromyidae > Dipodomys > Dipodomys spectabilis. Next base: position 7,891,132 of record NW_024870716.1, on the reverse strand, counting down.
TTTGCTGCTGATACTAAGACCTAAATTCAGAGGCTTGTGCTCTCCCTTAGCTGTTTTCATTCAAGGCTGATACTCAAAGCCTCACCTCTATCACCCCTTTTTCTGCTGGTTAACTGGAGAGAAGAGTCTCTTGGATGTGTCTGCCTGGGTTGGCTTTGAACCTAGATCCTCATATCTCAGCTCTCTTTGGTTGCTTTCCTGATAGGGGTAACAATACTTTTTTCTTTTTCATTCTTTTCATTTTTTATTCTTTCTGAAAACCTTTCCTGTCTTCCTCCCCGTGGAGGAAGTGAGACAACCCAACAGGGAGGAGCCACAGGTGAGCATTACTGTGCCATTGCCTTCATTTCTGAGCATTCTCAGTGGCGTCTGTGGCTTAGTGTGTTTCCATGCCATTCACTTCTGCCATGTTGAGCCATGGAAGGTAAAATATTATACTGTCCTTTGGCTAATATTTACAGAGTAAAACTTCATCCTTATTGGTTATGGCGGAGTTCACTTCCTCCCAATTCCTACAGCAGCCAGGCAGTCATTTAGATGCTTTTGATTCTGTAGCTTTCTAATTTGCTTTTTAATTATCTTTGGTTTTGTACAAAGGGGTTTCTATCCACCATGTCAGTTTGAGTCCAGTGCACGTTGATCAATGTCACCCCCCTCCCAAACACTCCCCCATCTCTCCCAATCCCACCCAGCCCCTCAGAGGAGATGCTTAAAAACATCTTCATAGAATAAGGAAACAGGTGGTATTGAAGTTTTTCTTTCTGTTTAATAGGCCCACTATAGTTTTACCTGGAGTCAGTAGCAGTTCATGGAGTTCTAAGTTAGACAAAGCACATAAGATCAAGCCATCATCTGAGAGATGAGGAATCAAAGAATTCTGTTTTAAATGTCATTTCAGTATCTATTTTTGCCATCTGAATATCAAAATACTTCAATTAATGAGCAGAACTTAGGAAGATGCGTCTGTCATTTCTCCCCATTTCTAAGCACCTCTTTCACCCCAAGGAGTCTAGAAGGGGAACTGACCGGGTCAGGAAGATATTCTTCCATGTTCTGTGGCTGCCATAGAAAGATGGCCCAGGAGATGCACAGGGAGAGAGGGGGCAGCCATGGATGGACCATTTCCTTCCAGTGGCTTAAGACCACATGGCTACTGCCAATAGTGATCAAGAAGTAAATACAGTGTTGGTTCCTCTTTCTTGTATTGGGTACTACAGGGGTATTCTTTGGGATAACAACCATTGTATATGGAGGCACCCACATAACTAGGTCAATAAGAAATGTCATATTTTTGTGTATATATGTCAGTACTAAGGCTTGAACTCAGGACCTGGGCACTGTCTTTTAGCTTTTTCTGGCATACTATTTGAGCCACAACTCTACTTCTAGCTTTTTGGTAGGTCACTGGAGATCAGAGTCTCACAGACTTTTCCTGCCTGGGTTGGCTTTGAATCTTGATCTTCAGATCTCAGCCTCCTGAGTAGCAAGGATTACAACCTTGGGCCACACACACAAAAATCATATAATTTTAATTTTATAATAGACCTGCTCTGATGAAATAACATCACACATCTTTCCTTGCAAGCTGCCAGAGGCCATGACTTCCACAGGGGACAGTAGTTCCTCTGGAAATCGATGCAAAATAGGTGAGGCTGAGTAGCTCAGTATGGGGTTTGGAATGGCTGGCTCTCCACAGCTTCCACTGTTGGAGGTTGTGTTTTCTTACAGAGTGAGTGATTTGTAGTTACTATTCACATTTTCTTACATTGAAGATAGGCCAGAGAGTTCTTCATACCAGCATGAAGCCTTGTAGCTGTAACTTCCTGATGAGTGTAGCTGTGTAGCCAATAGGAAAGTCACCTCCTGTGACCTCATGCATATCATTAGAGGGCTGGAGGATTGGAGAAACATAGTAGTTCCAGGGAGAAAAAGAAAATGTGAGCCAGCCACTGATGGTTCACTCCTGTAATCCTAGCTACTTGGTAGGTTGAGATCAGAGAAATAAAGCATTCAAAGCCAGCCCAGGCAGGCAAATCTGAGAGATTCTATCACCACATAACCAGCAAAAAGCCAGATGTGGAAGAGGTGTGGTGACTCAAGTGGTACAGCAACAACATTGTGTAAAAAAAAGCCTAGCAAGAGCTTGAACCCTCAGTTCACAAGCACCAGTACTGCCACCAAAACAAAACACACACACACGCGCGCACACACACACACACACACACACACACACACACACACACACCTTGTGAATTTTGGAAATAATCTTATCCTATTTATAGGCTTGCTGTTTTAATAAAAGAACAATGATAAATATTATCCTATGTTCTTAGAACATTCAAGTATTTTTTTCCATACTAGAAACCACTGAAGCACCCAGAAGCAGAAGAGCTGGGATTGTGACAGTTAAGCTTGGAGGAGAGCTACCTTGCTCCCTATTCTGGGGTAGATAGAATTTCAGGAGAGCCAGTCTCAGCTTGAAAACATTACTGTTTGATACCTTTTGTGTGCCACTACTGGGTCTTGAACTCAGTGCCTCTCACTCAAGCTTGGCTTTGCTACTCAAAGTTGGTGCTTTACCATTTGAGCCACAGCTCCACTTACAGCTTTTTTGTTGGTTGTGGGGCTTGAACTCAGGGCCTAGGCACTGTCCCTGAGCTTTTCGGCTGCTCTACCACTTTGAGCCACACTTTGGCTTTCTGGTGGTTAATTGGAGATAAGAGTCTCATGGACTTTCTTGCCCAGGCTCTCCTTAAACTGTAATCTCAGATCTCAGCCTCCTGAGGTAGCTAAAATTAGAGGCATGAGCCACCAGTACCTGACTTTCCATGAGACCATCTCCAGTTAACCAGCAAAAAGTAATAAGTAGAATTGTGATTCAAGTGGTACAGTGCCAGACTTGAGCAAAAGAAGCTAAGAGACAGCTCCAAGGTCCTGAGTTCAGTCCTGAATGCTGACCGACACAAACATAACAACAACAACAAAGACAGTGAGTAGGTCAACTGATACAATCTTAGTTCAGCCACTTCTGGGTTTGCCTCTGGACAAACTCTAAACCCTGGAAATGCTAACACAGTCTAGAAGTTCTAAACATGACCCTGTAGTCACTACAACCTCTGGAAATACCAGAAGGTTCTAGCCAGTCTCTATTTTCTCTCTGTCTCTGTCTCTCCCCCTCCCTCCCTTCCTCCCTTTCTCTCCTTCTCTCTCTTCCTCTTTCTCTCTCTTCTCTCTTTCCTCTTTCCCGTCTCTCTCCCTCCCTCCTCACAACTTTCCCAGTAGGCAGTGGGACTGCCTAGCAGGCCCATCAGGAGGTGAGCTTTTCAGTCTGACACCTGGGCTTTCTCTCCTTATCCATTTCTATTGTAACATTGGAGAAGCATAAGGGAGAGCCTTGCATTTTCTCTGGGGTCATGCTATGTTATGTCCACCAAGGCAGTTGCTCAGCTTAGAAATTCCATGACCTCAATGTTCTGGCTTCCCACTGCCCCCTCCCCGCCCCCCAAAATAGCATGAGAGCATGAGGCATATATTTGAATCCTCCCTGATAGGAATTTCAGTTTTTCCAGTTTATCTATTCCCCAGAGCTGACTATTTTCTGCCACTTCTCCCCCCATTTACTCATATATGATATTTATTATTGATTTTTGTTTTCCCTCAGCAGAAAGTCTCACAAAACAGAATATTAAAATGCCCCAAGATATTTAAGGGAAAAAAAAAGAGTTGATGTACTTAAACCAGACATTTTCTCCCTCTTCATACCAGGGGTATATCCCTGGAAGTAAAATAATTTGAAGTCATGCTGGTGGCTCAAGCCTCTAAGCTTAGCTACTCAGGAGGCTGAGACCTGAGGATTATGATTCGGAGCCAGCCTGGGCAGGAAAAGTCTGTGAGACTCTTATTTCCAGTAACCCACCAGAAAACCAGAAGTAGCACTGTAGCTCAATGTGGAAGAGCTCTGGCCTTGAACACAAGAGCTCAGGGACAGTGAGTTCAAGCCCCAGGACTTGCATAAATAAATATATACATGCATATATTCACACATACACACTTCATACACACTTTGAAACTTTGCTCTTTCCTTACTTCATGGTGGTTACTTTAGTAACAAGGCAATGTAGGGAACTTATTTCCAATTATCATAAGAAATAATCCTTAGGGGAGTTAGGGCTCTTCCTGCCTTAGTGCCACACATTTTCTTACCATGACTAATCACAGAAGTAATGCTTTCTTGCATTTACTTTTTATTTTTTTGCATTCTAGGCACCAATAGAGAACGCATTAGAACCACCATTATGTCTAGTAGTTCAAACACAGTTGGTTAATAAGGAGATGCCTTTTATTTATTTACAGATCTCACAATAGCTCCTTAGATCTGCTATAATAAAATAGCACTCCAGTATCTCCCCACACTATTCCAAATTCCAAGGCTGTAGTCATTCAGTTTCTTTTTTTTTTCCCCTGGCATTCTGGGGTTTGAACTCAGAGCTTCCCACTTCTAAGTAGGTACTCTTCCACTTCAACCACTCTGCCAGTAACTACATCCTGCATTTGTTACTTTTTGAGTTAGTCTTTGCTTTCTGTCTGTCTGGGTCAATCCAGACTTTGATCCTCTTTTTTGTGCTTTCTTTTGTCCCTATGATGGTCTTATGCTTGGCTATCTACCTGTTGGTAGAGATAGAATGCCATGAACTTTTAAGCCTTGGCTTGGCCTCAATAGTGGAACCCCAAGAATAACATGGGGTTTATTTAGGACACCTCCCAAATAGCTAGGTACCATACCTAACTTCTATAGGCTAGGTTAGAGTCCCCACACCTAACTTATATTCTCCCATTTCTTACTTCAGAAGCCATAACTTCCACAGAAGGGATGAGTCCAACTACAAATGGACTCAAAACTGGTGAGGATTCATAGTCCATGGTGTGGGATCATCAAGAATAGGACTCTACATCTCCCTTGGGAGAGTTTGCTTTAAATATAATGATTCTACAAATAAGTTTATAGGAATCCAGATAGGCTTGTAAGTAGAAATAACCTGAAAATCTAATAAATGAACCTGGCCGCTCCAGGCCTTAGAATATGAGTGATATTTCTTTAATTAATCTCAAGTATTTCTCTTTCTCTCTCTCACACATACACAAACACATTTGCAAGCACCCGATGTAACCATTGTATATATGCGTATATATAATCAATATGTATATATACACATGAATATAAAAATGTATTTGCTCCAGATTTCAAACTTTTCAGTGCATGTAAACTTGGACCTCTCTCTTCCTGTTTCCCACAGAGATCACTGCAACAACAGCAAACCATGCGGGTGAGCACCAGGGAAAGGCCTCTGCTCTTTCTCTTATTATTAAATTCCAAGCAGAAGTACCTCAAATTGGGAATATTGTCTGTATGCTTTGATTATGATTTGTGGAAGCTGGAAAATACATATGTTCCAGCCATGAAATTTCCATAATAGTCGATCAAAAAAAAAAGAATGCATGTACACTTAGATATTTACACACTGTCCCTTTGCTACTTGGGTCTTCTTTTGGTTCAGTGAGTCACTATGTTTCAGGTACCTCCACAGTCAGCACTGGCACAACAGTTGGCCCTGCAGGTGTGAGCACAGGTGAGTTCACAGCTGGCCACACACTGTGCTGAGCCCATCCTGCAGTGCACTTCCCTTGTGCTGCTTCTAAGCAGACTCACCACAGTTGGGCTCTGAGCTCTGTGATTCATTTTCTGTGATCTCTCCCCTCTCAGCAGCCACAACTTCCTCTGGAGTCAGTGGGACCAGTGGAGCTGGAAGCCCTGCAGGTAAACACTGACAGCCCCTCCTACCTCCACACACACAGCTGTGCAATGAGAGCTCCTATTGGTCCTCTGGGAAGAACACATTCTCAACAGAAATACCAAAACCCGGGATCTGATCTATCAACTAAGGGTCAAGCACTGAAACCTTCCTCTTTCCTTTCTTTTGCTTCATGAAGACTTCACTTTGGAACAAAGAACTGAGCACATGTGAGATCATTAGAAGAGAATTTTTAAACAACATTTTCATTATAAAGGAAGTCACAGTGCTCTCAAATCATGTCATTGGATATTTTGCAGGGAAGAAATGTACTAAATCATCATTCTAGCAAACACTGAAAGTGCTTGTTGGTACATTTGAAAAAAACCTCATCTATGAGAAGTAATTTCTTTAAATTATGGTGAAACAGCTGAAACATTTGTCCTTTTCAGTCTCTAATTTTAAGTTTTAGTGTGATAGAGACTACAGAACTCTAACATTGAAAGCAACAGATAAGCATACTAATAATCCATATTTTTATTACTTACAAGTTCTAGGCCACATGCTTTTTGTGTGTGCCTATCCTAGAGCTTGAACTCAGGCCCTGGCCTTATAGTACATCTAGTGTGGGTCAGATAGGAATAAGAATTCCATGGCCAATTAACATATTGGATAGTGCTGCCCTTACCAGCTAGAGTAAACACCAACCCAGAAGGTTTAGTCTCAGGATAAAAGAGGACTAGAAATTTATTTATTCATTATTTATTTATTTATTCATTTATTTATTTATTTACTTTTGGTCGTGGGGCTTGAACTGTGGGCCTAGGTGCTATCCCTCAGCTCTTCAGTTCAAGGCAAGCACTCTACCATTTGAGCCACAGCACCACTTCCTAGAAAATTTTATATTTACCTCTCATTAACTTTCTGTTTATTTATTTGTTGGTCCTGGGCCTTGAACTCAGGACCTAGGTGTTATCCCTGAGCTCTTTTGCTCAAGGTTAGTACCCTGCCACTTGACTTTCTGCTGGTTGATTGAAGATAAGAATCTCTTGGATTTTCTTGCATGGGATGGCTTTGAACAGTGACCATTAAATCTCAGTCTCCTTAGTTGCTAGGATTATAGGCATGAGCCACCTGCCCACAGCTTTTAACTTTAAATAGTGTTGGCCAATGATTGTCTTCATGAGAGATTAAAGTCAAAGCATATTTGATTGGTTTTCTTATTTTCAATAAGCAAGAACCACCTCCCCACTGGGACCTTGGATCATTATAAAAATTATTATGCTCATTTCCATTGGGAAATTTTCTACTCAATTTGCTAAACATGTCTACTGTCTATACAAGCTTTCTGTGAAAGGTATTCTTTCATTATATTCACTAATCACTAGTATCCAACAGGATTAAATAAATATTTGTCAGATGAGATAGATAGTTGATGCATAGAAAAAATAATTAAATCAACTTAGGAGCAGAAAGACCAATAAAAACATGATCAAAAACCAACCACATACATGATGAAGTCTATTTAAATGCTATTTCCCTGAACTGCCCAGGGCACAATCTCTGAATGATGTAGCCTAAGTGGCATTCATTGATTTATGCATAGAATGTTTCAATGGCTGATGCTTTTTCTTGTTTCAGGCACCACTGGTGTAGCCAGAAGCACAACTGTTGCCCCTGGTAGTTCTAGCACAGGTGAGCTCCGAGCATGGAGGAAAGTTCTCATTCTGGAAATAAGGTCCTAAAGATGACTTCCATAATGTGCTTCTCATGTAAAAATGACACAATGTATTTTTTGTAAGTCTTCATCATGAACCTTCTCTCTCCCCCTTCCAGAAACCACAGCTTTTACAACAGTCAATAGTACTACTGCAGCAAGAAGGGAAACAGGTGAGAATTTGTGTGTGTGTGTGTGTGTGTGTGTGTGTGTGTGCCTGTGTGCCTGTGTGTAAGAGAGAAAGAAGCAATTCATAGAACCATAACATATAAGATTTATCTTTACACATGTATACATGTACATACATATATTTTCTAAAATTATTACATTTTGAGCACATTTAAGCATTTAATCGGCCTCTCCCCTGATATCAGGAGAGATACTAGAATAGCAGGAAATCTGGCAGGTGAACATTGGGGAAAAGCTCTCATCAGATCCCAGCAGAACTATCTCAACTTGTGAACATTGTTATTTTACGTTGGTTATGAGATGTTGAAAGCAGGAAGCATGCATCTAATTCACCACATGGTCTGGCCATGAGATTTTAGTTACTGTGAATAAACAAATGTAGGAATGCAAGTTGGCATTTTAGATTCAGGTCCTCCTCTGGCTTCCTGAGTTGCTATGACAGCCTAGCTTCTTTGTGCTGCAGGTCCCACTGAGGTCAGCATTGGCACAACAGTTGGCCCTGCAAGTGTGAGCACAGGTGAGTTCACAGCTGGCCACACACTGTGCTGAGCCCACCCTGCAGTGCACTTCCCTTGTGCTGCTTCTAAGCAGACTCACCACAGTTGGGCTCTGAGCTCTGTGATTCATTTTCTGTGATCTCTCCCCTCTCAGCAGCCACAACTTCCTCTGGAGTCAGTGGGACCAGTGGAGCTGGAAGCCCTGCAGGTAAACACTGACAGCCCCTCCTACCTCCACACACACAGCTGTGCAATGAGAGCTCCTATTGGTCCTCTGGGGGAACACATTCTCAACAGAAATACCTGAAATCCAGGATTTAATCTATCACCTGAGGGTCAGGCACTGAAACCTTTTTCTTTCACTTTCTTCTCCTTCAAGAAGAATACAACTTGGCACTAAGAACTGAGCACATATGAGGTCATTGGAAGAGAATTTTTTTTTAACATTTTTACTATAAGGAAGTCATTGTGCTCTTGAATCATCTGTCATTGGATATTTTGTTAGGGAAGAAATGGTGTGCTAAGTTGTAGTACTAGATACCACTGAAAGAACTTGTTAGTACATTGGAAAATAAAAACCCTCATCTATGAGAAATCATTTCTTTATGGAGAAAAGCTGAAATATTTGTCCTTTTCACTCTCTAATTTCAAGTTCTAGTGTGATACGAACTACAGAACTCTAACATTGAAAGCAACAGATAAGCATACTAATAATCCATATTTCTATTACTTACAAGTTCCATGCCATATGCCTTTGTGTGTACCTATCCTGGAGCTTGAACTCAGGCCCTAGGTGCTGCCACTGAGTATTTGTTCAAAGCTAGTACTCTACCACTTGAGATATATTTCTATTTCCAGGATGGTTTTTGATTATTAAATGGAGATTAAAAATTCTTATGGACTTTACTTGGTGGGCTAGATTCAAATCACATTCCTCAGGTCTTATCCTGCAGAGGAGCTAGCATTACAGGCATGAGCCATAGGCAGCCTGCTCCATATGCTTTTAGTATTGAGATGCTTACCAATCTTATTTCAACAAGGCTTACGTAAGGCCTAGCTGAGAGGCATATGACTTGTGTGGAGTATGGTGGAGAAAAGTCTCACAGACTTTCCGGCCACGGCTAGCTTTGAGCCTCAGTCCTCAGACCTTGGCTTCCTGAATAGCTAAGATTACAGGCTTGAGCCTGTGCAAGATCTCCTATTTTTAATACAAATAATTAATACATACTTGTTATTTCTCATTTTCTTTTCATTAGGAACCACCACCAAAGCAGCAGAGAGACCAACAGGTAAACATGGGAAATGTTTTCAGATAATCTGCTAACTTTAAATAAAAAATTCTCCAGACAGGAAAGTTGATTCCTATCATGTGCTAAGCACATGGTAGACATGGAAGATGTCTCCCCTGTCATTTATAGGAACAGGAAATGCACAGTGACTAGACAGGAAGGGTCACTGATGTTCTAGAAGTAGCTGAAAAGGATGCTGTTAGCTACTTTCTCCTTCAGGTTGAAAAAAATGTCAATGTGCTGTTTTCTCTCTTTTTCCTGCCCAGCCACTGCTAAAGCATACCCGACTCCAACAGCTACCCATGGGAGCTCCAACTCTGGTAAAGCACCAAAAGGAGGGAGAGCCCCTTCTCAGAAAGGATCTGCAATAATCAGTTCCCTAGTGATTCCCCCCACCATCCTTCTCCAGAACATTGATATTTGGCCCTCTCTTTTCATTTTCCTTTTTCAGAGACCACAGCTTTCTCTGGAGTCACTGAAGCAGTGACAATAACAGGTACAAATTAAAGAAAAAGGATAACTAGTGACTTCCAGCAATTTGAATCGCTTGAAATAAATTCATGATGGTTTATAGACTAACACTTTTGTCTAAGTTACCAAGTTTTAGGATACCTATGCTTTACCACAAATTCTTTCATTGCTACACAAAAGAATGTACTCGATTTTCTTTAGGAGCCAAAACTACTGTGCCAGTAAGCCAAGTCTCTGGAAGCCATACAGGTAATAAGGAGAGTGACAACCTCTCCCTGATAGTTTCCATATTTTTCAGAAAGAGGAGATGTATGAGAGTTCAATCTTTCTGTCTTATTCCTCCATTTGGGAAAAGAAAGAACCTCAAAAATATTAAATGAGCCTGATAATAGATCTTCAATGACTGTGCTCAATGCTTTCCTTCACTTAAAGTGATAGATCTCTCCTCCCTGTGACTGCAGGTACCAGTGGAAGCATCTCCAGCCTCACTTCTGAGACTGGAAGCTCCATTACAAGTAAGTAAATTCTCTTGGAGGAACGTGTCCTTGTTAAATTGCATGGGAAATATACTTTCCCAATCCTGCCCAATACTGGCTTAGAAATCAACAGAACCACATGGAGGAAATCAGAAAATGAGAGGCTGCAGCTGTTAGCACTGCCGCTGAGGACCATCTGGAGCCAAACTCTATGTCTGAAAGATGGTAGTATAAGAATGGCATTTGGTTCTGTCTGCACCCCAGAACACCCCCAGGCTGCTGACACTTATTCTAGGATGGTTTCTCTCACAAATCCTGGCCTTGTAGTGTGATTTCTGGTATGGTGCAGATAGGAACAGGTATTCCCTGGACAATTAACCCATTGGAGATTGTTGCCACTATAAGCAGGAGTCAACACTGCCCAAGAAGGTTTATTCTCAGGTAAAAACAGGAATAGAATGAAGTCAGACTTATTTTCAACCTCTCATTGACTTTTTTATGCTTGGCTGCAAGTACTGAACTACCTAATGGTCATCTTAGTGATGACTTAAAGATCAAAGCAGACTAGAACGGTTTCCTACTTGCATTAGTCAAAAACCACCTCTGAGGCCTTGAATAGATAGGGCACTGGATATAAAAAAAAAAAAAAGTTATGCAGCAGGGCACTGGTGGCTCATGCCTGTAATCCGAGCTACTCAGGAGGCTGAGATCTGAGGATCGCGATTCAAAGCCACTCAGGCAGGAAAGTCCATGAGACTCTTATCTCCAATAAACCACTAGAAAACCGGAAGTGGTGCTGTAGCTCAAGTGGTAGAGCGCTGGCCTTGAGCTGAAGAGCTGAGGGACAGCGCCCCGGCCCAGAGTTCAAGCCCCACGACTGACCAAAAAAAAAAAATGTTATGTTTGCTTCCACTGGGAACTTTTGTATTCTATTTGCTAAGCATGCCTTCTGTATATAACGCAGGCTTCCTGTGAAAGGTAATCATTTATTATGTTCACTGATATCTAGTGTTGACTAGGGTTAAATAAATATTGGTTGGATGAAATAGATAGTTGGTAAAGAGAAAGGTAATTGGCTCAGTCTAGAAGCAGACACCAATAAAAACACGTTCAAACACCAACCACATACATGATGAAGTCTATGTGAACTGTATCTTCACAAGCTGCCCAGGGCACACTCTCTGAATGATGTAGCCCAAGTGACATTCTTTGGTTTATACATGGAATGCTTCAAGTGCTGATGACTTTTCTCATTTCAGGCACCACTGGTGTGGCCAGAAGCACAACCGTTGCCCCTGGAAGTTCCAGCACAGGTGAGCTACGAGCTTGGAAGAAAATGCCCATTCTGGAAATAAGGTGCTAGAGATGACCCTCATGTTGTTCTTCTCATGGAAGAGCAACACAGAGTATTTCCTCTTTTTCCTAAGAACTCACCCTTAACCACCATCTCCTCTCTGTCTCTCTCTTTCACAAACCATAGCTTTTATAACAGTCAGTGGCACCACTGCTGCAGGAAAGGAGACAGGTGAGAATTTGTGTTTGTGTGTGTGTGTAAGAGAGAGAGAGACAGACAGAGAGAGACAGAGAGAAAGAGAGAGAGAGACTGACAGAGATACAGACAGAGACCAGACAGAAAGAAGCACCTGATGGGAACATAAGATATTCAGGTACATACATATATGTACATATACATATTTGTTTCCTCCAAAATGTAAGTTTTAAGCACTTTCAAGCAATTTACCCACTTCCCCCTCCCCACTGCCTCTCAGCAGAGATACTGGAACAACAGGAAACCAAACAGGTGACCACTGGGGAAAAGCTCTCCTCAGATGCCAGCAGGACTATCTTAACTTGTGATCACTGTCATTTTGATTTGGTTCTGATAGGTGGAAAGCAGGAAAATGCATCTAATTCATCGTGTGCTATGGCCATGAGAATTTCATTACTATGAACGAACAAATGTACAAATCCACATGTGCATTTTAGATTCAGGTCCTCCTCTGGCTTCCTGAGTTGCTATGACAGCCTAGCTTCTTTGTGCTGCAGGTCCCACTGAGGTCAGCACTGGCACAACAGTTGCCCCTGCAGGTGTGAGCACAGGTGAGTTCACAGCTGGCCACACACTGTGCTGAGCCCATCCTGCAGTGCACTTCCCTTGTGCTGCTTCTAAGCAGACTCACCACAGTTGGGCTCTGAGCTCTGTGATTCATTTTCTGTGATCTCTCCCCTCTCAGCAGCCACAACTTCCTCTGGAGTCAGTGGGACCAGTGGAGCTGGAAGCCCTGCAGGTAAACACTGACAGCCCCTCCTACCTCCACACACACAGCTAGCTGTGCAATGAGAGCTCCTATTGGTCCTCTGGGAAGAACACATTCTCAACAGAAATACTTGATACCCAGGATTTGATCTATCAACTAGGGGTCAGGCACTGAAACCTACTTTCCTTTTCTTCTGCTTCAAGAAGACTTCACCTTGAAACTAAAAACTGAGCACGTGTTAGCCCATTGGAAGAGAATATTTCTTACATGTTCACTATAAGTAAAGGAAGTCATGGTGCTCTCAAACCCATCAGTCTTGCATATTTTGCAGGGTACAAATAGTGTACTAATAGTTAGTTCTATATACCACTGAAAGCGCTTGATGCGACATTGGTAAAAGCCAGAGGAGAAGACTTTTGCTTTACATTAGGATTAAATATTGGTCCTTCCTTATTGCTCTCTAATTTCAAGTTCATCTACCATAGGGAATGCAAAACTCTAACATTGAAAGCAACAGATAAGATGCTAACAATCTGTATCTCTACTCCTCTTGAGTTCCTTACCATATGCTTTTGGGGAGGGAGTGGGGGAGAGGGGTTGTGCCTGTCCTGGGGCTTAAGCTAAGAGCCTGGGAGCTGTCTCAGAGCTTTTTCATTCAAAGGTAGTGCTCTACCACTTGAAACATAAGTCTAGTTCTAGCTTTTTTGTGTGGTTGGCTGGAAATAAGAATCTCACAGATTTTCCTGCTTGGGCAGATTTCAAACTATAATCCTCAGGTATCAGCCTTCTAAGTATCTAGGATTCCAGGCATAGCCATTGGGAGCCTCTTGCATGTGTTCTTCTATTGAGATGCTTACCAATCTTATTCCAAGCAACAATTCCACAAGGCCCAGCTGAGAAGCATATGAGTTTTGTGGAATATGGTAGAGAAAAATCTCACAGACATTGCTGCCAAGGCTGGCTTTGAACCTCAGTCCTCAGATATTGGCCTCCTGAATAGTTAAGATTACACAATGGACCCCTAGGTACCAGGCATACGATGTCCTATTTTTCACACAAATCATCCACACATAATTTTCACTTCTCATTTTCTTTTCCTTAGGAACCACCACCAAAGCAGCAGAGAGACCAACAGGTAAATATGCGAGGTGGCTTTCAGATGACCTTCAAACTTTGAATAAAGAAATTACCGAGAGAACAAAGTTGGTTCCTATTTTGTATTAAGCACATGGCAGACAGGAACGTTGTCCCCCCTGTGAGCTATAGCAACAGGAAATGCACAATCACTAGACAGGAAGTGTCCTTGGCTCCCTGGAAGTCCCTGATAAGGATGCTGTTGGTTACTTTCTCCTCCAGGCTGCAAAAATGTCACCTTGTTCTTCTTTCTCTTTTTCCCACACAGGCACTGCTGGAGCATACAGGACTCCAACAGCTGCACAAGCGAGCTCCAGCTCTGGTAAAACACTAAAACTGGGGAAGAACTACTTCTCAGAAAGGTTCTGCAATAATCAGTTCCCCTAGTGATCCCACATCCTTTCCTCAGAACATTCAACTTTGCCCTCTCTTTTCATTTTCCCCGTTTCAGAGGCCACAGCTTTCTCGGCAGTCACTGAAGCAGTAACAATAACAGGTAAAAAAATAAAGAAAAAGGATAGCTAATGACTTCCAGCAATTTGAATTCATTGAAATAAATTCACAGTGATTTTTACTAATAACACTTTTTTTCTGAGTTAGCAAGTTTTAAGATATGTATACTTTACCCAAAATACTTACATTGCTATACAAAAGTATGTTCCCTATTTTCTTTAGGAGCCAAGACTACTGCACCAGGAAGCCAAGTCTCTGGCAGACAAACAGGTAATAATGGAAGAATATCAACCAATCCCTGAAATTTCCATAACTCAGTAGAAGGAGATGCCTGAGAGTTCAGTCTTTCTGTTTTATTCCTCTTTGGGGGGAAAGAAAGAACCTCAAAAGAACATGCAAATGATCCCCAGAATAGACCTTCTATGACTTGTGTTCAATGTTTTCCTTCCTTTAAAGTGATGGCTTATAGATCCTCCTCCCTGTGATTGCAGGTACCAGCGGAGGCATCTCCAGCCCCACTTCTGCATCTGGAATCTCCATCGCAAGTAAGTGAATTCCCTCAGAGGCTCTCAGCCTATTCAATTTCACTGGGAAAGATGTTTTCCCAAACCTTTCCCCACCCCATGTTCCCAATATTCCTAATACTTGATTAGAAACCAACTTTGAGCAAATGAGTGAAAATGAGAGATTGCAGCTGTTAGCACTGCTTCTGAGGACCAGCTCAAGTTGGACACTACTCCTGAAAGAACACCATTTGGTCTTCCCTACATACAACCACAGACAGACTACTGACACTCACCCTAAGATGTTTTCTTTCCTGAATTGCTGGCCTTAAGGCGCAGATTTCTGGTAGGGGTGGGATAGGATTCCCTGCACATTTAATGCATTGGATAGTATTGTCATTACCAGCAGGAGTGAACACTGGCTCAGAAGGTTTATTCTCTGGATCAAAGAGGACTAGATTTTGGAATTTTTTACTTCTCATTAACTTCTTCTCTTAGCTGCAACATTTTATATTTTATTTATTTAGTTATGTTGGTCCTGTGGCCTGAACTCAGGAGTTCTGGTCCTGATCTCTTTTTTTTTTTTTTTTTGCCAATCGTGGGCCTGAACTCTGGGCCTGGGCACTGTCCCTCAGCTCTTCAGCTCATGTCTAGTTAGTACTCTACCACTTGAGCCACAGCACCACTTCCAGCTTTTTCTGCTTATGTGGTACTGAGGAATCGAACCCAGGGCCTCATGTATGCAAGGCAAGCACTCTACCACTGAGCCACCTTTCCAGCCCCTGGCCCTGATCTCTTTGCTCTAGGTTAGCACTCTGCCACTTTGAGCCACTGCTCCACATTCTGGTGGTTAATTGAAGCTCAGGGTCTCTGGAACTTTTCATTATTGGATTACTTGGAGCCATGAACCTCAAATCTCATCCACCTGAGTAGCTAGAATTACAGGTGTGAGCCAGCTACTCCCAGCTTTTAGCTCAAAATATAGCTACTCAGTATTAAGTTGACTCAGTGCTGGATTAAATATCAAAGCAGACTTGGTTTTCCAATTGTCAAGAATCATCTCAAGCCTTGGATAAATAGATCACTGGATATAAAAAAATTATGTTCACATCCATTGGGATCTTTTGTGTTCAGTTTGCTCTGCATGCCTATTGTATATAATACAGGCTTCCTGTGAAAGGTATTCTTTTATTATGTTCACTGATCACTAGTGTTGAACAGGGTTAACTAAATATTTTTTGAATGAGATGTATAGTTGATAGATAGAAAAAATAATTGACTCAATCTAGGAACAGAGACTCATGAATACATGTTTAAACACCAGCCACATACATGATAAAGTCTATGTGGCCAGTATCTCTACAGGATTCCCAGGGAACACTCTCTGAATGATGTAGCCCAAGTGACATTCTTTGGTTTATACATGGAATGCTTCAAGTGCTGATGACTTTTCTCATTCCAGGCACCACTGGTGTGGCCAGAAGCACAACCGTTGCCCCTGGAAGTTCCAGCACAGGTGAGCTACAAGCTTGGAACAAAATGTCTATTCTGGAAATAAGGTGCTAGAAATGACTTTCATGTTGTTCTTCTCATGGAAGAGCAACAAAGATTATTTTCCCTTTTACCTCAGACCTCACCCTTACAAACTCCTCCTCTCTCTTTCTCCCTTTTAGAAACTACAGCTTTTACAACAGTCAGTAGTTCCACTGCTCCACAAAAGGAGACAGGTGAGAATTGGAGTGTGGGAGTGGGTGTGTGAGAGAGAGAGAGAGAGAGACAGGTAGACAGACAGACAGACAGAGAGACAGCGAGACACAGAGAGACACAGATAGATAGACAGACAGACAGACAGACAGACAGACAGGCAGGCAGGCAGACAGACAGAGACAGAGACAGACAAAGGAGCACCACATGTGAACATAACATATTCAGGTGTATGTATCTTTACATATCTCTCTCTATCTATCCATCTATATCTATCTATCTATCTATCTTTCCTCCAAAATTTAAATTTTGAGTACATTTCAGCATTTTATCTGATCTTCCACTGCCTAACTCTCAGCAGAGATACTGGAACAACAGGAAAGCTAACAGTTGAGCATTGGGAAAAAGTTCTCAACAAATTCCAGCAGAAGTATCTCAACTTGTGAACATTGTCATTTTACGCTGGTTATGAGATGTTGAAAGCAGGAAGCATGCATCTAATTCACCACATGGTCTGGCCATGAGATTTTAGTTACTGTGAATAAACAAATGTAGGAATGCAAGTCTGCATTTTAGATTCAGGTCCTCCTCTGGCTTCCTGAGTTGCTATGACAGCCTAGCTTCTTTGTGCTGCAGGTCCCACTGAGGTCAGCAGTGGCACAACAGTTGGCCCTGCAAGTGTGAGCACAGGTGAGTTCACAGCTGGCCACACACTGTGCTGAGCCCATCCTGCAGTGCACTTCCCTTGTGCTGCTTCCAAGCAGACTCACCACAGTTGGGCTCTGAGCTCTGTGATTCATTTTCTGTGATCTCTCCCTTCTCAGCAGCCACAACTTCCTCTGGAGTCAGTGGGACCAGTGGAGCTGGAAGCCCTGCAGGTAAACACTGACAGCCCCTCCTACCTCTACACACACAGCTGTGCAGTGAGAGCTCCTATTGGTCCTCTGGGGGAACACATTCTCAACAGAAATACCTGATACCCAGGATTTGATCTATCAACTTAGGGTCAGGCACTGAAACCCTCTTCCTTCCCTGTCTTTTGCTTTAAGAAGATTTCACCTTGGAACTAGAACTGAGCATGTGTTACATTGTTGGAAATATTTTTTGAATATTGTCACTATAAGGGAGGTTATTATACTCTTAAACTCATGGGTCTTGGATATTTTACAGTGTAGAAATGGTGTATTAAATCTTGGTTCTAGAAACCACTGAAAGAGCTTGTTGGTAAATTGAAAAAACTCATCTATGAGAAGCAGTTTCTGTAAATTATGGTGAAAATGTTGATATATTTGTTCTTTTTACTCTCTAATTTCAAGTTCCAGTATCATCTGGACTGTAAAACTCTTTACACTTAAATCAAGAAATAAGGATGCTAATAATCCATATCTCTATTACTTATTATTTCCATACCATACATGTGTATGTAGTAGTAGTAGGAGGAGGAGGAGGAGGAGGAAGAGGAGGAGGAGGAGGAGGAATAGGAATCCTGGAGATTGAACACAGGCCCAGGAGCAGTCCCTACGTTTTTCCTTCAAAACTAGTGTTCCACTATTTGAGCTCTATTTCTAGCTTTTTTGGGGTGTGGTTAATTGGAGATAAGAATCTTACTGATTTTTTTTTCCTGCTTAGGCTGGCTTCAAACTGAGATCATCAGAGTTCAGCCTCCTGAGTAGCTAGGATTATAAGCATGAACCACCAGTAGCCTGCTCTATATGCTTTCTTATTGAGGTGCTTACCACTTTTATTCCAAGCAAAGATTTCCCAAGGCTCAGCTGAGAAACATATGAGTTGTATGGAATATAGTAAAGAAAAGTCTCACAGATTTTGCTGCCAAGGCTGGCTTTGAACCTCAATGCTCAGATCTTTACATCCTGAGTAGCTTAAGATTACACACTTGAGCCACAAGTGCCAGGCATAAAATGTCCTATTTTTCACGTAAATCATCTACATATAATTTTCACTTCTCATTTTTCATTAGGAACCACCACTAAAGCGGCAGAGAGACCAACAGGTAAACGTGGGAAATGCTTTGAGATGGTTCAAACACTGAATAAACAAATTATGCAGACAGCAATGTTTGTTCCTACATTGTGCTTGCAAAAAGCACATGTGTCATTTATACTAACAGGAAATGCACAGTAACCAAACCAGAAGTATCATTGGCTCCTTGGAAGTTGCTGATAAGGATGCTCTTGGCTACTTTCTCTTCTAGTCTGCAAAAATGATGCTGTTGGCTACTTTCTTCTCTAGTCTGCCTCTGTGCCTGAAAGATTGTAGTAAAAGTTTGGCATTTTTGTCAGCTTACTGTTCTCTTTTTTCCTGCCAGGCACGGCTAGAGCCTACCCAACTCCAACAGCTGCACGTACGAGCTCCAGCTCTGGTAAAACACTAACACTGGGGAAGAACTACTTCTCAGAAGGGTTCTGGAATAATTAGATCCCCTCTTCTCAGAACATTCACATTTTGCCCTTTCTTTTCATTTCCCCCCTTTCAGAAGCCAGAACTTTCTCTGAAGTCACGGAAGCAGTAACAGTAACAGGTAATAAATAGTAGGGGTAATGAGCGACTTCTAGCACTTTGATTCACTTGAAATAAATTCACAATGGATTTGATCAATGATACTTCGGAGTTACCAAGTTTTAGAATACCTTTACTTTCCCCCCGCAATTTTTCCATTGATATACAAAAGAATGTTCTCTATTATTTTTAGGGGCCAAGACTACTGCTCCAGGAAGCCAAGTCTCTGACAGGCAAACAGGTAATTATGAGAGAGCATCAACCTATTCCTGATATGTTCCATCATTCAGAGGAAGGAGATGTCTGACAGTTCAGTCTTTCTGGTTTTCCCCCATTGGAGAAAAGAAAGAACCTCAAAAAACATGCAAATGAGCCCTAGAATAGACCTCGATTGACTTGTGTTGGATGCTCTCCTTCATTTAAAGTGACGACTTATAGATCTCTCCTGCCCCTAATTGCAGGTACCAGTGGAGGCATCTCCCGCATCACTTCTGAATCTGGAAGGTCCATTCCAAGTAAGTGAATTCTCTTAGAGGCACTCACCCCTGTTGAATTGCAAGGAAAAATGCTTTCACAAACCTGCCCTCACTTTCCCAAAGTTCTCCAATACTTGCATGGAAACCAATAGGACTATGTGGAGGAAATCTGAAAATGAGAGGCTGCAGCTGTTAGCACTGCCGCTGAGGACCATCTAGAGCCAAACTCTATGCCTGAATGACTGTAGTATAAGAATGACATTGGGAGGGGGGCGGGGCCTGGGAAGGTGGCTCAGTGGTAGAGCGCTTGCCTTGCATGCATGAGGCCCTGGGTTCAATTCCTTTGCACCACATAAGCAGAAAAAGCTGGAAGTGGCGCTGTGGCTCAAGTGGTAGAGTGCTAGCCTTGAGCTGAAGAGCTGAGAGACAGCACCCAGGCCCAGAGTTCAGGCCCCACGACCGACAAAAAAGAAAAAGAAAGAAAAAAGAATGACATTTGGTTCTGTCTGCATACCTGAACAGCCAGGCTGCTGACACTTACTCTAGGATGGTTTCCTGGCCTTGTGTAGGTGTCTGTGGTGGATAGGAACAGGAATTCCCTAGACAATAAGCCCATTAGAAATTGTTGCCAGTAAAAGCAGGAGTCAACACTGACCAAGAAGGTTTAGTCTCAGGTGAAAACAGGAATCGAATGAAGCCAGAATTTTTTTTTAACTCATTGACTTTTTTTACTTGGCTGCACATATGAAGCTACCCAGGGGTTGCCTCAGTGATGACTTAAAGATCAAAGTAGACTTGAATGGTTTTCTTGCTTGCAATAGTAAAGAACCACCTCGGAGGCTTTGGATAGATAGGACACTGAATATAAAAAAAATTATGTTCACCTCCATTGGGAAATTTTTATTCTGTTTGCAAAGCATGCCTACTACAGATAGCACAGGCTTCCTGTGAAAGTATACTTTTATTATGTTCATTGACTCATAGTGTACAACAGAGTTAAGTATTTATTGGATGAAATAGATAGTTGATACATAGAATACATGATTGACTCAATCGAGGAGCAAAGACCAATAAAAACATGTAGAAACACCAACCACATACTGTTTACCTAGACAATAAACAGTATCTCACCGAGCTCCCCGGGGCACACTCTCTGAATGGTGTAGCCCAGGAGACATTCTTTGGTTTATACCTGGAATGCTTCAATTGCTGATGACTTTTCTCATTTCAGGCACTACTGGTGTGGCCAGAAGGACAACTGTTGCCCCTGGAAGTTCCAGCACAGGTGAGCTACAAGCTTGGAAGAAAATGCCTATTCTGGAAATAAGGTGCTAGAGATTATTCTTCTCATGGAAGAATGTTATTCTTCTCATGGAATAACCACAGAGTATTTTCCTTTTTTCCTAAGACCTCACCCTGACAAACTCTCTCTCTCTTTCTCCCTTTCAGAAACTACAGCTTTTACACCAATCAATAGTACCACTGCAGCAAGGAGGGAAGCAGGTGAGACTTGTGGGGGCGGGGGGGGGTTGGTGGATGGGGGAAAGAGAGACAGAGACACACAGACACAGAGAGACAGACACAGAGAGAGAAAGAATCACCTCCTTGGACCATAGCATAGTCAGATATATGTTTCTTTGCATGCATGTACATGCGTACATACATACATATATATGTGTGTGTTTCCTCCAAAATTTAATTTTTGAGCACATTTAAGCACTGTGTCCATGTCTTACACCTGCTATCTCTAAGCAGAGATTACTGGAACAACATGAAACTTAACAGAGCTGAGCATTGGGGAAAAATTCTCATCAAATTCCAGCAGAAGTCTCTACTTGTGAACATTGTCATTTTAATTGGATTATGATATGTTAAAGGCAGGAAAATGCATCTAATTCATCCTGTGCTGTGGCCATGAGAATTTTGTTACTTTGAAAACACAAATGAAGGAATGCATGGATGCATTTTAGATTCGGGTCCTCCTCTGGTTTCCTGAGTTGCTATGACAGCCTAGCTTCTTTGTGCTGCAGGTCCCACTGAGGTCAGCACTGGCACAACAGTTGCCCCTGCAAGTGTGAGCACAGGTGAGTTCACAGCTGGCCACACACTGTGCTGAGCCCATCCTGCAGTGCACTTCCCTTGTGCTGCTTCTAAGCAGACTCACCACAGTTGGGCTCTGAGCTCTGTAATTCATTTTCTGTGATCTCTCCCCTCTCAGCAGCCACAACTTCCTCTGGAGTCAGTGGGACCAGTGGAGCTGGAAGCCCTGCAGGTAAACACTGACAGCCCCTCCTACCTCCACACACACAGCTGTGCAATGAGAGTTCCTATTGGTCCTCTGGGAAGAACACATTCTCAACAGAAATACCTGAAACCCAGGATTTGATCTATCACCTGAGGGTCAGGCACTGAAACCTTCTTCTTTCCCTTTCTTCTGCTTCAAGAAGGCTGCACCTTGGAACAAGAACTGAGCATGTGTTATGTTATTGGAAGAGAAACTTAAGTTTTTGCCTCTAACTAAACAAAGTCATTGTGCCCTTGAACCATTGGTCATTGGACATTTTACAGGGTCGAAATGGTGTATGAAATCTAGTGCTATACACCACTGAAAGTGCTGTTGGGATACTGAAAAACAATATATGAGAAAGCATTTGCTTTCATACAATATTTAACTATGGTTAAATATCGGACCTCTTTGTTCTCTAATGTTAAGTTCACTTACCATGTGGAGTGCAAAACTCTAAAGTTTAAATCAACACATAAGAATACTAATAATATCTCTATTATATTTGAGTTCATATGCCTTTGTATGTGTGTGGAGGGGATATATGCCAGTCCTGGGGCTTGAGTTTAGGGCCTGGTAGCTGTCTCAAGAGGTTTTTTGTTCAAAGGTTGTGATCTACCCCTTGACCCATTGCTCTAGTTCCAGCTTTTTTTGTGTAGTTAACTGGAGATAAAATCTCAGGCATTACCTGCCTGGGCTGTCTTCAAACAGAGATCATCAGATCTGAACTTTCTGAGTAGCTATGATTGCAAGCGTGAGCCACCAGCAGCCTACTCCATATGTTCTTTTATTGAGATGCTTATCAATCTTATTCCAAGCAAGAATTCCATAAGGCCCACCTGAGAAACACCTGAGTTGTAGGGAATAGAGTAAAATCTGATAGACTTTGCTGCCAAGGGTGGCTTTGAACTTCACTCCTCAGTTAAGATCACAAACTTACCCTCCGGGTACCAGGCATAAATGTCCAATTTTTCACACAAATCATGCACACATAATTTTCATTTCTCTTTCTTTTTCCCTTAGGAACTACCATCAAAGCAGCAGAGAGACCAACAGGTAATTCAGAAGAAGCCGATGTCTGAGAGTTCTATATTTCTGTTTTATTCTCCCATTGGGGAAAAGAAAGAATCTCAAAAAAACATGCGAATGAACCCTATGACAGACCTCCCATGACTTGTGTTCTATGTTTTCCTTCCTTTAAAATGATGGCATATAATAGATCTCTCCTCCCTGTGATTGCAGGTACCAGTGGAGGCACTTCCAGCCTTAATAGAAGCTCCATTCCAAGTAAGTATATTCTCTCAGAGGTACCCATCCTTGTTCAGTTTCACAGGGGAAGATGCTTTCCCAAACTAGCCCTCCACTTTTCCAAAATTCCCAATACTTGCTTAGAAACCATCAAAACCATGTGGAGGAAATCGGTGGAAATGAGAGGTTGCAGCTGTTAGGACTGCCGCCGAGGACCAACTCAAGCCAAACTCTATGTCTGCAAAAGTGTAGTTTAAGAATGGCCTTTGGTCCTGTCTACACACCAGAACAGCAAGGCTGCTCACTCTTACACTTGAATGGTTTCTCTTCTGAATATTGGCCTTTTGGTGTGGATTTCTGGTGAACCAGATAGAAATTGGAATTTCCCAGACAGTTAACCCATGGGAGATTGTTGCTATCATAAGCAAGTGTCAACACTGACCAAGAAGGTTTGATCTCAGGTAAAAACAGTGCTAGAATGAACTCAGAATCTTTGAAAATCTCACTGACTTTTTGTCTTGGCTGAAAATATTAAGTTACCCAGGGGTTGCCTCAGAGATGGTTTAAAGATCAAAGCAGACTTAAATAATTTTCCTACTTGCAATAGTCACGAACTACCTCTGGAGTCTTGGATAAATAAGTCACTGGATATTAAAAAAAAAACTTATGCTTGCTTCCATTGGGAAATTTTATATTCTATTTGCTACGTATGACTATTGTATATAGCACAGGTGCCCTGTGAATAGTATTCTTTTATTAAATTCACTGATCACTAGTGTTGAATAAGATTAAATATTTGTTGTATGATCTAGATAGCTGACAATAGAAAAAAATAATTGATTCAAATTAGGAAGAGAAAGACCAATAAAAACAGTTCAAACACCACCCACATACATGATGAAGTATCTTCCTGAGCTGCCCAGGGCACACTCTCTGAGTGATGTAGCCCAGGTGACATTCTTTGTTTTATACATGGAATGCTTCAATTGCTGATGACTTTCCTTGTTTCAGGCACCACTGGTGTGGCCAGAAGCACAACCGTTGCCCCTGGAAGTTCCAGCTCAGGTGAGTTATGGGCTTGGAAGAAAATGCCCATGCTGGAAATAAGGTGCTAGAGATGACCCTCATGTTGTTTTCATGGAAGAATGGCACAGAGTGTTTTCCCTTTTACCTAAGAACTCACCTCCAACCACTTCTTTCTCCTCTCTTTCTCCCTCTCAGAAACCATAGCTTTTACAACAGTCAGTACCACTGCTGGAAGAAGGGATACAGGTGAGAATTATTGTGTGTGTGTGTGTGTGATAGAGAGAGAGAGACAGACAGACAGACAGACAGACCAAGACAGACACAGATATTGACAGATGAACAGATAGACAGACAGACAGAGAGACAGAGACAGAGAAACAAGCACTTCATAGGACTATAAAATATATATGTATATGTATTGTTACATATATACATACATATATACATATACATATATATCTCTTTTCCTCCAAAATTTAAATTTTGAGTACTTTTAAGCCTATTATCCACTCCCCCACCCATGGCTATTTCTCAGCAGAGATACTGTAAAAACAGGAAACCAAGCAGTTTTGCACTGAGGAAAAGCATTCATAAGATCACAGCAGAAGTATCAAACTAGTGAACACTGTCATTGTACTTTGGTTATAATATCTGGAAAGTAGGAGAATGTCTATACTTTATCATGTGCCGGGGCCATGATACTTTTGTTACTGCAACTAAACAAATGTACAAAGGCATGCAGGTTACATGTGTAGGTACTCTTCCTGTCAGATTCAGGTCCTCCTCTGGCTTCCTGAGTTGCTATGACAGCCTAGCTTCTTTGTGCTGCAGGTCGCACTGAGGTCAGCACTGGCACAACAGTTGGCCCTGCAGGTGTGAGCACAGGTGAGTTCACAGCTGGCCACACACTGTGCTGAGCCCACCCTGCAGTGCTCTTCCCTTGTGCTGCTTCCAAGCAGACTCATCGCAGTTGGGCTCTGAGCTCTGTGATTCATTTTCTGTGATCTCTCCCCTCTCAGCAGCCACAACTTCCTCTGGAGTCAGTGGGACCAGTGGAGCTGGAAGCCCTGCAGGTAAACACTGACAGCCCCTCCTACCTCCACACACACAGCTGTGCAATGAGAGCTCCTATTGGTCCTCTGGGAAGAACACATTCTCAAGAGAAATAGCAAATCCTGGATGTGATCTATCACTTGAGGGTCAGGCACTGAAACCTTCTTCTTTCCTTTTCTTCTGCTCCAAGAAGACTTCACCTTGGAACAAGAACTGAGCATGTGTTATGTTATTGGAAGAGAAACTTAAGTTTTTGCCTCTAACTAAACAAAGTCATTGTGCCCTTGAACCATTGGTCATTGGACATTTTACAGGGTGGAAATGGTGTATGAATTCTAGAGCTACATACCACTGAAACACTGTTGGGATACTGAAAAACAACATATGAGAAAGCATTTGCTTGTAACTATGGTTAAATATTGGGCCTCTTCGCTCTCTAATGTTAAGTTCACTTACCATGTGGAGTGCAAATCTCTAAAGTTTAAATCAACACATAAGAATACTAATAATATCTCTATTATTTTTGAGTTCTTAAGCCTTTGTATGTGTGTGGAGGGGATATATACCAGTCCTGAGGCTTGAGTTTAGGGCCTAGTAGCTTTCTCAAGAGTTTTTTTTTGTACAAAGGTTGTGATCTACCCCTTGACCCATTGCTCTAGTTCCAGCTTTTTTTGTGTAGTTAACTGGAGATAAAATCTCAGGCATTACCTGCCTGGGCTGTCTTCAAACAGGGATCATCAGATCTGAACTTTCTGAGTAGCTATGGTTGCAAGCGTGAGCCACCAGCAGCCTACTCCATATGTGCTTTTAATGAGATGCTTATCAATCTTATTCCAAGCAAGAATTCCATAAGGCCCACCTGAGAAACACCTGAGTTGTAAGGAATAGAGTAAAATCTGATAGACTTTGCTGCCAAGGGTGGCTTTGAACTTCACTCCTCAGTTAAAATTACACACTGACGCCCCAGGTACCAGGCATAAATGTCCAATTTTTCACACAAATCATGCACACATAATTTTCATTTCTCTTTCTTTTTCCCTTAGGAACTACAATCAAAGCAGCAGAGAGACCAACAGGTAATTCAGAAGAAGCCGATGTCTGAGAGTTCTATATTTCTGTTTTATTCTCCCATTGGGGAAAAGAAAGAATCTCAAAAAAACATGCGAATGAACCCTATGACAGACCTCCCATGACTTGTGTTCTATGTTTTCCTTCCTTTAAAATGATGGCATATAATAGATCTCTGCTCCCTGTGATTGCAGGTACCAGTGGAGGCACTTCCAGCCTTACTAGAAGCTCCATTCCAAGTAAGTGTACTCTCTCAGAGATACCCATCCTTGTTCAGTTTCACAGGGGAAGATGCTTTCCAAAACTAGCCCTCCACTTTTCCAAAATTCCCAATACTTGCTTAGAGACCATCAAAACCACGTGGAGGAAATCGGTGGAAATGAGAGGTTGCAGCTGTTAGGACTGCCGCCGAGGACCAACTCAAACCAAACTCTGTGTCTGCAAAAGTGTAGTTTAAGAATGGCCTTTGGTCCTGTCTACACACCAGAAAAGCAAGGCTGCTCACTCTTACCCTTGAATGGTTTCTCTTCTGAATACTGGCCTTTTGGTGTGGATTTCTGGTGAACCGGATACAAATTGGAATTTCCCAGACAGTTAACCCATGGGAGATTGTTGCCATCATAAGCAAGTGTCAACACTGACCAAGAAGGATTGATCTCAGGTAAAAACAGTGCTAGAATGAACTCAGAATCTTTGAAACTCTCACTGACTTTTTGTCTTGGCTGAAAATATTAAGTTACCCAGGGGTTGCTTCAGAGATGGCTTAAAGATCAAAGCAGACTTGAATAATTTTCCTACTTGCAATAGTCACGAACTACCTCTGGAGTCTTGGATAAATAAGTCACTGGATATTAAAAAAAAACTTATGCTTGCTTCCATTGGGAAATTTTATATTCTATATGCTCCGTATGCCTATTGTATATAGTACAGGTGTCCTGTGAATAATATTCTTTTATTATATTCACTGATCACTAGTGTTGAATAAGATTAAATATTTGTTGTATGATCTAGATAGCTGACATATGGAAAAAAATAATTGACTCAAATTAGGAAGAGAAAGACCAATAAAAACAGTTCAAACACCAACCACATACATGATGAAGTATCTTCCTGAGCTGCCAAGGGCACACTCTCTGAGTGATGTAGCCCAGGTGACATTCTTTTTTTATACATGGAATGCTTCAATTGCTGATGACTTTCCTTGTTTCAGGCACCACTGGTGTGGCCAGAAGCACAACCGTTGCCCCTGGAAGTTCCAGCTCAGGTGAGCTATGGGCTTGGAAGCAAATGCCCATTCTGGAAATAAGGTGCTAGAGATGACCCTCATGTTGTTTTCATGGAAGAATGGCACAGAGTGTTTTCCCTTTTACCTAAGAACTCACCTCCAACCACTTCTTTCTCCTCTCTTTCTCCCTCTCAGAAACCATAGCTTTTACAACAGTCAGTACCACTGCTGGAAGAAGGGATACAGGTGAGAATTTTTGTGTGTGTGTGTGTGTGTGTGATAGAGAGAGAGAGACAGACAGACAGACCAAGACAGACACAGATATTGACAGATGAACAGATAGACAGACAGAGAGACAGAGACAGAGAAACAAGCACTTCATAGGACTATAAAATATTTAGGTATATGTATTGTTCCATATATACATACATATATACATATACATATATATCTCTTTTCCTCCAAAATTTTAATTTTGAGCACTTTTAAGCCTATTTTCCACTCCCCCACCCAAGGCTATTTCTCAGCAGAGATACTGGAACAACAGGAAACCAAGCAGTTTTGCACTGAGGAAAAGCACTCATCAGATCACAGCAGAAGTATCTCACTAGTGAACACTGTCATTGTACTTTGATTATAATATCTGGAAAGTAGGAGAATGTCTATAATTTATCATGTGCCGGGGCCATGATACTTTTGTTACTGCAAGTAAACAAATGTACAAAGGCATGCAGGTTACATGCGTAGGTACTCTTCCTGTTAGATTCAGGTCCTCCTCTGGCTTCCTGAGTTGCTATGACAGCCTAGCTTCTTTGTGCTGCAGGTCCCACTGAGGTCAGCATTGGCACAACAGTTGCCCCTGCAGGTGTGAGCACAGGTGAGTTCACAGCTGGCCACACACTGTGCTGAGCCCATCCTGCAGTGCACTTCCCTTGTGCTGCTTCCAAGCAGACTCACCACAGTTGGGCTCTGAGTTCTGTGATTCATTTTCTGTGATCTCTCCCCTCTCAGCAGCCACAACTTCCTCTGGAGTCAGTGGGACCAGTGGAGCTGGAAGCCCTGCAGGTAAACACTGACAGCCCCTCCTACCTCCACACACACAGCTGTGCAATGAGAGCTCCTATTGGTCCTCTGGGAAGAACACATTCTCAAGAGAAATACCTGAAACCCAGGATGTGATCTATCAACTTAGGGTCAGGCACTGAAACGTTCTTCTTTCCCTTTCTTCTGCTTCAAGAAGGCTTCACCTTGGAACAAGAACTGAGCATGTGTTATGTTATTGGAAGAGAAACTTAAGTTTTTGCCTCTAATGAATCAAAGTCATTGTGCCCTTGAACCATTGGTCATTGGACATTTTAGAGGGTCGAAATGGTGTATTAATTCTAGTGCTATACACCACTGAAAGTATTGCTGGGATGCTGAAAAACAACATGAAAAAGCATTTGCTTTAAACTATGGTTAAATATTGGACCTCTTCGCTCTCTAACTTTAAGTTCACTTGCCATGTGGAATGCAAAACTCTAAAGTTTAAATCAACACATAAGACTGCTATTAATCCATATCTCTATTATTTTTGAGTTCTTAAGCCTTTGTATGTGTGTGGAGGGGATATATGCCAGTCCTGGGGCTTGAGTTTAGGGCCTGGTAGCTGTCTCAAGAGCTTTTTTGTTCAAAGGTTGTGATCTACCCCTTGACCCATTGCTCTAGTTCCAGCATTTTTTGTGTAGTCAACTGGAGATAACATCTCAGGCATTACCTGCCTGGGCTGTCTTCAAACAGAGATCATCAGATCTGAGCTTTCTGAGTAGCTATGATTGCAAGCGTGAGCCACCAGCAGCCTACTCCATATGTTCTTTTATTGAGATGCTTATCAATCTTATTCCAAGCAAGAATTCCATAAGGCCCACCTGAGAAACGCCTGAGTTGTAGGGAATAGAGTAAAATCTGATAGACTTTGCTGCCCAGGGTGGCTTTGAACTTCACTCCTCAGTTAAGATTACACACTTACGCCCCAGGTACCAGGCATAAATGTCCTATTTTTCACACAAATCATGCACACATAATTTTCATTTCTCTTTCTTTTTCCCTTAGGAACTACCATCAAAGCAGCAGAGAGACCAACAGGTAATTCAGAAGAAGGCGATGTCTGAGAGTTCTATATTTCTGTTTTATTCTCCCATTGGGGAAAAGAAAGAATCTCAAAAAAACATGCGAATGAACCCTATGACAGACCTCCCATGACTTGTGTTCTATGTTTTCTTTACTTTAAATTGATGGCATATAATAGATCTCTGCTCCCTGTGATTGCAGGTACCAGTGGAGGCACTTCCAGGCTTACTAGAAGCTCCATTCCAAGTAAGTGTATTCTCTCAGAGGTACCCATCCTTGTTCAGTTTCACAGGGGAAGATGCTTTCCCAAACTAGCCCTCCACTTTTCCAAAATTCCCAATACTTGCTTAGAGACCATCAAAACCACGTGGAGGAAATCGGTGGAAATGAGAGGTTGCAGCTGTTAGGACTGCCACCGAGGACCAACTCAAACCAAACTCTGTGTCTGCAAAAGTGTAGTTTAAGAATGGCCTTTGGTCCTGTCTACACACCAGAACAGCAAGGCTGCTCACTCTTACCCTTGAATGGTTTCTCTTCTGAATACTGGCCTTTTGGTGTGGATTTCTGGTGAACCGGATACAAATTGGAATTTCCCAGACAGTTAACCCATGGGAGATTGTTGCCATCATAAGCAAGTGTCAACACTGACCAAGAAGGTTTGATCTCAGGTAAAAACAGTGCTAGAATGAACTCAGAATCTTTGAAACTCTCACTGACTTTTTGTCTTGGCTGAAAATATTAAGTTACCCAGGGGTTGCTTCAGAGATGGCTTAAAGATCAAAGCAGACTTGAATAATTTTCCTACTTGCAATAGTCACGAACTACCTCTGGAGTCTTGGATAAATAAGTCACTGGATATTAAAAAAAAACTTATGCTTGCTTCCATTGGGAAATTTTATATTCTATTTGCTACGTATGCCTATTGTATATAACACAGGTGTCCTGTGAATAGTATTCTTTTATTAAATTCACTGATCACTAGTGTTGAATAAGATTAAATATTTGTTGTATGATCTAGATAGCTGACATCTAGAAAAAAAATAATTGACTCAAATTAGGAAGAGAAAGACCAATAAAAACAGTTCAAACACCAACCCCATACATGATGAAGTATCTTCCTGAGCTGCCCAGGGCACACTCTCTGAGTGATGTAGCCCAGGTGACATTCTTTTTTTATACATGGAATGCAATTGCTGATGACTTTCCTTGTTTTAGGCACCACTGGTGTGGCCAGAAGCACAACCGTTGCCCCTGGAAGTTCCAGCACAGGTGAGCTATGGGCTTGGAAGAAAATGCCCATTCTGGAAATAAGGTGCTAGAGATGACCCTCATGTTGTTTTCATGGAAGAATAGCACAGAGTGTTTTCCCTTTTACCTAAGAACTCACCTCCAACCACTTCTTTCTCCTCTCTTTCTCCCTCTCAGAAACCATAGCTTTTACAACAGTCAGTACCACTGCTGGAAGAAGGGATACAGGTGAGAATTTGTGTGTGTGTGTGTGTGTGTGTGTGTGTGTGTGTGTGTGTGTATGTGTGTGTGTGTATGAGAGAAAGGGAGAGAGAGAGAGACAGAGAGACAGACAGACAGACAGACAGTCAGATAGACAGACAGACAGACAGAGACCGAGACATGGACAAATACTGACAGATTGATAGAGACAAAGACAGAGAAACAAGCACTTCATAGGACTATAAAATATTCAGGTATATGTATTGTTACATATATACATACATATATACATATACATATATCTCTTTTCCTCCAAAATTTAAATTTTGAGCACTTTTAAGCCTATTATCCACTCCCCCACCCATGGCTATTTCTCAGCAGAGATACTGGAACAACAGGAAACCAAGCACATTTGCACTGAGGAAAAGCACTCATCAGATCACAGCAGAAGTATCTAACTAGGGAACACTGTCATTGTACTTTGGTTATAATATCTGGAAAGTAGGAGAATGTCTATAATTTATCATGTGCCCGGGCCATGATACTTTTGTTACTGCAACTAAACAAATGTACAAAGGCATGCAGGTTACATGTGTAGGTACTCTTCCTGTCAGATTCAGGTCCTCCTCTGGCTTCCTGAGTTGCTATGACAGCCTAGCTTCTTTGTGCTGCAGGTCCCACTGAGGTCAGCACTGGCACAACAGTTGGCCCTGCAGGTGTGAGCACAGGTGAGTTCACAGCTGGCCACACACTGTGCTGAGCCCATCCTGCAGTGCTCTTCCCTTGTGCTGCTTCCAAGCAGACTCATCGCAGTTGGGCTCTGAGCTCTGTGATTCATTTTCTGTGATCTCTCCCCTCTCAGCAGCCACAACTTCCTCTGGAGTCAGTGGGACCAGTGGAGCTGGAAGCCCTGCAGGTAAACACTGACAGCCCCTCCAACCTCCACACACACAGCTGTGCAATGAGAGCTCCTATTGGTCCTCTGGGAAGAACACATTCTCAAGAGAAATAGCAAATCCTGGATGTGATCTATCACTTGAGGGTCAGGCACTGAAACCTTCTTCTTTCCTTTTCTTCTGCTCCAAGAAGACTTCACCTTGGAACAAGAACTGAGCATGTGTTATGTTATTGGAAGAGAAACTTAAGTTTTTGCCTCTAACTAAACAAAGTCATTGTGCCCTTGAACCATTGGTCATTGGACATTTTACAGGGTGGAAATGGTGTATGAATTCTAGTGCTACATACCACTGAAACACTGTTGGGATACTGATAAACAACATATGAGAAAGCATATGCTTGTAACTATGGTTAAATATTGGACCTCTTTGTTCTCTAATGTTAAGTTCACTTACCATGTGGAGTGCAAATCTCTAAAGTTTAAATCAACACATAAGAATACTAATAATATCTCTATTATATTTGAGTTCATATGCCTTTGTATGTGTGTGGAGGGGATATATGCCAGTCCTGGGGCTTGAGTTTAGGGCCTGGTAGCTGTCTCAAGAGCTTTTTTGTTCAAAGGTTGTGATCTACCCCTTGACCCATTGCTCTAGTTCCAGCTTTTTTTGTGTAGTCAACTGGAGATAAAATCTCAGGCATTACCTGCCTGGGCTGTCTTCAAACAGAGATCATCAGATCTGAACTTTCTGAGTAGCTATGGTTGCAAGCATGAGCCACCAGCAGCCTACTCCATATGTTCTTTTATTGAGATGCTTATCAATCTTATTCCAAGCTAGAATTCCATAAGGCCCACCTGAGAAACACCTGAGTTGTATGGAATAGAGTAAAATCTGATAGACTTTGCTGCCCAGGGTGGCTTTGAACTTCACTCCTCAGTTAAAATTACACACTTACGCCCCAGGTACCAGGCATAAATGTCCTATTTTTCACACAAATCATGCACACATAATTTTCATTTCTCTTTCATTTTCCCTTAGGAACTACCATCAAAGCAGCAGAGAGACCAACAGGTAATTCAGAAGAAGGCGATGTCTGAGAGTTCTATATTTCTGTGTCATTCTCCCATTGGGGAACAGAAAGAATCTCAAAAAAACATGAGAATGAACCCTATGACTGACCTCCCATGACTTGTGTTCTATGTTTTCCTTCCTTTAAAATGATGGCATATAATGGATCTCTCCTCCCTGTGATTGCAGGTACCAGTGGAGGCACTTCCAGCCTTAGTAGAAGCTCCATTCCAAGTAAGTGTATTCTCTCAGAGATACCCATCCTTGTTCAGTTTCACAGGGGAAGATGCTTTCCCAAACTTGCCCTCCACTTTTCCAAAGTTCCCAATACTTGCTCAGAAACCATCAAAACCACTTGGAGGAAATCGGTGGAAATGAGAGGTTGCAGCTGTTAGGACTGCCGCCGAGGACCAACTCAAGCCAAACTCTATGTCTGCAAAAGTGTAGTTTAAGAATGGCCTTTGGTCCTGTCTACACACGAGAACAGCAAGGCTGCTCACTCTTACCCTTGAATGGTTTTTCTTGTGAATACTGGCCTTTTGGCGTGGATTTCTGGTGAACCAGATAGAAATTGGAATTTCCCAGACAGTTAACCCATGGGAGATTGTTGCCATCATAAGCAAGTATCAACACTGACCAAGAAGGTTTGATCTCAGGTAAAAACAGTGCTAGAATGAACTCAGAATCTTTGAAACTCTCACTGACTTTTTGTCTTGGCTTAAAATATTAAGTTACCCAGGGGTTGCCTCAGAGATGGCTTAAAGATCAAAGCAGACTTGAACAATTTTCCTACTTGCAATAGTCACGAACTACCTCTGGAGTCTTGGATAAATAAGTCACTGGATATTAAAAAAAAACTTATGCTTGCTTCCATTGGGAAATTTTATATTCTATTTGCTATGTATGCCTATTGTATATAACACAGGTGTCCTGTGAATAGTATTCTTTTATTAAATTCACTGATCACTAGTGTTGAATAAGATTAAATATTTGTTGTATGATCTAGATAGCTGACATCTAGAAAAAAAATAATTGACTCAAATTAGGAAGAGAAAGACCAATAAAAACAGTTCAAACACCAACCCCATACATGATGAAGTATCTTCCTGACCTGCCCAGGGCACACTCTCTGAGTGATGTAGCCCAGGTGACATTCTTTTTTTATACATGGAATGCTTCAATTGCTGATGACTTTCCTTGTTTTAGGCACCACTGGTGTGGCCAGAAGCACAACCATTGTCCCTGGAAGTTCCAGCTCAGGTAAGCTATGGGCTTGGAAGAAAATGCCCATTCTGGAAATAAGGTGCTAGAGATGACCCTCATGTTGTTTTCATGGAAGAATGGCACAGAGTGTTTTCCCTTTTACCTAAGAACTCACCTCCAACCACTTCTTTCTCCTCTCTTTCTCCCTCTCAGAAACCATAGCTTTTACAACAGTCAGTACCACTGCTGGAAGAAGGGATACAGGTGAGAATTTGTGTGTATGTGATAGAGAGAGAGAGAGAGACAGACAGACAGACAGACCAAGACAGACACAGATATTGACAGATGAACAGATAGACAGACACAGAGACAGAGACAGAGAAACAAGCACTTCATAGGACTATAAAATATTTAGGTATATGTATTGTTCCATATATACATACATATATACATATACATATATATCTCTTTTCCTCCAAAATTTTAATTTTGAGATCTTTTAAGCCTATTTTCCACTCCCCCACCCAAGGCTATTTCTCAGCAGAGATACTGGAACAACAGGAAACCAAGCAGTTTTGCACTGAGGAAAAGCACTCATCAGATCACAGCAGAAGTATGTCACTAGTGAACACTGTCATTGTACTTTGGTTATAATATCTGGAAAGTAGGAGAATGTCTATAATTTATCATGTGCCGTGACCATGATACTTTTGTTACTGCAACTAAACAAATGTACAAAGGCATGCAGGTTACATGTGTAGGTACTCTTCCTGTCAGATTCAGGTCCTCCTCTGGCTTCCTGAGTTGCTATGACAGCCTAGCTTCTTTGTGCTGCAGGTCCCACTGAGGTCAGCACTGGCACAACAGTTGGCCCTGCAGGTGTGAGCACAGGTGAGTTCACAGCTGGCCACACACTGTGCTGAGCCCATCCTGCAGTGCACTTACCTTGTGCTGCTTCCAAGCAGACTCACCACAGTTGGGCTCTGAGCTCTGTGATTCATTTTCTGTGATCTCTCCCCTCTCAGCAGCCACAACTTCCTCTGGAGTCAGTGGGACCAGTGGAGCTGGAAGCCCTGCAGGTAAACACTGACAGCCCCTCCTACCTCCACACACACAGCTGTGCAATGAGAGTTCCTATTGGTCCTCTGGGAAGAACACATTCTCAACAGAAATACCTGAAACCCAGGATTTGATCTATCACCTGAGGGTCAGGCACTGAAACCTTCTTCTTTCCCTTTCTTCTGCTTCAAGAAGGCTTCACCTTGGAACAAGAACTGAGCATGTGTTATGTTATTGGAAGAGAAACTTAAGTTTTTGCCTCTAACTAAACAAAGTCATTGAGCCCTTGAACCATTGGTCATTGGACATTTTAGAGGGTCGAAATGGTGTATGAAATCTAGTGCTATACACCACTGAAAGTGCTGTTGGGATACTGAAAAACAATATATGAGAAAGCATTTGCTTGAAACTATGGTTAAATATTGGACCTCTTTGTTCTCTAATGTTAAGTTCACTTACCATGTGGAGTGCAAAACTCTAAAGTTTAAATCAACACATAAGAATACTAATAATATCTCTATTATATTTGAGTTCTTATGCCTTTGTATGTGTGTGGAGGGGATATATGCCAGTCCTGGGGCTTGAGTTTAGGGCCTGGTAGCTGTCTCAAGAGCTTTTTTGTTCAAAGGTTGTGATCTACCCCTTGACCCATTGCTCTAGTTCCAGCTTTTTTTGTGTAGTTAACTGGAGATAAAATCTCAGGCATTACCTGCCTGGGCTGTCTTCAAACAGAGATCATCAGATCTGAACTTTCTGAGTAGCTATGATTGCAAGCGTGAGCCACCAGCAGCCTACTCCATATGTTCTTTTATTGAGATGCTTATCAATCTTATTCCAAGCAAGAATTCCATAAGGCCCACCTGAGAAACACCTGAGTTGTATGGAATAGAGTAAAATCTGATAGACTTTGCTGCCAAGGGTGGCTTTGAACTTCACTCCTCAGTTAAAATTACACACTTACGCCCCAGGTACCAGGCATAAATGTCCTATTTTTCACACAAATCATGCACACATAATTTTCATTTCTCTTTCTTTTTCCCTTAGGAACTACCATCAAAGCAGCAGAGAGACCAACAGGTAATTCAGAAGAAGGCGATGTCTGAGAGTTC
The DNA here is from genome assembly GCF_019054845.1 of Dipodomys spectabilis. NCBI lineage: Eukaryota > Metazoa > Chordata > Mammalia > Rodentia > Heteromyidae > Dipodomys > Dipodomys spectabilis. The sequence continues at coordinate 7,854,859 of NW_024870716.1, read as the reverse complement.
TACATTTCTGTTTTATTCTCCCATTGGGGAACAGAAAGAATCTCAAAAACACATGAGAATGAACCCTATGACTGACCTCCCATGACTTGTGTTCTATGTTTTCCTTCCTTTAAAATGATGGCATATAATAGATCTCTCCTCTCTGTGATTGCAGGTACCAGTGGAGGCACTTCCAGGCTTACTAGAAGCTCCATTCCAAGTAAGTGTATTCTCTCAGAGGTACCCATCCTTGTTCAGTTTCACAGGAGAAGATGCTTTCCCAAACTAGCCCTCCACTTTTCCAAAATTCCCAATACTTGCTTAGAAACCATCAAAACCAAGTGGAGGAAATCGGTGGAAATGAGAGGTTGCAGCTGTTAGGACTACCGCCGAGGACCAACTCAAGCCAAACTCTGTGTCTGCAAAAGTGTAGTTTAAGAATGGCCTTTGTCCTGTCTACACACCAGAACAGCAAGGCTGCTCACTCTTACCCTTGAATGGTTTCTCTTCTGAATACTGGCCTTTTGGTGTGGATTTCTGGTGAACCAGATAGAAATTGGAGTTTCCCAGACAGTTAACCCATGGGAGATTGTTGCCATTATAAGCAAGTGTCAACACTGACCAAGAAGGTTTGGTCTCAGGTAAAAACAGTGCTAGAATGAACTCAGAATCTTTTAGACTCTCACTGACTTTTTGTCTTGGCTGAAAATATTAAGTTACCCATGGGTTGCCTCAGAGATGGCTTAAAGATCAAAGCAGACTTGAATAATTTTCCTACTTGCAATAGTCACGAACTACCTCTGGAGTCTTGGATAAATAAGTCACTGGGTATTAAAAAAAACTTATGCTCGCTTCCATTGAGAAATTTTGTATTCTATTTGCTAATTATGCCTATTGTATATAACACAGGTGTCCTGTGAATAGTATTCTTTTATTAAATTCACTGATCACTAGTGTTGAATAAGATTAAATATTTGTTGTATGATCTAGATAGCTGACATATAGAAAAAAATAATTGACTCAAATTAGGAAGAGAAAGACCAATAAAAACAGTTCAAACACCACCCACATACATGATGAAGTATCTTCCTGAGCTGCCCAGGGCACACTCTCTGAGTGATGTAGCCCAGGTGACATTCTTTTTTTATACATGGAATGCTTCAATTGCTGATGACTTTCCTTGTTTTAGGCACCACTGGTGTGGCCAGAAGCACAACCGTTGCGCCTGGAAGTTCCAGCTCAGGTGAGCTATGGGCTTGGAAGGAAATGCCCATTCTGGAAATAAGGTGCTAGTGATGACCCTCATGTTGTTTTCATGGAAGAATGGCACAGAGTGTTTTCCCTTTTACCTAAGAACTCACCTCCAACCACTTCTTTCTCCTCTCTTTTCTCCCTCTCAGAAACCATAGCTTTTACAACAGTCAGTACCACTGCTGGAAGAAGGGATACAGGTGAGAATTTGTGTGTGTGTGTGTGTGTGTGTGTGTGTGTGAGAGAGAGAGAGAGAGAGAGAGAGACAGACAGACAGACAGACAGACAGACAGACAGACAGAGACAGATATTGACAGATGAACAGATAGACAGACAGACAGAGACAGAGACAGATACTGACAGATGGACAGATAGACAGACAGACAGAGATAGAGAAACAAGCACTTCAGAGGACTATAAAATATTCAGGTATATGTATTGTTACATATAGACATACATATATATACATATACATATATCTTGTTTCCTCCAAAATTTAAATTTTGAGCACTTTTAAGCCTATTATCCACTCCCCGCACCCCAGGCTATTTCTCAGCAGAGATACTGGAACAACAGGAAACAAGCCGCTTTGCACTGAGGAAAAGCACTCATCAGATCACAGCAGAAGTATCTCACTAGTGAACACTGTCATTGTACTTTGGTTATAATATCTGGAAAGTAAGAGAATGTCTATAATTTATTATGTGCCATGGCCATGATACTTTTGTTACTGCAAGTAAACAAATGTACAAAGGCATGCAAGTTACATGCGTAGGTACTCTTCCTGTTAGATTCAGGTCCTCCTCTGGCTTCCTGAGTTGCTATGACAGCCTAGCTTCTTTGTGCTGCAGGTCCCACTGAGGTCAGCATTGGCACAACAGTTGCCCCTGCAAGTGTGAGCACAGGTGAGTTCACAGCTGGCCACACACTGTGCTGAGCCCACCCTGCAGTGCACTTCCCTTGTGCTGCTTCTAAGCAGACTCACCACAGTTGGGCTCTGAGCTCTGTGATTCATTTTCTGTGATCTCTCCCCTCTCAGCAGCCACAACTTCCTCTGGAGTCAGTGGGACCAGTGGAGCTGGAAGCCCTGCAGGTAAACACTGACAGCCCCTCCTACCTCCACACACACAGCTGTGCAATGAGAGCTCCTATTGGTCCTCTGGGAAGAACGCATTCTCAGGAGAAATAGCAAATCCTGGATGTGATCTATCACTTGAGGGTCAGGCACTGGAACCTTCTTCTTTCCCTTTATTCTGCTTCAAGAAAACTTCACCTTGGAACAATAACTAAGCATGTGTTATGTTATTGGAAGAGAAACTTTTTAATTTTTTTTACTCTAAATAAAGGCATTCATTCATTGTGCTCTTGAAACCATCAGCTTTTTAGATAATTGGCAGAATAGAAATGGTGTACTAAATCTGAGTTCGATAGAGCACTAAATGTGCTTGTTGGGACATTGGAAAAAACTGTATCAAAAGGCATTGGCTTTATGTTATGTGAAATATTGGTCCATTTTCGTCTCTAAGTTCAAGTTCACCTATCATAGGGAGTGCAAATGTCTAACGTTTAAGTCAACAAATAAGGATGCTAATAACTCATCTCTCTATTACTTTTGAGTTCCTTACCATATGCCTTTGTGTGTGTTTGGAGGGGGAATTTACCAGTCCTGGTTCTTGAACTCAGCACCTGGGAGCTGTCTCAAAGCTTTTTCATTCAAAGGTTGTGATCTACCCCTTGACCCATAGTTCTAGTTCTAGCTTTTTGTGTGTAGTTAACTGGAGGTAGAATCTCACAGTCTTTTCCTGTCTGGGCTGGCTTCAAACAGATATCACCAGAAGTCAGCCTCCTCAGTAGTCAAGATTGCATGCATAAGCCACCAGCAGCCTACTCCATATGCTCTTTTATTGAGATGCTTACCAATCTTATTCCTAGCAAGGATTCCCTAACGCCCACCTGACAAGCATATGAGTTGTATGGAATAAAGTCTCATAGACTTTCCTGCCAAGCCTGGCTTTGAACCTCACTCCTCAGATCTTGGGCTCCTGAATAGCTAAGAAGAGTACACATTTGAGCCACAGGTGACAGGCACAAAATATCCTATTTTTCACATGAATCATCCACACATAATTTTCACTTCTCATTTTTTTTCCTTAGGAACCACCACCAAAGCAGCAGAAAGACCAACAGGTAAACAGGGGAAATGGCTTTGAGATGACCTACAATCTTTGAATAAAGAAATTATCCAAACAGGAAAGTTTGTTCCTATTTGTGCTAAGCACATGGTAGACATGGAAGATGTCTCCCCTGTGAACTATAGCAACAGGAAATGCACAATCACTCGACAGGAAGTGTCCTTGGCCCCCTGGAAGTCCCTGATAAGGATGCTGTTGGCTACTTTCTCCTCCAGGCTGCAAAAATGTCACCTTGTTCTTCTCTTTTTCCTACACAGGCACTGCTAGAGCATACAGGACTCCAACAGCTGCACATGGGAGCTCCAGCTCTGGTAAAACACCAAACTGGGGAAGAACTACTTCTCAGAAAAGATCTGCAATAATCAGTTCCCCTAGTGATCCCTCCACCCCCTCTCAGAGCATTCATATTTTGCCTTCTCTTTTCATTCTCCCCCTTTCAGAGGCCAGAACTTTCTCTGCAGTCACTGAAGCAGTAACAATAACAGGTAATAAATAAACAAATAAATAAATAGGGGTAGTGAGTGACTTCCAGCACTTTTAATCAGTTAAAATAAATCCACGAAGAATTTTACCAATAACACTTTGTCTGAGTTACCAAGTTTTAGGATGCCTATACTTTAATCCAAATACTTACATTGCTGCACAAAAGTATGTTCTCTATTATCTTTAGAGGCCAAGACTACAGCTCCAGGAAGCCCAGTCTCTGGGTAATAATGAGAGAGCATCAACTTATCCCTGATAATTTCCATAATTCAGAAGAAGGAGATGTCTGAGAGTTCAGTTTTTCTGTTTATTCCTCGATTGGGGACAAGAAAGAACCTCAAAAAAACATGCAAATGAGCCCTACAATAGCCCTCCCATGACTTATGTTCAGTGTTTTCCTTCATTTAAAGTGATGACTTACAGATCTCTATTCCCTGTGATTGCAGGTACCAGCGGAAGCATCTCCAGCATCACTTCTGCATCTGGAATCTCCATTCCAAGTAAGTGAATTCTTTCACAGGTACTTGTCCTGGTTCAATTGTACGCAAAAGATGCTTTCCCAACCAGCCCTCCACTTCCCCAATCTTCCCAGTACTTGCTTAGAAACCAACAGAACCACTGAAGAAGAAATCAGTGAAAATGAGAGGTTGCAGTTCTTAGCACTGCTGCTGAGGACCAGTTCACCAAACTCTATGCCTGAAAGATTGTAATAAAAGAAATGCCTTTGGTGATGCCTACAAACCAGAACAGCCAGGCTGCTGACACTTACTCTTGGATGGTTTCTCTTCTGAATCCTGGCCTTTGTGGTAGAGGTTTCTGGTTTGGGGTATATAGGAACAGGTAATCCCTAGATTTTTAACGCAATGGATATTGGTGTCAATGGATATTGGGAGTCAATACTGGCTAAGAAAATTTAGTGTCAGGTAAAAATAGGACTAGAATGAAGTCAGAAATTTATTAACCTCCTTGACTCCATGTCTTGGCTACAAATATTATGTCACCCAGTGTTAGCCTCAGTGATGGCTTAAAGATCAAATGAGTAGTTTTCCTACTTACACTGGTTGAGAACCACCTCTGAGCCTTTGGATAAATAGGTCACTGTATCTTAAAAAAATTATACTTGCTTCCTTTGTGACCTTTTTGTATTCTATTTTCTAAGCATGCCTAGTGTCTGTAACACAGGCTTCCTATGGGAGGTAATCTTTCATTATTTTCACTGATCTCTAATGTTGAACAGAGTTAAATAAATATTTATTGGATGAGATAGATAGTTGGTAAATAGAAAAAATAATTGACTCAGTCTAGGAGCAAAGACCAATAAAAACATGTTCAAACACCAACCACATATACGACAAATTCTATGTAAACAGTATCTCCACAAGCTGCCCAGGTATACTCGCTGAATGATGTGGCCCAGGTGACATTCATTGGATTTATACATGGAATGCTTCCATTGCTGGTGATTTTTCTTGTTTCAGGCACCACAGGTGTGGTCAGAAGCACAACTGTTGCCCCTGGAAGTTCCAGCACAGGTGAGCTACAAGCTTGGAAGAAAATACCCATTCTGGAAATAAGGTGCTAGAGATGACTCTCATGCTGTTCTTCTCATAGAACAGTGACACAGAATATTTTCCCTTGTTCCTAAGATCTTACCCTTAATCACCTTCTTCTTCTTCTCTGTCTCTCTCCCTTCCAGAAACCACGGCTTTTACAAGAGTCAGTAGTACCACTGCAGCAACAAGGGAGGCAGGTGAGAATTTGTGTGTCTGAGAGAGAAAGAAAGACAGACAGAGAAAGAGATAGAAGGACTTCACTGCACCATATCTTATTCAAGTATATCTATGTTTACAGATATACATATACATATATATATATATATATATATACATATGTAGGTAATACATATCCATGTGTTTCATCTATTTAATTTTTGAGCACATTATTTTTAAATTTTATTTTATTGTAAAGATGCTGTACAGAGGGGTTACAGTTACATGAGTAAGGTAATGAGTACATTTATTATCAAGAATTGTTACTCCCTCCTTTGTTGTTCTCCACTATCCTTCCCTCCCCCTCCTTTCTTACTCCTCCCCCACCTCCTGAAATTGTAAAGTTCATTTCCAATATACCGTCTTGTGGGTGTCATTGTTGCAATGGGTCACCCTGTGTCCTTGTTTCAGTATTTTGTTATTCCCCTTCCCCTCCCCAAATTGGACAAATGTATGTACAAGATGCAGGACACCAATATCAAGTCCAGTGGCAACATAGGGGGAAGAACATACAAAGGAAACAAAACAATCTCATAGTACATTAAGAACAGCAACAACAACAAAGAAGAAACGCTTGTGTCCATATCTTGGGGTTTGTTTCACTTAGCATCATCTTATATGGTCATATGTACATAGTTTTTGAGTTTTTCTGCTCATCTGATAAAATTATCCTACATATATACTAATTATTGCAAATGGGGGAAAACAATAGAGGAAAAGAATGAACTGTATAAAGGATCTAATGAAAGCCTCTTTTTTCTGAAAGTTGGAGTTCAGTTAATATGCTTTGTTACATATAGTCCTTGGCACTAAGCATTTCTAGTTCTTACAGATGAGGGAGATCATGTGACCTGCTTTTCTTTAGGTCTGGCTTACTTCACTTAATATCATTTTTCCAAGTCTTCCATTTCCTTCTGAATTGAACAATGTCATTCTTTCTGATGGAAACATAGAATTCCATTGTGTCTATGTGCCACATTTTCTTGATCCATTTACCTACAGAGGCATTTGGGTTGGTTTCATGTCTTGGCTATGGTAAATAATGCTGCGATGAACTTCGTCGTACTGGTGCCTTTAGTGTGGCCTTGTTTGTGGACATTTGGGTAGATTCCCAGAAATGGGATTGCTGGGTCATAGGGGAGCTCTATGTGTAGTTTTTTGAGGAACCTCCAAACTACTTTCCAGAGTGGTTGAACAAGTTTACTCTCCCACCGACAGTGTAGTAGCATTCCCCTTTGGTCACATCCCCACCAGCATCTGTTGTTAGATTTCTTGATTATAGCCATTCTAACTGGGGCGATGTGGAATCTCAATGTTATTTTGATTTGCATTTCTTTTATAGCCAGAGATGTTGAGCAATTCATGTGTCTCTTGGCCATTTGTATTTTGTCTTCAGAGAGGTCTCTCTTAAGGTTTTTAGCCCACTTTTTAATGGGGTGGTAATGTTTCTTTGGGGGTTTGTTTTGGGGAAGTTTAATTTCTTGAGCTGTTGGTATATCGTAGATATGAGACCCTTGTCTGTTGTATGGCTAGTGAAGATCTCCCAATCTGTCTTGCTAGCTATGTCCTTTGCCGTGCAGAAGCTCTGCAATTTAATGCAGTCCCATTTGTCCAGTCTTTCTTTGATTTGTTGTGTTTCTGGATCTTTATTAAGAAAGTTTCGGCCTATGCCAAGGAGCCCCAATGTTTCTCCTATTTCTTCTTGTAATATTTTCAAGGTATCTGCTTTTACCTCAAAGTCATTGACCCATTTAGAGTTCATTCTAGTGCAGGGTGATATATAGGGATCTAACTTTAGTTTTCTACACGTGTGTAGCCAATTCTGCCAGCACCATTTATTGAAGAGGCTGTCTTTCCATCCTATTTTTTTGGCTCCCTTTTCAAAGATTAGGTGGCCATAGGACTGAGGGTTCATTTCTGAGTCTTCAACTCTATTCCATTGGTCCTCAGGCCTGTTCTTGTGCCAGTATCAAGCTGTTTTGAGTACTATGGCTTTGTAATAGAGTTTGAGGTTTGGTATTGAAATTCCTCCAGTATTGTTCTTCCTGCTAATAATTGTTTTTGCTATTCGGGGTCTTTTGTTGTTCCATATGAATTTTTGGATTGCTTCTTCTATTTTATTGAAGAAAGAAGTTGGGATATTGATGGGTATTGCATTGAATTTGTATATAGCCTTTGGCAATATTGCCATTTTCACAATGTTAATCCTCCCAAGCCAGGAACGTGGAAGGTTATTCTATTTCCTGAGGTCTGCTTTAATTTCCTTTATCAGATTTTTGAGGTTTTCATTGTAAAGTTCTTTTACTTCTTTGGTTAAGTTGACTCTTAGGTATTTTAATTTTTTAGGATATTTTTAGGTATTTTAATTTTTTAGGGTATTGCAAATGGAGTTGTTTTCCTAATTTCAGCCTCTCTTCTCTCATTCTTGGAGTAGAGGAACGCTACTGATTTTTGTGGATTAATTTTATGCCCTGCTACTTTGCCAAAGTTTTGGATCAGCTCAAGTAACTTAGGAGTAAAGTCTATGAGGTTCTAGCATTGTATCCATTTCCTACACCTGCTATCTCTAAGCAGAGATAGTGGAACAACAGGAAACCTGGCAGGTGAGCATTGGGGAAAAGCTCTCATCAGATCCTAGTAGAAGTATCTCAACTTGTGAATAGTTATTTTACGTTGGTTATGAGATGTTGAAAGCAGGAAGCGTGCATCTAATTCACCACATGGTCTGGCAGTGAGATTTTAGTTACTGTGAATAAACAGATGTAAGAATGTAAGTCTGCATTTTAGATTCAGGTCCTCCTCTGGCTTCCTGAGTTGCTATGATAGCCTAGCTTCTTTGTGCTGCAGGTCCCACTGAGGTCAGCACTGGCACAACAGTTGGCCCTGCAGGTGTGAGCACAGGTGAGTTCACAGCTGGCCACACACTGTGCTGAGCCCATCCTGCAGTGCACTTCCCTTGTGCTGCTTCCAAGCAGACTCATCGCAGTTGGGCTCTGGGCTCTGTGATTCATTTTCTGTGATCTCTCCCCTCTTAGCAGCCACAACTTCCTCTGGAGTCAGTGGGACCAGTGGAGCTGGAAGCCCTGCAGGTAAACACTGACAGCTGCTCCTACCTCCACACACACAGCTGTGCAATGAGAGCTCCTATTGGTCCTCTGGGAAGAACCCATTCTGAACAACAATAACTGAAACCCAGGGTTTAATCTATTAAGACTCAGGCACTCAAACTATTCCTTTATTCTGCTTCAAGAAAATTTCATGATGGAACTAAGCCACAGGCTACCTTTTAGTTTTCAGGAAGAGAAATGTCTTTCATTTTCTCGCTGATACCTAAAAGAATATCATTGTGCTATTGATCCAGTTGCTCTTTAAAAAAAAATTCAATAGAAATACATTAACTCTTAGCTCTTGAAAGCACTGATAGACCTTGCTGGGTACATTGTAAACCAGAATTCCTTAATCCTGAAGTAATTTTCTTTTTATTATGGGTGAAAATTTTACATATTGATCCTTCTCTTTCTCTAGCTTCCAATTCCTGTTTGATAGATAATGGCAAATCCTGCCATTTAAAGCAACAACACATACAGATATTAATACTCAGTATCTCTTTCATTTATAAGTATATACCATATGCTAGTTGTATGTGTGTGTGCCAGTCATAGGGCTTGAGCTCAGGGTAGGTGCTGTCTCTGAGCTTTGGTGCTCAAAGCTAATGCTCTACCACTTAATCCACAGCTCCACTTTTAGCTTTTTTTGTAGTTAATTGGAGGCCAGAGTCTCATGGACTGTCCTGCCTGGGATTGGTTATGAGCCATGATCCTTGGATCTCAGCCTCCTGTGTAGCAAGTGTTACAGTCATGAGCAACCAGCATTTGGCTATATGCTTTCTTATTGCGAACTTTTACTATCTCATTCCAAACAAAGACTGCCTAAGGTCTACTTATGAGACATATGACATATGCAGCCTGGTGGCATTGACAACCACTTGGAAGGTAGACATCAGGGAATAATTGCACAAGCGAGGGCAAATTGTTACCAACATCCTATTTCAATAATAAGCCAAGAGTAGTATTTCATACCTTAAATCCCAGCTACAGTAGAGGACACAAGTAGGTGGATTGTAGGCCCAGGATGGCCCTGGGGGCTGGTGAGGAGAGGGTGGAAAGCAAGACCTTATCAAAGAAAAAAAAAAAGGAGTATGAAAAAGGGCTGGTAGTTCTTGCCCATCATGTGTGAGGACCTCAGTTGTAAGCCCAGACTGACAAAATAAATCTGTTAAAAAAAATATGGATATACAATTTTGAGCTGACAAGAAATGTGATATTGTGCGTGCTGTACAGTGGCTTCACCTTTGCCCCTCCTCCTTCTTGAACATACAGTCCACTTTGGTTCTTTTCCCTTTCCTCAGAGATCACCACTGTGCTTGGGAATGTATTTCTGATGACTTGGGTAGTGGCATGATTCATGTTAGATGGATAGAGTTGTTAGAGAAAACTGACTTTAAAGAAAAATACATTTTATATTGGAAAACTTCAGATTGGAAAAAAATTTTACATTATAGATTAACTCCCCCCCTGCCTCCCCCTTAAAGGTTTTGAATTTGCGTTTGAGGTTATATTATTTCAGAGGAACCAGGGCTTGCTTTAGAATTTGAAACCACTTGGGCCTCGAGTTCCAAAGGCCTTCATGTCCTAGGGACATCAGGAATCAAAGTCTCTGGAGAGATTAATGGCAATAGTACAGGCTCTGAAACAGTTTCCTCTTTGAAAACTCTTTTTTTTTTTCTTCTGGATAGCATTGCTAAACTCAATTCAGCATAGAAACCATGAGAATAAAATAAAATTCAACAGATACGTTTTATTTCACACTTTCTTTTGATTAGAAGCTACCGTGGTGCCTCAGAAAACCAGATAGGTAAACACAGGAAATGTTCTGACATGACCTTCAAAGGTGGAAGATGAGCTGACATCTCTCTACACAGAGTCTACAAACTGCTTTAAAATAATCATTGCATGCATGTTAGTGGGACACATTGCCCTTAGTCTTGCAAAAGCCTATGGGCAACAGGGAAGATGTCTGTCCATTACAGGAACAGGAAGTACATTGACTACACAGGAAGTGTCATTAGCGCCTTGGAAGTCACAGATCAGCGTGTTGTTGGCTACTTTTTCCTACAGGATACAAAGGTGTCACCGTGTTGTTCTCTTTCCCTACATAGGCAGTGCTAAAATGTCTCTCTACAACTGTTGCCAGTACAAGCTCTAGCTCTAGTAAAACACCAAATTGGGAAGGACTAGTTCTAGGGAAAAGGATTTGCAATCATCAGATTCCCTCAGTGATCCTTCTTTCCTCTTCTCAGATCATTTCAAATTTTGCCTTCTCTTTTTACTTTCCTCCCTCTTTCAGACACTACAGTGTTCTCTGCAATCACTGAAGCAGTAGCTATAACAGGAAGAAAGAAAGAAAGAAAGAAAGAAAGAAAGAAAGAAAGAAAGAAAGAAAGAAAGGAAGAAAGAAAGAAAGAAAGAAAGAAAGAAAGAAAGAAAGAAAGAAAGAAAGAAAGAAAGGAAGAAAGAAAGAAAGAAAGAAAGAAAGAAAGAAAGAAAGAAAGAAAGAAGGAAGGAAGGAAGGAGAAAGAAAGAAAGAAAGAAAGAGAAAAAGAGGGAGCAGGGGAGCCAGTGACTCTTCCGGCAATGTGGATCAGTTAAAATGAATTTAAGTTAATTTCTGCCAATCAAAACCTTTGTCTAAATACCTCTATTTTACCCAAATCCTTACACTGATATACAAAAGAATGTTCTTGGTTTTTCTTTAGGAACTGAGACCACTGCACCAGGGAGCAATGTCTCTGGCAGTCACAGGGATAAGAATGAAAAATTACAATCCTCTCTCTGATACTTACAAAAATTAAGAACCAGGTGGTCTATGGTGGGAGTTTGGCCTTTTAATTTTTGTTCCCCTTTGGAAGATAAAGTACTTTCAGAAAAATCACATGCAGAACCCTAGGAGAGGCCTCTTATGATTTTCAATGAGGAAAAATAGATTGATAAATGACATTGACAGATGACATATCCATCCTTCCTCCTTGTGATTGAAGGTACCAGTAGGGGCATCTCCAGAATCATGTCTACACCTGGAATCTCCATTACAGGTAAGTGAATCCTCTGAGGTACTCATAGTTGTTCATTTTCATGGGGGAGAAGAGGGGAAGATGCTTTCCCAAACATGCTTTTCACTTTCCAAGTTTCCTGTTCATAAGGCTAAAGTTTGCTTAGAAAGCAGCAGAGCTACTGTGAGGAAATCAGGGGAAACTAGAGGCCCCAGCTGTTGGGACTACCACAGAAGACAACCTCCAGTTTGCCTCTAGGAAGAGCAAATGATCCATCCTCTAACACACAACAATCAAGCTGCTGACACTCAACCCTAAGATGATTTTCTTTTCTGAATCCTGGCTTTGTGGTATAGATTTCTTGTGAGCAGTATGAGAACAGGAATTCCCTGCACCATTAACCTCTTAGCTATTACTACAGGCTCCCATGGTTTCCTCTCAGGTATAAAGATGACTAGAATAAAGTCAGAACATTTTTGACTCCTATTGACTTTTTGTCGTAAGCTATCATATTAGACTTCCTCAATAGTTGGATTGAAGTTCAAAGCCAGCTCCCATAGTTTTTCTACTTTTCGTCATCAGGAATGCCCCCACTGGGGCCTCAGACAAATAGGTCACTGGAATTAAAATTTTATTTTCTTTTCCATTGGGGGAGTTTATATTCTATTTGCTAAGCAAGCCTACTAGGCTTCTGGAGAAAAAAATGTTCATTGAGGCCAGGTGTTGATGGCTCATGCCTGTAATTCTAGCTATCAGGAGGCTGAAATCTGAGGATTGAGGTTCAAAGCCAGCCTAGGCAGGAAATTCCATGAGACTCTGATCTCCAATAAACCACCAGAAAACTGGAAGTGGCGCTGTGGCTCAAGTGGTAGAGAGCTAGCCTTGAGCTGAAGAGCTGAGGGACAGGGCCCAGACCCAGAGTTCAAGCCTCACGACCAACAACAACAACAACAAAAAGTTCATTTATTTTGTTCACTGATCCCTCCCTAGTTATAAAACAGGATTCAACAAATGCTATTGAATGAGCTAGATATTTAAAACATGGGGAAAAAAAGAGCAGAAAGACTAATAAAATGATGTGCTCAAAAAAATCCCACCATGTAGCTGAAGTAGTCCATGTAAATGGCATCTCCCTGAGCTGCCCAGGGCACAAAAGCTGAATAATGTGGCCCAGGTGACATTCATTGAACTTATCAATGGGGTGACTCATTTTATGTGGTTCCATTTTATGTTGATTCCATGGCCTTCTTATTTTAGGCACCACTGGTATGGCCAAAAGTACAACTGCTGCCCCTGGAATTTCCAGTACAGGTAGGCTAGCAAGCTGAGAAGAGAGTACCATTCAGGATTATAAGATCATAAAGATGACTCACATTGCTCTCCTCATGTAAACACATCATATTTAATTGTTCCTTCTATGTCCTTATCCTTAATCTTCTCCTGCTCCTCCTCTCTCCATTTCAGAAGCCACAACTTCCACAAGCACCAGAACAACTGCAGCAAGAAAGGAAACAGGTGAGAACTTGGAAGAGAAAGAGACAGACTGAATGACTTTTGGGTGATGATAAATTACAATTACACATTGATTCTCAGTAGGACGGTTTTATGGTGGGGTTCTTAGGAACTCTTATCTAAGATCAACATTATTTTCTTTAGTCATTGATTTTGAGTCCATTTAGGCAGACATTTTTTAAAAATCTTTCCAGAAATGGCTCAACCTCACGTGTTGATCTCTGCAAATGCGAGAAAGGAAAATTGGCGTCTCCTTTCTCCAATCGCCATTTCCTCCAGTACCCATTGGAGGAAAGATGGGCTCAGGGAATATTACTTCATGTAAACAGAAGGCAAACATGCACACAGAAATTTCTTGTTCTTCTAATACTTCTCAATGAAGTGCCTTTCTTCCTTGAGCAGAGAAGTGATTGCAATATGCAATAGTTGTCCCAATTGCGCCCATCTCTCCACCTCAAAAGTTTTTCTACATTCCACTTTTCAGGAGCAACCCCTGGAGCATCAGTAAACCAAGAAACCAGAAGCACAATAGGTAAATATCACAAACAGAGGGAAGAGATGCTTGTCTTACTGACATTGAATTCCAGAAGAGGGAGTGGTCCTCATTTGCGTCTTGGTTTTAAAAATGTCCAACTTTCCCATGAGAGTGATACCTATCCCTTCCCTCCTTGCAGGTACCACCAGGATGGCTTCTGGCAGTACACTTGAACCTGGGAGTTCAAACACAGGTGAGCCAATCAACTGCCGAGCATTGCCCACAGAATGACCTCTAGCAGTCTAAGAGCTCTCAAAGGATGCACATCTTCAACTTGGCCTGCGTGCTGTTATTTCCTGGCATGTCACACTTTCTGACCTCTCTTCTCAGAAGCTACATCATCCTTGGAAGGCAGCCATACCACCAGAAGCAGAATGAACATGGGTGATCATTCACATTTCCTAACCTTGCCAACTTCCTACTCACATAGTAACTAACATTCATAATAACTAACACTTTCTAGCAAAGCATGTGCTAGGCATGATTCTACAGCCACCTTCTGCTTTCTATCCAAACTGCAAAAGAAGTCTTCCTGTTTTGTCCAGTTTTTTAGGTGAGCAAACGTCTGGCTCCAGAGATGTTAAGTAAATCGGCCAAGGTCACCCAGCAAGTGAATAGCAGATTTCAACTCTGGATCCCAGGGGCTGTCTTCCAAACCATGACACTACTGTCCACTAGACTCATGTCACATGTCTAAACTTTTCTAGAACACGAATATTTCTATTACATCAATTTACTCCCATAAATATTCAGTAGGTAGCTGTGCACCTGTGGCTCACACCTATTATAATCTGAGCTACTCAGAAAACTGAGATCTGAGGACTGAGGTTCAAAGCCAGCCCAAACCTTCATGATCACCAAAAGGCTGAAAGTGGGACTGTGACTAGTAGGGCATACTAGCCTTGTCCAGCCCCTGAGTTCAAGCTCATGTGTGCACATGTATACACACACACACACACACACACACACACACACACACACACACGTGTGCAACACATCAACAGGTAATCAATATGTTTTGTTTCTTCTCAGCCATCTGGTAAGGAAGTCAAGGACATTAAACCAGATGAATAAAAACATTCCCTGGCATTGAGCTCAGAAAAAGGGACATTGTCACTGGAGCTATCCATCCTGTGTGCAACAAAATATTGTATATTCCTGGACATGATCTTGTCCTATACTCAACACCTCTGTCGATGCCCTCCCCCATTCCGGGACAGGTTTTTCTTAGGAATGAAACTGATCTGACCACATTCTTCCATTTTGCTTTCAGGTACAGCTGGCATTGTTGTTGGGAGCAGCAGCATTCCTGGAAGGCTCCACACAGGTGAGTCAAACAGAACTAGGTATGATGATTACTTTTGTGGGGCTGCCACTGGAGGAAAATCACTTTATTATCTTTTACGACTTTTAGTTTTCAGCATTTTACTCCTGTTCATTCTCTGTAGCCATAACTGCTACAGAAGGAAGCCTTACCAATGAAAGTTGATGTGGCAACTTTTTTTTTTTTTTTGTCAGTCATGAGGCCTGAACTCTGGGCCTGAGCGTTGTCCCTCAGCACTTCAGCTCAAGACTCTACCACTTGAGCCACAGCGCCACTTTCAGCTTTTTCTGCTATTGTAGTGCTGAGGAATTGAACCCAGGGCCTCATGCATGCAAGGCAAGCACTCTACCACTGAGCCAAATTCCCAGCCCAATGTGGCAACTTTTGTGTGTGCATTGTGGGGGTACTGGGGCTTGAATTTGGGGCCTCACACAGTTGCTTGGATTTTTCTGCTCAAGTCTGGCTCTCTATCACTTGAGCTACAGCACCATTTCCAGCTTTTTGCTGGTTCATTGAAGATAAAAATCTCACAGACTTTGCTTCCTAGGTTTGGCTTCAAACCATGACCTTCCTACCTCAGCCTCCTGAGTAGCTAAGAAGTATAGGCATGAGCCACCAGTGCCCAGCTTAGAGTTCGCAAGTTTTTGGTTCCTTCTGACTTACCTTTTATCTTTGTCTTAGCATAGAGACATTTGTTCTATATAGCACATATTTATGAAAACCATGACATCCATTTTGGGAGCAAACCTTACACTAAGAGGCTCAAGATCCAGAATTTTTTTTTCTTTTGACAAGCTGTGACCCCAGTATGATAGGGTGGTGATAAATATCCATTTAGTGCTACTTCGAAGAGCAGAGATAACAGAAGTAACTCTGGAGGTTGAGCTCTATCGCATGTCAGAATATAGATGTTATCATTTTCTTCCAGGAATACAGTTGAATGCAACTAACATAGATATCATGTGTCTTTTCTTATCATTAGGAGCCACCACTGGCACTGCTGGGAGTCCAAGCTCTGGAAGAGAAACAGGTAAACATAAGAAAGGCATCCAAGCTGGGTGCCAGTGGCTCATGCCTGTAATCCTAGCTTCTCAGGAAGCTGAGATCTGAGAATCAGGTTTCAAAGCAGCCCGGGCAGGAAAGTCCATGAGACTTATCTCCAATAAACCACTAGAAAACTGGAAGTGGCCTTGTGGCTCAGGCGGTAGTGTGCTCACTTTGAGCTGAAGAGCTGAGGGATAGCGCCCAAGCCCAGAGTTCAAGCCCCACGACCGACAAAAAAAAAAAAAAGAAAGAAAGAAAGAAAAACAAAAAAAGAAAAGAAAGGCACCCAAGACCTCTGGTATCTAACATCAGAGAAGTAAGCAGTCGAGGCTGGACCATGTGCTATTTTGCCTTTGAATTCAAAATGGAAAGTGTATGTTATCATGACTGGCTATCCCAAGGAAGGTCTTCTGCTGCTTTCTAGTCACAAACTTTGTTGGCTCTTTTCCTAGGATGGTAAATACATCGTTCCTCTCCCTCCCCTCTTCTTTAGGCACCACTGGTTCCATCTCTGGCACAACGATGAAACCTGAGAGGTCCAGCACAGGTAAATCCAAGACCTAACAGGGAAGAGAAGTGTCAGTAATGAGCCATTATCCCCTCCTACATTCTCTCCTCTCATATAGGTATATTTCTACTTAGAGATACTACCAAATTTTCCTCAGTGATGGCTTTGAATTTAATTCACTGCTTTACTCCTTTCACTTGAAGCCACAACTTCTCTAAGAGGTAGTGGGACCACAGGGACTGAAGTTAAAATAGAAGAGCATTAGCAGTCATTTTATTATCTACATCTTAAATTATAGCCAGATGCTGGTGGCTCATGCCTGTATAATCCTGGCTACTCAGGAGGCTGAGATCTGAGGATCACAGTTTGAAGCCAGACAAATCCTTAAGACTTATCTCCAATTGGCCAACAAAAAGCCAGAAGTGGAGCTGTGGCTCAAGTGGTAGAGTACCAGCATTGAGCAGAAGAAAAAAAACCAGGCAAAAATGCTCAAGATCCTGAGTTCAAGCCCCAGGATTAACCACAATGAATTTAACAGAAATTTTACGCAATTTCTCTTTGAATATATGACTGGACATCAACACATGATTCCAGGAACTTGTCCTTTCTATATTCACAAGAGCATAATATTTTCTGGAAATCCAATGTTAGTTTGAGTTAAAGAGAATTCATAAATTAATTCCTGTTATTGTACTTTCAGCTACCAGGATTACTAGTGGTACAACCATTGCTCCTGGGCGCTCCAGTGTAGGTGAGTGATGGAATGGAAGGATCTTCTTCTGTGAACTTCAGAGGCCCTCATCTCTTCCATAGTGATTGTACAGAGAAACGGCATTGTTCTGCAGTTTTTCTAAGTGCCCCATTCCATACCACTTTCTCTTGTTTCTTCTCAGAAACCACAACTTCTACAGCAATCAGGGTGACCACTACCATGAGAATAACAACTGGTGAGTGATGTGTTCACCTTCTCAGCTATCTCCTGGGATCATGACAGGTGATGCATGGGAGAGAGGTGGGTCAAAATAGGTTTTCATATTTCATTTGAAGAGATAAAATGTCAAGAAGATCCTTGCTTTTAAGACTGGTTTTCTCTATACACCGAACATTTAGATGTGATTTGATGAAGGTAGGAATGATGTGTTACTGTCAATTTTTAACCGTCTTGTGTATGTGTGTGTGTGTGTGTATGTGTGTGTGTGTGTGTGTGTGTGTGTGTGTGTGTGTGTGTGTTGGTTTGGCTTGAACTCAGGGTGTGGGCACTATCATTGAGTTTTTCTGGCTCATAGATAGTGTTCTGCTACTTGAGCCACTAATCTACTTCTGTGGAGTTTTTTGGTGGTTAATTAGAAATCTGTCTCATGGACTTTTCTGCCCAAGCTGGCTTTGAATCATAATCCTCAGCTCCCAGCCTCCTGAGTACTAGGATTACAGATATGAGCTACCAATACCTGGCAGCCATCTTAGTTTTGTTGATACTATTTCCGGTTTATCTGGAATTTCCAGGCATTCAGGACATTCTAATCCTGATGAGTAAAGATTATTCCCCCATTTAGACTTCTCAAGAATAAAAATCCATGAATAAACTCCAAGCAAATTTAAATTCTAAAATAATTTAAATTTAAATAAATTTAAATTATAAATTCCTATCCACTTACCCAAGGAGTCCTCACCAAAGCACCAAAGATTAGGTCACAAGAAGTAAGTCAGGTGACCTGAAACAAAGTGCTTCCTCCCAAAGTGTTATAATATCCTAGCCAAGACTTCCAATGAGAGTCTTGCCAATAATCATAGGGCTTTAAATCAAAAGCTCTTTTACTGCTATTAAGAAATGTTGATTTGCCAGGCACCAGTGGCTCATACCTGTAAGCTTAGCTACAGTGCAGAGCCAGTCTGGGCAGGAAATTCTATGAGATTTTTATCTCCTATTAACCACCAGAAAACTACAAGTGGTGCTGTAGCTCAAAGTAGTAGAGCGCTAGCCTTGAGTAAAAATGCTCAGGGACAGTGCCCAGGCCCCAAGTTCAAGCCCCATGACCAATAACAACAAAAAGAAGAGTAGATGTGTTCAAATTTATCTTATTCTTTGAGCAAAATCATTTCTCTTACTTCTCAATTTCTGGATTCCTATCCATCTCTCATTCTTATTTCCATTTTAAATCCACCCTGGAGTAATTGCTATCATATCAGTTTCTAAAATTCTAATGCAGATTAAGGGTTATTGAAGAAAGCTCTTTATCAGTTTCTCTGTCAAAATGCTATCTTCTTAAAGAATTACAAAATGTTATCCAGATTTCACACCTATTTAAAATCATTTTTAAAGTTTTTCTTGTTTATTCCCAGGTGCGTCCACTTCAGGACTAAGCAAGAACCCCACTGGAAGCAGAGTGCAAACAGGTCAGCCACTGCTTTGGTATTGGGGGAGTTTTATTGATTACTAGTGGGATTTTGCTACTGATGGGATATAAAACGTGGGACAGTCAATTGGAGAAATTGGAAGGCAAATGAGGTTGGTTGTTTGAATGCTCTGGAATTTCCTGAAGACTTCATTAGCCACATCTTTAAGTTATAACTTCCTAAACAAAATTATCTTGATAGAGAAAGGATTCTGTTTATTTTGTGCTCTTACTGGGGCTTTAAACTGAGGGCCTCAGGCTCTCCCTTGTCTTTTTCTCTCAACCCAGAATATGGTTAGATAAAGTATTTCCATACTGTCTTGGCAGATACTACTCTTATCCCAACCAAAGTTACGAGTCACCAAGAAGTTTCTAAACTAGGTAATTCTTTTTAAAATTAATGTAAGATTCCCCCCCCCCCACCAATACTCACAGGTTTTAGCAAGGCTTTTTAAATTATTCAAGAAAAAGATTGTTTTCATTATTTTATTTAAAAGCTTGGGGACAGGCCACTAATAGCGTATGCTTGTTAGCCATTCAGAAAGCTGAGATCTAAGGATCTCAGTGTGAAGTCAGCTTAGGAAAACAGATCTGTAAGACTCTTATCTCCAATTAAACAGCAAAAAGGCAGGAACTGGAGGCATGGCTCAAGTGTAAGTGCACCAACCATGAACAATGATAGCCCAAAGAGAACCCAAGGCCTTGAGTTCAAGCCCTAAGACCAACACATTAAAAGAAGAAAAAAGAGTTCCAGAAGTTGCCTTCTAGGATAGCATGCTGATTGATGTGTGGCCTTTGTAAGATTCCACCATGGCATACCGTGGCCAGGGCCAAAGGTATAGAAGGTGATGGTCCAGCCCATCAACCTTATCTTCAGATATTTACAAACAGATCTCGGATTCAGGTGTGTCTCTATGAGCAAGTGACTATGTGGATAGAGGGCAGTATCATCGGTTTCGATGTAGAAAGAATTCATTCTAAAAGTCAAGAAAACAACTGGGTCGGATCATGCTGAAAGGAGATAATATTACTCTACTACAAAGTGTCTCCAACTAGAAATGATCAGTGGAGTGAGAAATTATTAAGAATCTTATATAGTTGTTTTTGTTTTGTTTTTTGGTTGGTTTTTTGTATGTGTGTTCTTTGCTGTGAATCTAAGAAAACATTTGTTCCTATAAGTTGATGAGCCCCATTGTTAGTGTGCACGGTTCTGATGACCTTGTGTTATCATTAGGTGACAACAAATGCCTTGAGATTGTTTTTGTAAAAAATAATAAAATAAAATAATATAAATAGAATAAGAAAAAATGATAGTGTTTGGAGAGCCTAGATTCATGGCTACAAATCATTGAAAGTAGAAAAGGTAATTACTTTTAAAGAATTAAAATGTAAATATTCTCAGTCCTTTGTATTTTTAAACATCACAAGTTACCAACATGACTGTAGAATCAAGACTACAGAGTTAAGCCAAGTTGGAATAGGAAACTGAAGGTGAGACTAGGAAAGACCTCCTTGTTACGACACTTTAAAAAATCTCAGGGATTGGAGGCATGGCTCAGTTGGTAGAGCACCAGCCAATGAGCAAAAGCAGCAGGTACTGAAGTCCTGAGTTCTGACCAAAAACTGAAAATAAATCTCAGGAATGCAGTTGATAGCAAGGAATAGCATAGAAAAGAAAAATGTCATTTTAGCTCTTGAGACCAAGAATCCTGGAGGAGTATGTTGTTTTTACAGAGACACATAAATGAATCCTAAATTACAGCATCTGCCCAAGAAAGCAAACCTCCTTCCCGCCCACCCCACTTTCTTTCCTCTTCTATTCTAGGTTCCCCTGGGACAAGCCCTGGGACTACAGCCTCACCCACGAGTATCCAAACAGGCAAGTATTAAACGCAACGTTCCTTCAAATGCCTGTAGCAGCAATATCACTCTACCACACCATTCTCATGTGGAAAAATATCTCCATCCTTGGTGACTCACACTTGTAAACCTAGCTATTCAAAAGGGCTGAGTGTGGTCTGAGGACTGAGGTTCGAAGCCAGCCCAAGCAGGAAAGTCCATGACACTCATATCTTCAATAGGCCAGCAAAAGGCTGGAAGTGGAGCTGTAGCTCAAGTGGTGGAGCTCCAGCATTGATTATTAAAGCTAAAGGATTGCCTAAGGCCCTAAAGTCATGCTTGTATAGAGGCACATATACACACACAAGAAGGTATATGAAAAGAAGAAAGAAAAAGAAAGAAAGAAAGAAAGAGAAAGAGAGAGAAAGAAAGAAAAGAAAGAAAGAAAGAGAAAAACTAGCCAGGAACTGGTGGCTCACACCTGTAATTCTAGCTACTCAGGAGGCTGAGATCTGAGGATAGTGGTTCAAAGCCAGGTCAGGCACATACACACTTGAGACTATTATATCCAGTGAACCAGATGTGCCTCATGGTCGAATGCCAGGCTTGAGTGAAAAAGCCAAGGGAAAGCATGTGAGGCCCTGAGTTCAAAACCCAGAAGGGGTACATCCACATTCACACAAAAGTATACATTTACAAAAAATGAAGAAAAACGTCCCATTTTCTCTGTTTGTTCTCACAGAGGCCACAAGTATTAAAGAAGTTGAGGGAAGCACAAAAGCAGTCATTTCATCAGGTAAATCTTGCCAGATTTTGGATTATCAAAAATGTTCCCATTAGTGTGTACTACCTGTGAACATATGTGTAGGTGAGAAGTAATTGTTGCTCCTTTAGTACTGGTCCTAACCCTAATGCGATTAATGAGTTCCTCAGCTGATTAGGTAACTTCCCAGAGGATACATAAAGGATATGGTTCTCTAGATTGAGGCTGTCTTGCCTCCTCAGCCATTTCTCCAGGACCAGTGTCCGTAATACAAGGCAATGTTGCAAATAAAGGCCTTAAGATACCTAACCCCATTCAAGACACTGAGATCACAGGATCACAGTTAGAAGTCAGCCTGGTACATGAATGCTGGAGACTCTTACTTCAAATTAAAAATCCAGAACTAGAAGAGTGGCTCAAGTGGTAGAGCATCAGCCTTGAAGCAAGAGCACAACATTCTTAGTACACACACACACACACACACACACACACACACACACACACACACACACACACACAGGGGCCTAACCCTGGATCCTAAGTTTAGACCTATTCTTTTTCTGTCCTCTGAGCTGGAGTAGCATGGTAAGTTCCTGAAAGTAAAGTATATACATCTAAGGAAAAGTCATTTAGTAATCAGAATTTTTAAGATTCTAGTTCTGGAGAAATGAGAATGCTGTAGCCATTATGACTTCTCCCTCACCTCCTATTCCTTTGATCCTGCCTTCCTGAGGCAGAGTATTGGAAACCCCACCAGGTTTCACAAATAGCTCATGTGAGAACATTTGTTACTTTTCTATTGCTTGAGAGAAACTGGACCTATTGATGCTACCTTGCTCATTTTAGGCTGAGAAAGACTGAGACTCATTCTTTCTCTTATTACAGGTACCCCTGGGACACCCTCTGGCACAATAATTATCTCTACAAGTTCTAACATAGGTAATTAAATAATTGAAAAGTAGCCCTAAGTATCTCAGCTGAGAAAAAGAAATCTCTTCTCTGGCATTAAGTACTATAGTATTAACACAGTAGTATCTAACTCATACAACTCATACTAGCTTTTGGATTTACTTTAGTGAGTGTCTATCAATGGTTTAAATCTGTTGGCTTCTCATTAGTGACTTCTAAGCCTTTGCTTCAACAGAGGGGAAATATTGAAGATAAAGGCTCAGGAACTAGAGTGGAATCTAATTTGGGTATTTCCTTTTTTTTCAATCATTTAATATTCTCATTCTGGGTTTCTGGAGCTCAGACTAGAGTCCCAGAAAGATAGTGAATGTTTCCAGGGCACATTGTAAGAGTAGAGTAGAAGCTGCCATCTGACCACCATTTCCTGAGATAGAAATCCATGAGACTCCATATTCTCAGAAGCCATTATTTTATTTCTTTATTCAGGTCATAAATTCTCAGGTTCTACTTTAGTGGGCTAGCTGGAACATTGGCTCAGATTTCATCTTTGACTTCTATTGTATGCGTATGTTCTGGTATGGAGGCTTGAACCCAGAGCCATATCCCCTTGTTTAGCTTTTGTACTCAAGACTGGTTCTCTACCACTTGAGCCACATCTCTACTTCTAGCTTTTTGCTGGTTAAATTGGACATAAGTACCTCACCTATTTGTCTACTCAAGCAAGCTTCAAATGGTGAGCCTCAGATCTCAGCTTTATGGGTAGCTAAGGATTACAGGCATGAGCAGTGGCATCAGGCTGACTACTCTTTCTGACCTTGTCCTCTGAAGCAAAGCCTTAGTGTTTGTCTAATAGGAAACAGCCCGTGTCTATCTGTGCAGGAACCACAGTGGTATCACAGCCAGTTCTAACCCAGGATATAGAAATGGTGAAGTTTATAGGCTCTCCCTACTTCCCTGAAAAGGGAGGACAGCCAGGAAGGATACTGTGGCAAGGCTCCGTCAAGCTGAAGGCCACATTAACTCACTCAACACAGATCTTTTCTCATTGCCTCAGTTATAACTTGTTTCTTTGCCCAACTAGTACAGGAGAACCACAAAAACCAAGACACACAAGTAGAAGAGCTAATGTGAGAAACTTCTCACTACTTAAAAGAGGTGATTTAGAAGTGACAAACTCACGTGGGGTCATCAGCACGCATTCAATTCACACCAGTGATCAGGGACTTCAGGCACGCCAGGAGCTGTGTGCAGGGGACTTTAGAGACCAGAAAGGGTACAGTGATCTTCCTCTGCTCATTTTAGGTACCTCCAAGGAAGCACATAAAACAACCAGGGCAACCAAAAGTACCAGCACAGGTAGGTCACTCAGATATAGGGCTGATAGCTCAGGGGTCAGGATGGCCAGGAAGAAGGATATTCCATCATTTGTAGAGAACTGAATCATCCTAGAGAAACTTAAGTAAAGTCAGGCCCCCAGGGACAAAGGATGTATGATTTCTCTCTTTTGTGGTAGTTAGAGCTAATTTATAAATATGTATTCAAATATATACAGGTCATATGCATAAGTACACAAACATATTAAAAATGTAGAGTATATGCAAGGAAGAATGCCAATGGTGTAACTCCTTTGAATAACTTACAGTCTAATAACATAAACACCAGGAAGCTGGAACTGGAGGTTTGAGAGGTGATGAAGGATGAGGCCAAGGGGAGGGGAATGGAGACAGGAAGTGCGGGTGAATAGAGCTATGATATTCAATGTGTGTGTGTGTGTGTGTGTGTGTGTGTGTGTGTGTGTGTGTGTGTGTGTGTGTGTGTGTGTGTGAAAATGGAAATGGGAAGGTTGAGGTGATGGGGAAAATGATGGAAGGGGTAAAAACTTTGATCAAGATGCATTATTCTCCTAGACTGACATATTGCGTTGAAACCTCTTTTTACAACAACTTAAAGATAAGCCATCCTATTTTTTAAAAAAATCTCTCTAGTCCTGGGGCTTGAACTCAGGGCCTGGGCACTGTCACTGAGCTTCTTCTGCTCAAGGCTAGCAGCACTCTACCTCTTGAGCTACAGCTCCACTTCTGGCTTATTCTGTTTATGTGGTACTGAGGAATTGAACCCAGGGCTTCATGCCAAATAGGCAAGCACTCTACAACTAAGCCACATTCCCAGCCTGCCAGCCTATCTTGTATTAATATCTGAAATTCCCCTATTTTTCTCACCATGTTTATTCCTTTATTGGCAGGCTCTACTTCTGCTAGGGTAGAAGAAACCTCAGGAAGTCGAGCACAAACAGGTGAATGCTGGCAATACAAACCTCTTCAGTGCAGCCTCTGGCATTGTTTGAACAACAGATAAGCTTAGAGGAAGGGGTGGCTGGAAAGAGGAAAGGAAAAAAAACTAAGAGGAAGGCAGGAAGCTGGGATATAGCTCCTTTTGAAACAATCCTGAGTTAAACTAGAACTAAACTACTTCAACTAGAATGGCTTGTGATCCTCCTATAATCATCTTTCGCCAGGACTTCTTCTGTCAAGGACTTATTCCTGTAGTTCGGGATTTCCCAGGAGGAGGTTAGGAGGGATGTTACTCCTGAAATTGTGTTTGTTTCCTTCGCCAGGTGCTACTTTAGGGACAGCCACAACAGGCCCCCAAGTATCCCAGCCACGTAAAAGGAAGAGACTCAAATAAAGTAGAATGAATTATCTGTTCCACATGAGGGACCCCGTGGCACCATTTAGCCCTGTACACACAATGTATTTGTTTTGAATTTTGTGTATGTTATATGTGCTAGACCTGGGGCTTGAATTGAAGGCCTGAACACTGTCCCTCAGCTTTTGTACTCCAGGCTAGTGTCCTATCACTTGAGCTACAGCTCTGCTTCTGGCTTTTTGTGGTTCATTGGAGATAAAAGTCTCATGGACTTTCCTGCCCAGGCCAGCTTGGAACCAAGATGTTCAGATCTCAGCCTTTTGAGTGGCTAGGATTACAGGCGTGAGCCACTGGCACCCGGTTCGATATATGTTCTTCTTATTTTGATTTAAAAATCCCAGGATGGGCACTCATGGCTTACACCTGTAATCCTAGCTACTCAAGAGGCTAAGCTTTGAGGATTTCAATTCAAAGCAAACCCATGCAGAAGTGTCCCTGAGATTCTTATCTCTAATAACCAGAACAGGCTGTAAATTGAGAGATGGCTCAAGAGGTAGAGCACCAGCTTTGAGCAGAAAAGTGTCAATCGGTGTGAAGCCCCAGTTCTACCTCACACAAAAAATAATTACAATGGCTTCTTTTTACTCTCCCCTCAGAATCCACTGTAGTATCAACAAGGAATGTGGAAGCTGAAAATGTAACAGGTTAGTATGGGCACAACTCTTATTACTCATTCAGTTAGCATTTCTCTAATATTAATTACTCATTCCGTTAGCAGTTTAATATCAGTGTTACGCTGCAGCATATATTAAGAGCAAAACCATCAGGAAGATACAATGCTTGGATTTAATAATTTTTGAGGCTGTGTGAGATTATGGATACAGATATATAATAACCTAAACAACAATGGTAATGTTGAGAAGAGTGGGGTGTTCATTTCTGTTTAAGTTGGTAGTTTTGTGTGAAAGCAGTAGAAAATAATAACTGAGGTTAATATTGACTGAAAGACCTGTCACCCACCCATGGGGGTGAGTTCAGGAATCACCAGATGTTAGTTGCCCATGTCTATATAAAGTTTAAGGAGGAAAGGAGATTGGCAAGTAGAGAAGGTTTTATGGTGGGTTTTAGTTCCAAACTTAAGGCTTTATCCCTATAGGAATGAGATCCCATCTGCTAACAATTTGTAATTAAAAGCTACCTTGCTGTGTATCTCAAATGAGAGAGTGGCTGCCTAGCAAATGTGAAACCCTGGGTTCCAGTCTCATTATAAAAATATTATTCTGGCATAGTCAAATTTAATCATGCACAAATACAGATGTGTTTTTAAGTATTCTCTTACTGCTACCCATCTTTTTTTTTTAAGTAAGCAGAATCAAAATAGTAATTTGACTTTTTAGCAGCTTTTAAATAGAAAAACCATGTTGGTACCAGTCTGGGGCTTGAAATCGGGGCCTGGGTGCTGTGCCTGAGCTATTTTCACTCAAGATGAGTGCTCTACCACATGAGCTGCACCCCCACATCCAGCTTTTTTTTAGGTGGTTAATTGGAGATAGTAAGAGTCTCATGGACTTTCCTGCCCTGGCTGGCTTTGAGCCAAGATTTTCAGATCTCAGCCTTGTGAGTACCTAGGATTTCAGGTGCGAGCCACTAAGGCCTGGCTTTAAATAGAACATTTTTAAAAACTGCAAATGTTAGGGTTAAACTCAGGATCTCTTATTTGCTCAGCAGGTACCAAACCATTTTCACCACACAGCCAGCTCTACTTTTGCTTTATTTTCCAGATAGATCTTAGGTTTTGCATTTGAGCCTGGAGCCAGCTACATCCCCCACACTCCTCTCCTTCATAGCTGGGATTAGGCACAAATCATACTCAGTTCTGTTTGTTGAAATGGAAGTCTTAGTCTCTATTTACCTGTTCTCGTCTTGAAGAATAATCCTCCCAACCATCATCTCTCAAGTAGCAGGGATTGTAGGCATGTTCCACCACACCCAGCCCCTGAATTTGAGATTTGTGAGTGGACGATTAGGTTGACCCAGATCTGTCATGGATGGATTCTCAGAAGGATACGTTTTTTGTGTGAGCAGTTTGAAAGGCATTTGAATGATTGAGACAGACCAAGAAGACAGTAGGCCAAATGTAGTGATGCGTGCCTGTAAAGTCAGCACTCAAATGGTAGCATCAGAAAGATAAAGAATCAAGGCAAGCAAAGTTAGAGCCAGCCTATTTGGCAGTAGGAGAATGAACGAGGTCACTACACTTTCCCCAACCCCTTACATTATTCCAGTAACATTTGAAACTAACACACTTTTTATTCACACAGGGTGTCCAGCCACTCTTCCACCAGCCCCAGGTAAGAATATCTCCATTCTAGAATCACTCCGTAGTAATGCTTCTTCTCATAAGTCACATTTCAGAGGTCAATCCCACAAAAGTCATCTGCCCTTGAACTTTATCCATCTAGCTGTCATTCACCAAATAGTTTTTCTCACAATAAATATAGTCAAATAAAATACACCTTGTTTTTTTAGAAGGAAAAAAGAAAACATATCTGCTAGTTCTTCCTTGTATTTGTGTATTTTGTGTAAGTGGGTGCACTCATTACTCTGGGCACTGTCCCTGAGCTTTTTTGTTGAGGGGGGGGTGTTTAAGGCTGGCACTCTACCACTTGAGCCACAGCTCCACTACTGGTGGCTCATACCTGTAATATTGGCCACTCAGGAGGCTGAGATCTGGGATTGTGGTTCAAAGCCAGCCTGAAAAGGAAAGTTTTTGAGACTCTCATCTGCAGTTAAGCACCAAAAAAGCCAGAAGTGGAGCTAAAGTGATAGGGCATGAGCCTTGAGTACAAAAGCTCAGGGACAGCACCCAGGCCCTGAGTTTAAGCCCTAGAACCAATCAAACACTAAGGAAGGGCCTTTGAGTGTTATACCTTTATTGCCTTAATGATTCTTACTACTTTATTAACTTTGATTTCTGACTCTATGATCCTGTCAGTTAGACAGTTGCTAAAATATTTTATTGACCACTTTCAGGAGAAATTAAGAATTATCTTTTCCTGGTCATTATAAAAATAACAAGCTTCTTAGGGACCGTCTGCTTAAAGTAGGTGGATGCAATTTATTCACCTTAAGGCACCGTAAAATCCTTCATAATTCTATAACGCTAGAATCCTTGTGCCAATTACAGTTTTGGCCATCTGCCTGTTATCTATAAATAACAGATGGCTGTAGTTTGCCAAATTTAATTAGCATTTATCGTTTCATGTGAACAGTTTGTCATGGACCACTGGGAGAAGAAAAATCGGTAAGTACACAGTTCTATTCCACTTGAATCCAAATTGGCTTTGGTTCCTGTGTTTGAAGAAAAGTCTAAACATGGTTTGTACCTGTAGCCTGGAGACACCTGGACTGCTAATTGTCACCAATGCACCTGCACGGATGCACAGGCCTTAGACTGCAAACCAAAAGAGTGTCCTTCCCCACCCACCTGCAGGACCGGAGAGAAGCTCATCCTGCTTAAATCAAATGATTCCTGTTGTGAACTTGGACACTGCGGTATGGACTCATAATGTGTTGTTTGAATTGAAGTGATCCATTATGCATTCACATGCAAGAGAGGCTTCTGAGCCACCGTGTATCATATGCAAAAATAAGTTCTCACAAAAATCGACAATTCGTATTCTTAAAACTTACCAACTACGGGAGGAGGGGAACCCAGAATCAACCATTATGAATAGAATCAGAAGTTTAAAAGGAGATTGTGGTATTCGAAAACAGGATTGTTTTAGAAGTCTGAGCTCATCATTTGGATCAGTGAAAATATACATGATTTTAAATTAAAATAATGCATTTATTTTTCAGAACCAAGGACATGTTTATTTAACAATACTGACTATGAGGTAAGGTTTTTTCCTCAAGTATTGATATACTTATGTAAAAAAATACAATACTGAGCTACACACCAAGGGTCTTTCAGCCTGTATAATATGAAAAAAATCCCACTGGTAATGATGGAATGGAATAAGTTGCCCCCCCACCCCACATTCATTTCTAAAGGAATATCAATTGCAGCACTCACTACAGTTCTTTCCAAAGGAGAAGAACATGTTGATTGCCGGCAGGGGAGCCTCTGAACAGGATTTCCTGGGGTCTTGCCAGACGAAGCTTCTGTAAGATTCAAGTCAATGAACAGAGTGAACTGTAATTATAATCCAAAAGATCAGACAGCCAAGCTGTCAGAGATCAAATAAGAAAACCCAAAAGGCCAGGCACCCCATGGCTTATGCCTATAATCCTAGCTACTCAGGAGGCTGAGATTGCAGGATCATGGTTTGAAGCTAGTTGGGGCAGGAAAGTCTGTGAGACTCTTGTCTCCAATGATCCATATAAAGCTGGAAGTGGCACTGTGGCTCAAATGGCAGAGTACCAGCCTTGAGCAAAAAAAGTTCAGGGACGGTGCCCAGGCCCTGAGTTTAAGTCCCAGTATAAAAAAAAAACAACAACAAATAAAACTCAAAGGACTGAAATCCACTCTGTATGAATATAAACACAATTTACACAGGGCTGAGTCTGACAGATAACTTCACATTTCGGTCAGTAATGTAATTTCCAAGATGCCGTAAAAGCCACAAAATTCTCAAGTTATGAATATGCTTTATTAGTCTGGTGATATTAAATATTTTAAAATATATGGGATATGTTACTATAAAGACATAGAAGCCACTCAGGAGAATTTTACTTTTCATAAGATGTGTTCTATAATCAGTTTCCCATCTAGGCTTCTAAATTTTTAGTTTCCAAAGTTGATGAAAGCTAAGACCCTATGATAGATTTCAAATACAAAGCAGGATGATGTCTAAAGCATAACACACAAATGTCACAACCAGCGTATGTTATATGCAGATGATTGCAATAACTAGTGTCTGTGATATGCAGAGGATTGCAATGTTGTAGCTCCTTTGAACAACTAACTTGCAGTTGGACAAAATGAATACCAAGAAGCTAGAACTTGAAGTCTGGGGTGGGGGAGGTTACAGGGAGGTGGGTAGACAAATGAAAAGAAGCAGGATGGAAGAATGTTGTTTTAATATTCAATGTAAAATAGGGACTGGGAATGTAACTTAGTGGTAGAGTGCTTGCAGCATGCATGAAGCCCTAGGTTTGATTCCTCAGTACCACATATACAGATAAAACCAGAAGTGGCACTGTGGCTCAAGTGGTAGAGTGCTAGCCTTGAGCAAAAGAAGCTCAGTGACAGTGCCCAGGCCCTGAGTGCAAGCCCCAGAACTAGGAAAAAAATATGAAAATAGGACTAGAAAACTTGAGGGGATGTGTGGAATTGGGAGAGATGGGGGAGAATAATGGAAGGGGTAATAGTGATCAAGATGCGTTAAACTCATCAACTACGTGTTGAATTGAAACCCCTTTGTACACCTACTTAACAATAAAATTAGAAAACTATTAAAATATAAAAGGAACAAGTTTTCCAGTAATGAGCCAGATGCCAGTGGCTCATATGTGTAATCCTAGCTACTCAGGAGGCTGAGATCTGAGGATGGTGATTCAAAGTGAGCTTGGGCATCTTATCTCCAATGAATCACCAGAAAACTGGAAGTAGAGCTTTTCCTCGAATGGTAGAGTGTTAGCCTTGAGCAAAAGAGCTTCGGGACAACACCTATGTCCCAAGTTCAAGCTCCATGACCAAAAAAAAAAGTGAAATAGTAAAAAAAAAAAATCAAGTTTGTCAGAAAGTTTAAATTCAGTTTCTCAATCTGTGGACTGTAAGTTCATTATTGTGGAGTATAAGTTAATTCCAGCCCTGGAGAGGAGAGCTGGAAATGTATAAGAGCAGAAGCAAAGGAAAAGTCATTTGGAAAGACTTATTCTTTGTTGCAATTTGTTTTCCTTTAAATACGAAGCTTAATTATTAGTGAAGTTTCTTGCTTACTATACTCAATCCTTTGAAAAGTTCCAACTATAAGAAAATAACTGTCGGTAAGTTTTAATTTGCAGATGATATATGGAATACTATCAAATTACCTTTTCATATTAAGTGTGAATCTAGTAGCTGATAATAAATCTTAACCTAATGCTTTAAAAGGCCGACTAAACAGCCTGAACTCAAAAGAAAAAAAAGTTCAATGTCGATTTCAAGTAGAAATCAAGGCAAGTCATTTTTCTTCCTGCCCTTGCCTTCCAGATCGGTGCTTCATTTGCTGATCTCAGCAATCCATGTGTCTCCTACTTGTGCAGCCACAGGGGCATAGAGGCAGTAGTCCAAGACTGCCCCAAGCAGAGCTGGTGTGCAGAGGTGAGCTGGCTTTCCATCCCTGATCAGCAGGAGTGCACCATGTGTCAAACACAAATCCTTTTCTCATTTGGAAAGGTTGACCTTTAGCCAAAAGACACCAGTCTTGTTGCTCTTTACAGTTTATTGCAGAGACAGATGAGTCTACACATGTCTACCCTTTATTTTCCATATACAAGTTTCGTTCTCTTATTGTTCAGGCTCTATAAAATTTAGTGACACTATGTAAAAGACATCCTGGGTTTCTTTTTATGACATTGGGAATTGATCTCAATATCTCCTACTTGTTAGGCCAAGTATTCTACCACATGAATCATTCTCACATTCTTCTTGTTTATAAGTTTTTCAGATAGGATTTTGTACTTTTTCTGAGCTAGCTTAGGACCTTCATCCTCCTACTTTTGCCCTCTAAGAAGTGGAGAATACATTGAGCACCTCATACTTCACTTGTTTTTGAGATATGGTCTCACACCCTAATCCTCTTATCCTGCCTTCCCAGTGCCTAGCATTATAGACAAATACCACAATACTGGGCTCATTGTGCTATTTGAAAGGGGAAAAAAAAGCACCTTTGATTAACCTGAATCTATGAGCTTCTGCAAAAAACATTTCCTAGTTTTCCAAAATCACATATGTATTCTATTCATTATCTATTTTTGTGCCACAATCTTGTTCATATCCAAAATGTTGGATTTTTTACATTTGTTGAATACTTACTTTTAAACTATATTTTAAATTAAAATTTGAGGAAAATGATAGTTTTAGAGCATTAACAGTGGATTAAAAAATATTTTATTGGGCAATTTTTTGAGACCTTGGTATGTCTGAAATTATAACAAAGCATAAGGTATAAAACTTGACCGTAAGAAGCTTATAAAGTCTGGATATCATTCAAGTATTACTTAAAATAATTTAGAATTTAAATATTGAGTTTCTCTTTCTCATCTTGAGTGATTTCAGTCCACACAGTTTCATTTTTACTACTAAACTCTATCAGCCTGTTAACCCACGTCTCCATCTTTCAATAAATTAAGAAACATTAGGGCTGGGGGCATAGCTCAAGTAGTAGAGTGTCTACCTAGCAAGCTTAAGGCCCTGAGTTCAGACCTCAATATAAAGAAGAAAAAGTGTGTTATACTGCTTAAAAGTTTTCCTTTTCTATGTTTACAATGAGATTTTGCTTATCCATTAGAAAGAAGGGTTTTACCATTGTTAACGCAATGGAAAGTCTTAGGAAAATTATGTTAGGTGACGTGAGTCAGGCTCAGAGACTATGGAATATGTGGAAGCTAGATTTAGCTTATAGACTTCAATATATTAGATGGTATCCAAATTGTATTAAAATATATTAACTACAATATGGTAGATTCAGGAGATCTCAAATAGTGTTATTCCTTAGAAAGCCAAAAATCAAAGTTCAACACAATAAAATACTTGGGGTGAAGTGGGGCCAAGGGGAGAAGGGTAGACAACTGAAGAGAAGAGAGAGAGAATGCAGTCAAGAATGCAATGTATATCCTGAGAAGAGTGAGGGAAGGGGTGGGTGAGAATGTTGAAAGGATCAAACATTGATCAAGATGCATTGTATCCATAAAAGCTTTGTTAAATGGCAAATCCTTTGTACAACTTAAAAATAATTTAAAAAAACAAGACCAAAAAATGAAAAAAAAAAGTTTCCTGTTCTAATTCCTTTTTTCCTTCTTTTATCCCTATAGGAAAATAGAATCTATGATTCCAACAAATGTTGCTATAAATGTAAGTAACCCTCTCTGTGTTAAGAAAATATAAGCTGCTGAAGCATTTAAAACAAAATGGCAGAATAGTCAAATATTAACACAACAGTTAAATCTAACCTGTATATGAATTACCAATTGATATTTATTCATAACATATAGGTAGTGAGTAGGGTTACATTTCTCACTGTAAAACCTCTTTATGGACTACAAGGAGAAAAATACATTTTCATGGGCCATTGCTATTATCCATTGGTGTTATTAGAGCCATAGCATGATCAGCCAGGAGGTAAAGGAGAAACATTAAGATATCATTTATGATTATTAACCAGGTTCCTTGATGATAGAGACTGAGATATTTATTCCCCTTCATAACACTGTGAGGTTATTGTTAATTACACTGCTGAGCTTATTGTTCCCTATCATCAAATATCATCCTTTGTTCACAGGTAAGAATGACTGCAGACCTACTCCTGTGAATGTGACTATCAAGTACAATGGCTGCAGGAAGAAGATTGAAATGGCAAGATGCATAGGGGAATGCAAAAAGACTGTCAAGTGAGTATTGGTTGGAGTGGTTACTGTACATTCACTTTGTAACCTTGTGGAGGGAGGAGACAGAGAGAGGGAGAGAGAGTGAGAATGTAGAGCCTGGGTGCTGTCCCCGAGTTTTTTTGCTCAAGGCTAGCACCCCTGTCTCTTTTGGTAGTTAAGAGTCTCATGGGCTTTCTTTTCCTGGCTGCCTTTAAACCACAATCATCAGATCTCAGCCTTCTGAATAGCTAGGATTTCAGCTGTAACCCACTGGTGCCCAGCTGGAAATATTTTTATATATGAATGTTACACTGTTTGGTTATCAGAACACAATGAGACATATCTGAGATAGTAAGACTTACAAACTTAAAAGAACCATTTGTTAATAGTGATAGATCACTTTGAGGTGCACTTGTGACAAATGTTTTCACACACATCATGACTAAAACAGGAAGTGCATTTCTTAAATTGTTTCTAAGCTTGAGTTTGAGATCTAAATAGCATTAGGTATTTTTCTTTATGTACAATTTTTTTTTTGCCAGTCCAAGGGCTTGAACTCAGGGCCTGGGTACTGTCAGCTGCTGTTATTCAAGGCTAGCACTCTACCACTTGAGCCACTCCCAACGTTTTCAGTTTATGTGGTACTGAGGAATCAAACCCAGGGCCTCATGTGTGCGAGGCAAGCACTCTACCACTCAGCCATATTCCCAGCCCTTATGTACAATTCTGACATATAGATTAAGGATAAGAACAATTTGGTATTCTATAGAAAATTTAAAAATCTGTTCTTGTGGTGTAATTATTCTAATTAATTATCAGATTCCCTCGTGTGTTTCTTATTTTGATCTCCTATACTAATTATCACTGATTTATGTCATGTTTACAGTAGAAGGGATGGGGAGGAAATGGAAGGTTTAGGGAAAGAAGCACATTTTGTTTGGAAGGCATGTTAGTTACATCACCTAGCTAATTTGAATTTGAGCATTTATTCCAAAATAATGGTTGCTGATTACTGTTCTCTCAGGTATAATTATGAACAGTTTCAACTGGAAAATTCCTGCCTTTGCTGCCGAGAAGAGAACTACGAGTTCAGAGATGCTGTACTGGACTGTGCCAATGACAGGACACTACCTTACAGATACCGGCACATCACAAGCTGCTCCTGTTTGGACCTGTGTGCAGAGTCCCAGTCCTCCAGCTCCAGCTACTCCTCTGGCTCCTCTAGATCCAGTGGGTCTGCCAGCTAGTTCCAATACTACCTTTCCAGTTGTATTTATTTCATAAGTGGATTTTTATCTTATTCAAAAAGAAAAAAAGAGTGAATCCTCATAAGGAATTCTCTTGTCCACTAGGTCTAAAAAATAAATGCGGCTGTGCAAACACTTTGCCCCAGTCCTTGTGTCATGTAATAAGCATTCTGCAAGTCAAGAAGAAATGGAGACATATATCATGATTCGCCAATGTGCATCTGCCCTTTGTCCTTTCTTAGGCCAGGGTGTGGTGTCTGTCCATCTTTCCTCTCACTGCTTGGTGGAAGTGCAGTCCCAAAACACTGTGACCTCATTATTCTCTCTAGTTTATCTCCACTCCCCCCATTTTTGAGCATTTCTTCTTTTCACAGGAACACTCCCACATTCATGCACAGCCTTCAAGTTCTGCCATCCCTTTGCGTTTGAA
Source organism: Dipodomys spectabilis (assembly GCF_019054845.1). NCBI lineage: Eukaryota > Metazoa > Chordata > Mammalia > Rodentia > Heteromyidae > Dipodomys > Dipodomys spectabilis. The sequence continues at coordinate 7,819,352 of NW_024870716.1, read as the reverse complement.
TTTTGCAGTTGCATTCCATTCCTCTTCTCATTTTTACACAGGCCTTTGATAAATTTCATTGACACAGGTATATACACATATACATATATGTATGTGTATAGATATATGCATGTATATATACATTTATGTTTCAAAGCAGTGGATGAAGTATGCAATGAGCCCATAACATTGCTGTGCTTGCTGAGGCATACTGGACATAAAAAAAGAAAGCAATCAGCTGGGTGCTGATGGCTCACAACTGTAATCCTTGCTACCCAGGAAGCTGAGATCTGAGAGGATCTGTTTCCAAGCCATCCCAAGGAGGAAAGTCTATGAGAGTCTTTAATGAACCAACCAAAAATGCAGAAATAGAGCTGTGACTCAAGTGGTAGAACACTGGCCTTGAGCACAAAAGCTCAGGGACAGCTCTAGGCCCTGAGTTAAAGCCTCCACAATGGATGGACAGATGAACAGACGGACAAATGAACAAAAGAAAAGCTGGGTGCTGGTGGCTCATACATGTAATCCTAGCTACTGAGGAGGCTGAGATCTGAGGATCACGGTTCAAGCCAGCCCAGGCAGGAAAAACTGTGAGACTCTTATCTCCAGTTTACCACCAGAAATCCAGAAGTGGCACTGTGGCTCAAGTGGTAGAGAGCTAGCCTTGAGCTGAAGAGCTGAGGGACAGCGCCCAGGCCCCGAGTTCAGGCCCCATGACCAACAAAAAAATGAAAAAGATAGAAAGAGAAAGAAAGGAAGGAAGGAAGGAAGGAAGGAAGGAAAAAAAGTAAAGGGAGAGAAGGAGGGAAGGGAGGGAGTGAAGGAAGGAAGGAGAAAGGAATAAAGAAAACAAGCAATTAAGTGGTTAGCTCAGAGAAAAATACTTGCCTTTCTTCACCAGAAAAGGATCAAAGTTGTCTACTTGTTACCAGCTGACTGGCTAGCATTCCAAAACAATAGCAAACTGGAATTCACCCTATTGTTGACATAATGGTACTCAAAGTGGTGAGTGGAGGAATTTTGAGCTGCTGAAACCATGTGTGGCCTTCATCCCTGTCTCAGTTGCCACCTTATATATTATTCTCATATAAAAACTACTAGGCAGGACCAGGAAGATGGCTTACTGGTGATGGAAAACTGTAATAACCGAAATTAACTATCACAAATCCCTGGTTGGGAAACTTGTAAGCATCTACTTACGTATGTTCAAGCTGACATCTATCTACTCTAGACTTCCTGTACAACTTCCCTAAACCATCTTGGCATCCTCTTCCTGAAATCTTCCTCCTTTCCCTCCTTAGCTAGTTATACAAATTAATTACTAGTTCCCAGGATGCAGGCCAACCTTAACTACACACCAGCCTCTGCCAAGCACAAGAGCCATAAAGAACTTTAGAGTTGGTTTTATGTCCCCCTCTCCCTGAGATGGGATGTAATCCTATCTAGCTTGTTTTTCACTAATACTGGGGCCAGAAGTAATCAAGATATGGATCTTTTCCTCCTGTGTCCAATAGACATAAGCAATTGCTCCTTGTCTTTGTCTTTTTTTTTTTAGTACTGCTCTAACAAAATCCCTGATGAAGAAGTAAGTTTCCAAGCTGGAAACTTGGGTCTCATACCTGTAATTTTAGCTATTCAGGAGACCAAGATTTAAGGATTATGGTTCAAAGCCAGTCCAGGCAAGAAAGTCCCTGATACTTTTTATCTCCAATTAACCACCAAAAGTTCAGAAGTGGAGGTATGGTTCAAGTGGTAGAACACTAGCCTTGAGCAAAAAATTCAGGGACAGCACCCAGGCCCTGAGTTCAAGCCACTGGACAGGCACCAAAGCAACAAACACAAAACAGAGTGAGGGGGAGGAAAGAGAGAGAATGTGTGTGTGTGTGTGAGAGAGAGAGAGAGAGACAGAGAGACAGAGACAGAGACAGAGATTCTTTAGCCTATAGCTGTAGCTACAAGGAAGATCAAGATCCAGTGGCTGTGCCTGATGACAGCCTTACATTGTGTCATGTGACACAGAGCATCAAATGGTGGATGACTCACAAAGCAGCTTGATGCTTTCTAACAATCCACTCATACTGTAATTAACCCAGCCTGAGGAGAGTGAGAACATACTCCTATGAGACCACACTTGCTCCCACAAGTCACCATTCATCTGTTTGAGATGGTTCCATTATCCATTATCTCAATACCATTAACTCCAGCTTCCAACATTTCTGCACTGAGTATTGAAGCCCCAACTATGGGGCCACACTGTAGTTCAAACATAGCAACCCTTCCAAGAAAGATGCCTCCATCAGGGAGGAGACAGCATGTGACAAAACAATTCCCTTTGTTACAACGGTAACACTGAGAAAGAGGAGGAGGAGGTGGTGGTGTGGTGGAGGAGGAGCAGCTACTGCCACCATCTAATGGGTCTGCCTTGTCCTTGAGGTCTGAATGAGCCCAATCTTGAATCTATGGCTTCTGAGTTACGATTGGTTGCTGCTCCAAATATAACATTTTTATAGCTATATAACTTAATGTCCAGACCTGAACAAACTGCTTTGATTGATGGATTTCTGCTATTGCAGAATTGCCAAAACTAACATTTGCTGAAAAATAGAAGAGTTGCTCCAAAAGGGAATATTATCCTGCTCCAAAACCCCCAAAAGGTTTATTGCTAGTATAACTTGTCATTGGTTCCAGTTAGCTTTATTTATTTATTCTGAACTGTTGAATAAACATAGATGGTAAATTGAAAGTTGAGGTACCTTTTATTTGGATCTGGTTAATGTGAATAGTTGTAGCTTTACACAAAAGCTCCCTAGAGCTAAGTATTCAGTCAACTAGTGACTAGACCTAAGAAATGTATCTATTTATATTTATTTACACTTCACAAGTCCAAGGAGTTGATTTGCTGGCCTAAGTGAGCAGAGTATACAACAGTCTGGTCTTTGGAGGTAATGCACCATTATCTCTAATTTTTTTTCTTCTGGAACTAGGACTTGAAATCAGAGTCTGACTTTTTCTCAAAGGCTAGTGCTCTACCACCTGAGCCTTGCCTTCAAATGCAATCTCTGACTTTTTCTTCCCACACTAGGGATTGAACCCAGGGCACTGTATGTGCTAGGCAATTGCTCTACCACTTCAAGTGTGCTTTTGTTTTTATTTTGTTTTTGAGAGAGTATATGACTAACTTTGCCTAGGCTGGCCTCAAACCCATTGTTCTCTCATCTCCACCTCCTGAGCAGCTACAATTACAAAGTTATACCATCATACTGGGCTTATTTTCTCTTAAGATTTGTGCTGGTTACAAGAAACAAATTTATTTCTATTTTATATGCGTGACTGGTCACGTGATCTAGAATACCTATGGCTATTTAAGAAACTCAAATCAAATCAGATGAAAATGTAGATGTAATTGATACCACAGAAATATACAAAGGATCACTAGAGATCATGAACAAGTATATATATATATAGCAAACACATTTGATAACCTAGAGGCAATGGTCAAATTTCTGTATACTATTCCTTCCCCAAACTGAAATCAGAGAGCAAGAGCCAATTGACAATAGGATTAATTCAGAGTAATAATTTTTAAAATGTCTTCCCTCAAATGTACAGGACCAAATAGTTTCACTGCTGAGTCTTAGTCATCACTTTTTATTTTGCTAGTACAGGGGTTTAGCTCAGGGCTTCATACTTGCTTGGCTGGCAATCTACAACTTGAGCCATGACCAACCTTTTGCTGGCTAACTAGAGATGGAGTCTCAAGGGTTTTCCCAACTTGGCTGGTGAATTGCAATCTTCTTGAGTAGCAAAGACTACAACTGTGATTCTGGCTTGAGTTTTAGCCATCATTTAAAGAATTTTTGCCAGCTAATATCCAAAATATACAGAGAACTTGAAAATCTAAACCCTTAAAGAATCAACAACGCAATTAATAAACGAGTAAATGAGCTAAATTAGAGAGTTTTCAGCAGTCTCATAAGAAAAATGGCCAATAGACACATGAAGAAATGCTCAACCCTGCTGGCCATCAAGGAAATGCAAATCAAAAAACACTGAGATTTCCTCTCACTCCAGCTAGAATGGCCATCATCAAGCATATAAACAGCAACAGTTGCTGGCATGGATATGGATGAAAAGAAACCCTAGTACACTATTGGGAATGTAAATTTATTCAATCTCTCTGGAAAGAAGTGTGGAGATTCCTCAAAAAATGAAACCAGATGCTGGTGGCTCAAGCTGTAATCCTATCTATTCAGGAGGCTGAGATCTGAGAGGATCACCATTCCAAGCCAGCCCATGCAGGGAAGTCCCCATGACACTCCAATTAGCCTCTCAAAAACCAGAAGTAGTATTGTGGCTCAAAGTGGTAAAATACCAGCCTTGAGCAAAAGAGCTCAGGACAGTGCACAGGTCCTGAGCTAAAGCCCTACGACAGGAAAACTAAAACAAACAAACAAAAAGAACATAGAGCCTCCCTGAGACACAACAATATCACTCCTTGGCATTTATCCAAAAGATTACAAACTAAGATACAGAAAAGCCACCAGCACAACTATGTTCACTGCAGCACTATTCACCATAACCAAGGTAGGGAAACAGGCCTGATGCTCCTCAGTGGGTGAATGGATCAAGAAAATGTCATCTCCATATATACAATAGAATTTTACTCATCTATTAGAAAAAATATTACATCAGTTGCAAAAGAAATGGAAAGACCTAGAAAAAAATGCTAAGTGAAGCAAGTCAGGCGCAGAAAGACAAAGGAAGCATGTTTTCTCTCATATATGGAAGCTACAATTTATAAATGTATAAGGAAACACTTCAGGGTAGTATGCAAGTGTATATAAATGTATTAAACAAAATATGATAGAATAAGAAGAGAACTCAATTGGTGTAATCTCTTAGGAAAGCGAACTCACAGTTCAACAAATGAGGGAAGGGGTAACAAGTTTGACGAGAAATGTACTTATCACCTTACTTATGTAACTGTAACCCCTCTGTACATCACCTTGACAATAAAAAAAGCCCACCAGAATAGGTACTTGAAAGAGGTGGGGTGAGGTCAAGGGGAAGGGAATAGATAAATGAAGAGAGGAAGAGAGAATGTAGTCACAAAATTCAATGCATATCATACAATATTAAGAAAAGTGATAGAAGGGGTGGATTGAGAGTACTCACAATGATGTCGCTAATGATGAGACTAACATTGACCAAGATGCATTGTGTTCATAAACTGCTTTGTTGGATGCCAACTTCTTTGCACAGCTAAAGATAATAAAAATGTATTTTTAAAAAATTATATTACCCCCAAACCTGTAAAGTAATTCATCCAAACTCTTCCTACAATATTCTTAACATCAACACCAAAATCAGATAAGGTAATAACACAAACAGACTAATATTCTTGATGACCATATATGAAAAACCACTCAAAATACTACTAAAATTGATCTAATATTGAATGAGTAAAAGAGTTGGGACCCAGAGCTCCTGGATAGCATTTTGGCTTAGCAGGCTGAAACCAGAGGCAAAGAACACCTTGTTTCTGCCTCTCCCTAGCACCTCTTAGTTCCCACAACCCTTCCATGACCCAGGGAGAGGCTTTACAGAGGTGTCTCATCAGGAATTAACCAATCAGAATGTTGTGGGACTCAACAAAGAAAATGTTATCTTCTAAACACCTCAACATAATGGGGGAAACCAATTAGTAATATCAAAATGTAAATACCTCCAGTCAGAGCCACACTTGCAAGGACAGAGAGAAAGACAGAGATGGAGATGGGGAGGAGGGAAGGGAGATGGGAAGGGGGAGATGTGCAGAATAGGAGAGGCAAGAGCAGGAGAGGAAAAAGAGAGGGGAGAGGAGGGAGAGGAGAGGAAGAGGGGGAGATGAGAGGAAGAGGGAAGAAAGAGGGGAGGAGAAGAGAGGGAGGGAGGGGAAGAGGGGGAGAGGAGAAGAGGGAGAGAAGGAGAGAGGAGAGTAGGCAAGAGGGAGACAGAAGGAGAGAAATGTTGTCTGTCCATTTTATCATTAATGTGACAAAATACCTGGGAAAACAATTAGAAGGATGAAATATGTATTTTTAGCTCGGAACTTTGGGGGGTTTAGTGCATAGTCCTTCATTCCATGGATTACAGACCCATGGTGAAACAGATCACCATGGCTGAGGGGGACATCTGGAAGACATCTGGAAGATGTATCAGAACATCTAGAAGACAAGACTCAGAGGGCAGGAGGAAGGGAATGGAGGCCAGGCATAATCAAATAGATCCCATCACCTGAAGTATACAGAAGCACCAGCTGGGGACTAAGAAATCAACAATGAGCCTATATGGTGACATATCATATTTACACCGTATCATTCCATCCCTGGCCTATACAGGATTATGTCAATCAAGATGTATCAGAACATCTAGAAGACAAGACTCAGAGGGCAGGAGGAAGGGAATGGAGGCCAGGCATAATCAAATAGATCCCATCACCTGAAGTATACAGAAGCACCAGCTGGGGACTAAGAAATCAACAATGAGCCTATATGGTGACATATCATATTTACACCGTATCATTCCATCCCTGGCCTATACAGGATTATGTCAATCTCAGAATGCAAAAATTTGTGTAGTCAGTTTCAGACATTGTCCAAAAGCCCAAACTGAAAATCTCTTCTGAGACCCCCAACTCTTCAGTTCTTAGCCCCTTCAAAATCAAAACGAAAGTCACACACATGCTTTCAGGATGCAATGGTGGCTTAGAGTAAGCACCACTTCTGCTCCGAAAGGGAGGAGGGCTGGACCAAAGCAAGACCAAAGATCAGCAGTGCAAGACCTAAATCCTGTAGATTTATGTCTAGCATCTGGGTTGCACAGCCACTTGATATGAGCTTCAAAGGGGTTGGGTGACCTCCTACCCATATCACATGGCTGTTTGCAGCCCACATGGCCTCTTACTTGGGCCACTGATCACTGATAAAAAGCCTTCCTCTTCAAAAGTTCCCTCTTCCTGCCATCTCCAAAATCCTAGGTTCCTCATTGCTGCTGAGATGGTGCCCTCAGGGCTTCATGATTCACCCTTTCTAGCACTGCGTGCATTGCCTGGCATCCCTGACCTTCCTTTGGAATCTGGGAGGAAGTTTGAATGGACCCATACCTTACAATCTGCATGGCTGCTGAACCAGCTCCATGCAGATGATGCTAGCCTGACCAAAAAGTTCAAGAGACTCCAACAAAACACTATTAAAGCCAGGCACCAGTGGTTTGCACCTGTAATTCTAGCTACTCAGGAGGCTGAGCTCTGAGGTCTGAAATTCAAAGCCAGCTCAGACAGGAAAGTCTGTAAGACTCTTGTCTCCAATTAATCACCAAACACACACACACACACACACACACACACACACACACACACACGCACACACACACACACCCCAAAAACCAAACAAACAAAAAACAAAAGTAGAGCTGTGGCTCAAGTGGTAGTACACGAGCCTTGAGAAGAAAAAAAAAAAGCTGTGGGAAAACTCCCAGGAACAGAGTTCAAGCTCTAAGACCAGCACCAAACAGACACATAAACCTTACTAGAACCATAAGTTCAAGAGAGTTACAAGTTACCCATTTTATATCCATTTTATAAAATCCCTACTAAAACATCAGTTAGATTCTTCAAATAACTAGAAAAACAATCCTACAATCTATATTGAACCATAAAATAATCCAAATAGCGGGCTGGGAAGTTGGCTCAGTGGTAGAGCGCTTGCTTTGCATGCATGAGGCCCTGGGTTCGATTCCTCAGCACCACATAAGCAAAAAGAAAAAAGCCGGAAGTGCTGCTGTGGCTCAAGTGGTAGAGCGCTAGCCTTGAGCTGAAGAGCTGAGGGACAGCGCCCAGGCCCAGAGTTCAGGCCCTACGACCGGACCAAAAAAAAAAAAATAATAATAATCCAAATAGCAAAAAAATCTTAAGCTAAATGAACAAAACAAGAGGCACTATACTATTTAGCTTTCAAACATACTATGAAGATATAGCAATCAAAAGGCTGGAAGTGACATAAAAACACACAGAGACCAATGGAACAGATTAAAGCTCTAGATTCTATATCTAGAGCCATTGATTTCCCACAAATGTCCTAAGAACTCACATTGGAGAAATGATCAACTTTTCCATAAATGGTCATGAGAAATTTGGATGCACATATGTAGAAGAGTGAATTTGGATCTCTGCCTCTTTTTAATTATAAACATCCACTTAAAGATAACTTAAAGAGCCAAATGGAAGGCCTAAAGCCTTCCATTACTGGAAGAAGAAAAAATAGGGAAGAATGCTTCAAAGTATTGGAAAATATGGGATTACTTTTGAACAATACCCCCCAAAATCACAGAAAAGCAAAAATGATAAAGTATATGATTATATAACATGAAAAGCCACAACTCCCCAAATATAGAGAAATGATACAACAGAGTGAAAAATCAACATACAGAATGTGACAAAATGTTGCTAAGTGTGCATCTGAGCAGAGGTTGAGATGCAGAACATGCAAAGACACAACAGGTATATGAAAACACTGATAGGGAGGAAAATGCACATTTAAACTATTATAAGACACTACTCCACCCCAGAAGGATGTTTCTATAATAAAGACAAAAGAAAGCTAGGTGCTATGGATCATACCTGTCATCCCAGGTATTTAAGAGACTGAGGTTGAGGGTCAGATCATGCAGACAGATCCAAGAGATGTATCTCCAGTGAACAAAAAGTCAGAAGTGGAGCTGAGGCTCAATTGGTAGAGTACCAGCATTGAGCAAAAAGTTGAGAGAGAGTACCTAAGCCCTGAATTTAAGCCCAACTACTGACAAGAAGGAAAGGGAAGGGAAGGAAGAGAAAAGAAGGAAGGGAAGGAAAGAAGGGAAGGAAAGGAAGGAAGGAAGGAAGGGAGGGAGGGACGGAACATCAATTAGCACAACATTATGGAAAAAAGTATGGAGGTTTCTCCAAACTTTTTAATATAGAACAATCTTATAATCCAGAAATGAACGATGAGGTATATATGCAGAGAAAGCAAAGAAGACATGTATGTTGAAGACATTCATGCACTCCTGTGTTTTCTGCAGCATTGTTCACAATAAACAGAAATAAAAGGATCCAAAGTGTCTATCATGTGATAAATACCCAGAGAAGACATGGTGCATATACAACAATGGAATTCTACTAAGTATTGGAAAGAAGAAAATGTCCACACTGGTGGCAACAGTGGTGGAACTAGAGATCATGATGTTCTGTGAAGACAGACACAGAGAAAAAGACCACTGCACTTTATTCATCTGTGGAATGTAGAAAGGTGGTTCTCCTGGGACAGTGTTGTGTGTGGCATGAAAGGGTATTCAATATGTCCCAGGTTAGAGAAGGAGGGGAAAGTTTTGGTATACTATCACACACAATGATAACTATTATGGGCTTCCATCTCCACAGGTTAGAAGAGAGAATTTTGAATGTTTTTAACCCATAGAATTGAGATAGCCAGACACTGGTGGCTCTACCTATAATCCTAGCTACCCAACAGGCTGAGATCTGAGCATCACAGTTGGTAGCCATCCTAGACAGGAAAGTCTATGAGACTCTTTTTTTTTTAATTTTTATTTTTTGTGAACATACTGTACAGAGGGGTTACAATTCCATGGGCAAGATAATGAGTACATTTCTTATCAAGCATTGCAGCCTCCTCCTTTGTTTACCCTTCACATCCCTTTCCAGCCTCCCCCACCCCCCTAACCAATCCCCTCTCCCCCCCTCCCCCGCACCAAAGTTGTAAAGTTCGTTTTTGACATGACAACTTGTACTTCTCATAGTTGCAACGGGTCCACCTGTATCCTTAAACGACTTGTTTTTCCCCATCTCCTCCACAAATTATACCGACATCAAATACAGTTAAAGCAGGGGTTATACTGTGGGGGAGGGACATACAAAGCAACAAAGAAATAATCTTATAAATGAGTTAGAAACAAATGCATGAAAGAAAAAAAAACATTTAAATACATATCTAAGGGTTCATTTTCCTAACATCACATTATCTGACCTTTTCTGCTTAACTCATACATATACTAGATATTGCAAATAAGGGAAACCATGGGACCTATGTTTCTTTGGGCTTGGCTTACTTCACTTAATATAATTTTATCCAAGCCTTTCCATTTCCTAACAAATGGGGCATGTCATTCTTTCTGATGGAGGCATAGAATTCCATTGTGTATATATACCACATTTTCTTGATCCATTCATCTACTGAGGTGCATCTGGGTTGGTTCCATATCTTAGCTATAGTAAATAATGCTGCAATAAACATAGTTGTGCTGGTAGCTTTAGTGTGGTCTTGTTTGTAAACATTTGGCTAAATGCCCAAAAGTGGGATTGCTGGGTCATAGGGGAGCTCTATGTGAAGTCTTTTGAGGAACCTCCATATTGCTTTCCAAAGTGGTTGAACAAGTTTACACTCCCACCAACAATGAAGTAAGGTTCCCTTCTGTCCATATCCCCTCCAGCATCTGTTGTTGTTAGAGTTCTTGATTATAGCCATTCTAACTGGGGTGAGGTGGTATCTCAATGTTGTTTTGATTTGCATTTCTTTTATGGCTAGGGAGGTTGAGCATTTCTTTATGTGTCTATTGGCCATCCTTCTTTCTTCTTCAGAGAAGTTTCTCTTCAAGTCTTTAGCCCACTTATTTATTGGGCAGTTGTTTCTTTGAGGATTTGTTGTTGGGGGATTTAATTTTTTGAGTTCCAAGTATATTTTAGATATGAGACCCTTGTCCATTGTATGGCTAGTGAAGATCTTCTCTTAATCTGTGGGCTTTCTATTGATCTTGCTAGCTATGTCCTTTGCCATACAGAAGCTCTGCAACTTCATGCAATCCCATTTGTCCAAACTTTCTTTGATTTTTGTGTTTCTGGGTCTCTATTAAGAAAATTTCGGCCTGAGCCAAGGAGACCTAGGGTTTCTCCTATTCCATCCTGTAATGTTTTCAGAGTGTCTGCTTTGACTCTGAGGTCTTTGATCCATTTGGAGTTGATTTTGGTGCAGGGTGATAGATAAGGATCTAGCTTTAGTTTTCTACAAGTAGTTAACCAATTTTGCCAGCACCATTTACTGAAGAGGCTGTCTTTCTTCCATTCTATTATTTTAGCTCCTTTATCGAAGATTAGTTAGCTATAGGTCTGTAGGTTCATTTCTGGGTTTTCAATTCTATTCCATTGGTCCTGAGGTCTGTTCTTATGCCAGTACCAAGCTGTTTTGATTACTATAGCTTTATAGTCTATGAGACTCTTATTTCCACTTATCTAGCAAAAAGCTAGAAGTAAAGCTGTAGCACAAGTGGTAGAGCACGAGGCTTGAGCACAAAAACTGAGACACCACCCAAGTCCTGAGTTCAAGTCCCATGACTGAACAACAACAACAAAAAAGGATCAATATTAAAGTTAGGCACCAGTAGCTCACACCTGTAATTCTAGCCACTCAGGGGTCTTAACAATCAAAGAATCACAATTTGAAGCCAACCTGGGTAGAAAAATCCAAGAGACTTAATTTCCAAAATAATGAGTAAAAAGAAAGGCTGGAGGCATCACTGAAGTGGGAGAATGCCAGCCATGAGCAAGAAAGCCCAGTCAGTGGGAGAATGAAGTCCTGAATTCAAGCACTGGTATTAGCAATCCCCCTCCAAAGAAAAGAGTATTAGAAGAAATAGATGTTTTTTCTGATACAAATATTATGCATATACATGCATCAAGACATCAGATATTATTCTGTATATACTATAATTTTTTGGCTTTTTGTATCTATTAAAGTACTTAAAATAATAAAAGAAATATGTATCTATCTTATGTCTGGCATAGATAGATAGATAGATAGATGGATAGATACATAATGGCTGGCCATTTCATACTACCTCATTTGAAAGTATCATATTCATTATGATATAATTCACATACCATAAATTCACCCCTACAAACTATACAGCTCAATAGATTTTTACCTACTCAGAAAGCTATACAATAATCATCTCTAGAGCTCCATATTTTCAATTCTCCAAAAATAATTCCATGCTCACTGGAAGCCTGTTCCCATTCCTCCCATCTACCCCCCTTCTCTGGTGAGCACAGAATGGTGCTCTGATTTGCCAGTTCTAGACTGTTACTACGAAAAGTTCGGTATGTGGCCTTTTGTGTTTTGGTTCCTTCATCACAGCTGAATGATACACCATTGTTTGGGTGCAGTAGATAGGGATATTTATGGATATGATGGCTTTTTCATCAATAATGCTTCTATGAGCATTCACAGTGTCCAGGGTTCATGATGTCCATTTATGTGGACGTATGCTTTCATGTGGAATGGTTATGTCTAGTATTTAAACACTTTCACTTTCTTCAGTAGCTATACCATTTTGTATCCCTGAGATGATCATTTATCTGCATCCTGACCTTATTCTTGCCTGTCTTTTTGTTAGCCTCTTTAGTGGGTCATTTAACTTCTTTATGTTTATTTTTTATTCTCTTTCAGTAGTTGTACAAAGGGGTTTCAATTGGATATGTCAGTTTATGAGCACAATGCATCTTGACCTATGTCGCTCCCCCAATAGTTCTCCTCCATCTCTACCCACACTACACTTCCCCTCAAATTACCTAGTTTATTCATATTTAATTTCTTTTAAAACCTTACTTTTCCCCTTTGTAAAACAGAGGTAATAAAATATACCCACTGCCTACATTTCCTTGAGATGAAATGCACATCTGCTAACACACTGTCTAGCAATTTTTTTCCACCCTGTTACTATTCTACTTTTCAACATGGCGAAATAGTTTCACTAAAGGTTCTTGGGAGCTCATTTGCATACAGCTCACTTTTTCGCTTCCTAGAAACAAATCAACAAAACTGAAATGACATTCCTGGGTTTAGAGGCTATAATTCTTTCACGATAGTCAAGAGTAGCTAAGATTCTTTAGCTACCCTTAACAGGGGATTTATTATAATTAAGTTTGTCATAGATTTGGGAATGGAGATGCTGTAAGCAATATAGGTCAGACAAAAGTTCCACTGAGCTTTAACTATGACAATTATAAAATTATCATATTCAAATTATAATTATTTGTGGGGGTTTTTTTTGTCAGTCATGGGGCTTGAACCCTGGGCCTGAGCACTGTCCCTCAGCTCTTCAGCTCAAGGCTAGCACTCTACCACTTGAGCTAGAGTGCCACTTCCAGCTTTTTCTGCTTATGCAGTGCTGAGGAATTGAACCCAGTACCTCATGCATGCAAGGCAAGCATTCTACCACTGAGCCACCTTCCAAGCTCTATAATTATATATGAAGCAATGAGAGATATGTGTTATTGATATTTGCTTCCCATAAGAAGGACTATCTGTGGCCAGAATAACCAAGAAAAGCCACATACTTGAAGATAAGTAAGCAAAACATTACAGTGCTTGAATCAACTAGAGAAAAAAGTCCTAAAACAGGAGCGGAAAGACCATGGGAAAAATAATAGAGGACTATGTTAAGCCAGAAGCCTGGGCCTGATCGCACAGGACACAGAGTACTGGGTTTCATTGTGAATATAATTAGGAAGTGACAAAGGTATTCAGACTCAAGAGGGCCATGCTGCCAGGCACTGGTGGCACACACCTCTAATCCCAGCTACTCAGGAGGCCGGGATCTGAGGATCACAGTTCAAAGCCAGTAAAATTTGGGCAGTAAAATTTGGATGACTCATCTCCAATAAACTATCAAAAAAAGAGAAAGATTTGTTAGGAAATGGAAATACTTGGAAAAAATTATATTAAGTGAAGTAAGCCAGGTCCAAAGAAACATAAGTCCTATGGTTTCCCTTATTTGCAATAACTAGTATATGTTTGAAACAAGTAGAAAAAGTCAAAAGCTACATACATATGACCAGATAAGATGAAGTTAAGCGAAATGAACCCCAAGATAGGAACACAAGTGGTTTTTTCTTTCTTGCTATTGTTTCTAATGTATTTATAAGGTACCATGTGATTTTTTTTGTTGCTTTGTATGTTCCTCCCCCATAGTATAACCCCTGTTTTCACTGTATTTGATGTCAGTATAATTTGGGGAGGGGAAGGAAAAAAACAAAATATTTAAATAGGGATACAGATGGACCCATTGCAACAATGAGATGTACAAGATACTATGTTGAAAAACGAACTTTACAATTTAGGCAGGGGGGGAGGGGGGAGGGAGAAGTGGGGGGTGGGGGGCGGGTAGTTGTGGGTCAAGAGGGAAGGGATGGTAGGGGAAAAACAAAGGAGGACGCAACAATGCTTGATAGGAAATGTACTCATTACCTCGCCCATGTAACTGTAACCCCTCTATACAGTATTTTCACAATAAAGAAACGTGAAAGAAAGAAAGAAAGAAGGGAGGGAGGGAGGGAGGGAGGGAAGGAAGGAGGGAAGGAAGGAGGAAAGGAAGGAAAGAAGGAAGGAAGGAAGGAAGGAAGGAAGGAAGGAAGGAAGGAAGGAAGGAAGGAAGGAAGGAAGGAAAAGCTGGAAGTGCAACTGAGTTCAAGCCTGAAGAAAATAAAGTAAGAGTGACATGTTATTATTTTTAACTTTTAAAAATAGGCCAGATGCCAGTGGTTCACACCTGTAATTCTGGCTAGTCAGGATACTGTGATCCAGAAGATGGAGCATCAGAGCTAGCCTTGGCAAGAAAGTCTGTAAGATTCATCTCCAATTAACTGCCAAAAATAGGAAGTGGAGCTGTAGCTCAAGTGGTACAATGGCAGCCTTGAGTGAAACATAGCTAAGAATAAAAAGCTTGCTGGGTGCCAGTGGCTCACGCCTATAATCCTAGCTACTTAGGAGGCTGAGATCTGAGGATCATGGTTCAAAGCCAGCCCAGGCAGGAAAGACCATGAGACTCTTAGCTCCAATAAACCACCAGAAATCCAGAAGTGGTGCTGTGGCTCAAGTAGTAGAGCACTAGCCTTGAGCTGAAGAGCTGAGGGACAGTGCCCAGACCCAGAGCTCAAGCCCCATGACCGACCAAAAAAAATATTGGAGTAAATTTTCACTTCAATAGTGACTAAAAACATATGGATACATAGGTTAATGTTAATGCGAAGGCAAAAGTAGAAGCATAGTATCCACAAGTCAGGAACTGCTACTGCTGGGCTCTGAGTGGTGTGATATAGTATCAGAAAATGGCCCCAAGCTACTTCTGTCCCTCTATGGAAATCTTTGGCACGTGACTTCATAATTTCTCACTCTGTCCCCCATCTTCTATTCTCCTTTCTCTCTCCATTCCAATTTTCTCTCTTTATCTCTCTTCCTACCTCCCTTTCTCCCTCCCTCCCTTCCCCCCACACCTCTCCCTGGCCACCCCCATGATGGGAGATAGATACATAGATAATCTAAGTCTCATCTTTGAATCCAGGTTTGGATTGACATGCTCAGAGGTGGTTAACAAAAAGCTACCATGTTGGAACTTAAGTCATCCTGGAAATCATTTTATCACCACTATGTGAACAAATTGACACTGGAATCCATAATACTGAGCAACCACAGGAGAGGTGTCCCTGTCCCAGCCATCCCAAGAGTAGCTGCAAAAGGGTAACTGTGATGTTATTGAACCAGTCAGCCCCTGCCCCAGAACCATCAGCCTACAACCACACAACAGGAAGAAGTAGTAAATGCTTCCGTGTTTTAAACTATCGCATTTAAAGGTAGTTATTTTTGTTTTGTGGGTTTTTTATTTCTTTTGTGCCTGTCTTGAGGCTTGAACTCAGGCCCTGGACACTGCCCCTGAGCTTTCTTTTTGCTAAAGGCTAGGGCTCTACCACTTGAGCCACAGCTCCACTTTCAGCTTTTTGGTGGTTAATTGGAGGTAAAAGTCTCACAGAATTTCATACCCAGGATATCTTTGAACTATGATTCTAAAATGTCAAGTTTCCTGAATAGCAAGGATTACAGGCATGAGCCACAGGTACCAGGTGTCCTTTCTCTTTTTATAGAAAAGTTATGCTAGGTTCCCAATATGTCTGTGAGAAATATTTCCCCATTTCAATATTACAATGGCTATGGACACACTTGAAGGAATAAAACTCTTGATATGACATGAAATCAGTCCACTGGCATTGCCGTAAGTCTGTGCTTGCAATGTGAAGATGGCTCACAGTGTGAGTGGAGCTTTCAGAGAAATCATACCAAGGTCTCACAGTCCCTCAGCATCATGGGCTCTGCTTTACTGCCCCGATCACACCTTCCCACATAGTCACGAGTCAGAAGTTCTTGCATATTTCAATAAAAATGAGTTCTATTTTTGGTGTCAGCTTCAAAGTTTCACTGCCTGACATTACCATCATAATATTCATATTTAATTAATTTACATAGAGCAAAAATGACAGCCTGCCTATCTGGTCTGAAACTTATAGTGTGAACCTGAGAATCACACAACTGCACCTGTTGTAGGCATGCCCAATAATGGTTTATCACTCTCTCATATAAATATATATATATACATATATGTATATATATACATACATATATGAATATATAATATAAACTAAAATATAAATATATAACATTATATATTATATAATTACATATTTACACAAATATATCTATATAATTATATGGATAGTATTGGGGCTTGAACTCAGGGCCTGAGCTTTCATTGCTCAAGGCTGGTGCTCTACCACTTAAACTATAGCTCTGCTTCCAGCCTTTTTGCTGGTTAATGGCATGTAAGAATTGCTTACAATTGTCTGTCCAGACTTGCTTTGAACCATGATCCTCAGATCTCAACCTCGAGTGGCTAGTATTATGGGTGTGAGCCAGTGGCACCTGGGTATTTATATCTTGTTGATCCTTCTTCACTAAAATAGTGAGAAGAAATGAACCATGTAACATGCGAAAACTGAAGGAATCTTTTTGGCATAGTTCAGTTACTTGAACATATGTGACCTGTTGGCAGCTGATGTCCTATGAAGTCAAAATTACTAAGACATGAATCTTCATTAAGCTGGTGGCTAAAGAAAAATTTATATGTTCATCTCCTTGCAATAAGTGAATGTATTCACAAGAGCTTCCAATGAAATACCATAGACACTATCTCATGGCTTGGAGATGGGGCAAGAAGATGTGAGAAAGGGAACTAGAGGACAGAATCAGATTGGAACTTAAGGAATATCTAATCTGACAGAACACAGTGCGTAAAAGACAGGAGACTTGCCTAGGGATGCAAAGTTGCAACTTGAGGGGCCTAATCCCTCTATTTTCAACCACAATCTCTAAAACACCAAAAAACATCCCTAGGGTTTTTAAAAAAAAAACACGGTTTTTAGTAGATCCTGGGATTTGAACTCTGGGCCTGTGTGCTGTTCCTAAGTCTCTCTGGATTCAAGGCTACCATTATACCATTTGAGCCACAGCTCTACTTCCGCCTGTCTGTGGTCTCACAGACTTTCCTTCCCCGGCTTTGCACCAGGATCCTCAGATCTCAGCCTCCTGAGTAGCTAGGATTACAGGTGTGAGCCACTGGCACCCATCTCCTAGGGCTGAATTCTGCAATTTAGTACCACATACCAAATATAAAAGATAGGAAAGAAGAGAAAGGAGCCACACTTTATAACAGAGTTTGCAAATGAGCTACATGGTGATCTGATTGCTGTGGTTTGAATGTGTCCCCTCCCTCATGTGTCCCGGTGTGGTAGTGCTGAAAAGTGGGGGCTAGGGAAGAGGGATTGTGGGGCTATGGTGGTCATGAACAGATGAAGGCCTTTCTAGAAGGAATGTGTTGAGTCACCTCTCTGTTGTGTGCAGACACCTGTTTGCCCTTCCTTCCTCTTTGCCGTCATGTGAAGATGTAACATGAAGCACTAATCAGACATACTCATCTACCTGATCTTGAATATTCATGAGCTCAACCAAGTTTTTACTCCTGTAAATTATCCAGTGTCAGGTACTTTGTTGTGTCAACAGAAGATGGACTAAGGCACTCACAAAAAAGGAAACAGTAAATTTTTATAACTAACCATCAAACTGTAAAACTTGTACCTGAGGAAGATATAAAAGGTTATAAATTTTGTCCTAGCTACAGATTTTATGAAAAAAAGAGGTCTTTTTGAGTTTAGCAGCTATGGGATAAAACAGAAAATGAGAATATTGTAAGGAAAATAAAGCCATAAAAACTCTGCTTAATTTATTCTCATGGTTGAACAGGAAACCGTGTACCTCAAGAAAGCCAATGAAAGCTCATTCTCTTTGTATGTCATTATAAATATCATTAATCTTTAGTTAACAATTTTAATTGATCACCTACTATGTGAAGACATGTCTTATTATTAGCATGCTCCTGAACTCGTGGTAGTTGTGCGATGTAAAGGAATCTATTTGAAATATGAGAATGAAAACTGAGAAATGCCAGCCATATTAAGATGAACGAAACAGCAATGAGCAGCAAACACAACGTAGGAGCAGCTTGTCTCTGCCACAAACAGAACACAGCCTTGAGTGCACTTCTGAATTTTTTTTAGTGGCAGAAAGGGTCCTCAGATAAAACCAGACAGCAGGAAGGTACCAGCTGTGTAAGGTCTCAGGGGTCAAGAATGGCTTTTAAATTTTATCCTAATTATAATTTTCTTGTTCTCTTTCCCTGTCTCCCAAAGATAGATTTAAAAAAAAGGGCAACAGAAGAAACATAAAATGCTGCATTAAGCATTTCTATATGTATCCAGGACAAGAAATTTATGCAAATACACCATTTGGTTTATAGACAAAAATCCTTCCTATTTTTACTCAATGAAGCACTTTTAATTTTGTTGTTGCCAGTACTGAGGCTTAACTCAAGGCCTCAGACTGTACCTTAGCTTTTTCACTCAAGGCTAGTACTCTACCAGTTGAACCACAGTTCCACTGGCTTTTTGGTAGTTAACTGGAGACAAAGAATCTCACAAACTTTCCTGCCCATGCTGGCTTCAAACTGTGTTCCTCAGATCTCAGCCTCTTTAGTAGCTAGGATTACAGCCATGATCCATCAGTGCCCAGCTCAGTGAAGTACTTCTGAATGCAAAGTGTAACAGACTCATTCATTGTTCCTTGCAATTAAATATGCAAACCCAAAGCTACATCAATGTGTTTAATCTTCTCTAAACATAACATATCCATTTACCTTAGGACAGGATTCCAGTTAATAAAATTTCAGCTGGAGGGCAGGTGCCGGTGGCTCATGCCTATAATCCTAGCTACTCAGGAGGCTGAGATCTGAGGATTGTGGTTTAAAGCCAGTCTGGGCAGGAAAGGCTGTGAGACTCCTTTCTCAAAAAAAAAAAAACCCAAGAAACAAAAACTACCCCCCAAAGCCAGAAGTGGAGGCATAGCTCTAGTGGTAAGAATGCTAGCCTTGAGCAAAAGATCAGGGACAGTGCCCAGGCCCTAAGTTCAAGCTCAGGGCTGGCATACACATGTGTACTCACACACACACACACACACACACACACACACAATCAATCAATCAATCAATCAAGGCTCAAACGTTTTGCTACCGAAGCTAGATTTCAAGTACTAAATAAACATAGGAACTTAAACTCTGCTGTAAAGACACTGAGGACCTAAAGCTAATAATCAACTTCAGTTTATAGACAATCCAGATACGACAGAAGAATTCCATCCCTCTGGAGAAATAATTCAGTGCTTATTATTTCTCATGACTTTAAGTCTATATATTTTCAGCCTTCAGATGCAAACATTGCAAAGAATTCAGGCCAAGTGTGAGCAACTAGATTCTTCCTGCATGACACTGAGTTTTACAAAAGGACAGTGGCAAATGCACATTTGAAAGACTTTACAGGCTGTTTTATTTACTGCTTGGACAAGCTAAAGAATTCTCTAGAGCAATCATGTGGCAGGTTAATTCACTTCCCATTGACCCAGCAACTAATATATGCAGAATTACTGACACCTTTGTCCATTGCTACAGCAAGGCTATCACAGGGGGCTTCTCCTGTCGTTTTCACCTTCAGGGCTTTTGCAACATTCTAGGAAATATTTGACACATATTTCTCCAGAGATCCTATTTTTACCCCAAACTCACTTGGTATACTCAAAAGCTAACGAACAATGGTAAATTTATAATCCCATGTCTAATTTAGCCACAAGAGTTGAATAAGTTTAAAAAAAAACTCAAGCCTTTTTTAAAATTTGGTCTGAGACCAGGACTCGAACTTGGTACCTGACGCTTTTGCTTATTGACTAGCACTCTAGGGAGTGAACTTTCAAAGCTCTACAAGCTTTATGAAATCCACATTTACTCTTTCTCTTTTTCTTTGTGTGTGTGTGTGTGTGTGTGTGTGTGTGTATGTGCGTGTGTGTGCGTGTGCAAGTGCACACCTGTTTTGGGGCTTGAACTCAGGGCCTGAGTGTTATCTCTAAGTTTTTCCATTCTACACTAGCACTGTGTCACTTGATCAACAGTTCCACTTCTGGCTTTTTGGTGGTTAATTGGAGATAAGAGTCTCATAGCCTTTTCTGCCTGGGCTGGCTTTGAACCAAGATCATCATATCTCAACCTCCTGAATAGCGAGGGTTACAGACATAATCCACCAGCGCTGGGCTCCACAAAGTCACAATGTATGAAGAATTATACTAATGCTTTCTTTCACTGGCCTATTTCCCAATTTGCTTACAAATGTAGGCTTTGTCTACCCCGAATAACTATGGGAAAGTGTTGGTCTTTTCTGAAACATATCCTTCTCTATCACCTCTGACATTTGTTTGCTTTTTTGACCATGCTGGGATTTCTGCTTAGCTGAGATACCATTGCCTGTTATAGTGCCAGTCCTTTTCAAGAAAATGACCTTATTCCTGGAAACCCAAAGTCCTGTCCTACTTAGGAAGGAACTCTGCTCCATCCTTAGCATCACTGACTGGATCCCCATGGGGATCTGGTTTAATCATGGCTAGATTCTCTGCTAGGAAGTCAGAGCTAGACTACTTGAGAGTTTCACAGATTTTGAGAGACAGACAGCAGCAATGGGTCAGGGGAACAGAAAGGTCCCCAGAATAGTGAATGCTTGATTCCAGAAAGTTTGGCCTCAGCAAGCCAAAAACCACATGAGAACTGACAAAGCAGAAGCTGAGAGTATAAAAAAAAAAAAAAAAAAGGAAGCCAGAAGACCAGCAAGCAACAGAAGCAAGAAATCTCAGATTCAGAAAATATATATATATATATAATATGCCACTTTCCAAGCCTAAGCTGCTTTTTCAGTCCCTACCCTGCCCAATAGAGATCTTATTTACTGAAATCCTTTTCAGTTGAGCCCATTGGAATACAATGTATGTCCTCACTTCTCAACCAAATGCTTTTGTCTCCACACTCTTCAGATTTACCTTATTTCTCTCCTTCCCATCCCACAGTCTTCTCTCCCAGAATTTCTTCCTTTTTCGTCCCTCTCCTGACAAGAAAAGCCCCTCCACGTTCCGATCTCCTATCTCTGTATTAGGACTTCATTTTAATTGAGTCCTGAGGCCACTCAGTCCATGATTGGCATAGGCCACGTTGGTCACATCCTAGAAAAGGTGATATGTCCACCAGGTATGACACAGTAAAGAGATAAAACTGAAAGGTAGAAATGAAATGTATTATCTACAGATTCTATGGAGATCAGAGGGTCCCACAGGAAGGCTGGAGTGGTGGAGAGCTCAAGCAGTAGGTGGAGAGTGGCAAAGTACTTTTGAGATGATGCTTCAAGAATTGGCTCATTTAAGAATAACGGTGGGGGAAAAAAAGGACAGAACTTAGTTATAGGATGGTTCTGCTGTCAATCATTAAGGCATTGTGGGCAGCAGGTCCAGGCTGTGTTAGGCATTGAATCAGTGAGATGAGACACAGGTGTACTGTAGCTCAAACCTCCACAAGGGAGATGAAAGTGTGTGTGTGTGTGTGTGTGTGTGTGTGTGTGTGTGTGTGTGTGTGTGTGTGTGTACTAGAACATGAATGCAAGGGCCTCTTGTTCTTGCTTAGCTCTTTCCACTCAAAGCTGGCACTCTACCACCTGAGTCCCATTTGTACTTCTGGCCTTTTTCTGGTCAGTTGGAGATCAAAGTCTTATAAACTTTTCTGCCTTGTCTGGTTTTGGCCTGCCTGCCTCAGAGCTCAGCCTCCTAAGCAGCCAGAACAACAAGCAGAGGGCCCAGCTGAGATAAAGGCTGAATTAGGACCAAGGGCACAGGGTAGTAGAAGGTTTCAAACAACTCATGACAGATGTAAAATTCAATCTGAGGCAGCAACTATATTAAACAAATTTATGATGTGCCTACATACTAGACATGCTTATTTTACAATTGCCATGAACCTTTGCTGGATCAACTTTTATAAATTTGTCTTTCATATGTTGGTTGCTTACTAGATGGCTCTAAAGAAAGAAGTTAAAGAAAGAGTGAGTGCCAGAAGAGCATGGCTGAAATTAGGAAAGCAACCCCCTTTGTAATAGCCCCACAAAAAATAAAATACCTAGGAGTTAACTAAAGAGGTGAAGGACCTCTATGATGAAAACTTTAAAAACCCAAAAAAGGAAAATTAAAGCAGAACTAAGAACTAAAACCTCCCATGCTTCTGGCTTGGAAGGATTAACATCCTGAAATGGCAATTTTTCCAAAGGCTAGCCAAAAATTCAATGTGATACCTGTTAATATCCCAACATCATTCATCAATGAAATACAAGAAGCAATCCAAAAATTCATATGGAACAATAAGAGACCCCGAATAGCAAAAAACAATTCTTAGCAGAAAGAATAGCCCTGGAGGAATATCAATTCCAAATTTCAAACTTTACTTCAAAGCCATAGTAATCAAAACAGCTTGGTAGTGGCACAAGAACAGACCTGAGGACCAATGGAATAGAACTGAAGACCCAGAAATGATCCCACAGACCTATAGCCACCTAATCTTTGACAAGGGAGCTAAAATAATAGAATGGAAGAAAGACAGCCTCTTCAGTAAATGGTGCTGGCAAAATTGATTAAACACCTATAGAAAACTAAAGCTAGATCCATATTTATCACCCTGCACTAGAATCAACTCCAAATGGATCAAAGACCTCAAAGTCAAAGCATACACCCTGAAAACATTACAGGAAGGAATAGGAGAAACTGTAGGGCTCCTTAGCACAGGCCGAAATTTTCTTAATAGAGACCCAGAAACACAACAAATCAAAGAAAGGTTGGACAAATGGGATTGCGTGAAACTGCAGAGCTTCTGCATGGCAAAGGACATAGCTAGCAAGATCAATAGAAAGCCCACAGACTAGGAGAAGATCTTTACTAACCATAAAACAGACAACGGTCTTGTATATAAAATATACTTAGAACTCAAAAAATTAAATCCCCCAACAACAAATCCTCAAAGAAACAATGGCCCAGTTAATAAGTGGGCTAAAGACTTAAAGAGAAACTTCTATGAAGAGGAAATAAGAATGGCCAATAGACACATAAAGAAATGCTCATCTTCTCTAGCCATAAAAGGAATGCAAATCAAGACAACATTGAGATTCCACCTCACCCCAGTTAGAATCGCTATCAAGAAATCTAGTAACAACAGATGCTGGAGGGGATGTGTTCAAAAGGGAACCCTACTGCATTATTGGTGGGAATGTAACCTCATTGAACTGCTTTGGAAAGTAGTATGGAGGTTCCTCAAAAGATTCCACATAGAGCTCCCCTATGACCTAGCAATCCCCACTTTTGTGCATTTATCCAACCGATCATAAACAAGGTCATACCAAAGCTACCAGCACAACCATGTTTATTGCAGCATTATTCGCTATAGCTAAGATATGGAACCAACCAAGATGCCCCTCATTAGATGAATGGATCAAGAAAATGTGATATATATATACATATATGTATGTATATATGTATATACATATATATATGTATATACATATATACATACATATATGTATATATATATCACATTTTCTTGATATATAATATGTATATGTATATATACATATATACATATATGTATATAAATCACATTTTCTTTATCCATAATATATATGTATATATACATATATACATATACACAATGGAATTCTATGCTTCCATCAGAAAGAATGACACTGCCCCATTTGTTAGGAAATGGAAAGACTTGGAAAAAAATTATATTAAGTGAAGTAAGCCAGGCCCAAAGAAACATAGGTCCCATGGTTTCCCATATATGCAATAACTAGTACATGTCTAGGACAAGCAAAGAAAGTCAAAAGTTATGTACATATGACCATATAAGATGATGTTAAGTGAAATGAACCCCAAGACAGAGGCACAAGTGGTTTTTTCTTTCTTGGATTGTTTTTAATGTACTTATAATGCACTATGTGATTCTTTAGTTTCTTTTGTATGTTCTTCCACCATGGTATAACCCCTGTTTTCACTGTATCTGATTCTAGTGTCCTGCATCTTGTATATACATTTTTATAATTTGGGAAAGGAAGGGACATAACAAAATGCTTAAATAAGGACACAGATTGACCCATTGTAACAATGAGATGTACAACAATGAGATGAAAACAAACTTTACAATTTTGGTGGGAGGGGAGGGAAGAGTTGGGGAGGTGGAGAGGGAAGGGATGGTAGGGGAAAAAGAAAGGAGGAGGTAACAATACTCAATAGGAAATGTACTCATTACCCTAATCATGTACGTGTAACCCCTCTGTACAGTATTTTTACAATAAAACATATATATGGAAAAAAAGAATGACTGAGTAAGAAAAATTAGCCAGACACTGGTGTCTCTGCTGCAATGGAGGTTTAAATCCAACCCCAGGCAAGAAAGTCCATGAGACACTTATCTCCAATTAACTACCAAAAAGCTGGAAATGAGTACAAAAGCCCAGGCCCTGAGTTGATGCCCCATGATAACCAAAAAAAAAAAAGGAAAATAGCCAGCCACTAGTGGCTCATGTCTTTAATCCCTAGCTACTCAAGAAGTTGAAATCTAAGGCTCAACGTTCAAAGTTAGCCAGGACACAAAAGGCTGGTACTCTATTAGAGTCCCACCTCCACTTCCAGCTTTTTGGTGGTTAGTTGAAGATAAGAGCCCCATGGGCTTTTTGGCCTGGGACAGCTTCAAACTGCGATCCTCAAATCTCAGCCTCCTGAGTAGCTAGGATTACAGGAGTGAGATACTGGTACCTAGCTTATGATTCCATTTTATAAAAGTTCAAAACCAAGCAAAATATATCTGTGGCTTTGCTAGATCAGCATTTGAGTTTGGAGGAGCATATATTTGAAATTTAAGAAAAGCTAGAGGTCAAGACTATGGGACTTTTAGAAAGCCAGCATAAATGTTCATATTTTTGCATATTTCTGAACATATTTTATACACATACATATGATTTGCCCTTTCATAATCCCCAAAGTTCAAAACCCCAAGGTTTTTTCATAGCTCATTTGGCAACAAAATTTTGACCTGAACCAAACTCATCTGGTGACAAAACCTGACCTTAACTGCCATATTTATTTATAGCCTCTGTGTAGACCACTTGAGGTGAATATTCATGCATTTTCTTGGGAAAGATGAATGCCCTTGCATATGGGATTTTATTGCAGAAGTTATTGAGAATATTATTGTTAGGTAACAAAAATTCTGAATTCCAAAATACACCTGGTCACAAGGATTGAGTACATGGTTTTTATGTATTATGATAAATCTAATAAAGCTCCCCCCAAATGTCTACATTCTAAACTTTTATGTTAAGCCATGTGCAAAGGGGAAATAAGTTTGCAGATAGATTAACAATAAAATTGTATCCATGCTTGTAATCCTAGCAACTCAGGAAGCTCAGATCTGAGGATCATGATTTGAAGCCAACTCAGGTAGGAAAGCCAGGGAGACTCTTATCTCCAATTAACCACCCCAAAAAAAGAAACCCACAGAAGTCCAGTTGTGGCTCACGTGTCTTGAGCCAAAAAGCTAAGGGCAGAGCCCATGTCCTGAGTTTAAGTCCAAGTAATGGCACACACACACACACACACACACACACACACACAAAGGTGATATAAAGACAGAGTATGCACTCAAGCTACTGGAAAGGCAATCAGATTTATGTCATGATTTCTTAATATGTGCATATTTAAATTGATATTAATCTCTAGGCTCTATAAGGAAAAACAATTGTATCTTTAGGTACTTTTTGGGACTTTTTGCCTTACTATTCATAGAAAAGTCGGACTGCAGGTTTACAGACCCAAGAAACCTGTCCAGGTTCTGCCCCTGACTTCCTCTCTCAATACTTTTGCATAGATTTTCCAGTGTTTTCCCAGTTCCCTTTGTTAATAAAAATTCACAAGGAAAAAAAATTAAGACAAAGAAAAAGGCTTTATTTCAATCAGCACTTTGGTAAGCACACACACACAAACACACACACACACTGGCTTGATGTCTTCTACATCAAACTTAAGCCAACTGGAAGAAACAGGAAGGCACTCGTTCTTTACAGAGCAAGTCCAGACCACTATGCAAATAAAGATGCAAGGAAGCTCTGTTTTGATTGGCTGCTGCTTAAATCTGACTATGGGTTATAGTTCAGGTGACTAAGACTTTTAAGTGGATGTTTACCTTGGCAGCTGAAACAGGAACATTTCCCAGCAGGACCTACAAAGTTCACACTAAGGTTCTTTCAGAAACAGCTGAAGGCTGCCCAATTTTATTTGTAATTTAAGCCTTCCATCCCTTGGGTGGAATCTTTCCTGGAAATTCACATTCTGAAACCTCTTCACAGCCAACTCTGACTCAGCTAGTACATGATTTCTCTTTTATATGCCAGGAAACCTTTGGGGGAGGGTGGGGGGTTGGGGTTTGAACTCAGGGCTTGGGCCCTGTTCCTGAGCTTCTTCTGCCCAAGGCTCCACCACTTGAGCCACAGTACCAGTTCCAGCCTTTTCTGAGTAGTTTGTTGAAGATTAGAGTCTCACAGACTTTCCTGCCCAGGATGACTTCAAAGCAAGATCCTCAGATCTCAGTCTCCCAAGTAGCTAGGATTACTGGTGCCCCGCTGCCATGAAACCTTTTAGCAAAATCTTTATTTAGATCCACCACTAAATCCTTCACACCATACCAAGGTATCTTGGTCCCAGACTCACTCCTCTGAACTCCACTAATACCAGAACATGAAGACATGTTCTGTAAACAGACATAAAACAACATTTTAAAATTATTTATAAGTAGTTGTACAAAGGATTTCAATCCTACATGTCAGGTTATGAGTACACTGCATCTTGATCAAGGTCAACAAATGGTTTGCTTGTAGATTTGCATCTTTTAATTTATTTATTGTTATGATACTGGGGCTTGAATTTAGGGCCTGCCTGGGCACTGTCCCTTAGCTTTTTCACTCAAGATTGGTGTTCTATCACTTGGAGCCACACCTCTATTTCCAACTTTTTGCCAGTTAGTTGGAGATAAGGGTCTTATGGACCTGAGCTGCTTGAGCTGGCTTTGAACCATAACTCTCAAATCTCAGCCTCCTGAGTAGCTAGGATTGCAGGCATGAACCAGTAGAGCCTGATTTTTAATCTTCTTATAATTACTGTTCTACTCTAAAAGGTCAGATAATGTGATGTTAGGAAAATGAACCCTTGGATATGTATTTAAATGTTTTTTTTCTTTCATGTGATTGTTTCTAATGCATTTATAAGATTATTTCTTTGTTGCTTTGTATGTCCCTCCCCCACAGTATAACCCCTGCTTTCACTATATTTGATGTCGGTACAATTTGTGGAGGAGAAGGGGAAAAACAAGTCGTTTAAGGATAACTGTGGACTCGTTACAACAATGAGAAGTACAAGTTGTCATGTCGAAAACGAACTTTACAACTTTGGTGGGGGGGGGGGAGGATTGGGGGGGGTAGGAGGAGGCTGGGAAGGGATGTGAAGGGTAAACAAAGGAGGAGGCTGCAATGCTTGATAAGAAATGTACTCATTATCTTGCCCATGTAATTGTAACCCCTCTGTACAGTATGTTCACAATAAAAAATAAAAATTTTTTTAAAAAAGAAAGAAAACAAACTTTACAACTTTGGGGGGGGGCAGGGAGGCGGGAGTTGGGAAGATGTGGAGGGAAGGGATTGTAGGGGAAAAACAAAGGAGGAGGTAACAATGCTCAATAGGAAATGTACTCATTACCTGACTCATTACACTGTAACCCTTGTGTACAGTATTTTTACAATAAAAAAATATAAAAAAGTAGAGAACTCACATAAAAAAAACTTTTTAGGACTTCAAGACTCTTTTTCAGATGGGTCCTTTATTGCATTCATTTAACAGATTCAAAAATGGCATTAAAAATGGCATTAAGATTTTGGCTAAGGGAACCAGAAAATATTAACTTCCCAATCAAATTTCACAAGATTGGCTATCCTCATTAGAAGCAGATTGCTGGAAAACTGCTAAAGAATCACTACTTGGGGAATTAGGACCTAAACAAAGGCATGAGTTGTTTTGAAACAGTAATCTCACCATAAAAATATCCTGCCAATGACTGAGAAACCAGAAACCACAGATAAATAACAGACAAAATAACTACTTTAAGTAGGGTGCCAGTTACACCTATAATCCTAGAAGGCTGAGATCTGAAGAGTGCAGTTGGAAGCCAGCCCAGGCAGCAAAGTATGTGAGACTCTTACCTCTAATTAACTACATAAAAGCTGGAAGTGGAGCCTGTGGCTCAAAGTGGTGGAGTCCTTGAGCACAAAAACTCAGAGATAGCACCCAGGCCCTGAGTTCAAGCCCCAAGACTGGCCACATACACACAAAAAAAGCAAGTAACTTCTTTAGTCACTGAGTCTGGTACCTGTTCTCTTCTTTTTTTGTGATTAAGTGATTACATAAATTTCACAGAATTTTGGGATAGTGATACTTAGTTAAAGTCACAAACATATTCTAACCTTCATGGGGCAAATTGCCTTTATCATGGTTTATAAAGTTTATGAATTCCACGAGCTTTGACAATACAGTTATTTCTTCCATATTGGATGATATGTATATTGCTTTCCTTTTGCTTAGTATTAGCTTTTCCCTCTTCCCCCCTCATTCCCTCCCTCCCATCGCTGCCATTGAGTTGCTCAGTTCATTGTATTCAATGTCCAGTGCAGCTGATGGGCCCCTCTGTTGTATGTTTTCCCCTGTTTCCCTCTGTTTCTGTGTCCTCCTCCTAGTTGCCTTCAGATATGCACATATATCCCATATATGCGGTCAGCAGCATGGGGTCATTTAGTAATGATATGACCAGATGAGTGGAGGTCCTTTGTTTCTCAAGTCTTGTTTACTTTGTCATATCTCCTTACATTTTGGATTTAACATCCACTTATCAGGAAGACCATGTGCCTTTTTGTCTCTTTGCTCTTGGCTTACCTCACTCAACATGATTTTTTTCTAGTTTCATCCATTTCCCTGCAAATGCCATTATTTTGTCCTTTCTAACGGCTGCATAATATTCCATTGTATATAGGTATCACAATTTTTGGATCCACTCATCTGTAGTGGGGTATCTGGGTTGTTTGCATATTCTGGCTATTATAAACAGTGCATGTGCCTTTGCATCCTGATTCCTGTTGTTCAGGATAGATGTCTAGGAGTGGTACGGCTGGGTCATACAGGAGGTCTATATTTAGCTTGAGATACCTCCAGACTGCTTTCCAAAGTAGTTGTATTAGTGTACATTCCCA
Source organism: Dipodomys spectabilis (assembly GCF_019054845.1). NCBI lineage: Eukaryota > Metazoa > Chordata > Mammalia > Rodentia > Heteromyidae > Dipodomys > Dipodomys spectabilis. The sequence goes on along the minus strand of NW_024870716.1, from coordinate 7,789,657 downwards.
CTAGCAGTGCAATAGGGTTCCTCTTTCTCTGCATCCCCTCCAGCATTTGTCATTGGCTGAATTTAGGATGTGGGCCATTCTGACTGGGGTGAGGTAGTATCTCAGGGTTGTTTTTTTGTTGTTGTTGTTGTTCTTTTTTAACTGTATTTTTTTTGTCTTTTCTTTTTTGGTACTGTAGATTGAATCCAGGACATTGCACTTTCTAGGCAAGCACTTTGCCACTTAGCTACATCCCAGCCTGGTACAAGTTCTCTTTGTTCCTTTGGATAGGTAAATGTGGCCGTGTGTGTATGTCAAAGGTAGACTTGGAATACTTAACCTTCAAGAAGACTTGGGTGTCTAGCAAATCTCCTTAGTAACCATATTCCTGAGGAAGATAGTGTGGTCCAGTCTACGTGCCTATGTTGTTGTATTAAAGTCTGGCTTCTGGGAAACTTCACCAATTCCTTCTGCACATATTTACTGAGTGCCTACTATGTGGGAGATACTGTTGTAAGTATGTATCATGTACTTCCAAATTAGTAAAACATATATGTACTCGTGGATATAATGCTAGGATGGGGGATACTGCCTTTGGTTAAATAAATAAACTATCATAACACAATAATAGTCTGTATAATGAATAATAAAGAAAAACAGAAAATGGGGATAGATTCAAGAGAGGACCGGAGAAGCTGTTGTACATTGTGACTTTGCAGGAAGTGTCTTTGAGAAGGTAACTGAAACTAGATAGGAAAAGAATGAGAAATCATGCCTTATAGTTAAATATCAGGGAGCGGGAGTTGGGGAGGGGGAGCATTCCAGGCAATGAAAATTGAATTCAAAAGCTGCCCCATCTGGGTCTGGAAACATGGCAAGAGATTTCTCAAGTAGCTAAGGTGGCTAGAGCTATGAATGAGAAGAAAATGGCCAAAAGTGAGTTAGGAAAAGAGGCTCTGATGATATAGGACTTTGAAGGCTATGCAGATGACACTGGATTGGTTTCTCTCTCTCATCTCGCCTCCCCCCTCGCCTCCCCCCTTCCCCCCCGCTTCCTTTTCTTCTCCCTCTCCTTCTCATTGTTTTCCTAAAGGGGAGTTGAGAGCAGGTTAAAATGACCAGGTTTAAATTCTAAAAATCCTTGTGGTGTGAGAACTACAAGAAAGTAAAGTCAGGAAATGGGTCATTTGGAGATGATAGTAGTGACATTGGCCAGGGTCAGAAGAAATGAGGTAGAGAGACCCATCCAGGGTAGGGTGGAGACACATAAGATGACCGACTCTTAGTGTTTTGTCCTGTATAATTGGATGGGCCCATTTCTAAAGTGGGGAACACTGGAACAGGAATTTAGGGGAGAAGGCTTTTGTACATATTGACTAGAGGGTTGTTAAATATAACAACCAAGTAAGGATGACATAGAAAAGACAGTATCTGAGTCTGAAATTAGGAAATAGTTTGTACCAGAAATGCACACTAGAGAATCATTCGGGAATAATATGTAATCTTAGAATCATGAAAACAGAGGAGATTACCTCTAGCTCAAGCCTGACTAAAGGATGATTTTATATTTATTTGTTTGTTTGTTTTCATGCTTGTAATGGGGCTTAAACTTAGAGCCTGAGCACTGTCCCTTAGCTTTTTCACTCAAGGCTGGCCCTCTACCACTTGAACCACAGCTCTCCCTCTGGTTTTCATTGGTAGTTAGTTGAAGATAAGAGTCTCACAGACTTTTTTGTATGTTTTTTATTGTAAAAATACTGCACAGAGGGGTTACAGTTACATGAGCAAGGTAATGAGTCCATTTCCTATCAAGCATTGTTGCCTCCTCCTTTGTTTTCCCCTACCATCCCTTCCCTCCCACCTCCGCAACTACCCCCCCTTCCCTCTCTCCCCTGCCAAAGTTGTAAAGTTCATTTTCAACATAGTCTCTTGTACATTTCATTGTTACAATGGGTCAACCTGTATCCCTATTTAAGCATTTTGTTTTTTCCCTTCCTCTCCCCAAATTAGACAAATGTATATACAAGATTCAGGGTACTGACATCAAAAACAGTGAAAACAAGGGTTATACCATAGGGGAGGAACATACAAAGAAACAAAAAATCACATGGTACATTATAAATATGTTAGAAACAATAGCAAGAAAGAAAAAAATATTTGTGTCCCTATCTTGGGGTTCATTTAGCTTAACATTATCTTATATGGTCATATGTACATAGCTTTTGAGCTTTTCTACTTGTCCTACATATCACAAAATTTTTTTAGGCCCAGGATTGACTTTAAACTGTGATCCTCAGATCTCAGCCTCCTGTGTAACTAGGATTACAGGCATTAACCACCAGTGATCAGCTAGAGCAAAGTCTTACAGTTGGGTTCTTGAGGCCTTCCATCAAACATAGAAAAGAGGCCCAGAAATTATATGAGAGAAAGGAAAGAACCCTGGTTACTAACTTGCCATGTGTCTTGACACCATATCCACCATATTCCCTCAATGACTTTGAAAATCTGTCCACTGGAATGCTGGTAAAGAGATATTTCTTTAAATAGTGCAGTGGTATTAGGAACCATATTTAAGCCAATGCTTACTAATATTTATATTGGTGCCCATCCCTGGACTTGGGTGCTGTCCCTGAGCTTTTATGCTCAAGACTAGCACTCTACCACTTGAGTCACAGCTCCACTCTTGGCATTTGTGCTGTTTAAGTGAAAGTGAGAACCTCATGGACTTTCTTTGTTTTGGGTCCGGTCGTGGGGCCTGAACTCTGGGCCTGGGTACTGTCCCCTCAAGGCTAGCGCTCTACCACTTGAGCCACAGCGCCACTTCCAGCTTTTTTCTTTTTGCTTATGTGGTGCTGAGAATCGAACCCAGGACCTCGTGCATGCAAGGCAAGCGCTCTACCACTGAGCCACCTTTCCAGCCCCCATCATGGCCTTTCTTGACCAGGTTAATTTTAAACTGCAATCCTCATCTCAGCTTCCTCAGTAACTAGGATTGCAGGCATGAACCAGACACCTGACTATACAGTATTTTCAACAAAAAAATTCTCTTCCTCTTCTTTATAATAGATAAAATATATGCAGGTAAAGTATATGGCTTTTCCTTATACACCCTATCTTGCCCCCAATACCAGGATTCAGTCTTTAGAATTTCCAACAGACTTATTAAATTTGTTTTTAAAGAAATGTGATTAGCTGAGTACTGGTGCCTCATACCTGTAATCCTAGCTATTCAGGAGGCTAAGATCTGAGGACTGCAGTTCAAAGCCAGCCTAGGCAAGAAAGCCCCTGAAATCCTTATCTCCAAGTGACTGGTAGTCTCCAAGTCACTGGTAGCTAGATATAGAGGTGCGGCTCAAGTGGTAGAGTGCCAGCCTTGAGTGAAAAAGCTGAAGGATGGTGCCCAGGTTGAGTTTAAGTCCTAGTACCTCCATATACACACACATACACACACACACACACACACACACACACACACACACACACACAATGTTATTTGATGCAAACAAGTAAAATATAGCAAAAAGTAAAAGATAAGCTTGTTAAATATAAACATTGAGGCTCATTATCCCTTAGAAAAGATTAGAAAGTAATCTTAATTCTGTCTCATTGGAAATTGATTTTTTAATAAAATGAAATTTTGAGAAAGGGCCATTACATCTTTTAAAATGAACAGAGGATTACACTGGAAATTTTATAAATATTCATTAAAATCTTCCTTTCCTGGTAAGATGTCACTTGCTCTATTAAAAATCACCTAATTTGAAGGAAGTATCCCTAGAGAAACATGAGAACACAGGATAGAGGCAATATTAAATATGCTTAAAAAGTCAACATATCAGTCTTCCCCCATTATTCCCTTTTATTATCTTTTTAGCAAGTTTAATGTGTTATTTTAAAACTTGGAAAAATTTTAATATGTTTTATCTTCCTCCCAAGTTTATTAAGATAAAATGGACAAACAAAAATTGTCTACATTAGGTTGGATGTCAGTTGCTCATGCCAGTAATCCTAGCTACTCAGGAGACAGAACTGAGGATCATGGCTCTAATCAGCCTAGGCAGATAAGTCTAGGAGACTTGGCAAAAAGCCAATGTGGAGGTATGGCTCAGGTGGTAGAACACCAGCCCTGAGTGGAAAAGCTAAGATACAGAATCCTGGCCCTAAAGTCAAGGCCCAGTACTGGCACACAAAAAAAATTTATGTATTTATGTTTAATTAAATGATATTTTAACATAAAGATACATTGTAAAATGAAGAAATCAAGCTACTTATCATAGTCCAATTATACTTATTCTTTGTTGATGGTGATAATGTTTAAGATGTATTTTTTCTATATGTTTTAAGCATATAATACATTATTATAAACTGTCTATAGTATGCTATCCAATACCTCCCCAAACTTTATAGGGTTTGGCCACCACCACCTCCACCCCTGCAGTCTCCATTCTGCTCTGTTTGTGTTTGACTTCATTAGATTTCCTTCTTGGCTGAATGACATTCTGTTGTCTGTATGTACTGCCGTATCTTTATCCATTTATCCATTGGTGGACATTCAGGTTATCTATCTATCTATCTACCTATCTATTTATAGTGCCAGTCCTGGTGCTTGAACTCAGGGCCTGGGCACTCTCTTCTTAGCTTTTGTACTCAAGGATGGTGCACTACCACTTTGAACCTCACCTCCACTTCTAGCTTTTTTGCTGGTTAATTGGAGACTTTCCTGCCCAACCTGGCTTCAGATCCCGGCCTCCTGATTGCTAGGATGATGCATGATTTTTGAGAATTTTTTTCACGTTCCTGTTACCTATTTTTAGGGCTTCCTTTGAGAAATATTTTGGGTTATTTGTGTCCTTTTGAGTAGCATTACTTACTTTCTTGCTATTGTATTATTTATTCCTTATTAGATACATGGTTTGTAAGTATTTCTCTTCTCCATAGGTTGTCTCTTCATTCATGGACTGTTTGCTTTGCTGTGGAGAGACCTTCGGTTTGATGCAATCTCATTCATCTCTTTGACTTTTGTCCCTTGAACTTCCTCTAAGGTCTTGTTCCCAAATATCATTGATTAGGCCAACGTCAAGACACTTTTTCCCTTTGTATTTTTCTTCTTGTAGTTTTCTTTACACTTACATTGAGTAGAAAAACATCTTATCATAGCCCTTGATAGGACAGTTTTTTGGGAGGACAGCCACTTCTTGCTGAAGAAAGATGGCTGCCCTGTCTTGGGATATAGCTTGCCAAGCATAGGATGGCAAATTAGGATTCATTGAAGGTGTTGTAAAGCAAAATGAAAGATTCTAAATTTAGACGTGCTCTAGTCACACTGACTGATCTTAGATAGATGATTTGGTTTTTAATCATTTGACGTCCAATTAAGTTGCTGGATTCCAGGTGTAGCAATTATTTATAGTAGGGCTAGATAGGTAATCTATCTTTTCCTTACTCAAAAAAAATTTTTTTTTAACCGTATTAGCTACATGAGTGTATTTTTTCCATTCTGAATTTATCTTTCTCCAGAAAAAAAAAAAACTGAGGGCTTAATATATTCTAAAACTACACTAAGAATGCATTAAAGGTCAGACACCAGTGTCTCACGCCTGAGCTATTCAGGAGGCTGAGCTCTAAGGATTGTGATTCAAAGCCATCCCAAGCAACAAAGTCCTTGAGACTCTTATCTCCAATTAACTACCAAAAAAAGCCAGAGGTGGAACTGTGGCTCAAGTAGTAGAGCTCTAGCCTTGAGCAAAAAAACTCAAGGATGGGGCTGGGAAGGTGGCTCAGTGGTAGAGCGCTTGCCTTGCATGCCTGAGGCCCTGGGTTCAATTCCTCAGCACCACATAAGCAAAAAGAAAAAAGCCGGAAGTGGCGCTGTGGCTCAAGTGGTAGAGCGCTAGCCTTGAGCTGAAGAGCTGAGGGACAGCGCCCAGGCCCAGAGTTCAGGCCCCATGACCGGACCCAAAAAACAAAACAAAAAAAAAACTCAGGGACAACACCCAAGCCCTGAGTTCAAGCTCAAAACCAGCACACACACACACACAAACACACACACACACACACACACATAGAATGAAAAGAAAAAGAACAAAGAATAAATTCATCAAAGTTTTTAGAGTCAAAGAAAGAAAGGAAAAAAATAGTCTTAAAATAGTCTAATTTCTGCTATCCCAAATTGAACTCTCCATCACTGTACCTGATCTTCTTTTGGAAAGAAAATGTCAAATATTAGACTATCCTTAGAATGAATATCATTAGACTATCATTAGAATGAAGGCACTTTTGTGAAAAGGTTGTGTTCCTTATGGAAGTGGACCTGAAATCTCTTTTGTCCAAGTACCAATAGCTTTCCATCCACCAGTCCCAAATGGGCTGACCATTTAAATTATACCCAACTGGCTCCTTATTTTATTTTAAAATTTCATCTTATCTACACTTGTCAACAATCAATTTTAAGCCCCTAAACTAATGATAGTGATCATATTAGTTTTTACTCATCAAGTTGTTAAATCTGTGCCAAGCATTGTTCTAAGCATATTTACATATATGAGCTCATCTAAGCTTCTCAACATTCTATGAGGTTAAGGTAGTGCTCAGGTTTAAAGTCAACAGTTCAGCTAAGATACAGGTTCTTTCTTTCCCTTCTTCTGGCCTTTCCTTCCCTCCTCTTTCCTTCCCTTCTCTTTCCTTTTCTTCCTCTTTCTCTTTCCTTCCTTTATTTCTCTCCTTTCTTTCTCTTCCTTCCTTCTTTCTCTTCCTTCCTTCCTTCCTTCCTTCTTTCTCTTCCTTCCTTCCTTCCTTTCTTCTTTCTCTTCCTTCCTTCCTTCCTTCCTTCCTTCCTTCCTTCCTTTCTTTCTTCCTTCTTTCCTTCTTCCTTCCTTCCTTCCTTCCTTCCTTCCTTCCTTCCTTCCTTTCTTCCTTCCTTCCTTCCTCTCTTTCTTTCTTTTCTTTCTTTCTTTCTTCTTTCTTTCTGCCTTTCTTTCTTTCTGCCTTTTCTTTCTTTCTGCCTTTCTCTCTTTATTTTTCTTTCTTTCTTTCTTTCTGCCTTTCTTTCTTTCTGCCTTTCTTTCTTTCTCTTTCTTTCTTTCTTTCTTTCTTTCTTTCTTTCTTTCTTTCTTTCTTTCTTTCTTTCTTTCTCTCTCTCTTTCTGCCTTTCTTTCTTTCTGCCTTTCTGCCTTTCTTTCTGCCTTTCTGCCTCTCTTTCTTTCCTGGTCCTGGGGATTGAACTCTGTCTCTAAGTTTTTTTTTGCTGAAGGCTAGTGCTCTACCACTTGAGCCACAGCTCTACTTCCAGCTTTTTTTGGGTGCTAATTGGAGAAAAGAGTCTCGCAGCCTTACCTGTCTAAGCTGGCATGAGCCACCAGTGCCTGGCTTCATGGGTTATTGCCTTATATCTTAGTTTTACTTGTAACTTATTGGTAACTGTAAAGGAGAAGGTAATAGTGTATGAACATAATTAATGTGTGTATATGTGTGTATGTAAATTATGTGTGTTTAAAAAGGAGAGGTCAGGAAAGCGAGTGATTCAGAAAGAGTAATATAAATGTTGATTTGATCAAAGCACATTATATGCATGTATGTAAATATCACAATTAGTGCTAAATGTTTTTGAAAAGAGTATAATGAATAAACCTAATGAAAGAAATCTATACTTCTTGCTTACTAAATGCACATAAGTTCTAACGGTTCTTTTTTTGTAGTTCTGGAATTCAAACTCAGGATTTTATTCTTGCTAGGCAAGTATTCAACCACTTGAGCCATGCCCCAGCCTTCATTATTTTTTATATAGCATCTCTATACCCATATATATATATATATATATATATACATATATATATATATATATGTATATATGAGAGAGAATGTGTGTGTGTGTGTGTGTGTGTGTGTGTGTGTGTGTGTGTGTGTGTGTGTGTGTGTGTTGCCTGGGCAAGCTTAGATTGAGATCCTTCTATTTAAGTGTTCTGCATAGCTGGGCTGGCAGGTGCATGCACACCATGTTTAGATTTTTATCGATTGAGATGGAGGTCTTCTGAACTTTTTGTTCTGACTGGCCTCAAACTACTATCCTCCTGATCTCAGTTTCCTGAGTAGCTAGGATTACAGGCAGGAACCACTGCACTTGGCTAGTTCTAGAGGTCCTTAAACATATAATTCATCAATAAGCAGGATCACCTGTAATGCTTACTGAAGGTGCTTCAAGCCCTTCTGGGGCTAGTAATTTACCTGATTATGGCTGAGGTGAAATGAAGGCTGGTCCCTGAACAGGCCTCAAATATTTGTGCATAAGAAATACTTATTGTAGAAGATAGAAGAATTAAAAAGAGGATAAATATTAGATTTGGGACAACTTCGGTAGACCAAAGTTTTCTAAGTTGAGGGGTATTTTTTACTAGTATTTATATCTGACTTATTATTCAGCTTCCTTGTTGACTGGTACCCTATCACTTGATGTATACCTGCAGCCTAGTTTTTTGCTGATTAATTAGAAGTGGAGGCTCATGGGCTTTTCTATCTAGACTGGCTTCAAACTCAAATCCTCTAGATCTCAGCTTCATGAGTACACAGGTATGGCCCAGTTGAATACAATAATTTTCAATGTTGAAGTTCAATTAGCAATTTTCTCTCATGAACTAAGTCTAATTCTATGAATTTATAGATTTCCGTGGACAGTGAAGTAGCACATTTGTAGCAACAGTTTCATTAAAGTTGTTCACATCAAAATTAGGAAACAAGGCATGTTTTTATGTCTCTTTCACGTTGTCTTTCTATTTAAAAGCCACTTTGATTATTCTTGCTATGGGTACTTTAGCAAAATCCCTGAGAAGATCTTGATTACTGCTAATTATCAGTTGCCTATAATAGTGTGTTTTGCTGGTCATCAAAGAGCTCTCTAAAAATGTTGTTATATTAGCAAAAAGTGGGAGGAATTGCCAACATTATATCAGCAAGCACTTCTGAAATGTAGACATACAATAGTCTTGCCTGATGCCACAAAACCAATCTGTTTCAGGGAGAGATGGACAGTCTAATGTTTTGCACAGTCTAAACAGATCATTTACAAATTATGGTCTATGCAGGGGAGGCTTCCAATGGTGAAACTTCCTTTGAACAACTAGACATGAAAGAGACATCAAAATATGCCTTGTTTCCTAATTTTGCTGTGAACAGCTTTAATGAAACTGTTGCTATGAATGTGTTACTTCACAGTCTAACAAAATGAATACCAGAAAGTTGGAACTTGAGATGTAAAAAGGAGGGCTGAGGTCAAGGGGATGGGGTAGAAAGAAAGGAAGGGGTGAGAGAATGCAGTTATGTGTGTATATATATATATATATATATATATATGTATGTATGTATTATGTATATATGTGAAAATGGCACTAGGTCAATTGAGGGAAGGGGTGGGACTGGGAGAGATGGGGAAGGCTGACCAAAGGAACACTGATGAAGATGCATTGTTCTCCTCAACTGGCATATTGAATTGAAACCATCTCTACAACTACGTGAAGATAATGCAATAAATAATAACTTCTTGTGGATAAAAAACAATAACATCATACAAGGGTCTGTGATATGACATGAGGTTGATGGAATTCTTGGATTGAAAGGGAAATTGAGCCGGGTGCCGGTGGCTCACACCTGTAATCCTAGCTACTCAGGAGGCTGAGATCTAAGGATTGTGGTTCAAAGCCAGCCTGGGCAGGAAAGTCCATGAGACTTTTATCTCCAATAAAGTACTGGAAGTGGCACTGTGGCTTAAGAGGTAGAGCACTAGCCTTGAGCTGAAGAGCTGAGGGACAGCACCCAGGCCCAGAGTTCAAGCCCCACAACTGACCAAAAAAAGAAAAAAGAAAGAAAAGAAAGGGAAGTTGAGGGTAAATTTTGTCTAATTTCTGGGTAACTTTTGAGATGTTTTACATATTTGCTTCCCTTTGTGTACTAATTACCATTTCTCAATATCTGATACTCCCTCTGATCCTGAATCATTTTCCACAGGTGTTAGGTTTATAAGTGGGAGGGAAGGGATAGTAGGGGGAAAACAAAGGAGGAGGCAACAATGCTCAGTAGGAAATGTACTCATTACCTTGCTCATGTAACTGTAACCCCTCTGTACAGTATTTTTACTATAAAAAAATACAAAAAATTAGTTTGACCAAATCCTCTCTATTGTGAAAGGACTGGTTTTCATAGAAAATACCATCATTGGCTTTCAGAAACATCTTAAGCAGATCACTGACCTTTGCTTTCCTACTGGTGACTCTCTCTTTTGAATACATTTGTTAGGTATCATATGCTATGAGCTGTCAATATCAATAAAAGACTTCTTTTGGAGAAAAGAAGAGTGCACTGGAGAGTGTGCATGTGTGCATGTGCGCAGGTCTGGCAGGGGTGACTGGTATTGGAGTTTGATGTTAAGGCTTTATGTTGTACTTTAGCTTTCTTGCTCATAGCTGGTGGTCTACCATTTGAACTCTGCCTCCAATCTAGCATTTTGCTGGTTATTTTGGAGATGCAATTTCTTAGACTTAGCTGCCCTAGGCTGACTTTCAACTTTGATCCTCCAGATCTCAACTTCTTGAGTAGCGAGGTGAGAGTCTAGGACACCTGGCTGGGGAGAATGTTTTTCCCAATAAGACTATGAGAAAGTGTGATAGAAAGTAGAATGTGAAGAAGTGGAGAGAATGAAGTAAAGGGAATAGGAATACATTAGAAAGCCACATAAGATGATCTATATTCTCTTGGTTGTTTGCATTTCCAATTCATTTTAGTCAGTGTGGTCTCAGTCTTAATATTTCCAGGTGGAGTGCATACCTAATCTCATGTTTTATCCAACAGATGGCATTGCATGAAAATACGTTCAACTCTCAAAAGGCTGTTCTAAAAAGAAAATGTTTTGATTATTAGGATAAATATGAATGCTTTAAAAAGACATTCAAGCAGAGTGTTTTCAGAAGTAGGACTATTTATTGCTGTCAGGATTAAAATCAATATTAAATTTATTAAGATTAAAAATGAAAATAGGCTAGTCTTCTCTGTGCATTCCAGTTTTACTTACAAATCTCACTGTGCTATTTATACATCTGTCCAAGTGAGAGCAAGTCTCTAACTATTCTTGGGTTAATATTTGACTGAATAAGTTTCCTTAAGCAAGTGGTCATATTTACTAATTTAATTAAGTTTCCTAGAGCATTTTATTTTGAATGTATTTTTTTTTAATTTTATTTTATTTGTGAACATACTGTACAGAGGGGTTACAATTACATGGGCAGGATAATGCGTACATTTCTTTCCAAGCATTGCAGCCTCCTCCTTTGTTTACCCTTCACCTCCCTTCCCAGCCTCCCCCCTCCCCCCACCAATCCCAATCCTTCTCCTTCCCCCCCTTTCCCCCCCTCCCTCCCTAACCCCCCCACCCTCGCACCCACGTTGTAAAGCTCGTTTTGGACATGACAACTTGTACTTCTCATTGTTGCAACAGGTCCACCTGTATCCTTAAACAACTGGTTTTTCCCCATCTCCTCCACAAGTTATACTGACATCAAATATAGTGAAAGCAGGGGTTATACTGTGGGGGAGGGACATACAAAGCAACAAAGAAATAATCTTATAACTGCATTAGAAACAAATGCATGAAAGAAAAAAAACATTTAAATACATATCTAAGGGTTCATTTTCCTAACATCACATTATCTGACCTTTTCCGCTTGACTCATACATATACTAGATATTGCAAATAAGGGAAACCATGGGACCTATGTTTCTTTGGGCCTGGCTTACTTCACTTAATATCATTTTTTCCAAGTTTTTCCATTTCCTAACAAATGGGGCAATGTCATTCTTTCTGATGGAGGCATAGAATTCCATTGTGTATATATACCACATTTTCTTGATCCATTCATCTACTGAGGGGCATCTGGGTTGGTTCCAGATCTTAGCTATGGTAAATAATGCTGCAATAAACATAGTTGTGCTGGTAGCTTTAGTGTGGTCTTGTTTGTAAACATTTGGGTAAATGCCCAAAAGTGGGATTGCTGGGTCATAGGGGAGTTCTATGTGAAGTCTTTTGAGGAACCTCCATACTGCTTTCCAAAGTGGTTGAACAAGTTTACATTCCCACCAACAATGAAGTAAGGTTCCTTTCTGTCCACATCCCCTCCAACATCTGTTGTTGTTAGAGTTCTTGATTTTTGCCGTTCTAACTGGAGTAAGGTGATATCTCAATGTTGTTTTGATTTGCATTTCTTTTATGGCTAGGGATGTTGAACATTTCTTCATGTGTCTATTGGCCATCCTTCTTTCTTCTTCAGAGAAGTTTCTCTTTAAGTCTTTCGCCCACTTATTTATTGGGCAGTTGTTTCTTTGAGGATTTGTTGTTGGGGGGTTTAATGTTTTGAGTTCCAAGTATATTTTAGATATGAGACCCTTGTCCGTTGTATGGCTAGTAAAGACCTTCTCCCAATCCGTGGGCTTTCTATTGATCTTGCTAGCTATGTCCTTTGCCCTGCAGAAGCTCTGCAACTTTATGCAATCCCATTTGTCCAACCTTTCTTTGATTTGTTGTGTTTCTGGGTCTCTATTCAGAAAATTTCGGCCATTGCATGTATTATTTATTTACTTATCTATTTGTGCCAGTAGTGGGGCTTGAATTTTGGGCTTTATGCTCTCATTGGCTTTTTCACTCAAGGCTGAGCTCTACCATTTGCCCCACAGCTCCATTTCTGCCTTTTTTCAGCTTACTTAGAGACAAGCCTCTCTCTGATTTATCTCCCCAATCTGACTTTAAACAGGGATGCTCAGATCTCAAGCTTCTGAGTTATTTTACTTTTAGAAGGACAATATATTTGAATTGGAAACCATTGCTGGAAGACACGAAAATTTCTGGCTGAATGACATCAAAGTATATCTAAATAAATGAAGAGATAATCTATGTTCATGGATAGAAAGACTGAAAATTTATAGATAAAAATTATCTGCAATTGGTCTGTAAATGTAATGTGATATCTATCAAATCTCAACTGATTTTTTTTGCAGAAATTGGCAAAAAAAAAAACCAACATTTATGCAAAAATGGAGAAAAATTCCCCAAACAGTACACAGTTGGAGAACTTTGTACTGTATATAGATATAGATTACCAAAAGAAAATACCAAGGCTAGAAATAACCCCCTTATGTCTATGAACTACTAAATTCAAATAAGATAATTCAGTACAGAAAAAAGAATGGTCTCTTTCATGGAGAAAATTCTTTGTTCATATGCCGACAAATGAATTTAGACACATCACAGCCTATGCAAAAATTAACTCAAATTTGGCCATAGAATGAACTGTATGAAATAAAGTATAAATTCTGAGATTGTGACATAGAAGTAAAACTACATGATTTGGGACAAGGACAAAATTTCTTAGGTGTGACACCAATTGAAAGTTATTAAAAAATCTTCTAGTCCAAACGTGTCTAAGCACTGAGAGCTCATGCCTGTAATTTAAGCTACTCAGGAAGCTAATATCTGAGGTCCAGATTTGAAGCTAGCTCAGAAAAGACTGAGACTCTTAACTCGAATTAGCCACCAAAATTCCAGAAGTGGAGCTGTAGATCAAGTGACTGACTGCCAGCTTTGAGTGAAAAAGCTGAGAGACAATGCCTAGGTCCTGAGTTCAAGACCCATTACCAACACAAAAATAAAGAAATGAAACCTTGACCAGAATTGGGTTATCACTCATAACTGCCAAGAAACATGGGGAGGTAAATATTTCCCCTAAAGAAAATTAGGGATTTAATACTTAATAAAATTATGATAAGTGAATAAGCGATGTCCAAGTAAATGAAATGTGTGGCACTTCGTATTTAATGATTACATACTCAGTTGTAGTTTATCTACAATAATGATCTAGGTGTTTCTAGCTATTATTTAGTCATTACTTCATACATAAAAGAAATCATAGACAAGTTAATGATATAGACAAAGCATTTTCCTCACATCTCTGTAATTCTTGTCTACTTGCTAAAAGTAGAAATAACCAGGTTCCAATGGCTCACACCTGTAATCCTAGCTACTCAGAAGGCTGGGATCTGAGGATCGAAACCAGCCCATGAAATGTGTATCTTCAATAAACTACTAAAAAAGCCAGAAGGGAGCTGTGGATCAAGCAGTAAAGTGCCAGCTTGGGCTCAGGGACAGCACCCAGACCTGAGTTCAAGCCTCCAAGACTGACATACACACAAAAAATGGCATCACAGGATTGAGTTCAAAACCAGCTGGGGAAAGAAAGTCCATGCAACTCCAAAGTCCATGCAACTCCAATTAATTAGCAAAAAGCTGAAAGTAGAGCTGCGGCTCAAGTGGTAGAGCACCAGTCTTGAACTAAAAAGTTCAAGAATAGCACGTAGGCCTTGATATCAAGTCCCAGGACCAACTCACACACACACACACACACATACACACAGTGTTCTTGAAAAAGCTGATGAGAAAAAGAGGAGTATGATATTGAAAATGGTAAACTTGCTGGGTATCTGTGCTTCAAGCCTGCAATCCTAGCTATTCAGGAGGCTGAGATTTGAGGATCTCGGTTTGAAGCCAGCCAGGGCAGGAAAGTGTGAAACTCTTATCTCCAATTAACCACCAGAAAACAGGAAGTGGTTCTGTGGCTCAAAATGGTACATCATTAGCCTTGAGCAAAACA